>NC_138885.1:53511449-54162699 GCF_965194825.1 Balaenoptera physalus
AAGAGAAAGATTGTTCCCACTGCCCTCCCATCTGTAGGCCAGCACCTCCTAAAGTCAGCCAGGGATGGAGATTGGGGGACGAGAGACTTAAGTAAGACTGTGATGTACTCATGTAGCAGGACTTCTTCCTCCTAAACAGAATACCAGGGAAGGGGTCCCTATGCCCAATTCAGGAGAATATGCTGATTAATCTAAGATTTTGTGTTTATTCTGTTCCCCTTGTCTGTGATTGGTTTAGGCATGGGTATCTGTTGAAATTATAGCCAAAGAGGCTTGGAGGGAAGTCTGCTGTGAGGCTTTCAAATCCATCAGTGTACCCCACGCATTGTCTATAGCTAAGACTTACACATAAATTATAAATAAATCACACACATGTATATGTATATATGTATGTATGTGAATGTATATGTGTGTGTGTATATATGTGTACATTGGAAACAAGATGGTGCATATACACACACGTATATGTATATATCTTGTTTGCAATGTGTATGTATAGTCTTGACATTAATAAAATATACCCACATAAAAGAGGTACTGAATTCATAGTAGCTTTTTGTCTTTATGTATCCCCCCGGCCCCCCACCTCCACATTCAAAAGATACTAAAAGTACAAATATTATCAATCCAGGTTCAGGACTTAGTCCTCTTAACAGACAACATTCTCTTTGTCACCAAATAGCCACATCATCAGAATTTTCTATTAACCACTAGAGGGTAGTATAAACCAACAAAAAGTTCAACCACACAGCCTGCTGCAGAATAGCCCTGAGACTACCTAAGCAGGGATCAACAGCTATTTCATTAGAATAACTGATTTAGGCAAAACAATTCAGGTCCCATTTTTTTAACAATCCAAAATGAAAATACTTTTACTAATTCCCGTAAGAAATACGTATATTCTAACCAGTTAGACAAACTTAGACACTAAGTGCTCAGAGTCTAGGGTTGCAGTGACTGATTTTAAATCTGACCTCCACCCTTAATAGCAACGTGACCTCGGGAAAGCTTTTTTTTACCTCTTTATTGCCTTATCTGTAAAATGATAGTAATAATGAGGTTAGAACAGTGCCTGCCTGGTGCACAGTGTTAGCTCTTATTGGGTGTTAAGCTCTCAGGCTCTGGAGTTACACCGCCTGGATTCAAATACCCGCTCTACCAAGCTAAATAAATAACTTGCTAACTTTGGGCAAATTATTTTTCTTAACCTCAGTGTCCTTATCTGTATAATGGGCTAATAACACGAACCCCAGGAAAACTGCTTGAGGACTAAATGCACATCTGCACTTAGTACAATGCCTGGCGTATAGTAAAATGTAATATATGCTTATTGTTAGTATTACTTTTAATATTCTTTTTATGACTACTAACAATATTATTGTTAGACTTGTAATGAAAAATTTGGTACTGGTCTTTGTTCATATTTGAGAAATAGCATCACGGAGAACATTTCCTGATTCTTGCTGAAGTTAGGCACACTCCTGACCACAGACTACTTCATCACTGTTCTAAAGCTTTGCCTCTACCAGAAAACCAAATGGAAAATTGTGCAATTAAGTGGAGAATTTGATCTTTGTCAACAGTGTGGATAGTGTGTGCCCTTTAAAACCTGCTTTCTTTTCGGAAGGAGATATTTTCTTTGGATCATTCAAAAACTTTGAGTTTCTGTACAAGGTGTCAGCCCTTGTGTATTTCTGGAGAAATTTTACAGATCAAAGTGAGCATCTGCTTTTTCCCTAAGCTGGTGTCTGCTGGGGGTCTTTGCTGTCATTGAACAAGGGTGGCTCAACATTGGCAGCCCAGCTTATTTACATCCTTCTATCTCCATGGAGAAACTTGTCTTTTAAAAAAATCATACATCAAAATGATACAAATACATCATCAGTCATTTTAAGTATTTTATTATATCTGCCAGAAGAATTTGGACTGTTGCTTAGCATATAGTCTCTCTTTTTTTTTTTTTTTTTTTTTTTGGCCACAGCATGCAGCATGTGGGATCTTAGTTCCCTGACTAGGGATCGAACCCACATCCCCTGCACTGGAAGCGCAGAGTCTTAACCACTGGGCCGCCAGGGAAGTCCCAGCATATAGTCTCTTTTAGTAATCAAAAAAAAAAGGAAGAAAAGAAAGCAACAAAAATGAATTGATTTCATGAGCTTACCAATAGTATTAGAAGATTTATAGTTGGTCAAAATGAACCAAGAAGGCCAAACTGCTTTGGCTGGCCTATAAATCCTGAAGATGCCAGGCAATCTGGTCAGTGTAAGGCAGTGAATTGACTTCCCTGTCAGTTCTGCTCAGTCTCAGTTCTGAACTTCCTGTTTCACTGAACACCATCACTGGTCAAATCAACCGCGTTATGGACAGCACTCCAGTGGTGATATCTTGGAAGGACAGAGAAAATGGCTGGGTTGGACTATTCTAAGCCCTGGATCACTTCCAGAAGACAACTTCCTCATGCGAGCCAAGTTAAAAGTTCAGAAGACTTGCCCCAAAAGTCAGAACTTATGTAGCCGGACAACTGGTGTTCCAGCATAATCATGTCTGCCCTTTCAGTGTAAAAACTAAAGCACTTTGTAAAACCTGAAAACAGTTTAAGACATTAACAAGATAGACGACTCCCCTCCCCTCCCCCCAAAAAGGAATTTTCATGCACTGCAGAAACCATTCAGAGGCAAAACATCACATCCTACTGAATATAATAGGGTCTTGCATCCCCCTCTTATTTGAACACAACTCTCATTGACTTAAAAGTGACATTTCCAAACGGGCTGCAAGAATGGTTTGTCCTCTAGACAAAGCAGGCTGCATTTGTTCTGGTAGAATGGCTTCTCTTCTTTGTCTCCAGATAATTTGATACAGCATTCATTCATTCAAGTGTGACTCTCATTTGAAAATTTTCTCAATGAGACCATTTAAAAAATATTTTTTAATCTGGAGCTTTCATGACTTACTCTAAGGCTTCTTTCAGCCTTTAGCCTTGTCCCTGTTAGCTTAATAGAACTGGCAAACATTGATCTTTTGAAATAAAATTTTTCACAGTAAATTTAAAATTAAAACTAATCATTTTCCCCTAAAACTTCGTTTGGGCTACGTATGTGCAGGTTGTGTCTATAATTTTGGGGCTAGGGATTTTCTAATTGCTTCAAGAATATTTTTTTCCCTGGGTAAAATGACAGGCTATCAGCCTTCAAACTTGGAAAGGAAGGGAAATCTATTAAATGACATCTAGTGAATTCCACATGCCTGCGGCTATTTTAAGAGGAGTAACAAATCTCTGCAAGTTTAAAAATCTAGAGCTGCGGGTAATATTGTTTTCTCTCCTGGGAAATGTGCCCCACGGGGGGCCAGTCCCCTTTCTACCCACCTTCTCCAGTCTCCTGCACTTCCTGGCCCTTTAGGTCAGAATTCCCATAAATTTCAGGGCCTGCCATTTTCTCAGGGCAGAGGTGAGATCGGGGAAGAGGAGACGCCAAAATCACATCTTCATTAACTCAAACAAGGCAGCCTTGCAGGGTTTACATTTTAAGCCTATGAATCTTCTTCATGATGGTTCCCATGTCTCTTGAAATAAACAATGTGGAAAGAAAAATATTACGGTCTCTATTTGCAGCATTTTGTTCTGAAAATAACTGTGCGGTTGAGGTGACCTAGTGGCACATGCCTGAGGAAAGCTCTCTGACCTCACTTTTACAATCGCCTCTTTCTAATCAACAACCAGCCCACCAGTTACTGCAATACCTGTGTGCACATAAGAAAGCCAAAATTAGAAGGTCTCTTTAACACTAAAGGTAAGCTGCGAGTTAAATTTAGAACTAACCAGAAGGCAGTCTGGTTAGTGGTTGTGCTTTGCATTCAACTTCTGTTTTTAGCCTGTGACTAGGGTTTAAATGAATAATCAGTATTTAAAGTCAGTGTGGGCCTTTAAGACATAAATAACAGAGACCATCAATGAGATTGTTAAATATCAAAGAGGTTACTACTACTTCCTAAATTTCCTCTTGAGTGAGAAGTGAGTGATCAAATTCAGAAACACTTCATTTGGTAAAACTAAATGTGTCCTTCTCCCCGCTAATCTCCTCCCGAGAGTATGCTGTTCGCTAGAGCAAATTAACTGAGGGCAAATGATGATCAAAAGAAAAACTCATGAAGGGCCAACGCCATAAATTGCTGGTGAGACTGAAACACAGATCAGAAAAAAACCTTTCTTTAGTCAGAGATCAGAAGCAAAAGGCACAGATATAATCACGAGATAGCTGCTATAAATAGAGAGAAAACAGCAAGCAGGGTTTAGTCACAATCATGGGAGGACTTTGTGGTTCTCAGCAGCTCCTCACAGCCCTCTTCCTGTACCTTTCCTGGCAGGTAGAGCTCCCAGTTTGTAGCCTCACCCCCTGCCCATTCCTCTAAACACCCTACACCCACACACACAACACCCACATAAACACCACGTCACACAACACAACACCCCACATCCACACAATACCTATACCCTCACATAACACCTCCACACACAACATCACACACACAAACACAACACTACACACAACCCCCCACATACACACAACACCTACATCCACACACAACACAGCACACATATACCACCTCGCACACACACAAACACAACACCACACACAACCCCCCACATACACACACCTACACCCACACACAACACCCCCTCAGACCTAACACTACCACACACACACCACCTCACACACACACATAAACAACACCCCATACAACACCCCACATACACACAACACCTATACCCGCACAGAACACCTCCACACACATCACACACACAAACACAACACTACACACACGCATACCACCCTCCCTATACACACACCACCCCCACACACATATATCACCCACACACACACACACACCATCCTACACCCACACATCTCACACACACCAATTTTCTTTTTTCATAAATAGGGTTTACACAAGCCCCTCGAGTTTAGTTGAAATGAACAGAGGAGGTTTACGTAGGCGTTAAGGAAGTCTGTGCTTTAAGAAATAGTAATCTGAAGATCACTTCTGGAATATATCTCAGAAGAGATATATTCTGGAATATATATATCTTTGTCTGCAGAGAACTGCACACAAAGGACCTGTGTACAAGGTTATTAATTGTCATGTTGTTTATGCAGAAATAATTGGAAACAACTCAGTGCCCCTCAATAGGGAACTGTCTAAATAAGCTGCTCCTCACCCCCACAATAGAACCACGTGACTGTAAAAAAATTCTGTCTGAGAATGCTCTCCAGGATATATTGGTGCTGAACAGTGTATATATTATGTTATTTCTAGTGTAAGAATGGAGAGGACATAGGAATATGTATTTATATTTACAGAAAGAAGCTCTGGAAGGAAACACAAATTAATGAAAGTATTCTCTAACAGTCAGGTTAATGGGGAGAGAGTTGGGCATTTCTTGAGGAATGATTTTTTAAATCACTTTTGGTGATTTTCAACCATGTGAATGTTTTACCTATTCAGAATTTTTTATTTAGAACAATGATAATAAAACTCAGTAATAAAACAACCCAATTTTTTTTAATGGGCAACAAATTTGAACACTTCACCAAAGAAAAAATATGGATAGTAACTAAGCACATAAAAAGATGCTCAATGTCATTAGTCATTAGAGAAACGCAAATTAAAGCCAGAATGGCTCAAATAAAAACCCCAATAATACCAAGTGCTGAGGGGAATGTGGAGCAACTGGAATTCATACACTGCTGGTGGGAACGCAAAATGGTACGGCCACTTTGGAAGACAGGGCATCGGTTTCCTATAATGTTTAATATACATTTACCGTATTATCCAGTAATCCAACTCCTACATATTTAACCAAGAGAAGTGGATACCTATGAACTCCCTCACCGCCCCCAAAAATCCAACAAACCTGTATGCAAATGTTTATAATAGCTTCTATTATAGTCACCAAAAACTGGAAACAATGCAAATGTCTACCAACTGGTGGATAGATAAAGAGTTATGTTGCTGGAATACCACTTAGCAATAAAAAGGAATGAACTACTGACACAAGCAACAACATGAATAAATTTCAAATGCATTCCGTTAAGTGAAGGAAACCAGACTCAAAAGGCTACATAGTGTATGGTTCCATTTATGTGACACTGTGAAAAAGGTAATGGTATAGAGACAGAAAACAGATCAGTGGCCAGGAGCTGTAGGTGGAGAAAGGTTTGCCTACAAAGGCGCTCTAGGGAACTTTTGGAAGCATAGAATTGTTCTATATCTTGATTATGGTGAGAGGTAACACAACAGAGTGTGTTTGTTAAAATTCATAGAATTATTGGGAATTCCCTGGCAATCCAGTGGTTAGGACTCCGAGCTTCCACTGCAGGGGGCACGGGTTTGATCCCTGGTCGGGAAACTAAGGTCCCACAAGGTGCACAGCATGGTCAAAAAAAAAAAAAAAAGAAGTCATAGAATTATATACCTTAAAGGGATGAATTTTACTTTATGTAAATTATACCTCAACCAACCTGACCTTTTTAAAAAAAAAACTATAATAACGTGGTCAAACTTCTGTTTTGGAAAGGTCACTCTGTGTTGCTACATGGTAGAAAGACTGAAGGGAGCAAGAGTAAAAACCGGTTTGCAGGTGTGACAGTGGTTCCATCAGACGTATCTCCTGATAGCCAGGACCAGGTGGGGATGCTGAAGATGGGGAGAAGTGGGTCCATCAGAGACATATTTTGGAGTGAGAATTGGGAAGACTTGCTAATGGACAGGACATGGGTCAGGAGAGACCTACAGTTGTCAAAGGGCACTTCAAAGATTTTAAAATTTCCCATGTGCCTTAGTCCGGTCAGGCTGCTATACCAAAAATACCACCAACAGGCTGGCTTAAACACCCCATTTATTTCTCAGTTCTGGGGCTGGGAAGTCCAAGATCAAGGTACCAGAAGATTGGATGTCTCATGAAGGTCTGCTTCCTTGTTCTTAGGTAGCTGTCCTCTTGCTGTGTCCTCAAGTGAGAGAAGGAGCAAGGGATCTTTCTGGGGTCTCTTTTATAAGGGCACTAATCCCATTCAGGAGGGCTCCATCCTCATGGCCTAATCACCTCACTTCCCAAAGGCCACACTTCCAAATACCATCACATTGGGGATTAGGTTTCAACATAGGAATTGCAGGAACACAAAAACATGCCGTCTGTAGCATTATGCCATTTGAGGCAGGCATAGAGCAAAGACTGTCAAACAGTTCTATTCCTAATTCTACTATGAATTACCTATAGAACCTCCTGCAGCATCTCTAAATGCATGCTAAGGACTGGAATAATAATAATATAAAATCTGGAGAACATGAGACCGAGAATCCTAGAAATTAAAAAACAAAGAACTAATCCGGTCAGGGTCTTCTCAGGTAAGAAGGGCTACTTTGAGAGAAGATGCTTCCCACTCCTGAAGGACAATAGCAAAAAGATGAAACTCCATTACTTGTGTTTTCTGGTCAACATAAAATGGCCTAACAAGGAAAGGAGGAAAAACAACTGGCTGAAATGTACTCCATTTATTAATTAATAAACAATCATTATAATTTATTTGTTTGGTTTTTTTTTTAATCTGTAAAGTTCATTTCCAGTGCTTGCACATGTATTTTCTGTGGCTGATTGTGGACTGACAAGTGATTGCCCTCTAGCCTAGCTTGGATATTCCTGGCTGTACCACTAACATGCTGAACGCAATTTGGATCTAAACAGTCTAGAGCAGGGCAGTTGCCTTTGGTCACCTCAGTTCAGAGTCATTTGGTTAAAGTAGCTAAACCAGATCATAGAATGTCAGGTGAAGTTCAACAGGATATCCTCTCAGGTTTGTGCTAGTGAAATCCCTTTATGATGAAGGTGAAAACAATAAAGAATTGCAATAGAGCCCAAAACTACTATGTAAAACCTCTTATTTTATCCTACATATATACATATACACATACACATTCACAAATATATTGTGATTATAAAAATAACACACAAAGGCTGTAAAACATTTTAGAAAATCCTCCCCAATTCTACTTCCCAGATATCCACTGTTAGTTTTTTATTATATGTTCCTCTAGATTGTTTTCTATAGAACTACGTGTTTAAGAGAATTGCTTATACAAAGATAATTTAAAGAAATTCAAGCCAAGATATACAGATTGGATATTAATACTTCTACCCTGATTAGAAGGAGGAAATCATATGAGAGGATATATCTAAATATCTCAAAAGGATATGTCTAAATAATTCATTAACTTTTAAAGTATTAATCTAGGGCTATTCCCTTCAACGGTTACTGTGAGAATGTGATAGAAGGTGTATGTAAAAAGAGTAAAATAAAATTACAGAATTGTCTGATTCTACATAAAGACTCTTAGCAACAATATTTCACAAAGAGTTAATACATTTAATTTATGATAGTAACAGGGTTAAGAACACGCTACCCCCAAAGGTGGTACCTTGGCATACTGAATATTTTAAGCTGAAGGACTTTGAGAAATGGCAGGTGTAGGAAGGAGTCTCTGCTCTTCCTTTCTCGCTGGAAGCAGGTGAAAAGACCCTCATGTGGCAAGTGCTCTCCCTCTACCCAGAGAAAAGGAGGGACACTGAGAGGAGTCCAAACAAACAGGCCTCCTCGCTAAGCTGTCCGCAGTTCAGTACTCTCGGCTCATGCCCTTTTGTCCTATCACATTTTTCTGTGACTTTCCATTCTTCATCAAACCTAGTATAAAAACATTCAGGTTTAACTGTTTCTTGGGGTCTTCATTTCCTTCTTGTGTCACAGAAAACTTATATTGAATAAATTTGAATGCTTTCTCTTGTTCATCTCTGCCTTTTGTTGCAGAGCCCCAACCAAGAACCTAGAAAGGGTAGAAGGAAAAAAAATTTTTTCATCCCTTATAATAGAAAATATTTTACTCTGATAGAAATACTTTCTAAATAATATAATAAAGTACAAGCCCTAATGCATTTAGCCATTTGAATTAGGTATTTGAATTAAGGAAAAATAGTAATTAATAACTAGAGGTAATTAACATCAAGATATCTTGTTTGTCTAGACCCAGCCTATTCCAAAAAGATTAAGAAAACCTTTAAGATGAATGTTAGTGTGTTTTTTTTAAGATTTATTGATTGATTGATTGATTGATTGCTATGTTGGGTCTTCGTTTCTGTGCTAGGGCTTTCTCTAGTTGCGGCAAGCGGGGGCCACTCTTCATCGCGATGCGCGGGCCTCTCACTATCGTGGCCTCTCTTGTTGCGGAGCACAGGCTCCAGACGCGCAGGCTCAGTAGTTGTGGCTCACGGGCCTAGTTGCTCCGCGGCATGTGGGATCTTCCCAGACCAGGGCTCGAACCCGTGTCCCCTGCATTAGCAGGCAGATTCCCAACTACTGCGTCACCATGGAAGCCCAAGACGAATGTTTTATATCACCTTATATACAATTTCTTTAGGTCATAAAAATATTTTTGGCAATCAAAAAGTACCCAGAAAAGGTTTGAAAGGTCAACTACTACTTACAAAATTTAAAATAACAATCAAACAGCAACAAAACAGTACTCAGCCCCAGTAGTACAATAGATTCCCCAAAGGCAGAGGCAACTTCTAATCCAGTTAGCTGCTTCTCCTCTTATATTTAACTCCGTATTTTTACTAATAACTTTATGCAATTGTAGACATTATCTACTCACTTCTTACTATGGAAGATAAGGACTTACCATCCTTTCACCACCCCTACACACATATAAACTTCTCCCTCCCTATGTATTTTTATTTATTTATTTTTTTATTTTTGGCTGTGTTGGGTCTTTGCTGTGCGCAGGCTTTCTCTAGTTGCAGCAAGCGGGGGCTACTCTTCCTTGCGGTGCATGGGCTTCTCATTGCAGTGGCTTCTCTTGTTGCAGAGCACCAGCTCTAGGCACGTGGGCTTCAGTAGCTGTGGCACATGGTCTCAGTAGTTGTGGCTCGCGGGCTCTAGGGCACAGGCTCAGTAGTTGTGGCTCATGGGCTTAGTGGCTCCACAGCATGTGGGATCTTCCCAGACCAGGGCTCGAACCCGTGTCCCCTGCACTGGCAGGCAGATTCTTAACCACTGCGCTGCCAAGGAAGTCCCTCCCTATGTATTTTAATTGCAATTTTTTAATTAAATGAATAGTTTTTATAATATAATGCAAATATTGCTCATGAGTAGGCAATACTTTGTTTACATTTCTTTTCTTATGCATTTTTTGTTTTTCCTGGAATTAAATATTGCTTACTTATTCATTTTGTTTTGTTTTATGCATTTGTGTTAGTGAAGATACAGATATAAAATACTTTGCTTATACTTCTCCAATTCTCTTTCCAGCAACATGGTCAAGCACCTTAAGTATTCTAACAGTTATTCTTCATTTTTTTTTTTTTGATAGAGACATCTCTCCTGGATCCTTCCATCCTTCAGTTTCTGCCTGAACCGGTTTGTCTCTAGAACCAGTTTGTTACCTTAGGACATTTCTTCATCATCGTTCTAGAAATTCAACTTGCCTCTTTCCTTGTTGGAATCCTTGTTTTCTCAATCAGATCTTCCTCTTTCTTGGTTTAGTCCCTTCTTTTGGTAACACACATGCTCCAGAAGCTTCTTGGAAAAAGAGATACAAAGAAAGCAAAGTTTTTGAGATTTGCCTGCTTGAAAACATCTTTTTTTTTTTTTTTTTTTTTGCTACCTTCATATTTTTATAGTTTGAGCAGAGAATCGGGTTGGAAATTTTTTCTCACAGAATTTTGGAGACATTGCTGCATTAGCTTTTAGCTACTGGTGTTGCTGAGGGTCTAATGCCATTCTATTTCCTTTCTGGAAGCTTTTAGATTCTTATTATCCCTGATGATGGAGGATTTTACAGTGATGTGCCTTGGTATGGATCGTTTTCATTTCTCATTCTCATTTGGACCTGTCACATTCTTTATTCTGGGATATGTTCCTGCATCATGTCTGCGATGGTTAATTTTATGTGTCAGCTTGACTGGGCCACAAGGTGCCCAGATCGTTGGTTAAACATTATTCTGGGTGTGCCTATGAGTGTTTCTAGATGAGATTAACATTTGAATCAGTGAGTAAAGCAAATTGCCCTCCAATGTGGGTAAGCCTCATTCAATTTATTGAAACCCTGAATAGAAAAAAAAAAGGCTGAGTAAGAGAGAATTCGCTCTCTCTGCCTGACTGTCTTCCATATGGGAGATCAGTCTTCCCCCGCCTTTGGACTAGGCTTGAACTGGAAATATACCATTGACTTTGCTGGGTCTTCAGCTTGCTGATTGCAGATCTGGGGACTTGTTGGCCTCCATAATCAAGTAAGCCGATTCCTTATAATAAATATATTAAATTTATATAAATATAAATATATACACCATTGGTTTTGTTCCTCTGGAGAACCCAGACTAATATAATAGCTGACAATTTCTGCTTCCTTCTTTTGTTTTCTTTCTGAAATCCCTATTAATCAGATATTGAACCTCTTGAACTGCCCTACTTTTCTTTCCTTTTCTAGTTTTTTGTTCTACTTTTCAGGGATTCTTCAACTTTGTCTTTTAAACCTTCTATTGAATTTTTTACTTAAATCAACATATTTTTAATTTCTAAAGCTTTTTCTTGTTAATTATTCCATTGTCTCATCATTCTGTTTTTTTCTCAAGGATGTAATATCATCACTTATCTTTCAGAGGATATTAGTCATTTGTTTGAAGTTTCCTTCCGTTCCTTGTACTGTCTTTGATTCTTCTGAGTTCCTTTTATCTGTCGTTTTTTTTCCTGTTTTTTTTCATGTCAGAGGCTTTCCTCAAAAAGTCTGCCAGTTCATATTAAATGTGAGGTGCTAAAAGGCTGATTGGAAGCTCTAGGAATATGAATGGGGTTTGTTGAATGGTGAGTTTCACTGTAGGGTAATCAAGTGGAACATGGACATTTTACTGGACAACGCTAAATGTCAATAGGTCTTTCTTCTTGGAAATTCTCCAAGGAAAAATTATCCAGTCTGCTGACTGAGGCATATAAGCTTCCCTGCCAGCATTCTGGGGGCTGAGAAGGGGAGAAGGCCTGGGTGTCAATGTGCAGTGTGTAGCCTTTCACTCAATCCCACTGTTTTCTGTCTGGTGCCTTATCCCCTTCAGTTGTGCCTGTCATCATCCCTGAGTTCACCATCTCTTCAACATCATCTCTCCATGGACCAAACCTCCCATTTCCTGCTGAGGTTGGGGGTGTAATCACTGGACATCATGGGGTGGGGTAGAAGTTCAAGGGGTCTACTTGCTCCTTATGCAAACTCTCAGCTAATTTTCCTATGTTCATCTCACATCTTACCCCTCCTGAAAGTACATGGTGTCTCTAATTTCTGAGTCTCTCAGGTGTTCTGGGTCGTGAATCAGTTTGCTTCTCATTGGAAACTACCTCTGCAGAAACATAAGCTTCAGTTTTCCCTATTCTGGTAACTTAGTTACCACTTATTCTCCACTTTTAACCTTCCAAAGTTTTGTCGATGTCTCTAATCCTCTATGGTGCTCTCTCTTGTCTATTGGCCCTGTATTATCTCTGTATGTCTTTACTGTCATTTGGGTGAGGTTTTAGGAGAAAGCATAGATGAACACAAAACACATGTTGCGATAGATACACAAGAATCCTTTACAATACATTAAGTATAGAGAACAAAATGTGAAAGCATCATTCTCCCAAGCCCTCCATTCTCCCAAGGCAGTCCCTGTCTGTGATTTGGTACACACACACTCCCCAGGCTACTCTTGATGATTACAGATATACAGACTATTTGATTCTATATTTTTTTGTTCTGGTCTTGATTTTGTCACTTAACAAAATGTCTTGGAGCTATTTCCATATTAATACCTACAGACATATCTCATTCATTTTAATAACTATATCATATTCAATAGTATAAATTTATCATAAGTTATTTTACCATTTAACCACTCTCTTTTTTAAACTTTATACACATACACAGACATATATATACACATATATAGCTTCTTGAAAAGTAAGTAAATTAGGTGACTAGAATTGCATAAATATCAAATAATCACATATATGTAAGGGAGAGATCAAAAGGACCATGTTATATACCTAGAAATCTTCACTGTTATGTCTAATAGTGGATGAATAGAGCCATCTCCAATGCCTCCACAATCTGAGATATTAGGATTCACCTCCAGCTAAAGATGCACCATAGTTCAACATAGAGAATCCTAAAGATGCTACCAGAAAACTACTAGAGCTAATCAATGAATTTGGTAAAGTTTCAGGATACAAAATTAATGCACAGAAATCTCTTGCATTCCTATACACTAATGATGAAAAATCTGAAAGTGAAATTAAGAAAACACTCCCATTTACCGTTGCAACAAAAAGAATATAATATCTAGGAATAAACCTACCTAAGGAGACAAAAGACCTGTATGCAGAAAATTATAAGACACTGATGAAAGAAATTAAAGATGATACAAATAGATGGAGAGATATACCATGTTCTTGGATTGGAAGAATCAACATTGTGAAATGACTATACTACCCAAAGCAATCTACAGATTCATTGCAATCCCTATCAAGCTACCACTGGCATTTTTCACAGAACTAGAACAAAAAAATCTCACAATTTGTATGGAAACACAAAAGACCCCGAATAGCCAAAGCAATCTTGAGAAACAAAAACGGAGCTGGCGGAATCAAGCTCCCTGACTTCAGACTATACTACAAAGCTACAGTAATCAAGACAGTATGGTACTGGCACAAAAGCAAAAATATAGATCAATGGAACAGGATAGAAAGCCCAGAGATAAACCCACGCACATATGGTCACCTTATCTTTGATAAAGGAGGCAAGAATATACAGTGGAGAAAAGACAGCCTCTTCAATAAGTGGTGCTGGGAAAACTGGACAGCTACATGTAAAAGAATGAAATTAGAACACTCCCTAACACCGTACACAAAAATAAACTCAAAATGGATTAAAGACCTAAATGTAAGGCCAGACACTATAAAACTCTTAGAGGAAAACATAGGCAGAACACTCCATGACATAAATCATAACAAGATCCTTTTTGACCCACCTCCTAGAGAAACGGAAATAAAAACACAAACAAATGGGACCTAATGAAACTTCAAAGCTTTTGCACAGCAAAGGAAACCATAAACAAGATGAAAAGACAACCCTCAGAATGGGAGAAAATATTTGCAAATGAAGCAACTGACAAAGGATTAATCTCCAAGATTTACAAGCAGCTCATGCAGCTCAATAACAAAAAAACAAACAACCCAATCCAAAAATGGGCAGAAGACCTAAACAGACATTTCTCCAAAGAAGATATACAGATGGCCAACAGACACATGAAAGAATGCTCAACATCATTAATCATTAGAGAAATGCAAATCAAAACTACAATGAGGTATCATCTCACACCGGTCAGAATGGCCATCATCAAAAAATCTACAAACAATAAATGCTGGAGAGGGTGTGGAGAAAAGGGAACACTCTTGCACTGTTGGTGGGAATGTAAATTGATACAGCCACTATGGAGAACAGTATGGAGGTTCCTTAAAAAACTAAAAATAGAACTACCATACGACCCAGCAATCCCACTACTGGGCATATACCCTGAGAAAACCATAATTCAAAAAGAGTCATGTACCAAAATGTTCATTGCAGCTCTATTTACAATAGCTAGGACATGGAAGCAACCTAAGTGTCCATCATCGGATGAATGGATAAAGAAGATGTGGCACATATATACAATGGAATATTACTCAGCCATAAAAAGAAACAAAATTGAGTTATTTGTAGTGAGGCGGATGGACCTAGAGTCTGTCATACAGAGTGAAGTAAGTCAGAAAGAGAAAAACAAATACCATATGCTAACACATATATATGGAATCTAAGAAAAAAAAAAAAAGGTCATGAAGAACCTAGGGGCAAGACAGAAATAAAAATGCAGACCTACTAGAGAATGGACTTGAGGATATGGGGAGGGGGAAGGGTAAGCTGGGACAAAGTGAGAGAGTGGCATGGACATATATACACTACCAAATGTAAAATAGATAGCTAGTGGGAAGCAGCCGCACAGCACAGGGAGATCAGCTCGGTGCTTTGTGACCACCTAGAGGGCTGGGATAGGGAGGGTGGGAGTGAGGGAGACGCAAGAGGGAAGAGATATGGGGATATATGTATATGTATAACTGATTCACTTTGTTATAAAGCAGAAACTAACACACCATTGTAAAACAATTATACTCCAATAAAGATGTTAGAAAATAAAAAATAAAAAAATAAAGATGCACCATAATTAAGCTAAAGCATTCTTGAAACTATGCAAGCCCATAGACATAAAGCTATGTTAATCAATAACTCTATGGGGGACTTCCTTGGAGGCACAGTGGTTAAGAATCCGCCTGCCAATGCAGGGGACACAGGTTCAAGCACTGGTCCAGGAAGATCCCACATACTGCAGAGCAACTAAGCCCGTGCGCCACAACTACGGAGCCCGTGTGCTCCGCAACAAGAGAAGCCACCGCAATAAGAAGTCCGCGCACCACAACTAAGAGTAGCCCCCGCTCGCCGCAACTAGAGAAAGCCCGCGTGCAGCAACGAAGACCCAATGCAGCCAAAAAGAAATACATTTATTTTAAAAAATAATAATAACTTTATGGTTCAATTTACAATTTATCTTTTTGCAAAACATGTGATGTATTCTCCACTAATCAGAACCACTTTGTGTCAGTCAGAGTCCTGACAGGAAACAGACGGCACTTTCAAGTGGGGAACTGAGGCAAATTTAATGAAGGGACCATTTTCAGTGGTGTGAAGGTTAAGGGAAAACAGAAAGGGATGGTGAGCATTCTGAGGCTTGCAACACAGAGAACCATGACCCCTTTAGGCCCCAGGATCAGGGAAGAGAGCAGTTACTGGGCCCAGAGTGTATCTCTAGTTGTCAGAGAGGGCACCTGCAGGAGCCGTGGCTTGACAGAGGGACACAGCCAACCTTCCGCAACAAGAAAGGGAGGAGCTGGAGGAAAACACCTGACCTCACTCTTCATCTTGTATTTTTGTTTGCTGAGTCTGGCACCCCCAGGTGAGGAGAAGAGTAGAGAGTCAATCTGGAGGGACAAATGGAAAATACTTCTCTTACATGAAGAAGGTATATCAGTGTCCTACTTTGCTCATTATTAGCCATGTCTGTGGACCTCAGGGCAAAGCCATTCACCAAGAACCACAGACGATGTATTTAGCCAATCATAGTAATGAATTAATTAAGCCTGCTTTGAAAATTGCCCACACATTGGCTTATAATTCCAATTACATAGAAAAGAGACTACATATAAGAAGAGTAAATAAAAATGAAAAAGTAAACTTTGGAGGGAAAACCATCCCCTACCTGCCCCCTCCCATTAGTGTTTAGTTTCTTTATTATTCCAGCCTAGAGGCCTGCAAATAACATATGCCATAAGTACTGAATGGAATGTCTCTGTCCAGGCTCTAGGAGAAGAATTCCATCACGGCTAGAGGCTAAGCTCACCAGAGAATGCAAGAGGGATGACTTGAGCAAAGGATGGAAAACATCCTTACATTTATAATAAATATTAACCCATGACAGAAACAAGATACAAAAAAGAATATGAATGGGGTCCATGAAAAAGCAGGGTCTCCCACAAATCAATATGGTTAAATAGTATTCTGGTAATTCCAAATCAGTGATCTTCTTTAAGAATAAAGTTTATTTTAATTTATAAGCAAATAGAAAAAAATTGGAGATGGAGTGTTTGCAGTTCTTCTTACCTTAAATAACTGATTAGCCGGGAAAACAGAGCCCAAAGGAAACACTGAGATTTCAGAGGTCTGAAAATTACTTTTCCCCTAAAACAGTTTTTTAACTTAAAAGTGAGTTTGCACTATGGAACCATTTCCATAGTTCATCTATTTGCTACCAAAACATGACATTTTTTTAGCGGTTCAACATGTCATACTCTTTATTATAAAATTTGTATTTTTAAAAAGTACTGAAGAGGAAAAATAATTAAGGTTCTGCCTTTGGTTCAACAGCTGTAAAAGAGTTTGAACTCATTTAAATGATGGGCTACCTTTTTTCAGCTTGATGCCTGGGCAAGTCCAAGATTCTGGTTTCCAAATAGTGACCTTCACAGCAGAAACAATACCCGGGATGGAACACTTTTTAACATACTCTCTATGGGACAACATTTTTTTTCAGTAATAATTATGAAATGAAAAGAAGAAAAAGTTTTTAAAAAAAGTGAAATTTTTTGAACTTTCTAAAAATAATCATGTCAGTAAAAAATAAATATTGCAGTACAAAAGAAGGATTGAATTAATTGTTTCATTACCTTAAAGTGGGGTTTTTTTTTAAAGGAGGGGGAACACATAAAGACTTCCAAAAAATGTAACTCCACAAGATGTGACTATAAGGGGATGACACAAGCGTTTTTGCAGTAATAGAATAACTCCATATCTTGATTACGGTGATAGTTACACAAAACTACACATGTGATAACATTGTATAGAACTGTGCAGGCACCCACAAATGAGTGCATGTAAAACTGATGGACGTGAAATTGTTGTGGACTGGACCAAGGTCAGTCTCCTGGTTTTGATATTGCACTGTAGTTATGTAAGATGTCAGCATTGGGGTAACTGGGTGAAGGTTACCAGGATCTCTCTGTACTAGTTTTGCAACTTTCTGTGAATCTATGATTATCACCCCCCCCCAAAAAAATCTTTTAAAGGTTACGTACCGTGTGATTCCATTTATTTGATATATTTTTAAAAATAATTTATTTGATTTTTTAAAAATAAATTTATTCATTTTAGGCTGTGTTGGGTCTCCGTTGCTGCTGTGCTTTCTCTAGTTGCAGAGAGCAGGGGCTACTCTTTGTTGTGGTGTGCGGTCTTCTCATTGTGGTGGCTTCTCCTGTTGCGGAGCACGGGCTCTAGGTGAGTGGGCTTCAGTAGTTGCAGCACGTGAGCTCACTAGTTGTGGTGCACGGGCTTAGTTGCTCCACGGCATGTGGGATCTTCCCACACCAGGGCTGGAACCCATGTCCCCTGCATTGGCAGGCGGATTCTCAACCACTGCGCCACCAGGGAAGCCCCTATTTGATATTCTTGAAAAGACAAAAGTATAGCAACAGAGAACAGATCATTGGTTGCCAGGGGCAGGGGAAGGATGTGACTACAAAGGAGTAGCTCAGAGAGATTTGGGGGGTGACGGGACACTTCCGTATCCTGATTGTGGTTGTGGTTAAGTGAATCTATACATGTGTTAAAACTCATAGAACTGTATACCAAGAAAATGTCAATTTTACTGTATACTAATTATTTTTAAAACTTGTCATTATCTTTTTAAAAATATATTTATTTATTTATTTTGGCTGTGTTGGGTCTTTGTTGCTGCGTGCGGGCTTTCTCTAGTTGTGGCCAGCGGGGGCTACTCTTCGTTACAGTCTGTGGGCTTCTCATTGTGGTGGCTTCTCTTGTTGCAGAGCACGGGCTCTAGGCGCACTGGCTTCAGTAGTTGTGGCGCACGGGCTCTAGAGCACAGGCCCAGTAGTTGTGGCGCACGGGCTTAGTTGCTCCACGGCATGTGGGATCTTCCCAGACCAGGGCTCAAACCCATGTCCCCTGCATTGACAGGTGGATTCTTAACCACTGAGCCACCAGGGAAGCCCAAACTTGTCATTATCTTAAATATTCTTTGAAAACTGTTGAAAGCTTTGGAATCAGTCAGACTTTCATTTAAATTCTGGGCTAGGGAACTCCCTGGCAGTCCAGTGGTTAGCACTTTACTCTCTCACTGCCAAGGACCTGGGTTCCCTCCCTGGTCAGGGAACTAAGATCCCGCAAGCCATGAGACAGGGCCAAAAAAAAAGTTAGGTCTCAGTTATCCTATCTATAAAATAGTAATAACAATATCCATCTAATGACAATGTATGTAAAGGTCTTAGCACATTGCCTAGCACTGAGTAAATAGCATCACTTATTTTAATTATTATTATTATTATATTTTTTTTTTTTGAGAATTCAGTCTGTAAGGAAATTCAGAATAAGGAAAAGGCTTCCTGGATGTCTCTAATGGAAAACTGCATTGTCTAGAGCATACCCTTTGCTTTGTCAGATTCTAGCCTTTTGCTGACTTTGAGCTATTTCATAACTCTGAATTTGTAGATATTTGATAGCAATGCAAAATAATTTTTATCTAGTGTCATACAAATAAATTCTGTGGTGGAATTATGGCATGGTGGTTTAAACTGACTACCCCACATCCCTCAACTGCACTGCTCCACATCCTAGTGAAAATTCCAGTTTTGTGTCCCTTTGTAAATCCATTTCAACATTTCTTTATTCCATAGAAAATTGTGGTTCTTTTGACTTCTCCTTTGAACCAGTTATAATGTAATTCCAGTTTCTTCATTGAATAATGAGTAAGTAAAATCTTTAACATGTGTTCATTTTACATCTGCATGAGAGTCATGATTTTACCTTTTGGGGGAAATCTACCCTTTAACAATTTTATAGCTGGAAAATGCTCAGAGGCAATGGGAAATTGTAATAAAAGCACTAAGCACAGCATCTTAGATGCTAAGTCATTTTGGCTATTTTGAATTATCTGGAATTTTAGTGTCTTTTAAATAAATAATCCTGATAATCAAATAAAGTTTTTGTTACCCTTGTTAATAGTGTTTTGAACAGAGTAAGTCCTTAATTAAGGTTTGTTAAATGAATCAACTGAATTGTTATTTTATCTGAGATTGCTCAATCAGATGGAAAAACAGACTTTAACTTTTGTCTTCAGGGGCTGAGGCAAAGATTCCCAATGCTCTTCATTACTTATTTATAGTTGTTTCAAATTTTATCAGTTTAGAGGGGCTAGATTGTAACGAATAGCTCCTAAACCTCAGTGGCTTAACATAAAAAAAGTTAATTTCTCACTGTTCATTGCAGTGAGGGAGGGTCATTTAATCATTGTCACGCAAGGACCCAGGCCGCAGAGGATCTATGTTAACATTTACTACTACAACTACTGCAGCAGCAGGATGGGAATCTGAGGCATCACATGCGGGTTTTTAAAGTTTTCCCTGAGAAATGATACACATCACCTCTCAAGTTCCTTTGGCCAAAGCAAATCGTGTGGTCTCACCTTACTTCTAAAGGGGCAGGGAAGTACAGCCCCTACCATGTGCCAGGAGGAAAAAAAGACCAAAACAGCAGTAATGAATCCCACATCAATACACTCAGAGACAAAATGAACACAGAAGGATGGGGTGCCCAGCAAGAGACTTCTAATAATTGTTAATATAAACTGTGGGGATGTTAGAAATTTACTCGACACCTTCCCCCTGCACGAAAACGTTCCCCTGCCAGTGCCCCACAAGAAATCATTCTTTGCAATATTTTTTGTTGTTGTTAGAGTTTACAGAAAAGGAATAAAACTTTCCTTTTTATTATCACCACCAGAAAATCACTGAAGTCCCTGGTAGAGGTGAAGAGAGCCTGGGGGCACTAATCTAAGAAAAGGAATAGTCTGAAAGTCTAAGGGAAAACTGAATGCTTAGAGAGAATCAAAATGAAATTTCAAGTGAAGAAACAAAGGAGTGAAAAAAAAGGGTTCTTATTGGATAAAAGTAGATTTTTTTTAATAGATCTTTATTGGAGTATAATTGCTTCACAATACTGTGTTAGTTTCTGTTGCACAAATCAGCCACATGCATACACATGTCCGCATATCCCCTCCCTCTTGAGCCTCCCTCCCATCCTCCCTATCCCACCCCTCTAGGTCATCACAAAGCACCAAGCCAATCTCCCTGTGCTATGCTGCTGCTTCCCACCAGCCAGATCGATGGGTCTGATAAAGTGTTTACCTGATAATCCACCATGGGGGTGGCTGGCTGCAGAGCTCTGGTTGATTTTTGTGTACTCTTTGGTGAAGACAGAATGATTATGCCCTGGCACAATTTTAAAACAGGAAGAATGAAGGTTTTAAATCACTGTTTTATTGAAGGAAAAACGTAGCCTGCACCAGAGGACTCAAAAAACCCAGGAAGCGAAGTGTAGCCAACGACTGGCCGGAGGCAAGGAGGGGGTTGGTTCCGTACCTGGATCCAGACCAAGTCTGTTTCAAGTTTATTTGACTGAGAATTTCACTTTGAAAAGAGTACTTCACTGGAACCTTTGGGAGCTGTCAAACTCTGCCCCAGGGGAGAAGATTAACAGCTCTGTGGACCAGCAGGGAGAAGCCTAGTAAATCAGAGGCCCCTTGTCTGTGGGTCTGTGGTTTACAGGTGGCAACATAACAGGCTGTGCCTCTCCACGGGCGCCTCAGGGACTTCACAGTTTATGGGTCAGAACTTACCATGTGGATGGAAGGGAGCATCTGAATCTGTTCTCCAAACTGCTGATTGAAAAATGGGCTTGAATGAGCCTACAAAAGAAAAGTTTCCTTGAATTATCTATCTTCTGGAAGGATTCCCCAGGAAGCTGGTAACAGTGGTAGCCTCTGAGGAGGGAACCAGCCCTTTTGTGTCTCACGAGGGGGCGGTCAAGCGTAGCGGTTAAGAGCGTGACCCTGGAAGCTTTGGTCTGTCTTTTAGTGGCTGTGTGGGTTTTCAACCTTAAATGGTCTTGGCTGTAAAATGGGGATTATAATAAGGATTAAATGAGTTAATTATTCGGAAAGTGGAACAATGAACATAGTGCTATACAACTATTGGCTTTTCTTATCCCATGTATTTGCATATATTTACCTATTGAAAAAAAATTTTTTTAATTTTATGTTTTTATTGAAGTATAGTTGATTTACAGTGTTGTGCCATGAAAAAAATTTATTTTATGTTTTTATAAAGCATTAGAAATATTTCTATAGCGCAAATAATTGTCTCCTAATCTGTTTTCTGGGATTTTATTTTTATAAATGAAATTTTCTTACAATTACACACAACTATAGTGCCCCTTCCTCCCTCTATCTCCCTTCTTTGCATTTCTTTTCCATGATTCTGTCCTGCACACAGCTGTGTGGTGACCTGGAAGTGTGAGGGGTCATTTCCATCAGTGGTCCCCAGAGCCCAGTTCTCTGGTGATCACCTGATTGCTCCCCAGAGAGCTTATCAATAGCAGAGGAAATGAAATAATATTTACTACCCCTCATGCAGTCCCCAAAGAGGGGATGATGCTCTCTTCCTCCGTTTTATTTTGCAATTAGGAAAGGCAAGGGAATGCCTTCTCAAATCAATGCTTAAGGGCATGGATTTTCAGCGAGAATTACCACCCTCCAGTTTTTATTCTTTAAAAATTTCAAATATACAAAAAGGTAGAGAGAATAGTATAATGAACCCTTGTAATATCCAGCACCCAGATTTAACAATGTTAACTCTGCCATATTTGCTCCTTTTTTCTCTTAGTTGTTTTAAACAAAATTATAGAGCATGACTTTTTTCCCTCTTTTGTAAATACAGCTTTATTGAGATGTAAGTCACATGCCATACAATTCACCCAAAGTGCACAATTCAATGTTTTTTACTATATTCACAGATATGTGCAACCCATCACCACAATCAATTTAAGAACATTTTCATCATCCCAAAAGGAAATCTTGAATCCTTAAGCCATTAATCCCACTTCCTTCCACATGCCCAGCCCTAGGCAACCACTAATCTACCTTCCATCTTTTTAAATACATTTGCCTATTCTAGACATTATATGTAAGAGGAATCATACAATATGTAGCCTTTTGTGACTGGCTTCTTTCATTTAGCGTAATATTTTCAAGGTTCATCCATGTTGTGGCACTAGTCAATACTTTATGTCTGAATAATATCCCATCATGTAGATATTCCATATTTTATTTATCCATTCATTAGTTGATAGACATTTAAGTTGTTCCCATTTTTTGACTACTATGAGTAAGGCTGCTATGAACATCGGTCTACGAGTAACCTGATATTTTACCCCTAATTTTTTTATATTCATATCTAAGAGATAAGGACATTTTCTCACATAGCCACAATGTCATCCAAATTAGCAATCCTCTAATAACCCAATCAAGGTACAAATTTCTTGGGACTTCCCTGGCGGTCCAGTGGTTAAGACTCCATGCTTCCAATACAGGGGGCACAATCCAGGTTGGGGTTTCATCTTTCCCCAGGTGGTATCCAAGTTCCTGGGGGTTTACAGAGTGTGGATGTGTATAGAGGGGTGGGTCTTGGGTGCCTGGACAGCCATCTCTCCATGGCATCCACTGAAGCATTCCCATGGCCCTCTGTCCACTCAGTCCATGCAGATCAGCACTAGATCAGATTCCCCTCAGCCTGAATCTGTTTCCACATCAGGTCCGACTGCTCGCCGCTCAAAAATCAATACCCGAGAGGAAAATGTTGGTAGAGAGGAAAGATGCTTCTAATCAGAACACTGGCAATCTGGGGAGATGGTGGACTCAGTGTCCCCCAAAAACCACCTCTGAAGATTCTGCTCAGCCATGAAAGTTTTTCAGGAGAAAAAAGGAAGTAATCTCAGTTAATCATTGAGATAGGGGGTCAGAGTTGTCACCATCCCCCACTGTGTGCAGGCTTGTCCGCTTCTTGTGAGTTTTCTTTAGATGCTATCTTGTTCACACAGTTTGTTCTTGAGATTACTGAAGGGGAATCTAGGGATGAGATCTGGTCATCTGTTAATTATTTATTCTTCATTTCTACTTCTTTGATCTGCAGAAAGAACCAACAGGTTAGGCAAGGTATTGTGTGATCAAAAGATCTGAAAGGTGTGCTAGGGCCAGAGATGAGTAGATCATGGGGGTGCCTGGTTTAAGGTTAGTGACAAGACAAAAGGGGCTTCCCGCAGAGAACTTTTTCCTGCAAAGAGCTCTTTCCTGCCAAAAGCTGCTTACCAAACAAGATCTCCTTAGGTCACCTGGCTCTTTGGTCCTTGTCTATGATATTCTTGAGCACACAGGAAACATTTTATGTCTCCAGTTCTCAGCTGTGGGATTAGGCAGTCCATGGGGCCATTTTCGGTCTGGTTGTCCAGACCCGCCCATGCTGTCTAGCATGGTCTCCAGCCACAGGTGGCTGCTGAACTTTTTCTTTTTTTTAATTGGAATCACACATTTCTATTCATAGATTATTTTAAAGCAGAGCAAATATCACAAGATGCATTTGAGCCTGATGGTTCTTCTCTGAAAATCATTATTATACATTTGCATTTCCTTAAGTACTGATTCCTTTTCTTTTTTTTAATTAATTTTTTTATTGGAGTATAGTTGATTTACAATGTTGTGTTAGTTTCTGCTGTACAGCAAAGTGAGTCAGTTATACATATACATATATCCACTCTTTTTTAGATTCTTTTCCCATATAGGTCATTACAGAGTATTGAATAGAGTTCCCTGTGCTATTCAGTAGGTTCTTATTAGTTATGTATTCTATATATAGTAGTGTGTATATGTCAATCCCAATCTCCCAATTTATCCCTCCTCCCCCGCCCCCCCACTTATCCCCTGGTAACAAGTTTGTTTTTACATCTGTGACTCAACTTCTGTTTTGTAAATAGGTTCATTTGTACCATTTCTTTAGATTCCACATATAAGTGATATCATACGATATTTGTCTTTCTCTGTCTGACACTTAATTGAAATATGGCTAATCCAAACTGGGGTGTGTTGTGACTATAAAATACACACTAGATTTCAAAAACTTAGTACAGAAAAATGCAAAACATCTCATTAATAATTTCTCTATTACATGTTGAAATGATAATATTTGGATACACTGGGTTAAATAAAATATTTAAAATTAATTTCTTCTTACTCTCTTTAATGTGGCTAATTATCAGGACACTCAAAATTACATACGTAGCTCAAATTATATTTCTGTCGGACAGTGTGCTGGTCTAGTTATTCCATGTGGCCATTTCTCCCCTACTATGCCACTTCCTCTTCTCTGCCACGAGGCAGGGGGATTCTGGTGTTCTACCTACTCCACAAACTCTATTCTGGAATGGGGCTCAGCAGGGTGGGAGATAGCTCCCAGGCCCCTTTCTCAGGAGCACTCGCCGGTATCTTACTTGTTTCCTTTTCCTCAACTTTCCTTTCTCCTCCCAATTAGACCATATTTAGTCAGGGAGGAGGTAGTACAGCTTATCAGCCTGTCTTCCAAAACTGTTGTTTATACCCCACCTGAGTATTTGAAAGTCAAAAGCCAAGAATTCGACTCTGGTTCTACTGTGTTATTCTTACCTGGAGGCAATCTGGACATGAAACACTCTCACTACTGCCGGAGCGGGGGAGTCATTACAGAGAAGCAGGAAATACTGGAAATTAAAACTGCATTAGTTACTCTACCAAAGCATTACCCATCATTTCTAGAAACATGTGTTGCGCAGTGATTCTGTCAAATGCCATGCTAGGATTTGGGAATACTGGGATGAAGGAGACCTAGGCCCTACTGTCAAAGAGGACAGGCCTAGTGGGTGATTTAAGTATATAATCCTTAGTTGCAGTGAAACTGTAGAGGCGCTGACGCTGAAGTATCCGTTCAGGACACAGTGGGGCACAAGAAAAGGGCTGACTGGCCAATTCTGCTGCAGGGTGGGGGTAGGGCACCCAGTAAACGCAAGCCAAAGCACTATGGGAATCAAACAGTTTGTTATGGACTCTTCAGGCCTCAGGAAAGTCACTTTCTGAGCCTTGGTTTCCTCATCTGAGAATAATATGGATGATTTTGACCATTTCCTCTCTCTTAACGCACTGTTGTGAAGGAGAAATATTCATTAAATAAATATACCAAAATCTTAGCATGGCTTGGCATTGGGTGGGGGGATAATGGGTGACTATTATTTTGTACTTAATATTCTGTATTACCAAACTTTATATAATAAACAAGTATTACTTTTGTAATCCGTTTAAAAAAGAACAATTTTATTTTAAATTTTGCCTTTGCTGCCAAACTTTTTGAACTAATGGTCTATACTGGCTCCCTGCACTTCCTCCCCATCCACTGAATCCAACCATTGTAATCTGGCTTCCACCCCCTCATCAAAACGTCTCCAGTGGCCTCCCACTTGCCAAGGCCAATGACCTCTTTTCAACCCTTGTCCAACTTGACTTCTCCACAGCATTAACACAGCTCCTTAACCTTTCTGAAAATCATTGTTTAAATTATAGAAAGAATGGACCTGTACTACAAAAAACAAAACAAACTATCATCTACAGTGTCACCACCATGATATAACCAAGGTCACTTTGGTATATTTCCTGCTACTCTTTTTACTTAAGTATTTTTTTACATCATTATGGCATGAATGTAAATCCATTTTTGAATTTACCACCTCTTGCTTGAAACTCTCCTTATTTCCACAAAACAACTGTTTCCTGGGTTTTCAATAATTTACTCATCTCTTAAACTTGTACGCTAATGCACTACTTTGCATAAAATTTTCTAAAGTGCTTGTTAAAGTGCAGGTCCCTGGACCCCACTCTACCCCCTCACAAATATTCTGTTTCATTAGGATTGGTTTGGACCCAAGAGCCTATGTTTCTATTTTTAGTTTTTTACAGAACCTCCATACTGTTCTCCATAGTGGCTGTATCAATTTACATTCCCACCAACAGTACAAAAGGGTTCCCTTTTCTCCACACCCTCTGCAGCATTTATTGTTTGTAGATCTTTTGATGATGGCCATTCTGACCGGTGTGAGGTGATACCTCATTGTAGTTTTGATTTGCATTTCTGTAATAGTTAGTGATGTTGAGCATCTTCTCATGTGCCTCATGGCCATCTGTATGTCTTCTTTGGTGAAATGTCTATTTAGGTCTTCTGCGCATTTTATTTATTTATTTATTTATTTATTTATTTATTTATTTATTTATGGCTGTGTTGGGTCTTGTTTCTGTGCGAGGGCTTTCTCTAGTTGTGGCAAGCTGGGGCCACTCTTCATCACGGTGCGCAGGCCTCTCACTATCGTGACCTCTCTTGTTGCAGAGAACAGGCTCCAGATGCGCAGGCTCAGTAATTGTGGTTCACGGGCCCAGTTGCTCCGCGGCATGTGGGATCTTCCCAGACCAGGGATCAAACCCGTGTCCCCTGCATTGGCAGGCAGATTCTCAACCACTGCACCACCAGGGAAGCCCTGTGCATATTTTAATTGAGCTGGGTTTTATTTTGGTATTCAGCTCCCTGAGCTGTTTGTATATTTTGGAGGTTAATCCTTTGTCCGCTGCTTCATTTGCAAATATTTTCTCCCCTTCTGAGGGTTGTCTTCTTGTCTTGCTTATGGTTTTCTTTGCTGTGCAAAAGATTTTAAGTTTCATTAAGTCCCATTTGTTTATTTTTGGTTTTATTTTCATTACTCTAGGAGGTAGGTCAAAAAAGATCTTGCTGTGGTTTGTGTCAAAGAGTGTTTTTCCTATGTTTTCCTCTAAGAGTTTTATAGTGTCCGGTCTTACATTTAGGTCTTTAATCCATTTTGAGTTTATTTTTGTGTATGGTGTTAGGGAGTGTTCTAATTTCATTCTTTTACATGTAGCTGTCCAGTTTTCCCAGCACCACTTATTGAAGAGGCTGTCTTTTCTCCCTTGTATGTTCTTGCCTCCTTTGTCATAAATTAGGTGACCATATGTGTGTGGGTTTATCTCTGGGCTTTCTATCCTGTACCATTGATCTATATTTCTGTTTTTGTGCCAGTACCATACTGTCTTGATTACTGTAGCTTTGTAGTATAGTCTGAAATCAGGGAGCCTGATTCGTCCAGCTCTGTTTTTCTTTTTCAAGATTGCTTTGGCTATTCGGGGTCTTTTGTGTTTCCACACAAATTGTAAAATTTTTGTTCTAATTCTGTGAAGAATGCCATTGATAGTTAAGACCCAGCAATCCCACTACTGGGCATATACCCTGAGAAAACCATAATTCAAAAGGACACATGTTCACCAATGTTCATTGCAGCACTATTTACAATAGCCAGGACATGGAAACAACCTAAATGTCCAATGATAGATGAATGGTTAAAGAAGATGTGGTACATATATACGAAGGAATATTACTCAGCCATAAAAAGGAATGAAATTGGGTCATTTGTAAAGATGTGGATGGACCTAGAGTCTGTCATACAGAGTGAAGTTAGCCAGAAAGAGAAAAATGGTACAGATGAACCTGTTTGTAGGAAAGGAATAGAGACACAGATGTAGAGAATGGACATGTGGACACAGAGGGGGAAGGGGAGGGTGGGACGAATTGGGAGATTAGGTTTGACATAAATACACTACCATGTGTAAAATAGCTAGTGGGAACCTGCTGTATAGCACAGGGAGCTCAGCTTGGTGCTTTGTGACGACCTAGGTGGATGGGATGGGGGGTGGGGGGGGAGGGAGGTCCAAGAGGGAAGGGGTATATATATATATATATATATATATATATATATATATATATATATACATAGCTGATTCACTTCATTGTACAGCAGAAACTAACACAACATTGTAAAGCAATTATACTCCAATTAAAAAAAACCAAAAAACAAAAACCAAGAGCCTGTGTTTCCTGCTTTCTATAGCAAGTGGTCCAGAGATCCTACTGAGAAACACTGCTGCAGACCCACCCCTCCACAGTAACCAGCTAACCAACCAACTGAAGACCAAAAGCAACTATGGAAACGCAAACCAGTGCTTCCTAATCATCAGATTCTCTAGGGGTTGGGTTTGAGTATCTGTCTATTTTTTAAGCCCTTCTTGTGATTCTAATGAGCCACGGCCTTAACTACAATTACGTTATTCTATTTGCATTTCCCACTCTCAAGTCTCATATCCTTTGCCTGCACTGTTCCCTTGGCCTGGATTTCCATTCCTCCTCACATTCATCCTTGAAGCCCAGCTCAAATGTGGCCTCCTCTGAAAACTTCACAGAGGCTTCTTTTCTATCTCCTCTGTCTTTCTTTCCCACTCACAAATTAGAGTTAGTCCTTTAAATATCTATGACTTTAGGCTGGGCAACGAGCTACTTGAGAGCAAGTATAGTGGATGTATTAGTTATCTATTCCTGAGTAACAAATTTCCTCAGAACTTAATGGTTTAAAACAACAGTAAACATTTATTATCTCACAGATCTCATAACATCTGCAGTTTAGGAATTCAGAAGCAGCTTAGCTGGGTAGTTCAGGCTTGATTCTCTCATGAAGTTGCAGTCAAGGTGTAGGCCAGGGCTGTAGTCATCTGAAGGTTTGACTAGGGCTGGAAAATCCACATTCCAGATGGCACACTTAAGTGGCTATCAAGTTGGTACCAGCTATTGACAGAGGGCCTCTGTTACTCTTCATGTGGATCTCCTTATAGGGCTGCTTGGGCATCCTCACAACATGGTGGCTGGCTTCCTTCAGAGCAGGTATTCTAAGAGAGAGCAAGATAAAGTCTACAATGTCTTTTATGACCTAGCCATGAAGGTCACACACCATCACTTCTGTAGGATTCTGTTGGTCACACAGGTCAACCATGATACAATGTAGAAGATTATGCAAGGATATCAAAATACCAGGAAGTGAGGATCATTTGGGGTCATCTTTGAGGCTGGCTACCACAGAGAATATCTATTATTTTTGTCTACCAGTCACCCTTTGCTCTGTGTGGGAAACACATTTCATGTTATACAACCAGGTTGAAGCTTCCTCATCTGAGGGGGAAGCATATAACCTAAGCCTGGCCAATTTGAATATTCCATTCCTCTGGTCAGAGTGGTCAGTTAAACAGGCACGTGATCAACTAGAGATAATCAGAATCTTTCTGAATTTTGATATATGGATTCTGAGGGAGAGAGGGTCTCTGTTCTGCTATTTTGAGCTCTAAGAATGATCTTAGAAGATCATTCTTAAGAAGCTGGAGCTTCTTTTTTTTTAAATTATTAATTAATTAATTTTTTTTGGCTGTGTTGGGTCTTCGTTTCTGTGCGAGGGCTTCCTCTAGTTGCGGCGAGCGGGGGGCCACTCTTCATCACGGTGCGCGGGCCTCTCACTGTTGTGGCCTCTCTTGTTGCGGAGCACAGGCTCCAGACGCACAGGCTCAGTAGCTGTGGCTCACGGGCCCAGTTGCTCCGCGGCCTGTGGGATCTTCCCAGACCAGGGCTCGAACCCGTGTCCCCTGCATTGGCAGGCGGATTCTCAACCACTGCGGCACCAGGGAAGCCTCGAAGCTGGAGCTTCTTAAGGCCATTTGTTCAGGTCATATTGGAGGAAGCTATCTTTAGTAAGAGAAAATGAGGTCAGCACACAAAGAGAGGCAAAGACGAGTAGAGATGAATAGAGAAAAAGGAGTCCTGATGAAATCATTTGAGCTCCCTTGATCCAGCCATGCCTGAATTTACACACAGACTTTTCAGTTACATGAGTCAATAAATCTCCTTTTTTGTTTAAGCTAGTTTAAGTTGGATTCCTATCACCTGCAATCAAAACAACTCCAACGGATCAGCAGGGTCCGTATCTTATTCCTCTTGAGTTTTCAGCATTGGGTTCCAAGTACTCAACTCAAGTTGGATGAATACATTAATTAATTATTATATTTTTACATAAAAGTAATCTGATACATGCAAACGTTGGGAATTTTTTAAAAAAGAATTGGCAACTTACCAAGTAAGTAACAGTTATGAGAACACTAAAAATTCTAGAACCTATAAAAATTTGGTGATCTGGCAGCCCACAGAGCCATTATGTTAGTCTGGTGCTCAGTTTCCTAGAGTTCTGTGTGATGTGGTTGAATGAGTGACTGACCAGCATCCTGAGAACATGCAGAGCAAGGCTGAGGAAAGGAGGACTGTGGGAGATGCACACCAGGTTGCCTCGGTGACAGGGAAATGGAAGAAGGCCCTAAATGCACCTCGCAACACTCGGGTAACACTTGGTAAAATTACAGAGTGGGAATTAGAATGAGTAAATCAGCCAAGGACATCCACAGGATGCTGGCTACGGGTGGTGGGTTTCTGGTCTTTCTAAGAACCATGCCCAGAGAGGAACTTGCAAAAGCAAGATGCAAGATCAGATTTATACCTGCAGGTAAAGAGTTCACCAAATGACTGTGCTAGTAATCAGATTATCCCAACTCTTGCCCTGGTTGAGGGACTACAAGGAACAGAGAAAAATATGGCTTCATGAAGGAATGTTTTGCTGTGACTTAGATGTGTGAGCAGTTGTTCTGGTATAGGATGATATAGGGAGACATAAAAGGAAGGAAGCCAAATACGGGAAAGAGAAGCAAATTGTCCCCTGCCTGCCTTTCTCGTCAAAGTCTTCTAATACTCAGCAGCTTTGTTGCGTCTAGAAAAACTGTTATATACATCATCAACCAAGTGACAGGTCTTTATTTTTAATTCATCACCGAAGCCCTGCTGCCCAAATGATGCCTGAGAGAAAAATCTCTTGTTGGTGAGGGCCTTTTCTCAAGCCAAGGAAAACCTTAGTTTTCCCCCGGGGCTCTTAAAGCAAGTCCAGTTTTCTTTAATTCTATAAACTCCTGTGGCTCCTGGTCACTTACTGACTGCTATTTTTCAGAAAGCAAACTAGTGTCTATAACAGTAAAAGCCTGGATTCAGACTGCCTGGGTTCAAATCACAGCTTCCCCACTCACTTTGTATCATCTAGGACAAGTCATACTTTGTGCCCCAGTTTCCTTGCCAGTAAAATGGGGTTAATAATGTGATAATAGTATCTCTTTATAGAGTTATGACAAGTATAAATGAATATATATATGTAGAGAGAGAGAGTTTAGAACAGTGCCTGACACATAGTAAGCCGTTTTTAATTTTTTGATATTATTATTATTATATAGACAAAACCACATTTCTATGAAACTTCCTCAAATCTTTGTCATTGTACATAGACTTTTTTTTCCTATTGGTCCTCTTTTATTTTTCATTAAATACATCTCATGAGAACTATTTGTGGATCAAATGTTGTCAACTGGCTTAAGCCAGTTTGGTGGCACACAATCGTCGGTGTCCTGGTGGAACCTCTGACAATTTGTCCCCTTAGAGCCTGGAGTTCCATGAACTTGTAGCTCCTGACCAGAACCCGTCAGGAGAACTTGAACTGGACACCACAGTGTTGTAGAGCAGGATTCAGCCACGTGTCTCATCGGATCAGGTGACAGAATCCTGCACTAAGTGGCAGGCACAGGACTAAACAAACACCCGGGCCTAGAGCACTGTTTGGGGCTCACCCAAAACTTATGCCCCATTCATTTAAGGGTAAGATGCCTGTGCAGTGCACATACCTCAATAACCATCCATGTCACCAATAAATTATTATTTCCAGCATCTCTTATTGCTAAAGAATAAATTCTCTAGTGTAGGTTCAGAAACAGATAGTCAAAGGAGGTGCAGTAGCCACTGTTCCAAGTCCAAGGTCCTGATTATGTCCCTTCAGTGCTGACAGACCACCTCCTAGAGTGTATATTCCCCATTAGAGCATTTTAAAGTGTTCATTAATAGCTCCTAGGGTTTAATAGAATATTAAAACTATTTCTTTAAAGCACACACATAGGGACTTCCCTGGTGGCACAGTGGTTAAGAATTCACCTGCCAATGTAGGGGACACAGGTTCAAGCCCTGGTCCGGGAAGATCCCACATGCCGCGGAGCAACTAAGCCCGGGCACCACAACTACTGAGCCTGCGCTCTAGAGTCCGCGAGCCGCAACTACTGAGCCCATGTGCCGCCACTACTGAGCCTGCACTCTAGAGCCCACGAGCTGCAACTACTGAGCCCACACGCCACAACTTCTGAAGCCCACGCACTCTACAGGCCGTGTGCCACAACTACTGAGCCCACACACTGCAACTACTGAAGCCCTTGCACTCTATGGCCCATGGGCTACACCTTCTGAGTCCGCACGCTGCAACTACTGAAGCCCGGGTGCCCAGAGCCCACGCACCGCAATGAAGAGGAGCCCCCATTTGCCACAATTAGAGAAAGCCTGTGTGCAGCAACGAAGACCCAGCACAGCCAAAAGTAAATAAATAAATAAAATTTTTTTAAAATGACATCAGCTGGCAAAATGCTCTCTTTGCAAGGTACCTTCACAGCTCTTGACTTTATAATCTCCAAAAAATGTGTTTTCAGCTGTGTGGGTGGGTTGTAAGTGATTCTACATGTGACTCAGGCACCAACTAGACCTCCTTAATTCCAAGATTATCAGTGGGAAACAGTTTTCAAAGAAACAGATTTTTGATGAAGCAAGTGGAATTTCAGAACTTAAATATCAGTGTATTGACACGGAAGATCTTTGCAACTTTTGCTGTCTATAGAAAACAACTTTGGTTTACAGTACAAAAGCCATGCAGCCAAAATGGTAGGACAGAGTTCACTGACATGTTTATTTAGGGCACACCTCACCCCTTTGCTTTTGACATTGAACCAAAAGTAGGTCACAGTAGGCAAAATATTAAAAGAAAATACAGATATTTATTTTTAGTGTCCTTGATGGTACATACGTTTGGCACTAGTTAACTGTACAGAGGGCAGCAGGAGGGCACAGATCTTTTCTGCAGGTTAAGGGAAAGAAGGCAGAAGGAAGGAAAGATTAAGAAGGGCAATTGCTGAAGACAAACTTTGTCTAGTTTGAAGTGGATGGTGTATCACTAAAAACCTGAAACAAAGTTTTTTGGTTTGGTTTCGTTTTTTGTTGTTATGTTGTTAGGGGAAATGAAGGAACCCTGTGATTTTTTTTTTTTTTTTTTGCCACATTGGATCCTTGTTGCTGCGCGCGGGCTTTCTCTAGCTGCAGTGAGCGGGGGCTACTCTTCGTTGTGGTGCTCGGGCTCTAGATGTGCGGGCTTCAGTAGTTGTGGCATGCAGGCTCAGTAGTTGTGGCTCTCGGATTGGTTGCTCCACGGTATGTGGGATCTTCCCGGACCAGGGCTCAAACCCGTATCCCCTGCATCAGCGGGCGGATTCCCAACCACTGTGCCACCAGGGAAGTCCAGAACCCTATGATTGTTAAGGCGTAGCAATTCATTGGGGTGTAAACATGAAGCTGTTTAACTGCTCCCTGCCTCCTCTGGTAAAATCCCCCCTTTACTCTGGGCAGTGAACTCCCTTATCTTTATGATGTCTCCATCTAATTCCATAACTTCCCAGTCTTATCTCTAATGCTCAGCCCTATTCATATTCAAACTTCAATCTCACAAACAAAGCAATACAAAACTTCAATGTCAATCTAGTGGGAGAGGGGATGGGAGATATGTCTGCTCTCACACCCCCGTCTTCTCCCCCTTTCCCAGACAGAAGCACCCTCGATTTGGAGGGTGAAATGAGAATCTCCTCCCTTGGTTCCTTTGGACAGGGGGCAGTAGGTGCTACCCCTGAGGTTGCTGCTGCTTCTCTAACGCCAGCAGATTTTCTTCCCCCTCTAGAGCTGCCTGTGTTGGCTCTCCCTAAGTCACATGTCCCGGCCCACAGTCTCCTGACATAGGGTCTGGCTCAGGCTCAGCCTCTTCTCTCCCTCAGCCCAAGTGGTCCTCTTGTCTAACATTCTCTTGGATGTGAAACTGGCAAGATGGCTCAAGCTCAGCTACTTTGTCTACTCCACTTACAGGAAATCCTATCCTTGCAGTACAAATGGTGGAAATGTAGTCTGGAGCCTCTTTAAGAGTGAATTAGAAAAAAAAAAAAAAGGGAATTAGAGCACTTTGTAGGAGGCAAGGGGAACAATAGAAAACAATCTGTCACTAACTCAAAAGACAGGCACCGTTCCTGGAAGTAATGCAATTCCAAGCTGAGGCGTGGAGCCGATTAATTAAGCTACCAATCCATCTCCTAACTCCAAACATTAATGCCCAGTACACAGATAAAGAATACATCAGGTGCTTTAACTGGTAAGACAGATACTACGTTTGATTTTAGCTAACAGAGAAGAGATAACAGTTCTACTTAAGCCACACCCATTCCCTTTCACACTTGTGGTGGAAGCTGATACCTTCAGAGCCCCCCACCTCTCTCCAGTGCACCAAATCTTACGTTGATATTACTCTAGCCTGATATAATGCTCCCGAAGAAACATCTTCCTCACTGAAAATCAGTTTTGATGTCTTGTTCCTGAGACCTTCTCCAACACCTCCCTTATTTACTTACTCACTAAACTTAATTGATCAACTCCATCTTCTCAGCTCCCATGTTTTCTGTACACCTTGGGGAGTCAAGGGACAACTCTGGGACTCAAGTTGATAGACTGTCTTTTTTTTTACTTTTTATTATGAGAATTTCTAAGCATTAACAAAAGTGGAAAGAATAGTATGACAAACTGGCATGTTCTCAACACCCAGCTCAACAATTATCAACTCATGACTAAGCTATACCCCAACCTACCTTCCCTTCCCCCTGGACCATGTGTCTAAAATAAAAGAACTCTTTTTGCTGTTTTAAAAATAACTACAGGGCTTTCCCTGGTGGTCCAGTGGTTAAGAATCCGCCTTCCAATGCAGGGGACGAGGGTTCAATCCCTGGTCAGGGAACTAAGATCCCACATGCCACGGGGCAACTAAGCCCACGTGCTGCAACTACTGAGCCCGGGTGCTCTGGAGCCCATGCGCTATAACTAGAGAGAAGCCCGTGCGCCACAACTAGAGAGAAGCCCGCGCACCACAACAAAGAGCCTGCAGGCCGCAACAAAAGATCCTGTGTGCCACAACTGAGACCCGACACAGCCAAAAATAAATAAATAAATAAATAAAGGTCTAAATCTTAAAACTTAAAAAACTGCAGTACTGTCAACACACCTAAAAAATAAATAGCAATTCTTAATTATCATTAACTATCTAGTCCATTTTCAAATTTCTACAGTGGTCCCATAAATTGGAATCCTAACCAGGTTTATCTTTTGTATTTGATTAAAACATTTATTGCATGAATCAGATTATACTAGGTTATGCTGGTAGCAAATAACTCCAAAATCACAGTGGCTTATGACAACTTGGGTTTCTTTCCTGCTCACGTGAATTTCCACTGTGAGTCAGCTCTGCATCCTCTTCACTCTTGGCCATGGACTGAAGAAACAGTCCCTATTTGGGATACACCCACTTCCTGGCAGATGGAAATGATGAATGGTTGAAACACAATGACTTTTAAAACTTCTGCTCAAAAGTTGCAACCATCACATCTGCTCACATTTCATTGGTCAAAGAGTGTCACATGGCCAAAGCCAATGTCAGAGGAGAGAAGGGAAAAATAAGTCTCCCACAGGAGAGGACAGCAAATACTGGGAGTACTACAATCTATCATACCTTGTAAGTCCCTTTTAATTTATGGGTTCCCTTTCTCAACTTTTTTTTTTTTTTTTTCCAATTTACTAGCTGAAGGAGTTGGGTCATTTATGCTGTAGAATTTCCTATATTCTGGATTTTGCTAATTGCATCCCTGTGCACATTTATTCAACATGTTGCTTTGTCACCTCTACTTCTTCTAAACCTGTGTTTAAATATAGAGGCATTATCAGATGCAGGTTCAAATTTTGGCCAAGTATATTTTCTAGGTGATCATGTGTGTTATGTTAATTATCTCTTGCATAACAAATCATCCCAAAATTTGGTGGCTTAAAACAACAATAATCTTGTATTATCTCATGGTTTCTGTAGATCAGGGATTCAGAGAGGGCACAGGGGGATAGCTTGTCTCTACTTTATGATTTCTGGGGTCTAGCTGGAAAATTCAAAGGCTGGAGGACTAAAATCCTCTGAAGGCTTGACTGAGGCAGAAGTTTGTTCAAGGTGGCTCACTCACTTGGTTAGCAAGTTGGCATTGGTAAATTGGTCTTTTCTCTGTGGGCCTGTCCACAGGGCTGCTTGAGCATCCTCACAACGTGGTGGTCGACTTCCCCCAGAGTGACTGATCCAAAAGACCAAACACTGAAGCAGCATTGCCTTCTATGACCTAGCTTATGAATTGATACACTGACACTCCCATTGGTCACAAAATCGGCCCTTATTCATTGTGGAATGTCTACACAAAGGCATGAATACCAAGAGAGAAGGTTCACTGGGGGCCATCTTGGAGGCTGGCTACTATACGTATCAAGTAGTTTTTGATGTGAAAATAATAATTAGGAACAATCTATATCATGTTATGTGAGACAATGGTTTCTAGCATTTGGGATGTCATGATCCAGTAGGATTTCAGGCGGGAAATAGGGCCTAAATGGAACTATTAGATCTTTATTTTACCATGTAAAGCCGCTTAGAAAGTAATCTGTTAATTCTACCATTATCATTTTTATCATTTTTTTTTTTTAAAAGGCCTTTTTCATACAGAAGTAGATTATCTCAGAATGAAGAATGATCATTTTAGATGTGAAGCATAGAGAACTCTCCTAAGCTGCTGGTGGGAATGTACATTGGGAATCCACTTGGAAAACACTCTATAGTCCAGTTGAGAATTCACATACTCTATCACCCAACAATTCCACTCTTAGCTATACACCCTAAAGAAATGTATACATACACACCCGTAATCATGTATAAGAATGTTTACGGCAGCATGTGGAACCTAGAAAAATGGTACAGATGAACCAGTTTGCAGGGCAGAAATAGAGACACAGATGTAGAGAACAAATGTATGGACACCAAGGGGGGAAAGTGGTGGGGGGGTGGGGGGTGGTGGTGTGATGAATTGGGAGATTGGGATTGACATATATACACTAATATGTATAAAATGGATAACTAATAATAACCTGCTGTATAAAAAAATAAATAAAATTAAATTAAAAAATTTAAAAAAAAAGAATGTTTACAGCAGCTTGTTAATAATAGTCCTGAATTGGAAACAAACCAAATGCCCATCAACAGTAGCATAGATATACAAATTGATGTATATTCACACTGTGTGATTCCATTTATATATATTCCCCAAACAAGCCATACTGAAGTATAATGCTTTGGGATGCAAGCATAAATTTTTTTTCAAAAAAAAAGACCAAGAGTATGATTATTATAAAGGTCAAGTCATGGTTACCTTTTGGGGGAGGGAGGGTTTTCTGATTTTGAAGAGACACAGATGGAGAGGGCTGGGGTGTTGGCAATGTTTTATTTATTGACCTGAGTGATAGTTGCACAGATATTGCTTTGATAACTCTTTAAGTGGCACATTTAATGTTTTTTTCTGTCTGTGTCTATATTTTACCATAAAAAGGGAGTTTTAAGAAGGAAAATAATAATCTCTTTAATTAAAAATTTTAACTTTAGGGGAAACCTAAAAAAAAAAAAAAGACCATCTGTTCTTTCTCGGCTCCATCATCCCCTTCCCACCCCTTTTTCCATACGGGGTGTTGGCGGGATCTCTGCTAGTTTCAGCACTGACAGCTTCACACGAGACACTTTCACATGTCCCTGACTCGGTGGAGCAGGAATGGATGTGGTTACACACACACACACACACACACACACACACACACACACACACACACACTTACACGTGAAGCTTCCCTCCCAGTGCTTCAGGAAGAGGAAGTACCTTCTCTTCCCTGGTTGGTGAGAAGAGGGAATAGCCTCTCCTCAAGGACTCTGCAGCCCCCCACACCTCCTGCCAAAAGTCCCCACCTTGTTCCCAGGCGGTCTGGGCAGGAATGACAGCAGACTTGGCGGCTCTTCTGACGGGCACCGTCAGCTCGCCCTGCCAGCAGCCCCAGTGCCTGGCAGTGCCCCAGACTAAGGCTGAGTGGTGCTTCATGCTATGGTTCTCAGCAGTGGGCCTGAATAGATCATTTTAGTACTGGGCACTTTACAGCATCTTGTTACACCACTGTTGATGGAGCATCTAGTATATGACAGGGATTTTGCTAGTTGTTTCACTTCATGCAGTGCTTTACAATTTATAATATTTTATTTCATGCTCATAACAATCCTATGTAACAGGTGGAAGATATCTAATTATTTCCGCTTTTCACATGGGTCATTGAGTCTCTAAGGTTTGAGTGTCTTAGGTAAAACCACTCTAAAGGGCTAGTCATACCTCTGAATACTTGCCATACCCACAGCTTCATGGTAGAAAAGTAGCCCTGGGTGGTTCCTCAGACAGGGTTTGTTTAATGGTATCTCCTGACCCATCTCCCACCCCCAGTCCACAGCCGATTTTGCCAGAAGTGGTTGCTTGATTCAAGGAGAGCCAAGCTATAGGGCCGAGATATATGGGATGGCCTGGAGAAACAGATCTGCCCAAACAGGAATAATGGTGATAAGGTAGATAATTAGATTATCTCAGAAACATTTCGTGAGAAATACAAATTAGGTGTTGGAAAAGCTAAAAGACACCAGAGATGAGAAAATTCTGCACAGATACCACAGGCAGTAGGAATAATCAGTAAACAGAGAGTATGAGTAAGAGTAATATAACTGTGCATAGAAAGGACACTTTTGAAGGGCAGTTTGATAGTACCTATCAAAACAGTAAAAGCAGAAATGTTTTGATACAGCAATTCCATTTATAAGAATATATCATGCAGAAATACTTAAATAAGCAGGCAAGGTTTTATGTACCAGGATGTGTACTGCAATATTATTCATAGTAACAAAAAACTGTAGACAACCCAAATGTACATCTTTGGGGAAATGATTAAATAAATTATGTTATTAGTATCTAATGAAATGCTATGCAGCTATTAAAAAGAATGAGCTATGTGTTACAAGGAGAAATGATATCCTTAACATATTATGTAATGAATAAAAATTTGTAAAATAATATTCATGGCATTTTCTAAGAATTTTATAAACAACTATAAATATATGTAAAACATGTATATGTAATAGATATACATTCACATGTACCTCATATATATATTTGTATGTGCATAGAAAAATGTCTAAAACATTATATAACAATATATTAACAGTGATTATCCTTTAAAGAATAGGAGCACTATGGTAGTTCTAAAGTATGTCTACAAGTACTTCAGTACTCCTGTCTCCAAAAGGTGAGGACCAGTTTCCCTCCCCTTGAGTGTGGCCTGGATTTGGTGTGTGTCTGTGTGTGATTCCTGAGATTAGGTCATACAAGACTTTCAGCCTCCTCCTTGCCATCTGTTGGATCACTCACCCTGGGCATAACTAACTTCCACCTTGTGAAAACACCCAGCAGCCCTGTGGTAAGGTCCACGTGGTAAAGAACTGAGGCCTCCTGCCAACAACCAGCACTAACTTGCCAGGTGTGTGGGTGGATCCTACCTTGTTAGCGGATCTTGCAGCCCCAGTCAAGCCTTCAGATGACTGCAATCCCTGCTGGCGCCATGACTGCAATTTGCGAAAGACTCTGAGCTGAGAACCACCCAGCTAAGCTGCTTTAGATTACTGACCCACAGAAGCTGTGTGAGATAATAAATATTTATTGTTTTAGGCCGTTACATTTTGGGGATAATTTTTTATGCAGCGACAGACAACTAATGATTTTTTATGCAGCAACAGACAACTAAAATGAAGAGAAGAAGGGTAACGGAGAACAATTTACTGTAAAAATTTTACTCTAAATTTTTTTTATATTCCTCTTCATTGTTTACATTTTTATGATTAGCATTTATGATTTTTAAATGAAAAAACTTTAAGTTGAAAAGGGCAACCTTTATGGAAAAGTACTAGCTCACATTGGCTAGGCCTAGAAAGAATAATATATATTTCAAAAAGCATGTAAGAAACTCAATGACTAGTACTGGTGACTGCACATATAAACAGGCCAAAAATATAAAAATATCTCCTCTCAGTGATATAAAACATAAAACTTTGCCAGTCTTCGATCATTATGTTTTTCTAACGAAATATTATCCAGTCATCCCTGACTTGCAAAGGAGAAAACCACAGAAGGGCATTTCTCTCTGTTGTACAAATATTTATGTTTGTGTTAACAAAGGACAAAGGACCCCTTTCTGATTTTTTTTCTTAGAGAACCAGTACTTATATTGGCAGCTTTGATTAATGGTAATGCCACTAGTTAAGACACCAGTTAAAGAAGTTAAGTAAGTATTTAACATCTGCTTCTTTCTCATCAACTCCACAGCCTTCCTCTGGGTTGTACCCATTAGAACTTCAGTTTTTGTCTTCTGTTCACATCATTTTTTATCTCTGCAGTCCTTGGACAAACCCAGAAAGTCAGTCTAGCCAGGTTGCAAAGTAAGAACTTCCTAAAAAAATACCATTGACTTAACAACGTCCCCTGTTCATAGTTACATTTAATTCCCTTTGAGCTAATGGCACCAGGGAACTGATGTCTGAATCCTGGAGCAAACATTCTCAACATTTCTTCCTCTCCATTTAAAAACATTCCTGGGACTTCCCTGGCGGTCCAGTGGTTGGGACTTCGCCTTCCAATGCAGGGGGTGCGGGTTCGATCCCTGGTCGGGGAGCTAGGATCCCACATGCCTCACAGCCAAAAGCCAAAACATAAAACAGAAGCAATATTGTAACAAATTCAATAAAGACTTTAAAAATGGTCCACATCAAAAAAAAAAAAAATCTTAAAAAAATAAAATAAAATAAAATAAAAACACTCCTTAGCCCTTACAAAAGTTAAGGGCCCCAGAGTTTTTTCTGTGAGTATTGTGTGTGCTGTTATATGGATTTTATCCATGTACCAGATTTTTTAAAAGTAAATATTAATCTTGCCTGTTATATAAACTAAACATCTGTAATTTTCCATATGTAATGATACCATCAAGGGAGGAAGGAGTGTAAGAGAAGAAGGGGAAAAGTCATCAAAAAGAGAATGTTAGGCTAAGACAAAGGAATCTAGCTAGACCTAGACCGTCTGCCTCTGGAAAGTTAAACTGTTCAACTTGAATTACATCATCAAAGTTGGGGTGTTCAGGGCCATTCCAGTCACGGCCATTTCGGTTAACCACCCACGTAGTATAAAAACTGCTCTCAACCTGTTCTTATTCATTTTTAGTATCCAGGCTTAATTAGTGTTCAGACAGGAACTTGACAACTATTTGAGTCATTTAAAATATGTTAGTAAAATAATTGTCCCAACATCCTCCCCTAGTCCCCTTTGCTAACACAACCAAAGCATCCACTGTAACATTCCCCAAAGAGAGTCCAGATCTATACTGTTATGACTATGAAAAGCAGGTCTTTCGTATACTGACTGTTTTATGGTCTCATTTGGATTGTGGCGGGCAAATGAGAGTGAGATAAAGTCCAAACAAACTGGCTTTCAAATTCCCATGTTTGTGTGGATTTATTTGGTCCTTTGATGTCTTTTCTGTTTCTCTGTTGGAATGTTTCAAATATGCACTTAAGTCACCCATAGAAAAGGCTGCTAATGTAAATGGACGTGTGTTTAGAATGGGCTGTCATCTTAACCTTCCCAGAGATGCAAAACCCATAAAACACAAGGGGTCAATTGGAATTACCTCTTCTGTTTCTTCTTTTAAATATGAGAGTTTGCAGAGTTCAGGTTGCCCTTTCCTTCTTGTCTCTCTGTTTATTCAGGTGACTTAAATTTTGGCTGTTATAAGGCGGGGTTGACCCTCAACTGTAGGACATTCCTCTTAAAATTGACTTCCATGCCTTACTGATTATTTTAAGAGTATGATTCTGAGTCTTTGATACTCTATCTTCATAGTGATTTCCATTAAAAAAAAACATAGTAATATAGGAGTTTGTAATCTGCAGTATTTGCTCTCTTACTGTAAATGCTCTTTTCAAATTAAAAAAAAACATTTTGTCATAAAAGTGTTATAAAAGTAATACTAAAGAAAAATTGAGAGTCGGGGGGGAGGGGTGTGGGGATCATCTGTAATCTATAACACACACACAAGTGTTGCCAAAATAGACCTAATCAGAGGTGAGGTGGGGCATTGACCCATGCAAGCACTCCAGGTTGGTATATTGAAGCTGGCGAGAACTGGCAGCCCAGCAGCTCTAGAACCAATGGTGTTGTAAAAACGTAAGGACTGCCTTTTACATGTAATATAACATCACAAGCATTTTTAGGTACAGTCTTCACAAGAGGAGGAATTATATGGCTTCAAGTTTAGAATTTTTGTTTTTTAGTGTGTACTTAGAGAAATCAAAATCTAGCTATGTCATATCCACATCTTCAACTTTGGTTGAATACTTAAGGTCTTACCATTAGCAATGGAGTAGAAATGAGTCACAGTGAAAAAACCATTTTAAAAGCTTAAAGGATCATTCTCTCCTTACTGAAAATTACATCCTTCGTAGAAGCAGTTCTATGGTACACAACCGTGCTTTGCCTGAGACTTCCAGATAGAATCCGTATCGCAGGCATGCTTGAGTACCTACTTCAAGTCAAAATGTGAATCCCTGTCAGCATTCGTATATTCAGAGCAATAATATTGATATATACATAATGCTTTTAATGAACTTCCCCAAATTGTAAATAATCTTATGGATTAAGGGTGAGAATTATGGAACAGCCAAGAGAGCTCTTTAAAAAAATGGGGCTTCACCCTGGGTAATATGAGGCATTCTGAAGGGATCACTTGAAGGTTTTTGAGGAAAAGAAATAGCATGATGCTGCCTCTCAATTTGATGGCACTGATTCACTTGGCCTCCTTAGTATCTCCTTTTCCACAATCTCGTTTTAGTCATTTTTTGTTTCTGTTCTGGTGGGTTCAATTTCAGATCCTTGGTTAGGTTAGTTTGTTTGGTCCCCTTGTGATACTAATGAGGCCACAGAAATATGGACCATTTGGCTTTGTGGAGAAAAGTATTTCTTAACAATAAACCCTTCTCTCCATTCCCTACCCCCCTATTCCACTCGAACCCTCAAGGTTGTGAGGTTGTGAGGTTGTGAGCAGCTGAACATGTTATACTAGGAGACTTGGGGAAATAATAGAAAAAGCACAGATTCTGGAATCAGGTGAAACTGAAATCAAATCTACATATTAGATGGGACTCTTGGACAAATTACTTGACCTGTGTAAGCCTCAGATTTCTCATCTGAAAATTAAAGTTAATATCAAAATTTGTTATGAGAATTAGATAACACAAGTGCTGTGACACACAGCTGGTATATAACAGGCATTCAGTGATGCTATTTCTCTAATGTCAGTGCAATTTGCCAACTCTTTCTGGTGCTCCCCTTCTGAGTACATGGTAGGATTGCCCTTCAAGGTCCACTTTTGGTTGCCTGGGGCCATGGGACTGGTTCTAGCTATTGAGTTGTGAGCAAAAGCGATACATATTTGAAACTGCCAGTACAAGGTTTTTCCTTTGATGTGATGACTGGCAACATTCAAGGTGGTGGTTTCTCTCAGCTTGGGTTCAATGACTGTAATGAGAAGAGTGTCCTGCTGACCCATAAAGGCTGAAGAGAATGAACAAGGAACAAATTTTGATATCTTCAGCCACTGAGATTTTAATATTGTGACTGTAGCATAACCCAACCTATCCTGTTGCTTTCCTCTACTTGAACAAGAAAGTATAAAAATGGAGAAAAAGAGGACTGCAATTTAATTAGTGGATTGAGGAGACATCTGATAGGTTCTTTGATTTCACCCTGGTCAATATGATGAAGTTATATTTCCAGACAGAAGCTAGAAATAGCTTTTCTGATGTTGGAAGTGAATCCATATTTCAGTCCAAGTAGAGGAGCTTGAAGAAGCAGAGATATGAGGGCAAGCTATTTACGGTGTCATATACTAACCCTTTGGAAAGTCTTGACAAATCTCCTAGGGCTTTTAAGTAAATTTCAGATTTACTCTTGGATGAATCAACAACATTCTCTTCTCCTTACCCTCACCACCAGTCTTACTTAGAAAGCTTTAAAATGTTCTTGAGTCGCAAAGAAACTAATCTACTATATTCATAAATGAAAATAAAGCAAGCATCTCTTGGAAATGAACATTTCTTTCCACCAAACAAAATAAACGTTCATCAAAATATTGCAATGTCCTGGAAAAGAAGAAGTAAAACTGTCACTGTTTGCAGATGACATGATACTATACATAGATAATCCTAAAGATGTCACCAGAAAACTACTCAAGCTAATCAATGAATTTGGTAAAGTTGCAGGATATAAAATTAATGCACAGAAATCTCTTGCATTCCTATACACTAATGATGAAAAATCTGAAAAAGAAATTAAGGAAAAACTCCCATTTACCATTGCAACAAAAAGAATAAAATACCTAGAAATAAACCTACCTAGGGAGACAAAAGACCTGTATGTAGGGCTTCCCTGGTGGCGCAGTGGTTGAGAATCTGCCTGCCAATGCAGGGGACACGGGTTCGAGCCCTGGTCTGGGAAGATCCCACATGCCGCGGAGCAGCTGGGCCCGTGAGCCACAATTACTGAGCCTGCGCGTCTGGAGCCTGTGCTCCGCAACAAGAGAGGCCGCGATAGTGAGAGGCCCGCGCACCGTGATGAAGAGTGGCCCCCGCTTGCCACAACTAGAGAAAGCCCTTGCACAGAAACGAAGACCCAACACAGCCATAAAAAAAAAAAAAAAAAGAAGACCTGTATGTAGAAAACTATAAAACACTGATGAAAGAAATTAAAGATGATACAAACAGATGGAGAGATATACCATGTTCTTGGATTGGAAGAATCAATATTGAGAAAACGATTATACTACCCAAAGCAATCTACAGATTCAATGCAATCCTTATCAAATTACCAATGGCATTTTTTTTTTTTTTTTACAGAACTAGAACAAAAAAATCTTAAAATTTGTATGGAGACACAAAAGACCCCAAATAGGGCTTCCCTGGTGGCGCAGTGGTTGAGAGTCTGCCTGCCAATGCAGGGGACACGGGTTCGAGCCCTGGTCTGGGAAGATCCCACATGCCACGGAGCAACTGGGCCCGTGAGCCACAATTGCTGAGCCTGCGTGTCTGGAGCCTGTGCTCCGCAACAAGAGAGGCCGCGATGGTGAGAGGCCCGCGCACTGCGATGAAGAGTGGTCCCCACTTGCCGCAACTAGAGAAAGCCCTCGCACAGAGACGAAGACTCAACACAGTCATAAATAAATAAATAAATAAATAAATAAAAGACCGTGAATTTCTAAAAAAAAAAAAAAAAGACCCCAAATAGCCAAAGCCGTCTTGAGGGAAAAAAATGGAGCTGGAGGAATCAGACTCCCTGACTTCAGACTATACTAGAAAGCTACAGTAATCAAGACAACATGGTACTGGCACAAAAACAGAAATATAGATCAATGGAACAGGATAGAAAGCCCAGAGATACACCCACGCACCTATGGTCAACTAATCTATGACAAAGGAGGCAAAGATATACAATGGAGAAAAGACAGTCTCTTCAGTAAGTGGTGCTGGGAAAACTGGACAGCTACATGTAAAAGAACGAAATTAGAACACTCCCTAACACCATACACAAAAATAAATTCAAAATGGATTAGAGACCTAAATGTAAGACCGGACACTATAAAGGAAAACATAGGAAGAACACTCTTTGACATAAATCACAGCAAGATCTTTTTTGATCCACCTCCTAGCATAATGGAAATAAAAACAAAAATAAACAAATGGGACCTAATGAAACTTCAAAGCTTTTGCAAAGCAAAGGAAACTACAAACAAGACAAAAAGACAACCCACAGAATGGGAGAAAATATTTGCAAACGAATCAACGGACAAAGGATTAATCTCCAAAATACATAAACAGCTCATGCAGCTCAATATTAAAGAAACAAACAACCCAATCCAAAAATGGGCAGAAGACCTAAATAGACATTTCTCCAAAGAAGACATACAGATGGCCAAGAAGCACATGAAAAGATGCTCAACATCACTAATTATTAGAGAAATGCAAATCAAAACTACAATGAGGTATCACCTCACACCAGGTAGAATGGGCATCATCAGAAAATCTACAAACAACAAATACTAGAGAGGGTGTGGAGAAAAGGGAACCCTCTTGCACTGTTGGTGGGAATGTAAATTGATACAGTCACTATGGAGAACAGTATGGAGGTTCCTTAAAAAACTAAAAATAGAATTACCATATGACCCAACAATCCCACTACTGGGCATATACCCAGAGAAAACCATAATTCAAAAAGACACATGCACCTCAGTGTTCATTGCAGCACTCTTTACAATAGCCAGGTCATGGAAGCAACCTAAATGCCCATCGACAGGCGAATGGATAAAGAAGATGTGGTACATATATACAATGGAATATTACTCAGCCATAAAAAGGAATGAAATTGGGTCATTTGTAGAGATGTGGATGAATCTAGAGACTGTCATACAGAGTGAAGTAAGTCAGAAAGAGTAAAACAAATATCGTATATTAACGCATATGTGTGGAACCTAGAAAAATGGTACAGATGAACCGGTTTGCAGGGCAGAAATTGAGACACAGATGTAGAGAACAAACATATAGACACCAAGGGGGGAAAGTGGCGGGAGCGTGGTGGTGGTGGTGGGATGAAGTGGGAGATTGGGATTGATACATATGCACTAATATGTATAAAATGGATAACTAATAAGAACCTGCTATATAAAAAAGTAAATAAAATAAAATTTAAAAATTAAAAAAAGGACTTCCCTGGGGGCTTCCCTGGTGGCGCAGTGGTTGAGAGTCTGCCTGCCAATGCAGGGGACACGGTTTCGAGCCCTGGTCTGGGAAGATCCCACATGCCGCGGAGCAACTAGGCCCGTGAGCCACAGCTACTGAGCCTGCGCGTCTGGAGCCTGTGCTCCGCAACAAGAGAGGCCGCGATAGTGAAGAGGCCCGCGCACCGCGATGATGAGTGGCCCCCGCTTGCCACAACTAGAGAAAGCCCTTGCACAGAAATGAAGACCCAACACAGCCAAAAATAAAAATAAAAATAAATAAATAAATAAGACCCGGTGCAACCAAATAAATAAATAAATATTAAAAAAAAAAAAAAAAAAAAGGACTTCCCTGGTGGCACAGTGGTTAAGAATCCTCCTGTCAATGCAAGGGGACACGGGTTCGAGCCCTGGTCCGGGATGATCCCACATGCCACGGAGCAGCTAAGCCTGTGTGCCACAGCTACTGAGCCTGCACTCTAGAGCCCGCGAGCCAAAACTACTGAGCCCGTGTGCTGCAACTACTGAAGCCCGCATGCCTAGAGCCCTTGCTCCGCAACAAGAGAAGCCACCGCAGTGAGAAGCCTGTGCACCGCAACGAACAGTAGCTCCTGCTTGCCGCAACTAGAGAAAGCCCGCACACAGCAACAAAGACCCAACTCAGCCAAAAATAAATAAATAAATAAATTTATAAAAAAAAAAAAGAGATTAACCAAGAGGGAAAAAAAAAAATTTCAATGTCCTATTCCCTTCCCCCTCATAAGTTTTCTAGATTTATCAGTAAAACCATCTCCACAGAGGACTAGCTGAATATAACCTAGCAGCAATTTAAAAAACAACAGTACAATGTCAAATTCTATTTTAACAAATGTTATTACAGCCAGTGTCTCTGAATAATGAGAATGTTTTACTAGCCGTAGTTGACAAGGGATAACTTTATGCACTATTTACCATAACTAAATTCCAGAGCAATAATTGTGAAACTCTCTTAGTGCTCATCGCCATGCCAGGTGACTTATGATCATGACGCTTTACAGAAAAATGAAAAGTAACCTTTATTAAGGTATTACTATTGGCAGGCAGTATGCTGAGTGCTTAGGTCAGGATAGCACTCAGCTGCATATGACAGAAACCCGACCCCGATGGCTTAGCCAAATGAAGTTCATTTTTCTCATTTAACAAGAAGTTAGGAAGTAGGTAGCCCACTCCTGGTACAGCAGCTTGAGAAAGTCATCAAGAACTCAGGTTCCTCCTAGCTTCCTGATCGACCATGCTTAGCACGTAGGTTTGTTCTCTTAGTTCCAAGATGGCAGCTTTTCTTCCACGTGTCCCTATTCTATACAGAAAGAAAAAGGAAGGGCAAAGAGCAAAATACACATGCCAACTAGCACTGTCCCTTTTTTTTTTTTTTTTTTTAAATCAGAAACTGTCTCTTTCTTGGAAGCCCCTCCCTGTAGAACAGAATCAGATGGTCACCATAGCTGTAAGAGAGACTGTGGACAGAGTATTTTTAGCTGGGCACATTGCCACCTCAAACAAAATTGTGTTTCTGTTAATAAAAAAGAAAAGTAGAATGGATCTTGGGTAGCAAACTAGCAATATCCTCCATTAGGCCTTAAGGGCATTATCCCTGATCTTTGCAGCAAAACTATGAAGCAGCTACTGCTATTTCCTGTTATTTTCCCCATTTTATACATTAGGAAACCGAGGCATGGAGGCTGAGATAACTTACCTAGGGTCACACAGATGGTAGGTGGAGAAACTGGAACAGGAATCTAGACACCGTTTGGAAGATGATTCTCAAGTCATCACAAAAGGCAAAAATGACAAGCTGATCGAGTTGGGCGCTTGGTTCTCCTGGAAGGCCTCTAACTGCTTAATCAACCACACAGAGCGCCAACCCAGGGGATGGCTAAGGTCTCTTGGGCAATCTGCCAGCAGGTCCCTGCAGGAGGCAGTTATGCTGTCATACTTTCCCGGCTGTAACCACATACTCTCAGACTCCCAGTTGTCGCGAGGCAGCTGTGACAAGCATCTGTATGAGCCTGTTAATGAGGCAGAGTTCATGAGTGCAAAGTACTTGGCATATCAAGGTTCTGAGAAGCAACATGGGCTGGGGGAGGGGTGAATCAAAGGTGTGGCCTTTCTGCCCTCTGGGTTTAGGGAGTTTTGTTTCAGGCAGGGTATAAGGCACTTCAGGCTGTGCAGGGGACCCGGCAGCGGCAGGGGAGAACAGGCCATTTTGAAGCAATAAATATTTACAAAAATCCGAATAGTCATTAACAGGCTAATGGGTTTTTTGTTTGTTTGTTTTGGTTTTTGTTGTTTTGTTTTTTACCCATCCTGTTATCTTTATTCATTGCTTTAGTTAACTTTAGCAGTTCCTGGCCTGTAGTAAAATACATAAAGTATAGCAACAAGAAGAAAGGCTCAGCTCAGGGCAGGAGACCAGAGGCACTGGGAGAGAGCCAGGCTTCTCAGGTTGTAAAATAAAATCTCTAGACCAATTGGACACTGGCCTCGGGCCATGGCAGTGACTAATGCCAGAGTTGTAAAAAGTGCTATGGTGGGAATGGTTAGCCAGGTTGTATTGTGTGTGTGTGTGTGTGTGTGTGTGTGTGTGTGTGTTGTTGGTTTTTTTCTTCAAAGCAGCTTAACATGAAACACATAATTTTCATTTGGTTTGGAATCTAAATATACAATTAAAGACTCGCTTACTTTTCTTTTATAATTAAGAATTTAAGCAACTTTATAGAAGAAAATAAGCCTAAGAAACATTAAGCTCTAAACTAGTTCCATTACTTCGTCTCCCCTGATCTTTGTTTATATGCTTTTGTACATTTTTACACAATTGTAATTATTATAGTACACATACAGTTCTAAGTTCTACTTTTTTCCCTTAAATTTATTTCATGTGAACATTTTCACACTTATTTGAAATACATGGGTTTTTTTTTTTTAAGCTTTAGAGTATTTTATTAAATCCATTTACCACAGTTTGCTTAATCATCTCCCTACTGTTGAGTATATGGGCTGTTTTCGTGGTTTTGCTGTTATAAATGATGCCACTTTCAACATCTTGGTACAAATTTTTAATTTCTTTTTTGCCTTTAAGTTATTTCTTTCAGTTATGTTCCCCTAAGTGGCACTGTTTAGTCATTGAGTATGAAGAGTTTCTTATCTCTAGCTGTGCTCTGACTCACAGTGTTATCAGCAATGTAGAAATACACTTGCTTTTCCAAATCACTGGATCTGCTGACTATTTACCTGCTGTCTCTGAGCTCTACATCAGCCCTCCTATAATCTGCTTTGAAATGTTGGGGTTAAGAGCCTGGAAAGTGCATTTCCCAGGCTTCATTTCTAGCTGGCTTCCTGTTAAGTTCTGCCAATAGAAGGTGCCAGCAGAGAATTAGAAGGCATTAGAGGAAAAGAGGGGAGAAGTCATAAGTCTCTTTCTTTCTGTTTCTGGCAGTATCTCTAGAAGTGACTTCATCTCTGGCTGCCCTGTCCCTGGTGTTCCCAGCATCCCATTTAGCGCTCCCAGTGACGCAGTAAGAAGTGCAGTCCTGTGCTATTATAGTGCTGCCCCCTCCTCTTCGTTTTCCCACTTGCTTTCTGTCTTCCTGTCCTTCTAATCTCAGGGTTACCTACCTCTCCCTTTTTGACATTTCAGCTCTCCCAGCAATATTGTTTCCTAGATGAAATGCCCTCTCTTTGAAATACCTAGCTTGGTTTCTATTTTCCTGACTAGACCCTGACTTATAAGCTGAGTTTTATAATTCAAATATATATGTTATTAAGGTAGTGTGTGTATGATGGCTCCCCAAAGCCTTAAAAAATATTTATTTATTTATTTGGCTGCTCTAGGTCTTAGTTGTGGCACGCAGCATCTTTGTTGCAATATGCGGGATGTCTAGTTGCGGCACGTGGGATCTTTAGCTGCAGCATGCAGGATCTAGTTCCCTGACCAGGGATTGAACCCGGGGCCCCCGCATTGGGAGTGCGGAGTCTTAACTGCTGGACCACCAGGGAAGTCCCCTTTTTTTGCATTTTAAAAAATTACTAATGGAAATGGATTTCACCCATTTGTCATTAAGCTAATTGCTCTGCATGTCTTTAACTACAATGATACAAATTTCTAGATGACTACATATATGTGCATTCATTTAATACAATAAATTACTTGTATTAAACAGAAAAAATAAAAAATAAGCATTTCATTAGCAAATATAATTGATTTGAAAATTTAAGTCTAGTCTTAGGATCTTTATACAATTTGGTTAGCTTATTTTTCTGTTTTAACAAATATTGTAGTAGGTTGAGGGGCGGCCCTCCAAAAAGATATGTCCAGGTCCAAATGCTTGGAACTTGTGAATGTCACCTTATTGGGAAAAAGGGTCTCTGTGGATATGATTAAATTAAGGATATTGGGATTAGATCATCCTGGATTATCTAGGTCGGGGCCCTAAATCCAATGACAAGAGTTTCTATGAAAGAAAGGCTGAGAGAGATTTGAGACAGAAGAGGAGAAGACCCAGACACAGAGGAGAAGGCTATGCAGAGGTGAAGGCAGTGGCTGAAGTTATGCAGCCACAGCCAAGAAATGCTTGGGGCCATCAAAAGCTGGAAGAGGTAAGTAAGCATTCTTTCCCAGAGCGTTTGGAGGGAGCAGAGAGCAATGTCCTGCTGACACCTTGACTTTAAACTTCTGGCCTCCAGAACTGTGAGAAAATAAATTTCTGTTGTTTGAAGCCCCCAGGTTTGTGGTAATTCGTGGCAGCAGCCACAGGACACTAATGCAAATATTATACAATTTCAGTATTTATTGTTAACTATCTTTATTCCATTTGTAGTATTCAAAGAATTTATACATTAAAAGGGAAAAAGGTTGCATAAATATTGCCATTAGATAATTGGGTTTCAGATGCTTCTTTACTTGTTCCCACCTTTTTTAGGTGAGACTTATTTCAAGTTGTTCTTGTTCTTTTCTTTTCTGTTCCATTTTGCTGATGACTCTAATAAACCTTATAATTAGGCCTCTGTGTCATTTGTGTTCAAGGAAAAAAGAAACCTATTAGCTTCTTCTCGAGCCAAGACTCTTACAATTAAGTTATCTTTGCCTATGTTTTTTCTTTCCAATACTTCTGTTTTCATTTTCAATCCATCTATTATCCTTTTCTCTTCCCTTTGTTTTTTTTTTTCTTGTTATATCTGTGATTCCCAAATTGTGGTAAAAAAAAAGCATATAACTTGTTTTTTAATCACCAAAGCTCCCCTTGATTATTTCCCCCCATATAGTTCATAATCTGGAGGATTTTTGCCTGTAATATTTGCCAGTTGTGGTAGATATTTGTTTGTTTGCTTCTCCCTAATCTGATATTCTTTGGGGAACTTACCCTTTCCTGGCGTTGCCCACATGCTTCGAGGCAAACTAACCACCGCCTCTTCTAACACCAGAGATATCACACCAGAGATAGGCCACGACTGACTCAGGCCAGTCAGTACATCCCTGCCCCTGTCCACTGTCACTGATTTAGAAGCGGACACTGGACCTTAGACGGTCCAATAAAGGTGATGTTCAGGACTCTTGCTTATAATGTGGGGACAAGAATGTGCGTTCTCTCCTACTAGATGCAAACAGGGGAACACAGTCCAGTTGCGGTTGGCCGCCACGTTCCACTGCCAGGGGGAATTGGCTTTAAGGTGAAGGATGGAGGTCACATGGTACATAGCTGAGCAGAGGGTGGAAAGAAAATCAACCTCTGATGACCTTGTTGAGTTTCTGGATCATCCAGTTCTGAAGCTTACTCTACCTGTGGCCTTGCCACTTAAGTGAGCCAGTACCACACTATCATTGGTTAAGCCCTTTTAAGCTTAGTTTTCTCTGATGGCCTTAACTGGTATATCAAGAATAATCAGTGGACTTCCCTGGTGGCGCAGTGGTTAAGAATCCGCCTGCCAATGCAGGGGACACGGGTTAGAGCCCTGGTCCGGGAAGAGCCCACATGCCGCGGAGCAACTAAGCCCGTGTGCCACAACTACTGAGCCTGCGCTCTAGAGCCCGTGAGCCACAACTACTGAGCCAACGTGCCACAACTACTGAAGCCCACGCGCCTAGAGCCCGTGCTCCGCAACGAGAGAAGCCACGGCAATGAGAAGCCTGTGCACTGCAACGGAGAGTAGCCCCTGCTCACTGCAACGGAGAGTAGCCCCTGCTCACTGCAACTAGAGAAAGCCCACGTGCATCAATGAAGACCCGATGCAGCCAAAAATAAATAAATAAATAAATAAAATTTAAATAAATAAGTAAATAACAAATCTTTAAAAAAAAAGAATAATCAGTCACTTTTATCAAGACGTGTAAAATTTGAATTTTTGATCAATAACTATAATACCTGTTACTATTTATTGAATATCTACTCTGTGCCATTACATTGAAAAGTGAATACAATCATTGTCATTAAAGTATAATTCGTATGTCAGCTGCAGAGGGAGGGAGAATGGCACAGAAGGACACACAGAAGCAACACATGACTGTAAACAACCTTCAGTTTAGTAAGGCATTCTATCATTATTATAATGTCCTTTAGCCTCTCCGTTGAAGGGAACTTCTCAGGGTAGTGGGGAGGGGTGGTTAGTCATACACATTGCTTTGCACCTTTTGCTATCTTGCAGTTTCTTACCTCCTCTCCTCAGAAGCAAAAACAGGTTCCTCTTCTTGTCACACTCAGAGCTGCCTAGCTCTTGTCTGTAATGCCTTGCCTCTCAACTTACACTGAGGTCCAAAGTTCTTACCTCCTGACCCAATAAATGTTTTCCCAGTAAATACCTTTTAAAGGTGAATTCTGATGCCAGTTATTAAGAAAACAGTTTCACCTTGGGTTACAAAGAGGTTAAATCACTTTGTCAAGAAGTGGGAACTGAGCTGTGAATGCAGGTCTGCCTGTCTGTGAAGCCCAAGGCCTTTTTATTACACCATGGCCACTCTCAACAAGAGCAATAAAGGTTGCTGTGTGACTTCTGAGTTTGGGTTAGAAAAGGCCACGCACCTTCCACAGATGCTCTCGGGAACTTGTGCTGCGAGCCCTCAGCTACCATGTAAGAGGTCTGGCTATGCTGGGGCCACCATGTGGAGAAACCACGTGGAGACAGATAGAGAGATGTCTAAGGAGCCCCAGCTCTTCTGGGTCTTCTTAGTCCAGGCTCCAGACCCCACCAGGGCCACATTCTGACTGCAACCTGAGTGAGAACTGCCTAGCTGAGCCCAGGCAAACCCTAGATCGCTATTATACAAAGACACTGAGTTTGGGATGGTTTAGTACACAGCAATAGATAACTGGGAAAAAATGCACAACTTATACTCATTCAATCACGCAACATATTCCTTGTCCTTATGGAGCTCACATTCTAGTTGGGAAAAGCTGTCAGATTCACTATGACCAGACTTTAAACAGCTCTGCCATTTGGTCATCAGCATTATTTATTGTACAGATCACTCTTCTCAACGGCCTCTGGATGGTATGTTTTAATCAACATGTTGAGACTCTCTTTGCTTTTGATACGTTTGTCATTCTGAGTGATGATACACAGGACCTTTTGTTTAATGACAGTTTTTTTCTATTATTATTTTGGTTTTCATCTTCCTGAGTATTTTTTTTTTTTTTGCCATCTGATTTTTTTAAATTAAACTTTTTGTCTTGGGATCACTTTTTACAACACATGCAATTGTAAGAACTAACATAGAGCTTTCCTGTCCCCTTTACCCAGTTTATCCCAAATAGTAATATCTTGCAAAACTATAGAACAGTACCACAAGGATATTGACATCAACATGGTCAAGAAACAGCAACATTTTCATCACTCCAAGGATCTCTTCTGTTGTCCTTTTATAGCCACTCTGCCCTCCCTCCACCTGGCACCAGCACTGACTCCTCGCAACCAATAATCTGTCCTCCATTTCTATAATTTTATCATTTCAAGAATGTTATATAAATGGATCACACAGTACGTAACCTTTTAGAATTGGCTTTTTTTCATTCAGCATAATGCCCTGGAGATTCATCCAAGTTGTGTGCACCAATAGTTCATTCCATTTTATTGCTGAGTAAGTATTCCATGGCATGGATGAACCAGTTTGTTTGACCATCCGTCTTTTGCCAGATGTCTAGGTTGTTTCTACTTTTTGGCTATTACAAATAAAGTTGCTATGAACATTTGTGTATAGGTTTTCGTGTGAACACAAGTCTTCATTTCACTGGGATAAATGTCCAGGAGTGTAATTGCTGGGTCATATAGTAGTTGCATATTTAGGGTTTTTTCTTGTTTGCTTTTTTTTTTTTTTTTAAAGTAACTGCTCAATCGTTTCCCAGAGTGGCTGTATTATTTTATATTTCCACCAGCGATGTATGAGTGATCCAGTTTCTCCAAATGCCACCTGATTTTGAATAAGTTAAATATAGCTTCCCAGGTAAATATTAGGACAGTTTTTTTTTAATTGCAAGTACCAATTCTTTGTTAACAAAATTTAGGCCTCTAGCATTCTGGTTGGCTCTTGGGGACAGAGTGAGGGTGTGGAGAATTAGAAAGAAGATGAAGAGCCTAAGAGGACGTCATCTAGTTTTAACCCCCAGTGATTGCTGTCTTCTTTTGGGTTCCTGATGTCTTGTTTTAACCTGTTTCTATTGTAATTGTATCAGTAATCTTTTTCCCTTCAGGTGGTCTTTTCAAAGGCACAGAAAACCTTGAAGAGTGAGAGGCAATAGATTAGCTGTGAAAGCTAGAAGAGCTTTGAATTCACCGAAAGGTAACAGGGCTTTAGCTACAGCTCACTAGGTAGTCAAATCAATCTTTACTAAGTAGCTGGTTTTTAGAACAAATGCTCTAGGTAAGGGGTGACTTCTCTAATGAAGCCCAGTGATAATTACATCATGCCCTATTTTCTCTTAGGCAGACATGATTCCTGTTAAAGCTATTGAAACATTTAGACACGACACACCCAAAAGATCTAGAGTGCAAAAGTGTAGATTTAAACATTTCTGCCCCAACTTTAAAGATTTTTAATAGACTGTTTTAGATAGAACTTCTAATTATTGTATTAAATCGCAAGACTAGTTTAAAAAATAGTTTTCTAAATGGAGGAATCTTGCTGTATGAACATTTTGGCTTGGAAGTTGTCTCTGTCTATCCTACATTGCCCTTTAGTAGAGAAACCTCTCTCTGTTCTAGGAAATTGATTATCATCATCATCAATAGAATCAATGTTCCTCATCCATTTCTGGGTTAGGATTTTTGATCATCAAAGGGGAAACAGCAAACTGATTTTTAAACAAAACCGAACTTTCCGGTTAGGCTAGACTCTCCATATTTATGCCTCCTGTTCACTGCCCTTTAAACCAAATCTTGTGGTAGGTGCTAGTGTCTGATTTATATTTCTTCAAATAAATATGCAACTGCAAAGGAGTTTTGACTAGTGCTTGGTGTTACAAAAAATGTTTATATGGGTTGAAGCTCATAATCTCCTTAGCGTATCAGTACTATTTCACAGAATTGAAAGGATGATTATTAGTTATTAATAATGTAAATAAGATGGTAGTGGCACTTGGAAAGAATCTCAGCAAGAATTTTTAAAGAAGAAACATTTCCTTTTAATCAGTATATTGTGTAATTAAGAATTTCCATATGTTGATTTGCATAAAGTGAGGTCCACCTGTATTGTATACATACTACGATTTTTCTTCCTTATCACTAACACAGAAGAATAATGAAAATGGCCCCTGACTACTACTGTTTGAGACAAGAACTGCCAATTTACCCCCAGATGAGTCTCTGAGGGCTTGATTGGAGTTATTATCTACTTCTGAATCAACGTTAAGGCACTCTTCCTCTCACATTTGGCAAACAAGGGCCCTCTGGGCTGCCCTGATCAAGTCTCTAGGTTGTTATTCCAATCAAAGTGGTCCCAGATAATGGGGAGGGAAAACATAGCTTATTGTTTATTAAATAAAAATTAGCTTTTGTAGAGCATTTTCTAATTTATTAAGTGCTTTTCACCTTATTTCATTTAATCTTTCCAACAAATCTGTGAGGCAGAGATTCCATGCTACCCTCCTTATTTCATAGTTGAGGGATCGGAGGCTCAAAAAAACTAAGTGAATTGCCAGGAATCACAAACAATAACTGCCAAAGTCAGAACTGGAGTCTAGATATTATGACTGTAATGTCCGGAATTTTATATAACTTGCAGAGAAGAAGGAAGGCACCCCTCACAAGGTGGGGAATAGTAAAATGCATTTGTTATACTCAAACTTAACAACACATTTCTCCTTTCTTTTTAAGCCATCTTTTTTTTTTTTTTTTAATTTATTTATTTATTTATTTATTTATGGCTGTGTTGGGTCTTCGTTTCTGTGCGAGGGCTTTCTCTAGTTGCGGCGAGCGGGGGCCACGCCTCATAGCGGTGCGCGGGCCTCTCACTATTGCGGCCTCTCTTGTTGCGGAGCACAGGCTCCAGACGCGCAGGCTCAGTAGCTGTGGCTCACGGGCCCAGTTGCTCCGCGGCATGTGGGATCCTCCCAGACCAGGGTTCGAACCCGTGTCCCCTGCATTGGCAGGCGGATTCTTAACCACTGCGCCACCAGGGAAGCCCTTTTTAAGCCATCTTAACCAGACTCAACAACGTTTATTGGAGGGATTATTACCTGATTGCATTACCTTACGCTTCCTGAACACGGGAAATTTCTATTTCCCCCAACAGACCATTTCACCATCAGAATATTGGACTAAATCTATATTTAAAATGTTAGAGGCATGCCATCTTAAACCAGATCCTCCCAGGATTTTAGTTACTCCTATATTCCAATAAGGAAATGTGAACCTCTGAATCTACCTCCCTGCTTTCTTCCCTCAGTGGATTCCTTATCAGTTTAAATAATTCACGGCCTAGCCCCTATTGGATGAGCTTCTACAGTATTGGCAGGCCATGTGCTAGACCTGCAGAGGGGTTTGTATGTCCAGTTAGACAACTCTTTTACTTTAACTGCCTGAATAACTGTGCACAAGTATGGCTTTTGATATCCCTGGATGGATGTCTGCCATGAGCCCACATCTGACCATGCGTTGGTGTATGTGTGTGACCGTGGATTGTCACACGCACAGGAACTGTGTAAGGGTATGTAATGTCTTTGTTTTTCCCAACTGATTTCTAAATATAACCCAACTTATTTCATTATTCCCCAGGTTTTAAAAAATTCGTTTCCTCCCCAAAACGTTAAAAGGGAAAGGAGGCATGAATGGATCAAAGCAGAATGAATTCTGTAAACATTAAAAAACACTCCAAAGTAGGCAAAAAGTTTCTGTGGGCTGAATTATTTTGAGTCTGGATTGCCTACCTTGCCTTAATTTTTTTGAAGTCCTGCCTCAGTTTTTGCATTTAATTACTATACTGTTCTATTTTTTATTTTTTTTAACATCTTTACTGGAGTATAATTGCTTTACAATGGTGCGTTAGTTTCTGCTTTATAACAAAGTGAATCAGCTATACATATATATATCTCCCCATATCTCGTCCCTCTTGCATCTCCCTCCCACCCTCCCTATCCCACCCCTCTGGGTGGTCACAAAGCACTGAGCTGATCTCCCTGTGCTATGCGGCTGCTTCCCACTAGCTATCTATTTTACATTTGGTAGTGTATACAAGTCCATGCCACTCTCTCACTTCGTCCCAACTTACCCTTCCTCCTCCCCGTGTCCTCAAGTCCATTCTCTGTCTGCATCTTTATTCCTGTCCTGCTCCTAGGATCTTCAGAACCATTTTTTTTTCTTTAGATTCCATATATATGTGTTAGCATACGGTATTTGTTTTTCTCTTTCTGACTTACTTCACTCTGTATGACAGACTCTAGGTCCATCCACCTCACTACAAATAACTCAATTTCATTTCTTTTTATGGCTGAGTAATATTCCATGGTATATATGTGCCACATCTTCTTTATCCATTCATGGACACTTAGGTTGCTTCCATGTCCTGGCTATTGTAAATACAGCTGCAGTGAATATTGTGGCACATGACTCTTTTTGAATTATGGTTTTCTCAGGGTATATGCCCAGTAGTGGGATTGCTGGGTTGTATGGTAGTTCTATTTTTAGTTTTTTAAGGAACCTCCATCCTGTTCTCCATAGTGGCTGTATCAATTTACATTCCCACCAACAGTGCAAGAGGGTTCCCTTTCCTCCACACCCTCTCCAGCATTTGTTGTTTGTAGATTTTCTGATGATGCCCATTCTAACGGGTGTGAGGTGATACCTCATTGTAGTTCTGATTTGCATTTCTCCAATGACTAGTGATGTTGAGCATTCTTTCATGTGTTTGTTGGCAGTCTGTACTATACTGTTTTAAACATTTCGCTTCTCACTATGTCTTCTATACTACACATACCATAATAAACACTGGCTATGATCCTAACTTAGTCTTGCTTTAAAATAGAAGTACTTAAGAATCTGAGCAAGGGAAAATAGCGTACTAACACTCACAAGGCACATTCTTTTCTCACGCCTTCCTCAGCCTATTGCCCTGGGTAATAAATTGTAGGGTAAAATAGCCAGTTTATTTGCTGTTTTCTTTCACTCTGCTGAGAAAAGCTACACTGCTGGCAAACTGACAGAAAATTTAAAAATAGAATCCAGTATATTGTATGTATGCTTGGTGAACGTGTTCAACATATAACATTCATGTGATCTATATTTCTTTTAATTTTTTTTGACTGGAATTAACAGAAATGTAATGAGTGAGCTTTTTAAACTGGATAGGGTGAGCAGAAATACTGTAAGAAAAGCAAGAGGTGATTCTTGCCCTCCCCTCCCCCTAAAACTCAAACAAGCCCTCACCTAACAACTAACCAAAAACATCTTTTATTTTTTTAAGGGAAAAGCAGATTTTTAAAAAGCATTAAAATTAATTTTTTGAACCTGTGTTCCACTAATACTACACTTATTTAGTTGCTTACAAAATGTTCATAAATTTTTCTTGCAGACTTGCTCTTAATGGATCTCCCTTTTTTTTCCTCACCCATGAATTTTTATTACTCTGTGTTTTTGGCCTTGTTTTCTATAAAATGTACCATTTTCACTCACAGCTTAAGACAGCTTTGATGTTCTTAGTATGACATACTGTATGTAATGTTAGCTGTTTAAAGGTGGAGATCAGATTGTGCATAATAACATAGGTAGTTTGGATTATATAAACACTACAGGAAGAAGGGGAGACAGGGCCCTTCTGTGTACAAATTTCAGATTGCTAGCTGTATGCCTGTTTAGAACGTTAAACACTCCTAACTAGGCAGTGATGAAGTTACTTCTTTAATGACTGTGACTTCTGAAGCTATAAAGACAAAAAATTTTCAACTAGAAATAATTTAAAGATGATGCCGGTAATTAGCATATTTACTTTATGTGATTTTCTACTTGCTACTTAGGGAGCTTTGAGGATAGAGGGGAAAAAATGAATTTCATTGTCTTCAAAGCCCAATTTAACAGAGCAATTTCATCAAAAACTTGGAGAATATAGCTTAGAAGAGCCAAAGGCAGAAGAACGTGATACAAATTGTAAATTTCATCCATTTATACATTTCACCTATTATAACGAAGTCGAAGTCGGAGGCAGGGAACTGTACCAGTCTATTTCCCTAGGATTGTTTCTTTTATATCTTAATATTTAAGATTAGTTAGATTAGCGTAGAGTTTTTTTTTCTTTTTCTGTAATTTGTGTCATCCTTTTATTACTGAGGTTGCTGTCCTGCTTTTTCATCTGTTGTTGAAAGATTGGTAACTTTTGTGCATTTCAAGAGAAATTAAAACATATTACCATATTTTTCAGCAATGGGACATTTCAGAGTGAAGAAATAAGTCAACAGCTCTTCTGATTTAGTCAGTTTATATTTTATTTTAAATATTCATATCCTGCTTTGTTTCAGGAAGACTTCAAGCCTGCTGATATGTTTACTGCTCAAATATCAGCACAGTAATAATCAGGCCTTTGAAACTGTGGGTGAAAAATCCAGCAAATTTCAGTCATCTTTTATTTATGTAAAGAGATTGTGTGGCATTTTACTTCCTGTCCCTTTTCACGGGAACTTTAAATATGGACGCTCCTCTCACCGGGTATCTTTATGTTGGGAAGCTCTGCGTGAGGTTGAAGTTTTTATGTGGGGACTTGTTTAAAACACAGCTGTCTTTAAAGGCGGATTTGCCACAGCAAGGTTAGGGGTTGCCAATAAATCCATTTATAGCAACTTCTGTATTGCCTTCTCTAGACACACCTTTGGGGTGACCCGTGCATGATTCCCGCAGGCCACACAAGGCAGCAACATCCTAGTTGATCCCTCCGTGAACAAGGCTGGTCTAAAAGGCTTCGGGTGTGGAGTAGGCTGCGCCCCCCAGCCTGAATTGCCTGCCTGGGAACCCAGGATTCCCGAATCCATAGGCCCTACCCCGGCTTTTGCTCTGCTGGGGGATAACAAAACATTTTGGGAACTCGGGAATTTAATTTACTGCTACCGACCGAAACAATAATAGCATCTTTGTGTTTCTCCTACCTCCATACCTCCCTCCTCCCGCCGATACAAGCATGACGTTGGCCCTCCAAGGATGTAGCACAGACAACACAGGGCCAGCCCCGAGCGGCTGGAGGAGGCTGTTGGGACCCGGCCCCGGGGACGCTCGAGGCAATCACCGGTCCCCAAACCTCCCTAATTCGCGTTCGGGAAAGAAAAAGACACAGCAGGCGAGGTGCCCTTTACACCTTACATCTGCCTTAGCTCATTCTTGCCCCAGAAAGTGAGTGAGTGTGTGTGTAGTTAAGTGAGGCAGAGAAAATTCAAGAAAGCCACACAAGTCACCCTAAAGCATCCACCAAAACTTCATCTTGGTTAATTGCTCCCATATGTCCTCCTCGGCTGTTTTCAAAATGCAGCAAGGAGGGGAGGCCAGGCCACTTCACTGATTTTTTTAGAGGTTGAAAAAAAGATGGACTATCGCCCATCTTGGGTCCAATCCTGCAGGGACCCAAGCGCAGCCTCGAGGGACTAGCCCCCAAGGGGGAAGCTGGGGACCCCGCAGAAAGTTCGCGCGCCGGGCCCCAGTAGGTCCCGGGAGCCACCGCAAGCCTGGGCTGGGAGGGGCGCGGGAGGCGCGGCCCGGGCGGGCGCGCGAGAGGAAGGTGCCTTCGGGAACACGCGCAAGGGCGGGGATTCGCGCTGCCAATGAGGCCCCGGTGTGGGCCGTGCGAGGCGGGGGGACGGGCCGGAGCGCAGCCTTAGCTGTGGCAGCTGCGGGAGCAGCGGCCGCCTTGGGAGCTGGCGGAGAGGCAGCCGCGGAGCGCAGAGCTGGCCGCGCCCCGAGGCCCGGCCCTAGCGGTGGGGAACCGCACCGAGGAGCTGGAAACTTTCCCGGTAGGTAACTCCCGCCGCCCTGGCGCCGCCGCCGGCCTCCGCGCGTCCCGGGCAGCGCCAGCTGCTGCGGTGCAGAGCGGAGCAGGGGTCTCGGGAGGAGGAGAGGGTGATGGGAGAGTGGAAAGGCATGTGGGAAAGTTTCTGGAGCCTCCCTGCCCCCCCTTCGCTGGGCACACCCGGGAGCTTTCCGGGGATAGGCACGAACATGTTGGGCGCCTCGGGCCTCGGTCCTGGCGGCTCTGGAGAATCGGTGACTTCCCTTCGCCTCAGCTCCGCGCCGGACCGAGCCGGCCCCGGGCGGAGCTGGGGTTCGGGGTTGCCGGGAACGCGCGGCGGCACGCTGGAGTTTCTGGACCACCTCCGCCCGGCGCGTCTCCGCGCCCCCTTTCCCGCCTCCTCTGTTGCCTTCGGGCTTGGCAAGGGCCTGGGCTGTGCCTGGTACCTGGGGTTGGGGGAGGCGAGGAAGAAGCGCGCCTGGCACCGCGGGGTCCAGGGCGCCCCCGGAGGGTAGGTGAGCGTGGGTCGCGAAGTTGACGGGTGAACTTAAGCCTCGGAGGGAGTCATATTGCCCCACTCTTGGCTGAAAGTATTGCTTCGCTTCCAAGAACACTGCGATGAGTATATCCACGTTATTTTTTGGGGGGTGGGGGGGTGAGCTAGGATTAGACTTTGAGGGAGAGTGAGAATTGTTTCAAGATTGTGTATCCCCCCCCCGTTCTTGGAGACTGAAGAGTGCTCACTTCTTTGGGGGGACTTATGTCAGGGCGCACGGTCTTCCTGCCGGACTTTGGGGTGCGGGCGCGCAGCGCTGTGGGTGTGACGGGCTCCCCGCTTTGGCGCGGCAGCTTTCCGGAACGGCTGGCGAGGAAGGAAGCCCCAAGGCATTGTGTGCCGAGTTTGCAGACAGAAATGTCTCTGGACCGGCGTTCTCAAAACTTACTTCACTTATTGTGTAAGGCTCCGGGAGGAAATGCGGCGGTGGCCAGGTAGAAATACGGCGCCGCGGCCAGGGCTTCGGAGGACGCCGGGCTCGGCGACAGTCTACCCCTCCCAACCCCCTCCAGCCCACTGTTGGCAACCCCAGATCCCCGTGTCTCGAGGGATGGGACTCGTCTCGGTAGCGCTGTTCCCTGCTTGAGTCAACTCCGGGAGGTTAGGAGGGCACCTTCATCTTGAACTTGACCCTAGGAGCATCGCCGTCTGGGCGGGTTACGAGGTAAAAGGAAGCTGAATCTTCCCGTGGGATGGGCCTCGAACTCTGGCATGGAAAGGAAGTGACTGGTTAAAAATCTTTGAGGAATGGCCTTAGGACTGCTGAGGTCGTTAACTCCAAATGCCAGACCATCAGAATGCAGAAGTTAATGTGTTTGGAGGGGGGTGGGGATAGGAGAGGAAAGGAGAAACCTGGTGAGTTGGTACAGAGAGTTGGTATTTCTGCGTAGTGGAAATGAAGGGAGTCTGCATCTCTGCTTTCACCAGATCCGCTACTCTCTCTCTCCCTTTTTTTTTTTCTTTCCTTCCTGGGTCATCGTTATTCCTGCCAGCCTGGCACTCCTGGGATGGGGGAGGGGAAGGAGAAGAAAGCAGTTGGGAAGCTTCCCTGGCCAGCTTGGAGGTATTTAAGATCTGCTACTAGGAAGATTCCAGGATTTTAACAGCTGCTTTTTGATTGCTGGGAATGAAAGAATTTATGAGCCACCGAGAGATGTTCATTATAGTGGTAGTCTGAATGTTTTACTCATCTAAGCTACTGAAGATCTCACAAGGGACGTCCCCTGGAGTATGCCAGTTTTTGCAAAATTTGTGTCAGCCAGAATGCTTGGTGGGTGTCAGTCAGAACTCATCGTAAATATATCCTGGCGGTATTAAGATGAAAAGTATGTGGGAGTGAAGGAAATATGGTATCTGACATCCTTCAGGACTTCCTCTTAGTGTTGCTCCTGTTACCTGCCAAGTGAATTCGGTCCAGGCTTCCGGATTGTTGTGATTTGACAATAAGAGATGGGAAGTAGTGTCATCGATTTTAGTGGAGGCAGGAAAGTCCAGAAATAAATTTAAGGTCAGTTTTCATGACCCTGTCTTTCAGCTGTGATACCACAAACTTAACTTTTACTGGGACTTGGGAGCCATGGTTTTCCTGCTTTTTTGGTTTAACCACCAGAATGTCTAAATTATCATAATTTATGTCCATCGTGGAACTAAAACATAACTGATTCATAGTCAGCCTTTTTCTGCTTCCCATAACAGCCTGTAGAAAAGAACATTTCGTCTCTTTAACCACACACAATTTATTTGGTGCCATAGTGGGTTTTTGATAGTGGGTGATTGAGGGCACAAATCTAAAGACAATGGAATTTTCTCCATTAAATTGTTCATTTTTAGGCAACACCCCCCTCTGAGTTGCTGATTAATTCTTTATCTCCCAGGAACATTCAAATCAGTTTCCCTGGGCTGCTAGAACTGTAATCCATATTATAATGATGCCTGCCAGCATTGCTGGAGGTTCATGTTATGTCGATGTTTCCATTAGACATTTCTAACCCAATTGTAAAGGTTTTTGTCTGGGTTGGGTTACAAGTAGGCTGTGAGTCTCGTAGTCAGAGAGATGGCTTTAGTTTTTATCTTTCTGATGAAAAGTTTCTTTAACTTGTAAGTTACAGGAGTAAAGTTTACAAAAGCAAAATAAAGCAGAAGAAATATATGTATTGCTGGGGAGAGATTTGTTTTAGTTCCTAGGATAGCTTTGTTTTGAACCATCCTTTAAAATGCATATTTCAGTGGTGGAAAAACTAGAACCTCTTCCCAACCTCCCACCAGTTTACAAATGTTGTCTGTTTACTAGGCTCTTAAGCCTTTCTGGGCCTTAGTTTTCTCATTGTTATCGTCCCTGTAATGGGATTACCTTTCAACCGTAAAGTTCTGTGACTATCCAATAGTTTGAGAAATGTAGGCATTCTGGAGCCAGTGCTGTAATATTAGAATAGTACTTTGGGGTTTATAAAGGGCTTTACTTACATATTTTAATCCTTAAATCCTCAGTTAAGTAAACTGAGGCGGGACAAGTTAGATCAGTTTGCTTGATATCATCTATAAGCGGTGGAGGTGAACTTGAACCTAGGTCTTCTGATTCTCCCTATTCCCACCCCCATATCTCTCTTTATTCATGGAGTCACAAGTGAATTGGCTAAAACTTGACAAACAGACTAATGTTAATATGTGGCATTTCATTTATGAGTTATTCGGGTTTCAGAACCCCAGGGTTAACATCTATGCTTTGATGTCAGAGATTAAGAACAGTTCAGTAATAATGGTAATAAAACTTTCTTCCCAAGAGAGTTTCAGAAATTTACATACCTCAAACTAATCATTTGTTTATTTTCAACTTCTTTTTTATTAAGTAGGCTTCAGGGTCTAGTGCGATTTATAATCTGGACTAGTAACCCAGACAGCATTCTTAAGGAAATCACTTCTCAAATCTGTACATCTTTTTTAGAATAAGTAATGAACATATCATTTGCCTTTCTTCTCGGTATCTCTCAGCTGAATTACAAAGCCTGGATAAATGTCCCATTTTTGGTGACATCCTTCTTGGGCTCTTTCTACTGATGTCTGGGTAAGTCTGATTTTGCAGCACTTTCTGTGCTAAATAAATTCTTCCCTTATGCTATTGGCTTAACGGCAAAGAAGTAGTAGGCTGCAGGTGACCCATTTTCACTGTGACTCTAAATGTTTGTACTGTGTCCTGCTTGCCTATTTAAGAGCGCTGAGTGCAACTTGACACTCATCTGGAAGCTGGTATGGACTTTCTTTAAAAGGTTCTAAAATAAAATTATGTGCTAAGCTATAGGCTCTTTTATGTCTGAGCAACCTGTTCATCTTCAGCTCTTTAAACTTATTCTCAGAAGACCATCTTTTTAAAATATTAAGCAATGGGGTTTAAACCTCAGGAAGAGGATGCATCAATGAGTTCTGATTGTCTGACTATAAAATAAAAAGGCTGCCATTTTCAGGTGTGCGTGGAGAGACAGTGTTATGAAGCAGTATTTGCTAATGAAGTTGGGAGACTTGGTTATCAGTGTAACAGAAGGGGACAAGAGCAGCAAAGCAGAAGAATGGCTTCTGGTTTTTTATTATGAGGAGAATGGATTTTGTAGGTTCGTGGAGGACTTTTGATAATGTAGGCTATCGGGAGACGTTATCTTGTGCAGTGTCGAAGGGGTTCTGGTTTGGGTTGGCTGTGTTACTGATGAGGGATGCCTTTCTAGGGTAGATGTTGTCTTTAGGGGCTCCTGCAGGTGTGTGTGATCAAGGAGAATATTCTGGAAAGAAGAGTCATATAGGTAGGAATGTCAAGGACAAGAAAAGTATTGCAGAGGGATGGCATAGTCCCTGAATTTTAGCACAGATTTTGCCACTACCATGCGGGAATTTATTAGTAAAAATCTTCCAGTTGCAACTATATAGATGTGAACCCAGGATGTTCAGCCGTACAGCCCGGAACCACGGTGACTCACCACTCACCACCCTCCCTGCCACACCCAGAACAGAGGCTTATTACCTCTGTGAGTTGGGGTCGGAGTTGGGGAAGTCTCTATGACCTTTCCATGCATATATGCTCATGCAAAAATGGGATCTTCTGTTACGTGTGCTTTTGAAGAAATATGTAAAAGATTCGACACACAAGGGTGCATGTAATGTATCTGCACAGTTTAGAGTACAGTATATACTTATGTGATGTGTTTTTTCTCCTGTCATATCAGTACATTCTTCTTTGGCACTGTTTTAATGGCTGTTTAGTAAATCCATTACATACATTACTATAATTTATTTTAACCAGCCCATTTTGACATTTAGGTGTTTTGGAAAGAAATATCTCTCAGGCTATCAGAGCCCTTTGGTTCAGATGTGATTTACTCATCATTAAATCACAGGGCCCAATAAAAAATAAATTAAAAAATCATAGGGCCCAGCACACAGGGGTACCTGGCTGCTGGTACCTTCAAAACCTCTCATCATCAAGAAACTGACTCTTTGTTCTTAGTTCCAATTTGAGAAAACCCTGGAGAGAACCCAGATTGGCCTGATGCCAGCCAAAGGAGAGTTACGGTTGGCAGTCCCCATTAGACCCACAAGATGGGACTGTGGGGAGACAAAGTATCCCACAAAAAAGGGGGTTATTATTAATGGAAGAGAGAGGGAGCTGGATAAACAAAAAGAGCTCTCTGTCTAATGCAGGGTATGTTTCCAAAAGTGGTATTGATGGTCATAACAACATACCAATATGCCAAAGAATGTGAACATTTTTAATGCTCCTGTGATATATACCCTATAGTCTTGAGAGTAGTAGACTTTTCCACACTCTGTGGGGATTTGAATTGCTGTGTGCACAGGCACTTGTGTAACAGGATATTGAATTACTGCAAAAAACTCGGAAGTTGGTCATTATTCCCATGTAACCCATTATACTCCCCTCTGTCTGCCATGCTTTATACTAAATTACTTGGGATTAGTAACATCAATTCTTAATGTTTATTGAGTGCTTGCTGACTCTGAACTAGATGACTGAATTTTAAAAATTCTGTGGAAATGAAACAGCATTGTTCTTTCTTCACCCACTGTCCTACATACGTAGAGTGCTGTGGCAGGGATAGTTTCTTGCCCATACCTCAGCATTCCCCATCCTGGTCCTCCCTTCCTTCTTGTGGCTTAAACCAACAACCCTTTATTTGCTTGGGATTCAGAAATTGGAGCTGGGTTCAGCAGGGTGGCTTTTCTGCCTGGGTCTAGGCTCACTCATGGTCTGGTGGTTACATGATTCATAGCAGGGTCCCATTGCTGTAAGAATTTACCACATTGCTTGATAACATAATCCTGCTTTTGATTAGTTTTCCATTGCCCATGTGTTGCAGGGTAAGTTGGGTGTACCTCCGGTCCCAGGGAATGCATCTTGATTAAGCCAAGTCAACTTTAGTAATACCATACCTGTTGCTAGTGACTGGTTAATGAGTAAGTGTGTGACCAACTATTGGGTCCCACCATATTGAGAACCTAAGATTGTCAGCACAATAAAACAGGTTGACACTCTGAAAATCACAGAGTACAAAGACGGAAGGGGCCTAAGACCACAGGGACTTTTTTTAGCTGCTGAATTAACCAACCCTAAAACCACTGTGACTCAGAACTTCTTATGTGGGAAAATTTTTTTAATTATTGTTTGAGGCAGTGATCTCCAAAGTGGAGTGTGCCAGACCATCCAATATGGGAAGAAAGAAAATACTAAAAGTTTATCTAGAAAAAAAATAAGCTTTATTAATATTTAATAGATGAGTTGACACTGGTTGGTATATCTGAAAGTCTTCTTGTCACTTAGGTTATAGAAGGTCGCCTGAGGGAAGAGGAGGCATTTTACAACCTAGTGGAATTGACAGTGGTACCCTCATTCTTATTTTTTTTTTAAAATTTTATTTATTTATTTATTTATGGCTGTGTTGGGTCTTCGTTTCTGTGTGAGGGCTTTCTCTAGTTGCGGCAAGTGGGGGCCACTCTTCATTGCGGTGCGCGGGCCTCTCACTATTGCGGCCTCTCTTGTTGCGGAGCACAGGCTCCAGATGCGCAGGCTCAGTAGTTGTGGCTCACGGGCCTAGTTGCTCCGCGGCATGTGGGATCTTCCCAGACCAGGGCTCGAACCCGTATCCCCTGCATTGGCAGGCAGATTCTCAACCACTGCGCCACCAGGGAAGCCCCTCATTCTTATTCTTGTCTTTGGTGAACTCTATCCATGTAAATGGATTTATGGGTTATATCATCTAGTTTTAAGTAAACTGACTCCAACAAAATAGGCAAGTGGTTTAAAAAGATTCTTGCAAAGAAAGTTGAATGGTAATGATGTAAATCTACAGGAATAAGAACATGTCTTATTTGAGATTAGAAAATGCCTTTTAAATCAAATTTAATGAGTTGGCACCAAAATTGTGTATGGATGTGTATTAATAAATGCAAATAAACCTAAGAATACTGTTTGGATCATTCTCATCCTTTAAAGAGTTTTTGATGGATGTTTTATAATGTACACACTATATTAGTATACACATGTAATTCATAACTAGTGTTTTAATTATGTATAAGTTATTGGGGTACATGTTTAATTTTTTTACTGTTAGGGCTGCATGATCAAAAGGTTTTGAGACCCCAGTTTAAGTCACTTATTGTCCCTTATTGTCACGTAGTTTTGGTTACTTGCAGCTGAAAGCACCGTAGCTAATGCAAGGACAGATAAGAGCCCTGGCTGTTCCCCTTTTATTCATAGGTTTCAAGATTCTCTATGGTCTGATTTGTAACTTTCTTTACCACACCCACTTGTCCTCCCTGTGTCTCTGCCACTGAGACTGTAACTGTCCTACTTCGTTTCAGTTTTGCCTCTGAGGAGGCTGTCCTCCCCTCCTCCCACCACTGAAATTTTCATTGTCCTTCAAGGCCTAGCTTAAGTAAATATTGCTTTCTCATTCACCTTTTTCTGATTTCCCCCTTCTGCCTGTAAATGGTTCCTTCTATTTAATCCCCCCAGCACATTGCTTGTACAGTGATTGTAATGTTTTTCTCTTTTTGTCTTTTATTAAACAGTCGTTTGCCTGCTTGCTTTGCCGATGGGTTGTAGGCCTCTTGATGGTTGGGGTCCTGGCTTGCCTTAGTCATTTTTTAAAATTGCTTGTTTCCCCTTCTGGGAGAAAGGGAGGCAGGCAGACAACCCGCAGTTGTTAAACACTGCTCTATGCTATTCACCATGGGGAGGGTCTCTCTCCCCCAACCCTTGACGGCCTTAGGAGGTAGAGGGCGCCGTGTACTTGTGAGGGATCTGAGAGCAAGGAGCACACGTGGCCAAGACAGGAAGATCCAGGATCCAAACCAGGGTCACTTTATTCCAGAGCAGTTTTGTCTGCCCTCGTATGTGTTGCCTGCAGTTACACATTGTCCTTCTTTTATGTGGGAACACTGGCATGGGTGAAAATGGAAAGCTCCATGGGATGATGCTACAAAAAATACTACTGGACCCTTCTAGGCAGGTGTAGTGAGTTCAAAGGAGAGTCTACCCTCCTTGTGGAATAATAGGAAAGGCCTGGAGGATGATATATATGAAGATCCAAATGCCTGTGGACAGTTAGCTGTCTGCAGGTACCCCCAAGCAAAATCATGTGGTAGGGTCTGGCCTGAGCATCCCCACTGAGAGCCGGGAGGTGAGGGACATTACACTGCTCAGCTGAATCAAATTATTTATGCCGACATTCTCTCCATGGTAAGGATAATTGAGGGTTGACAGGTTGTCAGCTTTCAAGTTGAGCCATGTTAGATATATGTTATGATGGAAAACAGGCGTCTCTCCAGGGTTTTGAGGGTCAGATGACGGAATGTATATGAAAGGGTTTTGAATGTTGTAAATTACCTCCTAGATGCCAGGGAGACATCAAATTTGATTCTTTCCTTGTCGTAGTGACTTCTAGCTTAGATTTCTTTGTTAGCCATTTTTGTGTTCTTTTAAGTGAATTTCCAAAGGATTTTTTAAAAGTATTGGGGAAGAGGACACAGTTTTTCTCAAATGAACTACAGATAATTCAAAGCTTGCTGTGAAGCTTTTAGCCGTGGAGTAAGTAGAATTTGTGGTAAGGTGAATTCACCTTGGGATTTAGTTGTTCGAGTACCCATAGGATCCGTTCATAAGAATGGGACCACTTCTGGTGCATAAAGATGGAAATCTGGGGGTCTTTGAGGTAAGTTATTAGGAACCCTAAGTACCACCTGAAGGACTGTGAAAGAGTTTTGATTTGAGGTTATGTTTTGTTCTGTTTTGTGTTTTTTTTCTGTGAAGCCAGTTAACTTATTTTGAGGAGTCTCTGGAGAGGGTTTTGGGGAGGGACCCTTTGAAATATCTCAAGATACTTTTGAAAGTGAAAACTAGGTGTGGTTTGAAACTTAAGGATTTGAAATCTATTCCATTGTAGATTTCCAAGAAAGTGGATGTGAATAAGTAAAATTTAAGTCCATTTGAGGGAAATTTTCCAGTGGCAATTTCATATTACAGAAGGAGTATGACATAAATTAAAGCATGTTAGCTTAAAGAGTAAATATAATAATTTATAGACTCAAAAGACAGAAAAGGTGAGCGGCTCCTAAGTTGCAAATAGATGCAGTTGTGAATATTTGATCATTCAGGATTCTTGAAGCTTGCACGTGACTTAAGAGAACCTTACCTCAGGGTGGTTTATCTAGATAAGGCAGCAGTTCCCAAAGTGGGTTCCACAGAAATGGACTCTCAGGAAATTAATAGACATTATGCAGGGAAGCAAGGTTTTATGTTCAAATAAGCAGGAAGATCTGAGTTAACAAAAGTAAAACAGGTGTTTTTGTTTTTAACTGCAGGACTTTTGAGCATCCTTATTTCTAATGTTCATTCTCAATCTCCTTGAAGGGAGACAGAGGAGTTAGTATTTCCCAAGTGCATTGAATTGTAGAAGCTTTTTTTGCAAAGCATCTTTTAGCGAAAAGAGAATGTTGGATTAATTTGCCGAAATATTTTAAAGCAAATCCCAGGCATCATATAATATCACCTGACAAATTTTAGTATGCATTTCTAGCTAAGGACTTAAGGACAAAAATCACCACCTCATTATCACTTTTAATAAAATTAACAGTAATTTCTTACTGTTATGTAGTTGTCCTCCAAATGTCATTTGTCACCGTTTCTGGTTTTTGGAACCAGGATTCAGTCAAGGGTTACATATTGCACTGTGGGTTGTTGCTTTTGTCCCTGTAGTTTTTTTAAATATAGAAAAATGCTATCTTACGACCTCCTCCCTCCCTCTGCTGGCTTTCAGCAGAGAACTTGTAGGATGTACCATCTCTGAATTTGTTTCCTTGTGTTGGTGTTTACCTTGTTCGTTTGTGCTCTGTATTTTCTGTAAACTAGAGGCTTTCCTTTAATCTAAAGGCAGGTTTAGATTCAGGTTAAATATTTTCGCAAGAATAGGTCCTAGACTGTGCCTTTTTCTCCTTATAATTTGGGAGCAGGCAATTTAATTTAGCAATTCGTAAGTCGCTTTCTTTAAAATATAAAGAAGTAATGGGGGCTTCCCTGGTGATGCGGTGGATAAGAATCCGCCTGCCAATGCAGGGCACACGGGTTCACGCCCTGGTCTGGGAAGATCCCACATGCCGCGGAGCAACTAAGCCTGTGCCCCACAACTACTGAGCCTGCGCTCTAGAGCCCACGAGCCACAACTACTCAAGCCCGTGCGCCTAGAGCCCCTGCTCCGCAACAAGAGAAGCCACAGCAATGAGAGGCCCGTGCAACGCAACGAAGAGTAGCCCCCGCTCGTGGCAACTAGAGAAAGCCCACGCGCAGCAACAAAGGCCCAAAGCAGCCAAAAATAAATAAAATAAAATAAATAAATTTATAAAAAAAAAGAAGTAATGGCTTAGAGTTTGTTTGGAAATTTATTAGTATATCGTGGGGGAGGGGTGCAAGTTCAATTTATTCCAGTTGTTGTTGGAAACACCATGGTATTCGGAATAGTTGACCTGGTTAAATGGGTATAAGTTCTCAGTATATCTTAAGACTATAAACCATGTGACTCTTGGGTAAAATGGCTTGAGTGTTAAACATTTCTGGTGGTAGAATTTTATTCAGAATGACAAGTTACCTGAGTTATGGTAAAACACTGTTCTATAAAGATTTATTTCTAAATACATTAATTTAGGAATATGCATTAATTCTACCTCTATTCGATAAATTTTAACAGACTATTTTTCTGATAAATGCTTATGCTGATTTGAAGTACAGCCATAAATCTAAATACACCCTCAGGGTGATAATTTTATATGTACATTGTCTTGGAAACCCAGACATGTGAATAAAAGTTCGTATCATAACTGACTTTGCTAATTTAATTTGATATTTAAGTTTTTTCCCTTGATATCTTTCCAAGTGCCTGTTGTATGTCTGGGAAAAATCAAACTTAAAGGCGTTTTGTATGTCTTAATGAAGAATAGCATGGTATATATAGAGTAGCTTTGATGGACGGAAGCTATCATTGGCAGTTCCCAGCATATTATTATGTTTACTGCTTAGTGCGCAGGGATACTATTTTATACATTACAACTTGCCTGTAGTGAATAATAAGGTGCCTTGGACAGAGTAGTGCTTTGTACCTATAGTAGTACACTAAAAATATACACATACACACTGCTTTTTTCTCCTCCTTTTTAAAAAATACAAATATATAGGAGATAGTGAAAAAAGCGTGATCTTTGAAGCCAGATGAACCATGGGTAGTTTACTGGACCTCTGTCGCTTTGTCTGTAAAATGGGATAGTAATTCCTGTTTCATAGGGTTCGTGCCAAGACTAAAGGTGAGAACCTACACAAAATATTTTAGCTGGCCAAAAAGTTCGTTCGGGTTTTCTGTAACATCTGACACACATAGCTATACATAGCAGTGTGCTTGGCTCATAGGTGCCCGAAACAGGTCCTTTACTCCCTTCTCCTCTTAACCCTATTTTTATTTTTTAAAATTTTATTCATTTATTTATTTATGGCTGCATTGGGTCTTCGTCGCTATGCGTGGGCTTTCTCTAGTTGCGGCGAGCTGGGGCTACTCTTCGTTGCGGTGCGTGGGCTTCTCATTGCGGTGGCTTCTCTCCTTGCGGAGCAGGGGCTCTAGGCGTGCCGGCTTAAGTAGCTGTGGCTCGCGGGCTCTAGAGCACAGGCTCAGTAGTTGTGGCGCACGGGCTTAGTTGGTCCGCGGCATGTGGGATCTTCCCGGACCAGGGCTTGAATCTGTGTCCCCTGCATTGGCAGGCGGATTCTTAACCACTCCACCACCAGGGAAGCTCCTTAACCCTATTTTTAAATTCAGCTTTCCGGGTCAGTAATTGAATGGAAGTTTCGGTTTGTTCTGAGGGTTTTAAAAATTGCTAACTTTAAGGTACTTGTTACAGATGTCCAGATAAGAGCTTGATTTCAAGATAACCTTTATGCATAATTTCTCAGTTGCTTCTATTAAAACAATTAGACGTTTATATGAAATGTTTTGAACAAACAAATGGGACATTTTTAGATGGTAATACATAGAGGAGAAGGAACCAGAGAATAAAATGGGTATTTTATTATTGCCATGAGGATATTGCTAACAAACCTTCTGGTTTTAATGAAAAGTCAGTATTTAAAAAGTCCATTTATTTACTAAGCCTGTGAGAACATGAGATGCTCCGCAGACTTATGTAGAGTTTTGCTGGAGTGCGTTTTAGAATAAGAAACTTTATTTTATTTAGATGGAGTAAGTCTGTAGTGCCACACTCAAGTCCTACGTGTGGTTTATTTATGAACAGGGCCACCGCCCACGTGGAGCGCAGTCTTTCCTGCAGAGGAGCGGCATCTGTGCTTCCCTGAAGGGCCCCGGATCCTCACGAGGGGGGAGGACTCTCTTTACTGGCTTGTGCACTAATTTAAAGACTCATGGAAAGCGAGAATGAATACATCCTACGTTTTGAACAGCAGAAGTCAAGGAACAGCTTGGAGGCTGCTTAGATAGGCATTTATGGGTGAAGCAAGATACGTTTTCTTCTATCAGGTGTTTCTAAGTCTTGGGGCATTTGGCTTTGTGAATGGCTTGTGGAAGAAGAGGTCTCACGAAGACAAGGGCGCACGCTGCTCCCTGACCTGGTAGTACCTGTTCTCTGAGAATGACCTTGATTCCCTAAGGCCACTCAAGTTCAGCTGCACTGGAGCTTTTTTACACTTTTTTTTTTTTTCCTGCCGTGAAGTAACAGTTTGTTTATCCCTTCCTTTCTGAAATGTTTTGTTTAAGCAAGAAGGACTCCTTAAATTGTCCAGCTCCACATACCAAAAGTCAAGCCAGGAGGAATCAAAGAGCGTGATTGCCCCTCCCATCATGGAAACAGTGATGAGATACCATTTTTAGAGGGATAGTGATTGAGTTCTAAGCTGATGGGATTTATAGGCATTTGACCTTGACAGGGCTTTTTTTTTTGCTTTCTTCATTAAGAGCAGTCTTAGCTAGCTCAGGGAATATAATATCCTTAAGAGTTTTAGAAGTAAAAAGTTACCATGAAGGTGTTAACTGTTTGACAAATTAGAAACTGTTTTCACTTGTCAAAGGGTGGCGGAAGTCTTGCATTAATTTTTCCAACAAATATTTCTTGAGGGCTGTCATTGTGCCCTTCTGAGTTTGAAGCCCAGCTCTGTGTCAGTCTGAGGAGACAAGTGCACGCAGAGTACAAATGTTAGAGAGACACGTGCGCAGCGGGAGCCAAGAGGAGCAAGGGGAGGAGGAGTTGGGGCTGGGGAAGGCTTCAGGGAGGAGGTGAAGGATGCCTAGCACTTTGCCAGGTGGGGAAGAGAGTGAGGGGCTTTCTATGAAGGGAGCCTGCTGAGCAGAGGCTGGGAGGCATGAAAATACAAGTCATGTTTGGGGTGTTGTTACCAGAACAGATGGTGCCTGGCATTTGGGTACAGTGGCAGGGAGGGGAGAGCCAGATTGCAAAAGGCCTTGCTTGCCAGGCAAAGAAGTATGGACTTGATCCTGTAAAGCCAGTGATAGCTGTCAAAGGTTTTAAAGCAGGGAGATGATGAAATCAGAGCCGCGTGTTGGAGAAAAGCTTGGGTGGCAGCAGCGTGGAGGAGAGGCTGGCGTGGGGACAGATGGGTGGCAGGGCTCTCTGTTATGAGGCTTTAGAAGTAGGTCAGGTGAAACATGATGTTCGAGGCCTGAGTTAGTGGGAGGAAGAGTATGAAAGTCAGTTGAATACCTTTTAACGTGGATTTAGGGTGCATTAGCTCATATAACATTCGCAAAAACTTCTCAGAGTGCTGTTGTCATCCTCGTTTTGCAGACAAGGAAACGGGCTAAGCCAAGATTTGAACTCAGGTTGCCAGTCCTCTGTCACCATGCTTTTAGAACAGGGATGAGAACACAGAACGTGTGCATGGGGAGATGATTTTTGCAGTGGAGTGGAAGCTGCTTCCAGAACAGAAAAGGAATACTTGGCAGCTGACTGAAGGTAGAGAGCAAGGCTGCTTCCAGGCTGAGCAGCAAGCTGGGGACGATGAATGATACCGGGAACTGAGAACTCTCTCAGGACCGGAGGGGCAGGTTCAGGGCCCCTCTGGGATACCCAGCTGGAAACGCCCAGTGGGCAGTAGGAAATTTGGTTCTGGAAGCAGCATCCCCGCCTCCCTGTAGAAACTCCTTCACGTCCTCTGGGTGGGCTTGGAGTAGAACTTCTGTGGGTGGAGATGGGTAACAGCTCCTACTCCTGTAGCCCCTAGTTCCAAGCAGTATTGTGCTGCTTCCAAGCAGTATTGTGCTGCACATAGGAATCACCTGGGGCACTTACTCTGAATGCGCATTTCCAGGCCTGCCCGCAGGTGGTATTTCAGTAGGTCTGGAGTGGGGTTTGGCAACTACATTTGTATCAAGACCTTGGGGTGAGTGAGGAAGGGTGCGACAGGATCATACTTTTGAGAATGTTTGGCTGTTAATGGTCTAGGCTGTCTTTTTTTTTTTTTTTTTTTTTAAATAGATGATTCTGTTTTTTTTTTAACCTTTTTTTTGGGGGGGTTTATTTATTTATTTAATTTATTTATTTATGGCTGTGTTGGGTCTTCGTTTCTGTGCGAGGACTTTCTCCAGTTGCGGCAAGCGGGGGCCACTGTTCATCGCGGTGCGCAGGCCTCTCACTATCGCGGCCTCTCTTGTTGCGGAGCACAGGCTCCAGACGCGCAGGCTCAGTAATTGTTGCTCACGGGCCTAGTTGCTCCACGGCATGTGGGATCTTCCCAGACCAGGGCTCGAACCCGCATCCCCTGCATTGGCAGGCAGATTCTCAACCACTGCGCCACCGGGGAAGCCCTGGTCTTTTAATTTTAATGTCTTTTAATTTTACTTCTATCACAGAGCTTTTGAGAGCTCCTTAAACAGCATGATGCTGATCTCTGGTGAAAAGCAATACCTAGGAAAATTGCTTGTTTTTAGGAACTTATGTACATTCATATTTAATTCTGCTAAGGATGCTTTTTAGTTATTTGGATTAATACTCAAAAGTAGCAAGCCCTCAAAATTAGGTTTGTTTTTGCCTTTTAAGTGGACCTTTGGCAAGAAATTTCTAGTGAAATTAGTTTCTGAGTATTTTTCTTGCTCTTGAAAAATAGGTTGGAGGAGGGAACCTGGGATGTAGAGAGTGAGGAATAATACCATGGGGTTCTTGGTTTGCCTGGGTGTGGCCTAGGTTGTCACAGACGAAAAAGTCACTGAATGGGGATCTGATGTACAGCATGGCGACTATAATTAACAGTACTATATTATAGATTTGAAAGTTGTCAAGAAAGTAGATTTTAAATGTTATCACCACACACAGACGCAAGTGGTAATTATGTGAGGGGATGCAGGTATGAACTAACCTTAATGTGGTAATCATTTTGCAATACTATATATGTGTGTCAAATCATCATGTTGTATGCCTTAAACTTACATACATATCAATGATATCTCAATAAAGCTGGAAAAAAAAAGTCACTGAAAGGGACTCAACTCTTTGAAATCTGGGTTTTAAACCCAATCAACCCGCTGGTTATTACACTATTTGCTTGTTATTAGTCCTGACCCCAGCCTGGATCCCTCTCCCCTTCTTCTCTGTCAGTTGGGTCTTTTTTTTTTTTCCTATTGAGATAGAATTGACATGTAACATTATATTAGTTTGAGGTGTGCAACATAATGATCCAGCATTTGTAGACGCTGTGAAATGATCACCACAGTAAGTCTAGTTAACATGCATCACCACACATAGCTACAGTTTTTTTTCGCTTGTAAGGAGAACTTTTAAGATGCATTATTCTCTTGACAACTTTCAAATATACAATACAGTATCATTAACTATAGTCACCATGCTGTACATTATATCCCCAGGACTTATTTCATAACTACGAGTTTTACCTTTTGGCCACCTTCACTGACTTCCCCCCCTTCCCTCCCCCCAGAGCCCCTCCACCCCCTACCCCTGTCTTATCTTTTTTTGGTACATGAGACTTTGAAGCCAGACAGACTGGGTTCAAGTCCCAGCTCAGCCCCTTAACATCAGTGTGACCCTGGGCGGATTACCTAGCCTCCCTGAGCTTGTTTTCTGTGACTTTGGAATGCTGGTACTTTTGAAGGTTGTTTTGGGAATTGAGTGACATGGGTCCAAACACCTGGACCTAAACCCAGCCATACTCCCTAACCGTGGGAGGGAGGGTGAGGAGTGGAGATGTGCTTCAGTCAGCACACGGCAAGTGCCTACTCACTACACTGGGCAGTATATTCAGGGCTGACTGCACAGTGCGTTACTTTACAGCCCTTACCTACCTTATTCCACCTTTCCTCCAGAGTCAGGAGGCATTCTTGTTTGGGTGTAGCTGATGATAGGCGAGAAAGGTTTTTGGTTTTTGTTTTCAGCCTGTGTGTCTTTTTTGCTGGTGTCTGGTTACCCTTGGGATAAGTTTTGCTTCTTTGTCTCCCCTAGTGAACAGGGTTTGGGTTCATTGACTGCTGCTGATTGGTTCATATTTCTCCTGTGTGGGAGGGGAGGAGCTGCCTCCTCTGGTTTTCCCACCTTTCCTAAATGCCATTTACTACTTCCTGTGTTAATTAGGGGGCTTCTCAGTTGCCTTTCCTTAGTCCCCATCCTGGTGGAGGGAACGGGAGGGGGTCCACTTGCACTCTGGTTGATTTCTTCAGTCACTGGATAGATGCCAGTGAGCCCTTAACTTTGTGCCAGTTCTGTGGTAAGTGCTTATTCTTAAATTACCTACTTTCATTTTCTTTTCTTTTTTAATTAATTAATTAATTAATTAATTAATTAATTAATTAATGGCTGTGTTGGGTCTGTTTCTGTGTGAGGTCATTTTCTTAAAGACCTTAAGAGGAAGTAGGTATTCTTACGCTGCCCAGTTTGGAGGGTCTGCATCCGGCCCCAGGTCTCATAGCAGGTTAACAGGACCCTGGTACCTACTCCTGCAGTGCTGCCCTTCTGTCCCACCTCTTGCCCATGATAAGTGTAGCTATCTGTCAGTGCAGAACCAGTCAACTTTTAAATCCTTTAGGAGTGCTCGTGCAAAGGTCAGTTTTAGTAAGTGGTCTGGAGACTTAGATGGTGCAGTGTTGGGGAGTGGGGAGAAATTTGGGACAAACTAGCAGTGCTCACAGGGAGAGCAAGCTGGTGGAATTAAGTAGGGATATTGCAGTTGCTTAAGTCTGCTTGTTCTCATTTTGAATGGCTCCTGAAAGACTCAGCCTGGGTGTGCTTAGTGCATATTTGTGGATTCTATAGACAAGATTTACTTGTTCATAACCCTTTTGTTGTTTTGCCATTTTAGTCCTACATTATAGATTGCTTTTGGCTGACTTCTTTTGGAGGGGGGAACCACAGTGCCCTTAGATTATCCACAATGTTAATTAACATTTCCTACCCTTAGGGACTGCTCATTTGACCTCTTCACTTAATTTCCAGCATCCAAACATGTAGAAGAAGAGCATAATGGAGAGATCAGTGATTCTGGAGTAAAGTAGACTTTGTTTCAAATTTCAGTTCTACATTAATGCCCTTGGACAAATTTCTTAACTTCAGGGCCCTCAGTTTCTTCATCTGTAAAATGGGGATCATTGTACCCAGTGAGAAATAATGTTCGTACAGTACATCTTGGTAGGGCTTGGTACCTACCAAGCCCTCTTACCAAGGTAAGAGGTGTTCAGAAGTTTCCTTATTCATTTCAGCTTGATTCAACGGGTATTAAATACAGTTAGTGTGCTAGACTTTGTACTAAACTCCAGCAGTTACAGAGCTCAGTAAGAGGTGGTTTCTGTCCTGGGGAGCTTAAATTCTAGTGGTCAGGGCTGATGCATATACATTCATCGTGAGGCGGTTAGGTGCCAAGACCCAGGCTAAGGCAGGAACCGAGCACAGGAGCATTTCCTCTGCCTTGAGGGCTGGGAAATCCTTTCCTTCCTGAAGGAGGTTATGCCCAAGCCCTGACTTAAAGGACTGAGTAAGAATTAACCAAGCAAAGGAATGTGGGATGGGTTGCAGCCAAAGCAACAGCATAAGCAATGGATGGACGGAGTATCTGGGAGAAGTGTATGCAGCCTGGGTTTGGCTGGAAGCAGGAAGTACAGGGAAAGGAGCCCCGAGAGCCTGGTGTCTGTGAAGGTGCTGGTGGGCCTGGTATGCTGGCTGAAGGGCTTATTAGAAGACATAAAATTTGCTAGGATGGAGAATCCAATGTAAGGGAAAAGAATTATGTAAATAGTGGTTGCTAGTTTTGTCAGACATTTTCATAGTGTAGAGTCTGATAAATTCTGGTGTGCCCATACAGTAAAGTGATCTGCAGATGTTAAAAGAATGAGGTAGGTTTATTTGTGCTCTTAAGGAAAAACTTACAAGAATATTACTAAATGAAAAAAAAATGCATTGGGCATCTTTGGAAGTGTATATGTATTAATAAGCGACTACTTATTGCCTGTGGGAGGGAGCTGGGGGGCTGGGATAGACGACAGTCTTGCATTTTACTGCAGACCCTCTTGTACTGTTTGGCCATTTCCCCACATGCACGCATTTCTTTAAAAAAAAGAAAATACTGTAAAGAAATGACTGACGCTGTACATTATCAGGTGAGCTGGAAACCAAGTGGCAGAGTGTAAAAATAACTTGTGTTAGTGCACTGTAATGCCATTATGTGGAATGTTAGATTATTTCATGCTCTGACAGTAATACCATTCATGGGGGGTTTTAGAGCGTCCCACTTTCACATACATTATTTCAGTCAGAATTAATCACTTCCATCTGTGCTCTCCTAGCAATTAAAATATTTTAAGAATTATAAATGTTAAATGACGCTCTGTAAAGTTTGGGAAAGGGGAGAAAAGAATATTATTTGTTTAATGCAACATCCATGACTTTATTCCCTTGCTTTCTTTGCATATGCCTTTGTAAAAAATATAATTGTAACTAAAATATACATTTACTTAGAGGCTTTTCTGTTCAATGTGACTTCATGCGTTTTCCCAGGTGTTGTGTCATTGTTCTCCTTGCCTTTTTGGATGGCTGCTATTTTGTGGTACACTGTGACTCATTTACCCGTGGCCCCTTGAATCACTCACGCTCCTGTGTGCTCTCCTAGCTGTGCTGGTTTTCTGGGTTGATGTTCATCTTTCCTAGACCCTTGGAGCTGGGGTGGCCTCTTGTCACCAGTGCAGGGCATAGGGAAAGTGCTATTTTTGAAGGAATGGAGGTTCCTTTTGGGCTTTGCAGCAGCATTTTGAGATAGAGATGGTAGGTATGGGTAGTTTACAGCCAAGGAAAGAGACTCGGTAAGCAGTCTTCCCAGAGTCACACAGCAGCTACCTGTAAGTGGCTGAATTCAACCTTGAATTCAGTTCTCCTAACCCCAGCCCAGCAGTCTTTCTACTGATCATGAAATCAGAATTTTCAGCAGGTTTTGCTGGGGGAAGAGATGGTTGGGTTCCATTGAGAGTAAGTGAGTGAACAGGTTTTTGACCTTTGCAAGAAATTTAATTGCTCTACTGTGTGTTCTGGTGATGGGTGAACTGGGTTCAAACCCCAGTAGCATCTTTGACACAGTGTATGGCCTTGGGCAAGTTACTTAACATATCTGGGCATTAGTTTCCCATCAGTTAGACTGCTGGATGGGGGACCTACCTCCACAGGGTTATCCTAATACACATAAACCTTTTAAGATGGCACCTGGCACAGGGTAGGAGCTCACTAAATGCTAATAGAACTTTTTTTCCTGATGGTTTGATGAAAAAGAATAATACCAGTGTTGGTAAGGGTGATAGGGAAATGAGTATTGTCATACAGTGTTGGTAGAATAAATGGGGACATCTCTTCTGGAGGGTAACCTGTCAGTGTGCTAATTTAAAGCATGACAACTCTTTGACCCAGAAATTCCAGCACCGGAAATTTATACTAAGGAAATAATTGTACAAACACGTAAAGTTATATAGATTTTCATTGCAGTACTGCTTAATAGCAAAAAATAAGTGGGAAAACCAAATGTTTACCTCAAAAGGAGCTTGGTGAAAACTTGGTCACCCATACAATGGAATAACGAGCCCTTTTGTACATGGTGAGGGGGGAGCTGAGTGGAGTGGTGTGGAAAGATGTCTTCTGTCTACTGTTAAGTTGAAAAATAGACCACAGAATAGTATGTATGCTGTAATCACATTTATGCTTTTTTTTTTTCCCTTCAAAGTATGTATTATGTAACTGTTTGACACATTTAAGGGTCTACTATGTACAGGTTCTAAGCTGGGCCCCTTTAAATGTGTTTGTGTACATAGAAAACAAGTGTGGAAGATCTTTGGTTGGTAGGGTTGACAGTTTTCCTTGGTTAAAAAATTACTTTATACCATATTTTTCATTATTTGTTACTTTTACAATCTGTATTTAAAAAAAAAAAATCTTCAAAAAAATAAGAACATCAGCATTTCCTTTCTCTCCACTTCCAAATTTCAACCCTTAAGCTTTCTTGTTAATTAAAAAAATTAATTACTAAAGTTTTATTCTGGTTTGACTAAAGAGAAGACATTGTCTTTTGTCCTGAATTGCTTTTACTCTGTAACAAATAGCATTTGAGTGCTTCCTGTGTGAATGAATATGCTAAGGTTTGGCAGTGATACTCCAAACATCTACAGTGTGTATTTGACAGTGTCACTCCAAAGCATTTAAAGAGAGCTTAAGAAATTAAATCATTTTAATATGGAAAACTTTTCAGGTGGTTTGGGCAAAGTAACTCTCGTGTACCTGACATACTTGGTTTTAACCTTCTAGGGGGGTTTCTATCTCAGGACAACAGAGATTAAACTATCAATGGGTCCTAACCTTTTATATTTCATATTTCATGGTTTATAGATCACAGAATAGAACTTTTGTTTTGCAATTAATGGTAGAAGGAGAACCTCTTTGTGGGGAGGGGAGAGTAAGTGGAAGGGGAGGAGAAGTGATATAGAGAGGAAGAGGATAATATATTTTAGAATACAAACTAGATTAGTCCTCATTGAGAATAAAAAAGGTCAATCTTGATGTTCATGTCTCAATTTGAGATCTTCATATTGCAAAAAAGTTCAGTTTTTAATATTTTAGACATGCCATCATTTAAAAAAAATTTACAACTTGTAATCAAGTTGATTTCTTTGTGGGCTTTGTAATATTGATATTATTTTGCTAAATCATAAGTGGTTAACTTTATTGCATTGGGGCTTGAAAATATGCTTTAGATTTTTAAATTGAATTCTTGGCATCATATATGAATTATATTGTAAAATAACTATTTTGAGAAAGAACCGATCAGATATCTCTTTTTTGTAAACGAGTGATACTAAAGGTATGTTTAAGTCTGCTTTTGAGGTTTGTTGAAACACATGACACCACTCCAAGTGAAAGATGACAGGCTTGGAGCTGGATGGAGCTGAGTGTGAATTGAAGTTTTGCCATTTTCAAACTGAGTGGCCATTTACAAGACTAATCCTTGCCTTGCTGGTTGTGAAGACTAAGAGATAACTTGTGTAAAACATCTGCTGCCTTGTCTAGTTAAATGTTAACCAAATACTTGTTCCTCCTGAGCTCTTAGAATTGAGATGCGGATTCTCTGGGTGTGTGGCCCTGCGTTTGTAGAAGGTTGTCCTATAGCTCTTTCTGTGTTTACACCTGTGTGTGATCTGGTCCTGGAGGTGGCTGGCAGGTGGGCACAGTGCCTTGGAAAGTTATAACAAGCTGAAAGTTAGTCATTGTCACCATTGAACTTTTCAGTGTAATGGATGGTTACCATGTGTTTATTTGTGTTGTTCTATTTTAAAAAGCACTTTTGGGCTTCCTGGTGGTGCAGTGGTTAAGAATCTGCCTGCCAATGCAGGGGACACGGGTTCGAGCCTTGGTCTGGGAAGATCCCACGTGCCGCGGAGCAACTAAGCCCGTGCGCCACAACTACTGAGCCTGCGAGCCACAACTACTGAGCCCGTGTGCCACAACTAGAGAAAGCCCGCGTGCAGCAATGAAGACCCAACGCAGCCAAAAATAAATAAATAAAAGCACTTTTTATAGGGATAGAGTGTAAATTCCACTGTAAAAATGTTAATATTTGAAAACCCAGAGCTAGGCCCCTGTTATCAGCCACTTGAGTGTTATCCAATCTGCTATAGGCTAACCAGATCCTGTTAGGTAATCCTGCCTCACTCCCTGCAAGCCCTTTGCCAAGAGGGCGGGAAACTTTAAACGGAAGCTCCTGCTGTGGCTGTCATTTCTTAAGGTCTTCCTTGGGTTTTTATGGAATGGGATGAGAAAACTTCCAGGTGGGTGGGTAGACTTATTAATACCTGTCCCCATTCACACTGCCTCCTTCCTTCCCCCATTTAGATCTTTCCTGTCCTTGAAGGCTCTGTCCAAGCCCCACATTTCTCAGGATGCTTCCCAGACAGCTCTCCATTCCACTATTGTACTTCTGTCTGTAGTGGACGTATTAGCACAGGCACCACTGTCCTCACCTTCTTTATGTTAGTCTCAAATTATAGGTGACCTGAGGGCATCCACCAACTGTGCTTTTTGCTCCCTTTTCTTTGGTCCTTACCCGATATGGAGCTCCAGTAGATAACTCCTGATTTTGTTTCTTCTTCTTTGTCTGGTCCAACGCCTTATGTCTTGGAAGAATCCTCTGTAAAGTTTCCCATGTAGCAAACAATCTTCTCTCCTTTAATTTTAATTAAAAAAGAAGACAGAAAGGAACTTAAAAAAATAATTTTTTGGTATGTCCTTCCTTCAGTGTTTTTTCTTTGCACAGACGTACATGTATATGATAGATGTGTTAAATGATATGCTGTCCTTTTTATTGCATGGTTTGCCGTTTTTAGATACACATAAGGTACATATTATCTCATATTAGTATGTATTTAACAAGTGATTTCTAATGATTGCATGTAATTCATATTCCAGCCTATAGGTATAATATAATTTTATATTTTATAATATAGTATAATTTAAAACTATTTACTTATTATTGAATTTTAAATAACACTGCAATGAACATTCTTCCTCTAAAGTTTTATTCTCTAGCAGTTAAACTGTTACAGTCAATTTAGCATAGTAGTTTTAAAAAATATATTCGTAGAATCTGTTCATTTTATTAGTATTTGAGTAATCACTGTGGTTCAGGATTATTATAGGTGTTGTGGGATACACTCAGATATAAGTACTAAAGTACTAAGGATAAAATAAAACAGGTATACCAATAGAAAGTGATGTCCAGTATTTAAATAGACTATTTATTTAGATTGGCACTAAGGAACTTATGCAGACAACCTGTGTCCATCAGTGGATGATGGATATTAAAAATGTGATATATATACACAATAGAATAATATTCAGCCTTAAAAAACGAAGGAAATTCTGTTATTTGCGGGAACACGGGCAAACCTGGAGGGCATTATGCTAAGTGAAATAAGCTAGATAGAGAAAAACACTGCATGGTATCATTGATATGTGGAATCATTAAAAAAAAGAAAAGAAAAAAGGTTGAGCTTGTAGAATGAGACTAGAAAAGTGGTTGGTGGGGACGAGGGAAATAGAGTTTGCTAGAAGGGTACAGACTTTCAGTTATAAGATGAATAAGGTCTGAGGATCCAGTGGCGACTATAGTTGACAACACTGTATTATATAATTGAAATTTGCTAAGAGAGCAGAACTTACATGTTCTCACCAAAAAAAAAAAAGTAAATATGTGAGATGATAGGTGTGTTAATTAACTTGGGTGGGGGGGACTCCTTTCACAATGTGTATGTACATCAAAACATGACCTTGTGTACTGTAACTATCTTACATAATTCTGTCAATTATACCTCAATAAAGCAGGAAAAGAAAAAGAACTTTAGGTAAGAAATGTATACAAATTAAAAACAAAAAACTGGAGGGTGTGTGGGTGTGTGTCCCAGGGTGAATGCAGACTTTGGCAGAAGAATCTCCCTGTATTACGATTGTATGGCATAACCTCACTGAAGGGGGTGAGGACAAAAAGGCATAACCCTAAGTAACTTTGGAAAATGGTGTTTTGACTAGACACTGTAAGGCTAAAGACAAAACAAGCAGTACATCAACAATGTACTCTAGTTGGTAAGGTGGTTTCTCATGGGAGTACAGGTTAACAATTCTGAAATGTATTCAGGGGTCAAACAAATATAAATGGATAGTGGGAGGTGGAGCCAGATTTCCCACTGTTGGAGAGATAATTTACAGATAAGCAAGGGCAGAAGGCTGCCGGGTACCATGCAGTACTGGATTAGAGTTGGAGACATCACTGTGAACTCAGTATGAACCTATGTTTAGCTTCATGTAGATAGGTGAGTATGCATACGTGGGTCAGTATACATACATGTATTTTCTAGATCTGTTCACTGAGAGGGCTTGGAAACAATGACACCCCAGTAGCCACAGTATACCCAGGTCTTGGTTTCTAAATACCATTCTTCAGTAAAAGTAATCAGGACTTCTTGGAAAAATGGATAATTATAGGTCTAGAGCATCTTGTATTACCAGAAAATAAGGAAATGCTCAAAAAACAAAGGCTGGGGCATGCCAAAGGACATAGGAGCCAACCTCAAAGAGCTCCTAATAGCCAAAGCTGGAACAACTTGAGCAACAAAATAAATAGAGCGGTACTGCATTGTAACCCAAAGATTAAAGTAAATATACATAAGCTATGTAGGGAAAAGAGGTGTCCTCATTATAGAAGAATTCCAAATGGTTTATTTAGATACTTACCCCTTCAGGAGCGGGGGCTTCATTTCCCCCAGCTCTTGAGTGTGGGCTGAAATTAGTGACTTGCTTTTAAGGAATAGATATTATAGAAAGAATGAAAAGGGAAATTTACAGTCGAGAAAACTCATAAACACTACCTTAACCAAATAATCAAGGTTGATATCACCAGTGGTCATGCTGAGAGCATGCACCCTTAATATGATGTGATGAGAAAGACAACTTATCTCCATGGTTCCCGCTTCAGAACCCATCACCCCAGTCTAACTGTGAGAAGAAACATCAGACAAATCCGAATTGAGGGATATAATACACAGTACCTGCCCAGTATTCTTCAAAACCATCAAGGTTATGAAAAACAAGGGAAGACTGAGAAAGTGTGACAGACCAGAGGAGACTAGGGAGATAGGATGAGTAATTTGCAAAGTGGGATCCTGGATATGGATCCTGGAATGGAAAGAGGACATCAGTGGGAAAGCTGGTGAAACACAAATGAAGTCTGGAATTCAGTTAATTTTTTAGAAAGGCACTAAAAACATTTCCCTCCAACATTTAATTAAGAAAACACTCAAACGCCAAAGAGAAGTTGAAAGAAATGTATAGTGAACGTACCCACCACCTAGATTCTACAATTAGGATTTTGTGGTCTTTGCTTTATTACATACCTACCTATCGACCCACCTTATTCTTACAAGTATTTCAGAGTAAGCTGTAACGATCAGTACGTGTAACCCCCCTCTTCCACAACAACAACAAAAACCCAAAACCTGTTTAAAATGTAATTTTTGCCAAGGTTGTGGTCTGTCGCCTACCAGGCACTCACAGTTAACATTATGTCTGTGGTTGTGCTCTGTGGAGAACAGAGGCGGATGAAAAGTTGGGAGGTTATAGGTTACGTATGCACTTTCAGAGGAGATCACGGATGTGTGTGATTCGGGGACCATGCTTGACTGAAGTAGACCTGTGCTAGCGGGCACTGGGGTGTTGGGGGGCGGTCTGTGAGCATCCAGGAATAGCAGCTGGTTTCCTGCCACGTGTTTTCAATACCTCAAGTGGTGTTAACCAATGTGGGAAGCTTTCAGGGGCTGGAAGGAATGGCACGTCTGGACTGGGACAGTTGTATAACGCCTGAGCATTTATGTGGGGAGAGCCCAAGGCCGCCCTCCCCATGCCATTCTCCCCTCCCCTCTGGTCCCTGGGAAAATAAATAGAGCGGGAAGAGAGAGGCTTTTGCTCTGGATGGGGTAGGAGGACTGATCAGCTCATCAATCAGGAGAGTGTGTAATTATGCGGAAAGGACAGAAATCACTCCCTGAAAACCACAGACTTGGGGATTTGCCCAGAAGAGAACCTTACAGCTGCTAACAGTAACCCTATTCAGCTTGGGTGCATAATGATTTAAAAACTAATCAGGAACCAAGGCCAGAGCTGGGGACAAACACAAATATCTTGTTGACAGAGCAAACGTCTAGATTTTGTCGGATAGGAAGTTGCTGAGGAAGGTCAGAGTGATGTAATGGTGTGCGCCAAGCTTTCATCCTGAAACAGATGGGCCCCTGAGGTACCATCTGCAGTGCCCCGGGGCCGTTTGAAATCACTTCCTATAAATTAAATCGTCGTAAGTTAGTATCAAGAAATTAGTATGGAAGCCATACCTGAAGTGAAACTAGACAAAGGAAGGAAATTTCCACTGGAGTTACTTGCTTCCTCTTCCTTCCTTGCCCTACAATAGACCCAAGACTTATAATTTTGGTCAACTCTCTTGTTTAGTACTTGAATCTCATTGCCTCTCCCAAATAGCCGTCCAAAGTAAACTTCCCTTTCCCTTCTTAAGCACGGACAACTGTACTTATCCCTACCTAAGCCAGTGTCAGCTGGATATTTTTCATAAACTGTCTTGCTATTTTAGGTTTTCTCTTTTGGTTGAGGAGGAAGTAGTGTTTTGTTTCTGGTTCTTTCCTTCATCAAAGGAATATTTGTTCTGGGCAGGCAGGGAGAAGGGACGCTTCTCAGTCTAGATCAGAGGAAGAAAATATATGGCATCATATGTAAGTGACTGATCACAAATCTTAATTGGTGGTGTTTCTAATAAAACATTTAATAAAACACTTCAGAGCAGAAAGCAGGATCTGTTGCCCTTATCCTTTGATTTATTCAGCAGTTATTGCTACCGCTATGTGCCAGGCACTGAGAATGTGCAATGGACCATGTACCTCTGTCTCAGGGAGAGACAGAGTCAGAAGAAATGGCAATGTGAAGTTTGTTGAGGTGTGTGTGGAATACTACAGGAGTCGGAGGAGTGTGGGGAGACTTCTTGGAGGAGGTGATTTTTGAGCAGCATCTTAAGGGAGTAGCGAGGTGAGGTGGCAGTTGGGTGGAGGGGACACAAGCTGAGGTGTGGAAGGTAAACAGTGGGGAACAAAGTAGGTAAGTGTGAGGTAGGTGGAGCGCAGGAGGGTGTTTGTAGCCGAGGCCGGTGGAAAGGTTGATTGGGAATAGGAGTGAAGAGGAAAGGCCAGGGGAGGTGCCTGTGGATACATTGGTGGGTAAAGAACAGGGGCAGGAAATTGGGATGTTAGCATAGCAAGCCTGCTTTTTTGGGTTTCTGGGTGAAATGGGAGGAAAACTAGAGCAGGGTTGAGGAGAGTGGTGATCAAAGTTTGAGATAGTTGTTTGGGGAATGGGAGGGGCTTTTTTAGGATACCGGGAGCCTTTTTGGGTAGAGATATTCAAGTGTAGTGGCGTGTCTCCATGTGAGGTGCCACTTCTCTTTGGGGACTTTTAGGCCTAGGGCATAGGTGTGGAGAAGCTGAGTAGTGGTGTGGACTCCCATTGATGTGGCCAGAGAAGAGGGGTGCAGAGCATCGAGGGTGCTGGCGAGGGGGGTGGGTCAGAAGATCACCCTCAGTGAAGAAAGAGGCACACCCAGGGACACTGGAGAACAAGTACCCTGGGGACGAGGGGGTGTGAGAGCTGGAGAGACAGAAGGTTGTGGTCACCAGCAAGAGCAATGAATTGTGCCCTCTGACTCTAAGTTGTGGCCCTGGGAATGGCGTGGACTCTAGTCCACTAGAGTCCAAGGATCAGAGGCTCAAGTGCAGTGACGGTGATAGTAACTGTGTCACGTCCTAATGCTGTGTGCTAGGCACTGCTCTCAGTGCTGTGAACTGTTAATTCAACAACTTCATGATGAAGTATTATTATTCCCATTAATAGGTGAGGCAACTAAGCCCAGAGAGGTTAAGGTGTGACTCAATGTCACACAGTTAATAATTGATGGATTCCAATCCAGGTTGTAAAAATACCTCCTCCGCCCCCCAACCCATCTGCTCTCATTCATTCCTTTGGGAGCTGACTGGTGGCTGAAGAGATGATTGTGAACTGAGCCCCTCCCCTTTTGCCTGGTGAACGAGGAGAAGTTACCAAAAATAGGTAGGTGACAGCTGAGAATTGGGGTGGAGGGTGGTATGACTGTGAGTCGTGAGCGCCTCAAAGGAGGATGAATTTTTTACATGGGATTGGAAGAGAAGCCCTCCACCAGCACCTCCCAGTAGAGAGAGGCCCTGTCCAAGGCGGGGAAGGGGGGATGGGGAGTGAGTGTTTAATGGATACAGAGTTTTAGTTTGGGAAGCTGAGAAAGTTCTGGAGATGGATGGTGGTGAAGGTTGCACAACAGTGTGAATGTACTTAGTGCCACTGAAGTGTACACTTAAAAATGGCTAAAATGGTGAAGTTCATGTTGTGTTTATTTTACCACCATGAAAAATAAAAAGGTGCGGGGGCGAGAAAATGATCATCGCTACCATTTATGATTTTCCTGGTACAAAATGGGCACTTATTTCATATTTGAAAGTGTGCGGGGATTTTGCTAAATGCTTTATGTGTATGTTTCATTTAATCCTCACTTTCCGAGATAGGTAAACCCTGCTGTACTGATGATGAATCTCAGGTTTGAAGACATTAAACATCTCCCATCCGGAAAACGGCAGAGGCTGGGCACTGCCAGATCCCCTGACTCTAAAACCCTTGCCAGTAATCCCTAGGGAATTTAACAATGGAAAGAAGGTTCCAGAGACTGGGTGGAGAGGGAGAGGGAAGGGGTCATAGGTAGAGGGAGGACTGGAATAGGGAAAATGCTGGATGAGGAAAGGAAGGGGGGGATGGGAGAGAGGACCATGGGGATGAGACGTCGGATGCAGGGATGCAAGGACTTGCATGTCCAGATCAGGCATGAGCTGTGATGGAACTGATGGGCAGTCCAGGTAACCCTGACCTGGTCTCAGGAGGGGGTTGGGGGCTACAGAGAAGCATAAGGGCCCAGTGTCGGGGGAGGTACCTGCCATCTATAGACAGTCTTGTAGGCAGCAGGTTCTTCCCAGATTGGGACCTGCGGTGGGAGGAGCTGGAGATACGGACAGTACAGAGTTGGGGCTCCGCCCGTACCCCCGTTCTCATCCCCTACCTCCCTCCATTCCTCCCTTCCTCCCTCCCTTCCTCCCTTCCTCCCTCCATTCCTCCCTTCCTCCCTTCCTTCCTTCCTTCCTTCTTTCCTATTGCCTGTTGAGTCTAAGTCTGCAACCTGATGTTGAATTTCAGTGCATGAATTTGGGGAGGAGGAGGCTGCGGGGGTGAGGAAGATTGGCTGTGTTTCTGATGCTGACAGAGCAAATACCAAGGGTGAGGTCAAATCATGGCCAACTACCTGGCCGACCAGCAAACTGCAAAGATTGTGCTGCAGATTTTTTTTCTTTTTAACAGAATAGGGTGAAACATATATATTAAGAAATAGATTTTACCTGGCTCCTCAGGAAGTGTTTGAGGTTGTAACCTAAACAGCTAAGGCGCATCCTGTCTTCAGTGGTGGCCGGTGGCATTTGTGACCTTCACCCCGACCCCGCCCCGGGTGGAGATGCGGGGCCTGACTCAGATATTTGGATTTAGCCAGGTGTTTGCGAAGTGATCTAAGCTGTTTATAAGGGAAGTGCTCTCCTGAGAGTTCCTGTTATCGTTTTACTTCACGTGTTTACTTTGGATTCAGCAGAATTCATTTATTCTCCTGCTGGTGGTTTTAGATTCTGTGCTGAAAGACAGGCTGCTTTCTGTGCATGGTGACCGTGGCAAGCATGGCCTGTGATTATATAATAATTTTGAATAAGTAAAGAGATGTTCTCATGGCAGGTCTTGTAAGGGCAGCCTGGAAGCTGACATCATGAGGGATTAAGTTGCACTGCAGTGAAAATTTGCAGCTGTCAGAGGTGCAGCAGCACATCAGCTATAACCTCCAGGTGTAAATAGACCTTCATCAGCATCATTGAAAAGTTCTGGGAGGACCCAAAGCACAGTGGGATGCTGTCCATCAAAAGTCCTTTGCAGAATCCTGTTCCTGGCAGTGATATGTTTTGTCCCCAGTAGTTGGCTGGATCTATAGCACTTTACAACAATTCTTTTCAAGGAAAGGTAGAGTTTATATGCTTGCTGGTACCAAATTTTGATGAATTATTTTACTTTTCTGCCCTTTTTCTCTTGCTAAGAAACATTTGGGGGCTAGGTAAAATAAGGCAAATGGGAATTTATTTTAACATGAAAGTAGGACTAAGATAACGATAACTAAGGTGATCCTTAGTTTTGAGGAATAATGATGACTGACATGATGTGCAGTTATCTTCTGGGCCAGGTGCCATCCGGATATTACCTAATCGGCTTCTTGAGAACATGATCTTGTCTTTTGTTCACAGACGTATCCCCCAGCCCAGAATGGTGTCTGGCACAGGGGAGGCACTGCAATGAATGAACTCAATGCAGATAAGGATTCTGCATCACAGGGTAGTTAAGTTGCCTGCCCAAGGCCACACCATTAATAACTGGGATTCCTTGACAATAGGTAGATGAAGAAAGTGAAAGGCACAGAGAATAATGATTGGTCTTCAGAACTCTTTCACTGAAAATATTATTTACTATGGTTTTAGAGGTGTCTTGAGTTTTCCAAAAGAAAATTTCTCCATCTATTAAAATATACTAATTTTTATAATTAATTTTATTAAAAATAAATATGACATAATTTTATAATTATAATATTATGAGGATTAAATGAGAAAGAAGTTAGAACAGTGCCTATGCTTTGTAAAGCGCCATATGTGTGAAAATTTGCCTTGGGTGTCATTTATCTTTTAAAGGATGTTTGATCATTTACTTGGTTTTAATTTTGAAGTAAAGATAAAATTTTTCTTTAACTATGGAGACTGTCTTTAAGAGTACACCTGAATGAGAAAATATAATTCAGAGATATAATAGGAAAGCCAAGAGTGAGGTCTGATTTTAGTAATGAGAATATTGTTACCATCTAAATACTACATGAGGGGCTTCCCTGGTGGCACAGTGGTTAAGAATCCGCCTGCCAATGCAGGAGTCACGGGTTCTAGCCCTGGTCAGGGAAGATCCCACATGCTGCAGAGCAACTAAGTCCGTGCGCCACAACTACTGAAGCCCATGCACCTAGAGCCCATGCTCTGCAACAAGAGAAGCCACCACAGTGAGAAGCCCGCGCACCACAATGAAGAGTAGCCCCCTCTTGCCGCAACTAGAGAAAGACTGAGTGCAGCAACAAAGACCCAATGCAGCCAAAAATAAATAAATAAAATAAATAAATTTTTAAAAATAAATAAATACTACATGAATACACAATATTTTCTTAGCCAAACAACTAGAATACAGCATTTTAGTAGGAATTGTCCTTAGAGCACCAAGAAGTGTATTATAAGAAAGTGTTACTCTTTAGCGCAATAGCCTAAACTTTTTTTTTTGGCTGCGTTGGGTCTTTGTTGCTGCGTGCGGGCTTTCTCTAGTTGCGGTGAGCAGGGGCTACTTTTTGTTATGGTGCGCGGGCTTCTCATTGTGGTGGCCTCTCTTGTTGCGGAGCATGGGCTCTAGGCTCATGGGCTTCAGTAGTTGTGGCACGCGGTCTTGGTAGTTGTGGCTTGCGCGCTCTAGAGCACAGGCCACAGTAGTTGTGGCGCACGAGCTTAGTTGCTCCGCGGCATGTGGGATATTCCCGGACCAGGGCTCGAACCCGTGTCCCCTGCATTGGCAGGCGGATTCTTAACCACTGCGCCACCAGGGAAGCCCAGCCGAAACATTTTTGACCTGGCAGTTCTATCAGTAAAATACTTTCTGTTCATATCTGCAACATCTGTATATTTATGAATTATAATATTATTAAATCCACAAAAATAGAAATAAAAGAATGAGACAAGTAAACATGATTAGACATTCTAATACCTTTTTTCTATATCCAAGAGATCATCTTGCACCTTCTACTTTTGGTCTGGTTTAGAAAGACTGAAAGTCGTCTAGAAGAGAAAGCACATAGCTTTTTTTGAAAGAGGGCTTGCTAGATTTTTGGAGTGGTAGGTGGATGAGATATTGACAGAGAGGTACACTGTCAGGCAGATTGCGTGTAGGATGTTTTGAGGGGTAAACCAGAAAGCTATCCCTGGCCATCTGCTAGAAATGTTGGTGAGGTGGTCACAAACCAAACTCCTAAGGATTAAAGTATCCCCATTAGATTGGTCACATCACTTCCCCATAGTGGATTATGCTGGGCATGCTGGACTAGAGGAAAAAATATAGTTCATACGCAAGGTTTGCAAAATTGCTTTTAAATTTGAAAGGTATTTCAGCTCTTTGAAGGGAACAGACTTGAATGGAGCGGTAAGGAAGGCAAGTTAATCATTTAGAAGTGAGAAAGTGGAAATAATGTTACTGAACACAAGTTCCTGTGCCCGAGGCACAGTGAGGCCAAACAAACCAAAACATCAGAGTTTGGAGCAGAGAAGGGTTTACCATAGGGCTGAGCAAGGAGCACAGATGGCTCACACTCAAAACCCCAGAACCCCTAGATGGTTTTTGAGGAAAAGTTTTTATAGGCAAAATTTGGGGTGAGGGTTGCACTGTTGTTTCTTGACTCCTCCGCCTTTGTTTCTGCATCCCCTCCCTTCCCTGATAAGCAGCTGTTTAAATCTGCCCCTTGGAACTCAGGGAAGGTCAAGGAGGCTGAATGAAGCCTATTTCCTGCAAACAAGAAACTGGGGACGTGGAAAGGATTTGTACCAGGGAGGGCCCCGCAGGGTCCTGCTCCATTTCAGTAAGATGAAGTCATTGGATTTGACCTTGGCAGGACGGATGGGTGGATAGAGAGGTAGTGAGGAGGGGACTGATCACCACGCAGTCCCCAGGAGAGACCTGTGTGGAGGCTGCCTTAGTCTTTGGAAGGGCAGGAGCAGAGCATAGAGTTGGGGCCCTTTTTGTCGTTATTGTGGAATATTTCAGGTAAATTAGTCTTAGTTTCCTCACACATTAACACTTTCTAAGATTGTCAAATACTTTACCTGTTTCTGGACTTAAAAGATCGTGTGAAGGGAGAGTATCAAGTTAACAAACTGTTGCTTGCTTACCTGGGGGAGGGTGCTGTAATATGGCTCCAAGGTAGAGCTCATCAGCCTGGCACCTCAGACCAACAGGTGGTGATGAATATGAATTTAATAGGATGGTGGTTGGGGTGGACTGGTCATCTGTGATTTTCTGTTGATCTCTGGGACTGGGTTTAACTACTGGGATAAACTGGGAATTTCACACAGACTTAGAATTCAAAATTACTGGGTTTTTTTGTTTTTGTTTTTGTTTTGAATAAATTTTTGAGTTTTATTGAAATCTTACATGAACAAGAAATTGGAAGTACAATCACATCAAAGAACAAATTGTCACGGCTTTGACGTTTAAGCCAAACAAAAATTTTGTAGGGCAGATTTCAAAAAGGTGTGAAGTTATAACAATTTAAAAACACAGTTGACCTACTTCTAGGAATGCAAAACATACAATCATAGGTTATTTTCAATGCAAGAAAACTTAAATTTGTTTGCTTTAATTTCTTAAAACTACTAAGACAAAGCACTAGCTTGTATTTTTATTTACAGCATACTCCATACTGCTAGGTAATCTCTCCCGAATCCGAAAAATGAAGCTGTCCAAAACCAAAGGTTCTGCAAAATCATGATTTAACAGTGTGCTCAGCTTGTTTTGAAGCTACAATGAAGCCTGAAAGGATAAAAGCGTTGTAACGCCCAGAATAAGGGAACTCTGCAAGCCCAATAATGTCCAAGAGCATTTATGAAAAGAGGAAAAAATAAAAAGACTTGAGTATATGCACAATAGTGATTTCTTCAGCCCAATACAAATGGCAGCAAATTGCTACTTAAAGATGAAACAGATAAGCCAGTTTTTTTTTTGAAGGGTGTAGATCTAGAGCCAATCGTATCTTGCCAGTATCATTTTCAAGCCCTCACTTGTCTATTTCCACTGTTGCCCATAAGTATCCTGATAAAATTCCTGGTTGTCATTATTGTAACCATAGTTACCAGAATAGTCACCACCTTGCTGAAGCGGCTGTTGAGCGATGGGCTGGGAACCCCAGTTCTGTTGGTTGTTGGTCTGACGGCACTTGGAATCAGGTTGGTGGTACCCATCTGCCTTTCTCTTGCCTCCTACATTGCCCCCACGGTTGCCCCGAGATCCACGGGCACCACGGCCTCTCTGCTGTTGTGCAGGACCCCCTCTGCCACCCCTAGAGCCTCTTGGTGGTCCCAAAGGTTCCCCCCTTTGTGAATAGCCAGCTCTACCTCTTGGAGGTGGTGCTTCCCGCCCCCTTGGTGGTGGTGGAGCACCTCGCCCTCCCCTTCCTCCTCCTCCTCCTCTTACTGCATAGCCATCATCATAGCCGTAGTAGGGATCTTCATAGCCTCCACGATAGTCGTGATAATCATAACCATAGCAATCATCATAGTGATCTTCATAGCCATAGTAATCTGGAGGGTAGCCATATCCACCTCTCCCCCGACCACGACCCCGACCTCTAATTGGAGGTGGCATACGAGGAGGAGGGTGATAGTAATAATCTTCATACGCAGTGCTTCTGGAGGCCTGTCTAGCAGCTTGGTGCTCTTTCCTTTTCTTGTCTGGTGGCTTGGCTGAGACTATTTCAATTTCTTCCCCTTCTATTTCTTTGCCATTCATTTCATCCGTGGCCTTAACAGCGGCTCCTCTGTCTTCGAAATGAACAAATGCATAATCTTTCAACTTCTTCACTCTTTCAAGTCTTCCGAATTCAGAAAACGACTTTTCCAATATTTCTTCTGTCACTGTAGTAGCCAAGTTTCTCACAAATAAAACTTTCACCTTAGCCACGACTTCTGGATCTGGTTCTTCCACAGGGTCAGCCCATTCAGCTGTAACTGCATTTCCCCGTACTTTTACTTTTCCACTCATCAGCCGGCGTCTGCCTTGTGCTGCTGACTTGTGACCCTCATACTCAAGGAAGCAGAACCCCCGATTCTTCTTTGTCATCGGGTTGATGATAGAGAATAACGTCCACCAAACCCTCTGTGACTTTACTGAATTCTTCCAGAGTGTTTTCTTTAGTCTTATTCTTCGGAATTGATCCAACAAAAAGCCTGTTGTTTGCCACAGAAATGCACACTCCAAGGTGTTTACCAGGGCGAATTTCATAGCTGTCACACAGTTTAACAGCTTCCTGTGCAAGCTTCCTTTTCACAGAAGGTGATAAATGCATCCCCTCTGTTGTGACCAGACAGTGGATGCATCATAAGACGTAGATCCCAAATGGGACCAGCCTTTTCAAAAAGGGGCACCAACTCATCCTCATATAAATCTCTTGGTATTTTACCTACAAAGACTTCTGTTCCAATTCCAGGTTGCATGCCAGAGTACACACTGTCTGGTGGAGGACCACCATACTTCCTCTGTCCTGTGGTTACATCCAGGGTATAACCAGTCCTCTCAAGCAAGGCCTTGACCTTTGCTTCATCGGGTCCCTTTGTAGACTCTTGCACCTTGCTCCCCTGTTTCTCCCTTTGCCTGTAGGTCTTCATAACTCCACATAAAAATGCACTTTTGTTCTGAACATGTGATAAGTCACTTTCCTTGAACTGCTGTAGTACAGACAGAGCTCCTTCTTCATTAAATTCCCTGAGAGCATCAATGGCTCTTTCATCAAGATCGACATAAGCTACCAATCCAGGGCAGAGCTGGAGCCGGCGGCCGGGCCCGTGAGAATCAGCGCGAGGCGCTTTGAAAACGACTAGAAATGGCGCGCGCGCCACCCCCTGCCCCCCCAAAACTACTGTTTTTTGAAGAACTAAAAGCAGACTGGAGAAGTACCTGATGGGTTGCCCAAAGCTTCATTTTCATTTGAGAATGCGCAAAACTGTGTACTTAGTACTGAATGGAAAGTGGAATTTGATAGCCTTTCAACAGTGATGCAATTTATTGATTACCCACAAGTAAAATACTTGAGTGCTATTCGAGTATTTTCAGCGGAAGCATTTCACAAGAGAGAGAAAAAGGCCTCTTCTGGAAATAGGTGGGCCAGATGTTAAAGAACCAGAGGAAAAAGCAAATATGGGCCCTTGGTGGGTACCTTCCATTCATTCCCTTAGGAACTTCCTTGAAAGATGGGATAGATAGAGGGACCTAGTCTTTGGCAGCATTCAGCTCTGGAGAAGTTTTCTTAAATGGTAGTTATAATATCATTCAGAAAACACAGTAAATATTCCTGTCCTTAATTTTATATAAAAAAAAGCTTAGTCACGTGCATAAATTATTGGTTGATGTGTTTGTGGCTTAGATGGAGAATTTGAGAAACTGTGATAATAGGCAAATACTTAGAAATGACAGAAATAGATTCAGAAACTGATAAAATAAGGATTTTGGGTTGCTGGGAGCCATTGAGAAAAGTGACCTCACTCAAAGAGGGAATCAAGGAAGAGTTAGGCTGATTCCAGAAACATGACTCATTAGGGGAATGCAGCCGTGCCCTTCCCTGCTCTTTCAATGAAAAGGCGTGGGAGCGTCCGGTGGTGGGCCTGGCCTAAGGGCAGGCATGCCCATAAACCCTGTGAGTCTTCCTCTCCGTCCTTTGTACAGTAAAGGAAGATCCAGTACTAACACGTGGCTCTGGTGTACAGATTGTAATCCACCAAATCCTATTTCAAGAGTGTGGGAAGGGAATAACATTCAGAAATAAGTGTTTAGAGAAATGAATGAAAAGCTTTAGATTTTTTTTCTCTGAGTGACCTTTGGGTTGCAATTTCCTCATCTAAAAGTAAAAGAAAGGTTTATTGGAATAATCTCCTAAAGCCCCTTCTGATTCTCAATGAGTGTGTCCGTTCTGAAGAGATGAGCCTGGGAGATGACATTTATTTAACACTACCTACTATGTACATTCCAGGTGCTTTATGTACAAGTTCCTTTAATCCTCATTATTTCGGTCACTCTATAAATTACACCCACAAGGTAGGGATATCACTATTCCCGTTTTATAAATGAGTGTGAGTAATATGGGTAAGTTCACTCAGCTACCTCTAATCACTGGCTGAGCTGGAAAACAGCGAGAAATGGTCATAATAATAGTAACAGTGATTCGTTGTCAGTTTTGAATGAAATGGAAAAAAGTCAGCGTTTTCGGTTTTAGAGTTGTTCTATTGTCTCACAGGTTACTAGAAGCAAAATAAACTTTTTAAAGAGAGTAAGATCTCAAAGTCTATCCCTTAAACAAGAAAACTCATTCTTTGTATTGTTGGGATTTGAGGGAGGGGCGCTAAATGACACCCCACTTTTTCCTGTCAATCTGAGTTCTGAACGAGCTCTCATAGAGACAGGAGAAAGACAACATCAGGAATTCAAATTGTATCTTTTTTTTTTTTTTTTACTGATGGAACTAATATTGGAGAGTGTGTCTTAAATGTATGTCAATAGTAGGCTTCCTAACCTGAGCCCCACAGTAGTCAGACTTGTCTGGCTGTTCACGTGGTGCTGGACCATCAGGATTTCCCCACGCAGAGGCCTGTCCCCATAGAGCCAGGATGTTTAAGAAGACTTAGATGTGTGCCTCCAGAGAGTAGCTTGGCATCCAGGAAGCAGAAGATGGGAGGGGCTGCGTCCCCATCCCCAGTTTCTGTTCCCAGACTTCAAGGATGAGATATTTCACTAGGCCTTCTAGGAAGAGGTGAGTGTAGGGCCAGGATGGTAAGCTAGAAAGAAGCCTGCTCTCCACCTAAAAGGAGCCAGGAACCAGGCACATACCCCCCTTCCCTGAGCCCCACCCCCCAGTAATGAACGCCATTCTGTTTCCCAAGGCCAACAACATTCTGGATAAATTTTTTTCTACTTGAGATACTGGCTTTTGTGAAAGTGAAATTGGATTTAAAAACAAAACAAAAACCCCCAGACCATATTGTTGCTGAGGCCAATGCTGCTGCTGTTTGCATTTTAGTAGATGTCAAAGTAAAACATTCTGGCTTATATTATTCACTCGATGTTCTAAGAAAGTCACTGTAACTGATTGTGCTAATAGTAATGTCTTTTCAGAAGCTGAATTCAAACACGTGCCTTTGGAACTTTAAAATACCTTAGTACTTATAGGCTTTTTTTTTTTTTTTTTTTTTTGGAGATGGTAAATAGCTTGAAAACTTCAGGTAAACAAAAACTGCCCCTTTCCATATGGCTGTTGAAGTCCCTGCCGTGCCAGAGACCCAGTGTTAAAGTTGCTCTCTCCCCTCCCATGCTATTTTTTCCTAAGAGGAATGGAAGATGTTCAGACTGAAAATTATTGTGGGCAAAACTGGCTTGTCATTTTCTAAAGTAACATTTTTATTCAACAAGTAAAACAAATTTGCCCAACTAAATTATTCATAGGAATTACAAAACTTGTCATTTAGAGTGGATGTTGGGATATTCAGGTCATTTAGAAGGCTGTGGTTAAAAATAAAATGACCTAAATATATAGCTCTACTTTTTTTTTTTTTTTTAAGGGAAGTTTAAGCTTTTAATTTTTTTTGACATTGGTCCTAATTCTGTTTCTGTTGGGAATGTAACTAGCTACTCGTTCAGTGTTCTAAATAAAGACAATTCCTTCTTCTCTTCTTGTTGGTTGTTTCTCATAGTATAATATATGGCTGTTTTTTAGTCAAGTTGTGTAAGTTCTGGATCCTTTTTGATGCATGAGGATGTACATGTGAGTGCCGGAGAAACTGGAGAAATGGCAAGCAAATGACTCCTCCAAGGAAAATTGAAGACAGTTCATTAACTGTTCTGATCACTCGTTTTGCACTTGAAAAGAAGGCGCATTTGCAATGTGAACTTGTCCCAATCTGCTTTGGGGCAGTAACTGGAGCATAAAATGTTGAAAATCAATTATGTATTTAGGGAGGTAAAACAGGCTGACACATTGAAGGCATATTATGTTCTGTTTGGTGGACAAAAGCAGGGCAGTGACGTCATATTCCTGCAGTAAAATTGTGTCCCAAGGGGGTGAGACACAGAGGATAACACATCTTTATGTATCCAGACTTCACAGAATATGAGAGTATTTATGCTGTATTTGCCATTTGTCCTGGGAAAAAATCCTGTCTTAAAACTGACTCTGCTTTTTTGGTGGTGAGCTGATAAGTATAGAATTTGCTTTTTAAAAAATACATTCTTGGCCCTGATTTATAGTGGTGTGGTCAATTTGCAACGCACTGTACATTCCTGTGCCAATTAGGAGAGGGTAGAAAGAGTTTTAGATTTCTTCTGTAACCCACTGTGCCTTAGAGTGCTGACTGCTACGTAGCCATTTGTAGATTTGCAAGATACTTGCATGGGTGTTGTCTTATGTTCACTTGATAGGAAAGGTCCCTGAGGACTGGGTTGTGTTGAATCAGAGGTCGTATGTGTTGGTAAATAGTTGTATTAGTTGGCTAAGGCTGCCGTAACAAAGTCCCACAAACTAGGTGGCTTAAACAACAGAAATTTATTGTCTCAGAGTTCTGGAGGTTGGAAGTCCAAGATCAAGGTGTTGGCTCGGTGCATGTGACCACCTAGAGGGGTGGTATAGGGAGGGTGAGAGGGAGCCGCAAGAGGGAGGAGATATGGGGATATATGTATATGTATAGCTGATTCACTTTGTTATAAAGCAGAAACTAACACACCATTGTAAAGCAATGATACTCCAATAAAGATGTTTAAAAAAAAAAAAGATCAAGGTGTTGGCAGGGTTGGTTCCTTCTGAAACCTGAGAGGGAAGGATGTGTATTAGGTTCCCCTCCTTGGCTTATAACTGTCTTCTCATCATCTTCTCTCTATACATCGTCTGTCTCTGTTTCCAAATTTCCCCTTTTTATAAGGACACTAGTCATATTAGATTAGGGCCCCCCAAGGGTCTCCTTTAACTTGATTATTTCTGTATAAAGACCCTGTCTTCAAATACAGTCACATTCACTTAACTGGGAGTTAAATCTTCAACAAGAATTTCGGGGGGACACAACTCAGCGCATAACAGCAGCAGATCTGGGGTCATACTCTCTTTTTGTCTTCTAATTCAACAACTCTCCCAGCCCTGTTTAATACAGATTTGTTATTTGGCGTATATGCAGCTTGGACAGAGAAGGCCACGTTTTCTACTCACAAAAATACCAACTCCTCTGCTCACAGTTTCCTGCTATGCTGGCTAGTAAATTGAAGCCATTTCTTATATGGAGACAGTTTTGTTTGAGGCTGTTTTTTTAGTGAGTTTTTAAAACATTTATCTTCTCCGCCTTTGATCCCTGGAGTATAAAAATACTTGTCATTTGATGCACACATTGGCTTTAAAGAGATATAAAATGTACACTTTGCCTATGATCTTTTCCCTTTTTGTCTTTCTGGAATCCTTTTTTTTGGTCTTAGCAGGGGAAAATGATCATCAGTGTTTGAGGGTTTATATATAGGACATACAGTCACCTGGGTTGGTCTCTTCTTAACTCTCAGGCAGCAGTGGAAATCATGGTACCAGGCAGTTCTCCCATCCCAAGTTTGGGTTGGTACTCAAAGTGTAATATTTAAAAGATAAAATATATTCTATCACTTTGATTATTCAGTAGTATTTAGAGGGATCTTTCCTGCCAAACAACATTGCTGCCAAAAAGGCATCGGTTTAGTTAAGAAATTTCGAAGTACAGTGCAGTTTCTTCTTAGAAGGAGCTAAGTGCAGTTTGTCTGACTCAAGATTGTAAACTCATGGGGGGTGGCCCTGTAAATGTTAGGAAATAAATATTTGCAGTGGTTCTGAGTTGGAAGACTGCAAATATATACTGGATATAATGTGTGTGTGTGTTTCTCAGGTTAAATGCAGTTTTCAGAGTTTTAAATTTGCTTATATTTTACGTACTTTTTTTAAAAAATGAAGGACTGATACCACAGAAAGCAGCCACATATAGAAATTAAAAAATAAGACCCTGATTGAAATAGTTTGGGGCATTCTCTTGTGCTTGTTGATTTACAGCCTGGCAAGGCTCTTGTTGTGTGTGAGCGTTTTGAATGCTATTGTAGAACAGGCATGGAGATTAAAACGTCTTGTCACTGTTACCCGGCATCCCACAGTTCAAAGGCAGCCAGTTAACGTAGTACTTGGCAGGAAGCTGCCCATTTTGTATATTTTTGAGAGAAAAGAGAGAATGAGGTGTCTGTGTGGAGCATTTTATAATGAAGGAAGAACAGCCCGACTGCTGTAGACAGGTATTAAAAGGCTATCCCACTGGCCTCATAACTGTATCTGCTACAGATGCATCCCCATGAGGCCTCCAGATTGGGAAGAAAGCCCACGGTTGTGCTGCACAGCTGTTAAAATAGTTAATACAGTTCTTCCTAAACCATTATGGGAAATGCAGTAGTTGGCTTTTGAGAGCATGAACTTGTAGCATATTGGGGGTCTTTGGGATCATTAACAACTTGATTCTAGCAAACAGCAGCAGGTGAAATTATGTCGGCTGTCATTCGTTGTTTAAAAATTGTTTTAAAGTATACATAACAAAAGTTACACTTTAACCATTTTTTTTTTAAACTGTTCTTAAATTTATTTATTTATTTATTTATTTTTGGCTGTGTTGGGTCTTCGTTTCTGTGCGAGGGCTTTCTCTAGTTGTGGCAGGCGGGGGCCACTCTTCATCGCGGTGCGCGGGCCTCTCACTGTTGTGGCCTCTCTTGCTGTGGAGCACAAGCTCCAGACGCGCAGGCTCAGTAGTTGTGGCTCACGGGCCCAGTTGCTCCGCGGCATGTGGGATCTTCCCAGACCAGGGCTCGAACCCGTGTCCCCTGCATTGGCAGGCAGATTCTCAACCACTGCGCCACCAGGGAAGCCCCATTTTAACCATTTTTAAGTGTATAGTTCAGTGACATTAAGTACATTCCAACTGTTGCAGTCATCACCCATCTGTCCCCAGTACTTTTTCATCTTCCCCAAGAGAAACTCTATACCCATAAGATACTAACTGCCCATCCTCCACTCCCTCCTGCCCCTCCAACCTCTATTCTACTTTCTGTCTCTGTGCCTTTGCCTCTTCTAAGTATCTCATGTGCGTGAAATCATAATATTTGTCCTTTGTGAGCAGTGGGTCTCATAATGCTTAAGCTGTATCTGAACAGCTTTCACCATATGCCATTTTCTTTTTGATCATAAAATAATTTACTAGGTAACCTTGGACTATTAAAGCTCTAGGACAGAAGTTTGAAACTGACATGCCTTCAGGGGCCAGAGAGTAGTAACATCTAATATTTATAGAGCAGTTGCAGTGTATGAGGCGTTTTGCAGGTAATGACACATTTCCCCTCACACCAGCCTTATGAGGTAAATACTGTTAATACCCAGGTTTGCAGATGGGAAGCTAAGAGATGAATTACTTGCCTAAGATAATGACATGGCTGGTATGTGGCAGAGTGGAGGTGCCACCTCAGTCGTCTCTGCTCCAGAGCTCTTGAGCTCTCCTTGATTATACGCAGGTGGAGGGAGCAAAGGAAAATGGGATCCTGAGCCAGCGAGGGAGTGAGCTGAGGGGGAAGGCTGAGCCTCAGCCCCAGTGGTGGGGTTAATTAAGGGAGTAGTGGAGGTCGAGGGGCTGCACTGCTGCCGTGGGGTGTCGCAGAGTAGGAATGCGGGCTCAATACTGCTGGCACTCCCAAACTTCCAAGAGAAGCTAGACCATTATTTAGGGATGACCTCTGGATTTCTGAGTGTTTTGCAACCTAACTCAAGTAGAAACTCCAACAAAGCGTGTGGGCCAGACAGAATATCTGTGGCACACTAGTGTGAGACCTTTTTTTCTGGAAGCCTTGTACTTATCCAGACCCTTCAACAGTTTGTACCCCTAGGACACTCATCACTTGCCATTGTTTGGACCCAGAGGCAGGGTCTCGCTGATCTTTGCTTCCCCAGCTGCAACGTTGATACAGCAGTTTTGAGTTAATGTGTGCTGAGCCAGTGAGTCTTGACCGCGCTCATGATTTCCTCCTGCGTGCTGCCAAGAGTTCACCGAAAGTCTAATTCAAAACAAAACAAAGCCAGTTGATTTTGAGAGGCTCATATCCTCTCATGTAGAGCTTCATAATTTATTGTTTCATTGGGGGCTCCTTTGATTTAACAATGCTGATTAAAATAGGACTTTCAAGTGTGTGTTTTTTTTTCCTTTAGAAAATCCCACCAAAGATACTCAGATATATGCTGTGTACAACACATACAAACCTGAACCGCCTTATTTTATTCACAGCCGCCAGCCATTTGAGACATGCGTACGGCGTGCTCGCCACTGTGTTAAGGATTTTACATGCCTTATTTTGTTAAATTCGGAGTTAATTAATCAAGAGTTTGTGGACCTAGATTGAATTTTAGTATCGGAAGGGCTTGAACACATCTAATTCAATTTGCTGACTTTGCATACGAAGCTGGTCAGGGCGAGCAAATTTAAGAGACTGGTTCAAGGTCATCCATCTGTTGTATGGTATAGCCAGAACCCTTTGGACATACACATCTGTTGAGCGGTACAGACATAACCCTCTCGGATATACATATCTGTTGTGTGGTGTAGCCGGTGTCGCCCCCCTGCCCGAAATACTGTCCAATAGTCTTTTTTCTAGACACCATAGTGCTTCTACTTTTATCTCTCTACCAACTGTGGGAAACACAGGGCTTACTAAGTGAAAGTGTAATAATTTGTTACCACTCATATAAACAGCTTCTGAACTATGGATCATTACCAGGGGATTTGAAGTTGTTTGCTAGTACAGGTGTGGTTTTAGATCATCTATTGTGCCTTTGTGAAATGCCTGTAGTCTGGAGTTAACATGAAGCTAAGAAAAGAGACTCAAGTCCTTACCTCATTAGCCCCGGACCCCAAACTAAAAGAGCTGATCATCTTACAGATAATACCATAATTGACAATGTAAGGCGAATGGTTAACTTAAAACAGGTTATTTACAAATGAATGATGCAGTAATCATCATATTCATCTAATATTTGACCCTTTGCCCACACTTTGGTAGTTGCCAGTGGTTTTTGAATCCATGTTTTCAGCCAGAGGGCAGGGTTTGGGCCCTTCTCGCATTCAATTGAAACTAATTAAGGCTTTTCTTTTTCGCGTTCAATTGAAACTAATTAAGGCTTTTCTTTTTAAAAGTTGTTTTCCCATTGACAGAAGCAATCTATATTCTGGTACAAATTTCTTTAAAAGTACAGAAAAGTAATTTTACCATTCAGAAATTTACTTCAGACATTAAAATAAAATAGTTTTATTTAAATTGAACAGAATATAACTGAAATTAAACCTGAAGGACTTGCCGAACTTAAGATGAATTTTTTTCAAATTTAATGTTCCCCCCACACACACCTGAAGAAGATTGCTCTAAAGTTAAAAAAAAATATGAAAAATACTGGCAAGCTAGCACAAGAATCCAGATTACTGTGACTTCAGATTTCCTGTCTTTTCTACTTTACCATATTGTCCACATATTAGAAAAGGATAAACAACACAGAGTGGCATATAATTAAGGGCTAGAGTGTGAGATAAAGGCCATAAGTCAAGTTAAGGGCTGGAGAGGGGACTTGGAAACTCCTATTTAAAAAATTAGGGACTTCCCTGGCAGTCCAGTGGTTAAGACTTCACCTTCCAATGGAGGGGATGCAGGTTCGGTCCCTGGTCGGGGAGCTAAGATCCCACATGCCTCACGGCCAAAAAACCAAAACATAAAACAGAAACAATATTGTAACAAACTCAATAAAGACTTAAAAAAAAAAATGGTCCACATCAAAAAAATCTTTAAAAAAATTAAGAAAACTAAAGACAGCTGAAAATTTTTCCTAGAGAGATCAATATCTTTTTCATCATTTCAAAATTGTACAAGAAAAATGTTCTGCTACTTAAAAATAGGTTGGAGGGAGTTCCCTGGTGGTCTAGTGGTTAGGATTTGGCGCTTTCACTGCCCTGACCTTGGCTCAATCCCTGGTCGGGGAACCGAGATGATTTGAAAGCCCTGGATATACATTATTTGGTTGCTCAGACAGCCTTTTGAAAGTGTTTGTACTTTGATCATTGAAGTCTGATCATTTTAACTCAGACTGACCCTGATAGAGGGCTGTGCCTTATAACTTTTTATATTGTACTTATTTGTCAATAGCAAGGCCTTTTCCAGGATGCAAAAAACACTCAAATTTGGAAGGCTAGATTATAAATGGCTTAGGGTACTCTGACCAGTTCCTTTGGTTTTGCTTTGATTTTTAGCCCTCTGTGTTTAGTTCACGAGCTGGAAGCATGGAGTTTGTTCTACATAATGCTACCTTTGCAGCCTTTGAAAGCGATATCCTAGCATGCCTTCTTAGCTTGGACCAGCCCAGTGTTTGCACCCAGATGCCAGGCTTGTTGCAGTCTCCATGGGTTCAGCTTGACCTTCAGGGGTCGGCCTAAGTTGCCCTCTACTTTGAGGCTTTCCCCAACTACTTCAGCCTTCTTTGGTTCCCTATCCCCTCTCCTTTCCTGTTACCCTGCAGTTTAGCCCATAATTATATGCTAATCTATGTTGTTTATGCTTCTCTTGCAAGTAGGCCATATGAAGCAGTAGAAGGGATGGGAGCTTTGAAGCCATCATAATCTGAATTCCTGAGCCTGTTTCCTCACTTGCAAAAAGTTGTGGTTTAAAAAAAAAAAAAACACTTAAATTTGCAGTGTATGATCCAGTATTGTTAACTATAAGCACAGTGTTGTATATAGCAGATCGGTATAACTTTTTCATCTTACATCACTGAAACTTTATATTCATGGAAGAGCAACACCCCATTTCCCCCCCACTCCCCACTCCAGCCTCTAGCAACCACCATTCTACCTTCTGCTTCTATGGGTCTGACTGCTTTAGATCCCTCATATGAACTGGAATCTCTGCAGTATTTGTACTCCTGAGATTGGCTTATTTCATCGAGCAAGCATAATGTCCCCAAGTTGCATCCATGTTATAGCATATGACAGGATTTTCTTTTTTTGAGGCTAAATAATATTCCATTGTACAGATGTGCCACATTTTCTTTGTCCATTCATCTGTTGATGGACATTTAGGGTGCTTCCAGTCTTAGCTATTGTGAATAAAGCCGCAGGGGACGTGGGAGTGCAGAGAGCTCTTCAAGATGCTGATTTCAGTTCTTTTGGATAAATACCCAGAAGTCGGATTGCTGGATCATATGCCTCATTTTTTTTTTTTTTTAGGGTTTGTAATACAGAATTTGTGCACCACGTAATGCCTGGCACACAGAGTGGGTCCTCTCCTGTCTGGAGTCCTTGAGCAACCTCTTTTGTTCATGTATTTTCACTGTGCTTTATTATAGTACTTTATCATAGTACTTCTTGATTTACTAATGCCTTACTGTTTTTGACCATGTGTTCGATAACTTTGAGAATTATTTTGGAGAGAAGTCATTATCCACACCTACCCCCTCAGCCCCTGCCAAAAACAAAACAAAACAAAACAAAAACCCAACAACAAAAAACCCCAAACTTTTATTCACTGGTCACTCACAGCAGCTGTGTCATTGAGGAAACATTGATACTGCTTTTGGTTTTTAAATGACTGTGTGTTATTCCTTCCTAGGACTGAAAAAATTGCAAGGTTGGAATTTTCAGGATTGTTAACAAGATCAAAAAGCAAAGATATAATGCCAAGGGGGAAATGTCTTTCTACAAAATAGTGGTAGGAAGCAGAAAATGCTAGAATTCTGCAGAAAATGATAGGTGTTGCAAAAATAAGCTTTGACCAGAAAATGAAGGTTGCTGTTTTTATGTTATTTTGAAATGGAAGACAGTTTAGCCATCTAGAGTTTTTAATGTTTGATTTTTTTTTTAAGGCTGTGGATAAAAATGTCCATATAAATTTAGCTTTGTTAATAGCGTTTTAGAAGATGACTTGATTTCTTGCAGAGAATTATCTAGTTATTTTTCATATTCCATATTTCATATTCAGTAGCCATAGATGTTAGCTTTGAAGTGGTTTATAAGAAGTCCTCTGATTCCCCTCCACCCAGGGAAGACACAGCTGCCGCCATTTCTCTGATTTTCCTCGGGTTTCATCTTAGAACTAGTGAACAAGGGTGCTGTGGCTTGAGTACCCACAGGCAGCCTGGGGGTGTTGAATTCTCAGCAAACAGATATATCCTATTTGCTTTTGCTTTGTTGATGTCTCACTGCTGAGGTTTTAATTTCTGATAGGTTAAGATTCAGATCCTGTGACTTATTTGTGTTCTGGCCAGAGGACCCTCGGCTTTTTGCGATATGAGTCATTTCCTTGTGAGGCCCACTTTGGGCCAGGAACCCTCCACCCGGAGGTGGGGACAGCAGTGCTGGCACCTGCAGCTGGAAGTCCTGTGCGCCGGGAGGAAAGAACGGGAGTCTGCAGTGCTGGTGGCCTGGCAGGGAGCGGCGCAGGGCGGCAGAGTAGCCTGACGGAGAACCTGTGTCCCCTGACCAGCTGCAGCCCAGTGGGTTCAGGGTGCACCTCCGGTCCCCTGGAGGATTTTCAAGAGCCAGGCAGCGCCTCAGAGCCCAAGGACTTACAGGTTATCCAGCGAGGGGCCCGGGCTCAGTTATCAGAACTGAGCGAGAGGGTCACCCAGGCCTGTGGATTTCAGGAGAGAGAAGCCCAGTTATTAGACACAACAAGGTCAGGGCTCGTTAAGCAGCAAGAACAACTTGGCTTGAGCTGTTTAAATCTCTTATTCTAGAAATTCCCGCTGGCTCAGGCCAGGGAGGGGAGGATGCGGGCAAGGGTCAAGAGGCTTCAGCTGTGGGGAAGAAAGGATGGGCTGTGGAAGCTGGAAACAGCAGGCCAGGCCTAGAAGACCTGGACAGCCCAGACCTGATGAGATAAGCTTTCGGTGCTGAGTGAGTCGTTGTAGCTTGTTCGTAAACGGACGGGTCTTAGAGTGTAATTAGCGTATTCAACAGTGAGCTTGAAACAAAACTGAGAGTTACTTTTGTGAATCTGGACATAGATTGAGGTTTTAACTCAGTTTAGATAAAAAAAATTCGTTGAACCAAGTATAAATCATAACCTTATGATTATAGAACTACCAGTTAAATTCATTACTCTCTTTACTAAACCTAAAGCAAATCGGTACTTGAATGCTATTACGTATCAAGACATAAATACGAAGTTACCCAATAATCAGTTCTGAGTAGGTGAATGATTGAAGCCATTTGAGGTTAGGTTTCCTTTAGATCAAGGATAAACTCACCCTAACCTTTGCGGTTCAGATAGGCACATGCAATTTGGTGCAGAATTTATGCCTGGGCTCTCTCTGTCCTGTACAGATTAGATTGCAAAGTAAATCGAGTCTTGCCCCATTGATCACAGAATTCTAACATTTAAACCTGTATTTTTAAAAACTCTGTCAGAAAGCAGGAAAACCAATACCTTTAAAGACTATAGAAATGCCTGGGCTGTTTTAAAACAGCTCATTTAGATAGCTCCTTCCTTAAGATCATCTGGCTGTAGGGCTTGCAGACAGTGTCAGTAGGCATCAGCTGTGAGATGCAGAGATGGGGGGCATGGTGTCCATGCAAAGGTGCAATCCCTCTGCTCAAGGAAGTTTATGATCTGGTGAGCAGCTTCACTCACAAGTACCACAAGAAAAGGTAGATGGGAAGTGGTGAGCATATGGCAAGTGTAAGAGTAGCCAGAAGGAAGGTTCCCAATCAGAATGGCAACACCGAGGGGTGTGTGTGCCTTTGAAAGTCTGTCCTGATGGTCACTGGTATTGGAGACCACATAGGGACAGTGCATTGCAGTTGGATACAGTGCCCATTCCTTTGTTTTGTTTTGTTTTGTTTTGTTTTTTGGCCTCATCGCGCGGCTTGTGGGATCTTAGCTCCCCGACCAGGGATCAAGCCCTGGCCACGGCAGTGAAAGCGCTGAGTCCTAACCACTGGACCACCAGGGAATTCCCAGTGCCCATTCCTATTTGTGAGAACACTTGGTTCTTAGGGACTGAGGTTGCCTATGTGGGCATCTTCTCTCCTGAATATAGTTACTGGAGATGCACTGAAAAGAAAATAACCTTCTCTTAGTGCCTGGGGTGATCTCTCAGAGCCACTAATGGTGCTATTTTGAAATGCTTTGTTTAGGTGTTCTTGGACAGTTTTGGGGATTGAAAGGCTATTTAAACTATAACTGCCTGTAATCTGCTGTTTGGGATTTTATACATTGTCTCCTGTCAGTCATAATTTCTCGGGATTTTCATTGTGCCTTGATCTAGCAATCGCCCTCCACCTTCTTAATTTATGGTGACCGGGAAAAACATATATTTCCCTCCTGTTAGAGTTGTATCTAGAAGAGGAGTAAACTAGCTCTCAGGGAGGGCCTGTGAAGGAGGTGTTGGATAAAAATGGGAAGAAGCTGGGAAGTTCTCTTCTGAATTGTGTGTGAAGTTAGTTACTGATTTTGGCAGCTTCAGAGACTAAATAGATCTTCTTGGTTTCTAGGTGTTTGCTGGAGAGTTGAGGTTGCTGGCTTATGACTTTCACCCCCCCCCCCCCCCACTTTTTCCCCACTAGTATGTAAATCTTTTCTCCCACCTTTGCCTGAATCAGTTTTGTTATGGAAAGGAGAGAATGAAAGTTTTCTCAGGGAGAATGAGAAGAAGGTGAATGAAGGAAAACCCAGGGCTGAAGCAAGAGCTTGGTCTGTTAGTCAACCACTGCTCTTGAAACCTAAGATGTACTGGGCCCTGTGGAAGATACAGAGGGATGATGTGGGCCCTGCCTTCAAGAAGCTTGAGGTTTAGTTGGGAGAGAGAACGAGCAGACCTGAAACCCTCAACTGAAATTGGTAGAGAAGTTTTGCATCAGGTGTGCGTTCAGAGAAGCGTGACTTGAGTCGGGAGCTTTGAGCCAGCAGTGGTATTGAGTAAATGGCCATGCAGTGTACCTTGGAGAGACCAGATACCCTGGGAGACCACGGAGGAGGGTGAGTTAATGAAAGCCCAGTTAGGAAGTGGCAGAGGTTATGGAGAGATTTAGCAGCACCTCTGATAAACCTATTTCAAAGGAGGAATTGTTGAGGGTTTATGATGGGTTCACAGACTGTTGTGTCTGTGTGGTTGATTAAAATGCAGACTCTTGGGCTGTACTCCAGATATTATGAGTCCCTCCGTATGCAGCCTGGGGTGTCCAGGAATGGCCCAGGTCCTTCTGGTACAGATGGCCTGCAGGATATACTTTGGGCAACACTGGTAATGGATGGATAATGTAAAACTGATTAATTCCTCCATGAGAGACTGAAATTGGGAAGGAGGCATCCCAGCTGGACAGCCTGATTTTTGTCCCTCTGTTACAGGACAGGTAGAGAGCAGGTAGCCCTACGAACTAAGGAACAAGGAAGTGAGAATAGAATTAGCTCTCCTCAGCTGGAGACGGTGTCCCTGCAGTCCTCACCCTTCCCCCAGGTACCCAGCATCTCTTATCTACGCACTGTCACATGTGAGAGAACGTCATGATGCTAATTGAGATCAAGTTTCGATTCAGCTCTCATATGAGCCTAGGAAAGCTTTGTTCTTTGGGCATTGTAACTCCAGGCAGTTACCCTGTAATGAGGGTGTGCTTTGTCAGATTTAGTGAGCAAGAAAATATGGGTTATCAGTTAAAAAAAAACAAAACCTGTTAGTACTGTTACTGGAAGAACCAGGAGAAGAAATCATAGTGGTAAATCCAGGTCTTCACATCTGAAAACCATCATATTATAATCACTTCTCACATAGCAAACCCTTGACATAGGGATGGTCTTTACCGGTGAGCTGTGAATTGCTACCTCTCACCAACTCCTTGACAGTGCCTATCCAGGGCTTACTTAGGGAATGACCCGGTCTGTCCCCCTCCCCATCCTCTCTCTGGGGAGTGTGCACCCCCAGGCCCTACCTTGCACCCACTCCAGTGATCATCCCCTGCAAGGTGTTATTAAATCCAGCTTCCTCCAGCCCTCTCCCCGTCCATTTGTGTTTCTCCTCCCACTCCCTTTTTTTTTTCTTTCCTAGAAGTGAACATTGTAGAAGTTCTTTTTTTTTTTTTAACTTTTGGGTTTATTTATTTATTTATGGCTGTGTTGGGTCTTCGTTTCTGTGCGAGGACTTTCTCTAGTTGCGGCAAGCGGGGGCCACTCTTCATCGCGGTGCACGGGCCTCTCACTATCGCGGCCTCTCTTGTTGCGGAGCACAGGCTCCAGACGCGCAGGCTCAGTAATTGTGGCTCACGGGCCTAGCTGCTCCGTGGCCTGTGGGATCCTCCCAGACCAGGGCTCGAACCCGTGTCCCCTGCATTGGCAGGCAGATTCTCAACCACTGCGCCACCAGGGAAGCCCCCACTCCCTTTTTTTAGGCATAAATATTTCCTGCTCCCCACCTGCCACGACAGAAGAAAACACCCTGAGGATAGGTCAGGGGCAGTGGTTCCAAGTCCTGGCTGTGCATTAGAATCAGCTGGTCAGCTTTAAAAAGTAACATTTGGGACCCCAGAGATTGTTTTAATTCTTCTGGGCGTCAGAATTTTTAAAGCTCCCCAGGAGATTCTGGTGGGTGGTGGGGATCGAAACCACCTCAGTGTACTTGATAGGTTTAATGGTACTAGCACTACACCTGTATTAAGGAGAATGGAAGCCACAAGATTTGAAGTGGAAATAAGTATTTTTATATAATGCCTGTTGCTGCTCGAGTCCCAGATGGATGCCGAGTCCCCAGAGTTTTCCTCCTCCCTATTTTTTGCCTTTATTTAAGCTTGCTTTCTATTAAGCACCAGCATTCAAAATGAAACAAAACAAAAACAAGAGCTTTCTTTTACTGGCTTAGGGATTTCTGTGGTATTGTTTTCCACTGTGTTGCATGAGCTCTCAGAGCGGGGTGTGACCCAATGAAAGTTGTGGGCTTCCCCACGCTGGTCACCCTCTCTGGGCCTCACCCTTATGGAGTAGCATTCAGTGCAGCAAGACCCTGTACCACTGGAGGACTTGGACTGTCACACGAAATCGCTGGACACACACTTTGGACGATAAACACAAACCCTAGTCTTTGTGGTCCGAGGATGCCCAGTGCTAGGTTTCAGGAAGGATACTTAAGAGAAAAAAGCTTATTTCTGTTGGATAAACAGCTTTAAAGTCTCTCTGTTCATCTTTGAAACAGAGTGATGACCAGGAGGTAAACCCTAATAATTCTCCTCAAAAGCCTTTTAAGGTTTTATTTTTAGGAACTAATTGGAAATTAGATCCATGAAAATGAAAAGGTAGTGATTGGCAGTTGAAGGTCGTCATTCACCTGGTCTCTGAACTTCTGTGTTTTAGGTTCCATAAAAATTCCTCCAGTAAGTGTATGTTGTCTTCTTTTGCAGTTCACATGAGAATATTTTGTGGCATAATGCTTGTTTTTCAAAACTGTCTTGGGCCCAAATTTTGGACTGTGCATTGAAAATGAATGGAACCCTTTGGGTGGAGGAGTGGTGAAATGAGAAAATGTAAAAAAGTAAAAAGTTCCATTTTTTTCTCATCTAACATTGATTTTAAAGGACAGTTGAAAACTCAAGGCCTAGTTTCTCTTCTGAGTCTGGTGGATGTGTGATCTAACTGTAGTTATAAGTAACTTCTCAAACACCACTCAGAGTTCCTCTGGTCTCGTTGACCTCCCTTTTTCCTTTCTGTAATTACTGAATGTGGCCCTTAAAACCCATGTAGGACTGAATACAGAATCTAGACTCTGTGATCTCATCACCACAAAAACAGACTCTAGGGACAGTCCTTCTTGCAGGAAGTCACCTCCCCTTGGGACTTCTGTGACTCTGTAATTTACAGAGCTGTCTTTGTCATCTTAAACTCAGAAAGGACTGCCCCCCCCACCCCGCCCTTACAGAGGTAGTAACAAATGGGTTGCTGTAGGTGGAGAAGGGGCCAGAGAGAAAGCACGTGTGTGCATCACCTGTTAGAGATGTAGTCATGAGTGCACGCAGGTCCGTGGGTGCTCTGGGCAGAGGGTCTGCATGATAGCGGGCATGTCGTGGGCTGTGATGGCCGTTCTTTTATATTTGTCTGTTGGCTGTGGTTGGGACAGTAGAGGCGACTGCCTTTTCTGCTGAGGTGTGTTTTGTGGAAGGAGGTTGGCTGAAGTCCTTGTGGCAGCTGCGAGATGGATTCCTTCCCTGGCTGCCAGAGTCTCGGTGAAGAGGCAGGTGATCCCTTTTATGAGTGAATAATAGGAGGATGCCTCAGATATTTGAGCTGCTGTGCACCAGGTGGTGCTGTCCTGCAGTGAATGCTTAAATACTACCAGTGAGGTCAGCAACCCGGGGAAGGAAAGACCTGGAGCGCTCAGAAGCCTTGGCAGAGTTTACGGGCTGTCGCCGAACATGAGGTGAGATTTGACAGAGGGTGACCACCTGGACCGTGTAGGTTTCTCCTCTGCGTTCTCCTTGAATGAGACCTCAGCTGTCCTGAAGTGGGGGGGTGGGGGTGGGGGAGACTGGACCTGTGCCCTGCCTCGGTCCCTGGTTTCCTCCCAGAGAAAAGCTCCCGTGCTCCGTTCTTATCTTTGAAGTCGCAGTGGGTAAGGGGGGCATGTCTTGTAGAGCTCATCAAACAGACTTAAAAGGGAGAAAAGGCCTCCACCCTTACTTTGCATGCACAAACCTATTACACTCCCGGTGCCCTGCCAAGGTGGTTTTGTTGGCCCCAATGTGACTACACACAATCCGTCCTCTTTGGCAGTGAAGCCCGGCAGCATTGCTGCAAGGGGATTGACTTGAGCCAGAGCCCGGTTGTCGGTGTGTTTGAGCATGGATAGCTCCCTTGAAAAAGAACATCTTCCAGAACCAGAGTAGCAGTAAAAAAGAATATTTCCCAAGGAAATGGACTCCGAGTCAGTCATGGAGAACCTGTTGTTGGAATCCTTCAGTGAACAAACATGCGTTGACATCTGCCTCTACTTGTGATTACAGCAGGAGGGTGATGTAGGGGACGGCAGGGAAGACCAGCCCTTGAGAAACGGGGAGGAGGGGAGGTTAAGGCAGCAGGAAGCAAATGCTAGAACGCAGGTACCCTCAAGGTGCTTTGAGTGCGGAGGAAGGACTGGCGAGGTTCCTTGGGGGTGGGGTGGGCAGGCAGGTGATACTTGAGCTGTGCCTGGAGGCTGACTCATCCCCAGAGTGGGGGAGGGGTTTCAGGATGAGGGACTGGGGAGAGCAGAGGTGTGAGACTGGACGGTGTGTTCGGAAATGATGAGTCGTGTAGAGAGCTGGGACCTGTGAAGAGTTGAGGTAGGAAATATGGGAAGAAAATGTTCTGGAGAACTTGAGCGCCCTGAGTGTTTTGGAGGGGTTCTTGGCTCGATATCTCAAACCTTTGAAACATTTGTGCGTTGGGCTGCAAACCCATTAGCGTCACTTAAAGAGAAAACCCCAGATAGAGAAGGTACACTGCAGTACCTTGCTCAAGACAAGGGGCTTTCAGTCAATGTCCCTGGTCACTTGGACAGAGGGTATCAGGAGAAGGAAATGAGTTTTCTTGCATTTGCCAGCCCATCACCCTGTTTTTTCCCCTGTTAGGAGTATGTAGATGCTGGCGGCTCTTTCCTCTCCATCACTGCTTTGTCTGGAGTCCTGGTTGTAGCTGGTTTTATAAGCTCTGTGCTTCTTGCGTCGGAGGACGAGTATGCTGACCGGTTTTCTTTTTTGCAGTTCTCTTCCCAGCTTTCTGTGGTCACAGAGGAACTTTCTGGGTGCCCCCCGAGTAAGACAGCGTCTCTCTGTTGCCAGCAAGTAGAGTCTGGGGTGAAGCGAGGTGAGTGAGACCCAGGGAGAATTCGTGCTCTGACAGACCAAGTTTCCCAAGATATGTTACTTTCTGAACAATTTTGAGGTCTTTGAAAGTGTACTGGGATTTTATTCAAAGAAATTTAAGAATAATTTTTAAAAAATTCGTGACTTAATTACGATGTTAAAGCACTCATTATTAATAATAGGGATGCATTGATTCATTCTTTTAAAACTTTGCTGACTTTTTTTGGTGCCCGTTTCAGGGTTTTTTGGTCTCTATGGTGCCTAGCACAGTGCTTTTCCACTAAAAACATTTAATATATGTTGTGTGACTGGCTTAATATCTTACAGTTTGCAAACAAAGAAGTAGAACTGATAAACATTTTCAGACTTTTAATACTGTCAGACTGGCTGTCAATTTTTTGGCTATTTTTTAAATCGAGATGTAGTTGGCGTGTAACACTATTAGTTTCAGGTGTACAGCATAACGATTCAATAGATGAATATATTGTGATGTCTCTTCTTTATCATGTCATTTTCCTGTTCCCCAATCCCCATGAAAAGCTTTTCAAGTTTAATTACAAACCTCCCTTTAGTTACCGAGACAAATAAGGGAATGTTTTCACCTGCCTTACCCAGCTGCTCTTCCCAGGTTGGTTTTTTAGGGCCACACCAGTTACAATGGCTTGGGTTCCATCTCCCATCTGCTCTACATACTGCCTTTTTTTTTTTTTTAAATAAATTTATTTATTTATTTATGGCTGCGTTGGATCTTCGTTGCTGCACGCGGGCTTTCTCTAGTTGCGGTGAGCAGGGGCTACTCTTCATTGCAGTGAGCGGGCTTCTTATTGCGGAGGCTTCTCGTTGTGGAACACATGCTCTAGGCGCATGGGCTTCGGTAGTTGTGGCACGTGGGCCCAGTAGTTGTGGCTCATGGGCTCTAGAGCGCAGGCTCAGTAGTTGTGGCACGCGGGCTTAGTTGCTCAGCGGCATGTGGGATCTTCCCGGACCAGGGCTCGAACCCGTGTCCCCTGAATTGGCAGGCAGATTCTTAACCCCTGCACCACCAGGAAAGTCCCTCTACATACTGTCTTGTTAACCTCTTCGGAGTGTGTCCTTCCCCTCCTGGGCCTTAGGAACTTTAAGCAAATTGCTAAACTTCTCCTGTACTATGGTTTTCCTGTACTGCAGTCTTACATGTAAATTGTGAAACAAAAATACCTACTACAAGGGGTTTGGTGAGGCTGGAGGCTCCTGATGGTTAAGATTTTTGTTACGTTTCTCCTTTTTTGTTTGTATTCCCTATCTGCAGTGTGGAGCATGTAGTAGGACTCAAATATTCCCTCTTTCCTTTAAGGAGAGAGAGAACTGGCTGAGAACGGAGTCTCTAATCCCATCCTAAGTGCGCACAGCTTGGAGGACTGTTGTTATCCATGCTCAGGTGCTTACAGTCGAGGCTGTGGCGCAGGAATCCCCAGGAGGTCCAGGACGGAATGGTTGACTAGGGACATTGAAGGCTCTGCCCTGGATCTCTTTTCTGTGGATGCTGGAAATGCTCCTCCCTAGGAGATGGGGTCAAGGTTAAAGCTGCTTCCAAACCTCTGAGTATTCTTGAGACATCCATGTGACGCGCAGGTGCACTCTGCCATCTGTCCAGCATGGCTTGCTTGCAGGATTTCATATTCTGCGCTCACCCCTCCTGCCATGCCTTGCTCGTCCATGAAGAACACAGTGGCCAATTGCCCCCCACCTCAACTTTGTGGGAATCCTGCCAAAAGGTAAAAGCTTCTCAACAGGAGCATGGCAGGGGAGTACACATCATAATCTCCTGTGAGGTTTTAAAGATTAGGGCACCAGGACTCACCCTAGGTCTGCTGAACTGGAATTTGGGGGATGGGGAGGGCTTCCCTGCTATCTGTGTGTGTGTGTGTTTTAAGAAGCTCCTCAAGAGGTGATGGTGTGTAACTTCTTGAAAGATATTTGTATGTGGAGTAGACTTAAAAAAACAAAAACCTCTTTCTGAGCCTGAGCAGATGTTTGGGGGCATTATTTTTGAACTCTGCTAACTAGTTTAACCAGTTTATACTGCCAAGCTGAACAGTCCCTTGTAGTGCCATAATTTGCATCGTAGAACCATTTTATAACTTTTATTTAAAATTGCATAGGACAACACTTTCTACGGCTGTAAGTATACGAGGAATGAGGAAAATGACATTGAAGAACAACTTACTAAATTTAACGAGAGCTTAGGCTTATTTAGAAATCCAGGTGGGAATCTGCTTAAATGGAATTTTTACCACTGTATGCAGGGATTTGCATATTGAAACCAAAGCCTTTCCGACTCGTGGTAACACATTTCTCAAAATAATGTTGAAATAGCAATTTATATGCATTGCCCTAAGAGAGTTATTGGACAGGAAATTTAGCTAGTAAGTTAGACATTTTTTCCTCCTCCAGTTTTTGGGTGGTAGAGAATTTAAGCTAATTTTTCTTTTCTCTTTCCCTGGGGACCAGCTTCAAGGAAATAGGAGCTTAATAGCAAAGATCATGTTAAATGGCTTTTGTGGTTTTTAACTATGTCTCTTTTGCAAATTTCCCTTGCTCTGGGGAAAAAAAACTTTGCAATCTGTTGTTGTTTGAGGTTTTAATAACTTGATGGGTTTGGAGAACGGTGAGTTTCTATTTTGAAATCAAAGGATCTTACCGTTTAAGGAGAGACCTTACAGATGATCTGCTATCTGGTTTCCGACACCTCAACTTTATAGAAACTGCTCCTAAGGTCACAAATGGCCTCTAATAGGACTCGTGACATGACTTTTCTGTAGCACTTGATATATTGATCACTCCTCATTTGAAACTTTCTCCTTTGGGTTCCTTTGCATTTTTCCTACTTTTCTCCTTTCGTTTCTTCCTAGGTCCTGCTCTTCCTGCTGTTAAATGTTCATGTTCCCTGGGCTTGCATCCTTGGTGGTTTGCTTTTAGTCTGCTCAGCCTCTTTGGGGAGCTTCAATATTCCTGTGGCTTTAGCCACCACCCACATGTTAATGACCCCCAAGTCTTTCTCTGAGTTCACCCTTGTCTTAAACAATCTTTTGGACATTTTCTACTTGGATGACTCATATGTACTTATAACTTGAGCTATCCAAACTGAACTCATTTTCCTCCTAATTATTGCCTGCTTTCCACTCTCCACCTCCCAAAGTTCCCTCACCCCCGTGCTTCTGTCTGCTTTTCCCACTTTGGTCATTGGCACTATTCAAGCCAGAAATGTGTGACTCATCCTTCACCCTCCCTCACTCAGTCAGCTCCATATCGTAACTGGCGATTAAGTTCTATCATTTTAATATCCCAAATAAGAAAGGAAAAGGCCATTCCACTGACATTTAATTGGGCTTTAAAAGTTGTAGTTGGGCTGTATAAGCAGATGGAATAACATGAGACGGTCATGACCATTTATGTCATATACATTTCTTGCTAGGCAGAGTCCTAGGTACTTGTCATGTTGTTTCTAATTCTTACAGTTATTTTGTAGTATGTCATCTCTGTTACAAAGGAGGATTCTAAGGTTTAGAGAGTTTAAGTTACGGGCCCAGGATCACAGGGTAGGTAAAGCATGGTGGGTTAGGATTGGGGGATTTTAACCCTATGGATTGGTCTGCCTGCCTACAGAGCCTTTCCCATCATGTCATTCTGTCTTGTTCTGTTCCCATGATGCCACAGATTTAGATTTCTAGTGAGTAGGTTGACTGTGTTGAAGGCAGGAGCTGGGTCTTACTCAAATTTCTGTGTGACCATGTGTTTGTATGTGTGTGACCGTGTGTGTGTGTATGTGCATTTTTTTTTTTTTTTTTTTTTTTACATAGTAGGTGATAAAGACAAGACTCTTATATGGCAAAACCATGGTCTATGTCTTCTGTGGCTTCCTCTGGGTTCAATCCCTTGTTTTCCTATTAGCTGTGCACTAGCTGGGTAGCCTGAGATAAGGACGGTAGGGTCATGCTGCTTATCCTTGCAGGGTTTTTATGGGAAAGTGCTTTAAAATTCAGGGACATTTTTGAGAAATTCTGTTTAGTTGTGGAAGTTGATAGTTGGCCAGCCCAGATGAGCCTCATTTTTTGGTTTTAAATGACAGCATGTGAAAATATAAACTCTTCTGGACCTCTGATCGTGCTGATTGAATCATTCGTGTGCTTGCAGTAATAAAGGCAGAAAAGTCCCTTCCAAGTAAAAACCTTGTTAATGAGAATAGTATATATAGATCTGATTTTTTGCTCTTAGTTCTGAATATAACTTTTGGAACAGATGAGGCTATGATCTGTGAAACCAGATAGTACATATTTAGGTCTAGGCAAGTGAATTAAAGCAGAGTCTACTGAAGTTTTTTCTTCTGTTTGATTGATCTTAGGAGGATGGACTTCAAGATGTGCTGTACCGAAACCATCCCTAAATCCTGGCACAGATGGTTCTGCATTTTGTTTCCTCATAGCTCTCTCCTTTCGCCCTGTCCTGAGAAGCAAATGCTGTTTGTTTTCCGTTGTAGTTCTCCCTTTTCCATCATATTTTGGTAACAAGGTCCTCTGAGGAGAGGGTCCCCTTTAGTGAAGGTTTAATGGTTTCTAAATTCCACAGTGACAAATTGATTTTATATATTCTGTCTTTAGGCCCCATGCTGTGCAATAGAGGCTGGTCTTGTACATCATTTAATTTCGGGATCCAAGGCTTAGGGTGCCAAAAGGGAGGGTCTAGTGTTCTTCAAGAGAAGAAATGGAGTGCCGTGTTAAGAGGGAAGGTGTGGCCTGGGCAGGCTACGAAGTTTCTCTGATTCTCAATTTCTTTATCCCCTCCTTTCATCAAAGAGGACAATTACAGTCCCTACCCCCTCCTTGCTGTGAGGGCTAAACCAGACACTTCACAGTGAAAAACGCAACGGTGCCTGCTACTGGGTGCATTTGTGTCCCCACCTCTGCTGTTATTTTTATGGTGGTTTGTTGGATTCGTGGAGTAAAGGTCTTCTGTTTGTTACAGATTTACAGTATTGATAAGAAGAGATAATTGTAAAAAGTCATAACATAAGTCTGAGTTGGAGATGAATGGCTTTGTGGTTTTCAGTGAGTTATCAGTACCTTGAAATATGGGCTTTATTAGGTTTGTGAGAAGGAATAAGGGAATTGGCTTGGGAAGTTGGACTACATAAAGACAAGGGCCAGGTATTTATTATTTTATATCCAGCCCTGTTGCAGACTTGCATATCTTTCTGTACCAGAAAGATGTTTCAGTGAGACCGTGACAACTTAGTACATCTGTGCAACATCTTCATTTTATCTAGAACAGCTTCACATCTACTGTCTCTAATTCAAAGTCATTCAAGAAACATGTGTTCTACTGGGTTCTAATTGGGCTGGTTTTCCTTTAAGAAGGCATTGGGACCATACACACATTTAGGAAATAACTTTGTAACTGTGTTCATGTACTGTGTATAAGGAACCTTTCCAGTTTGAAGACTGTAGTTTCTGCAACTCATGCCCTCACCCCCCAACTTGAAAGGAGAGTGATCTCTGTGTATATGTATGTACATGTGTGGTTTCCATGCCACGTCACAATACCAATTTTGTTCCTTAGGTCTGAGATATGTTTCATACTTGTCTGTATGTGTTGAGAGGTGGTGACGGAATCCATGATCAAAGGTTTCACTTGCAGAGTTAAAGGGCCTTAATTGAACCTTTCACTGTGTTTTAGAGAAAAAAAAAAAAAATCTGATGTTCATACCTGGCATGTCACATAACTTCAAGTGTAAAGCTTGAACTTCATAGGTTTGATTAAAGTTTTTATCTGACTTCTAAAAATAACGTTTGTAATCTCCATGCATAGGAATTCTGTAATTCAGAACTTAGTTGATGTGTTTTTTGCTGTTGGGTTGGGGTTGAATGCCTCCAGTTTAGCTCAGAGCTACCATCCCAGCTCTTCTGGAAACTGCACAAGGCTTTCATCTTTCTGGGAAGTGTGGCTGGTGCCACAGCTGTAACAGTGAGCCAGATTTAGGTAATTTTATTAGTCTAGAAAAAGTATTACACTTTTGCAGCTGTTGTTGTATGTCCCTTATCATGGAAACAAAAACCGTCTCGGTTACCCAGGATCCATGAGAAATTGGCAATGGCCCAGTGTAAGTCCATGTACTTTGGACTCTGAATTATATTTATCTTCATAAGGCATCCCCTGTGAAGGCATGCAGCTGGGGAATGGCCTGACTGTATGAAGCAGAGAGGGCAGAAGAGGCCAAGCCTTGGGTACCAGTCTCACTAGGAAGCCTGATCCAGTTAACTAGAAGACTATACTTGCTAGACTTTAAATACCTTTTAAAAGGGTAAGAAGAGCATCCATGAAAACAATAAAACCAATGTAAAACACACTTGTCCCCAGTATTCACCCTGGCTTTCCCGGTTTTGAAATATTGTCTCACGCTGTAAATTTCTACAGCTCTCTCTCTTGCAACGCCAGGCTGGCTATTGTGAGTGAGTTAGTAATTTGGTGGTGATGGACTTCCTTGTTAAATAGAACTTTTACAGACTACTCTGAAAACTAATCCAGGAACTTGGCATTTAAATGTTAAGAGTGGTGCATATGTGGAATACCCAATCCTGCTAATGTGTGCCCATCAGTAAGTTACCATTTAATTTCCTCAATTTCAGTTGTTCCATGAGTGGTATAAAACTGAGCTACTGTTTCTCTAGAAACTCCTGGGCTATTAGCAGAGCTTTTGGCAAGTCTGAGTAATTGTTCTGTTGGGTCTGACTCTGATTCTCTGGGACAGGGTCCCTAACTCTTAGGGTCATTGGATGCACTTCAGAGGGTCTGTGAATGTGGGTTGGGTGAGTGAGTGAAGAAAAATACATTTTTATTTTCACTGTCCTTTAGCCAAAATGTGTTTTTTTTCCTCCAGTCATGAAAGGGGCCCATAAACCATGTACTATCAGCACCTGTGGCTTTGCCACTTAGAAATTACAAACTTTTGTATCACACTGTGGGAGATAGTTTAAGCTATCAGTTATGCCTACCACTGCTCAGAAAACTACAGTAGCTCTTAGACCTGCTCTTGGGTCATGTTATTTATGCATTAAGAAGCACACATTATTATTATCACAGATTGCTTTCTAAATATTTTGATGTCTGTTTCAATATAATTGATTTTCTTTGTAATCGCATTTTCTATGTCAAAATCACTCAGGAACATTCTGATTGGAGGGTCTAGATTGCTGAAGCAGCCCATGGCACTTAAAAGGTCACATGCTCCTGCCTTGGATGGCACCCTTGTATTATCTTTCCTCTCTTCCTTTGAGACTGGATTTGTTAACATTTAAAAAAAAAACAAAACAAAACTCTACATGTTTGGCTTTTATTTCCTAGCATGAGTTGTCTTTGACTTTTATCATCTAGAGCTCTGGTATTCTCCCCATTTTGGGGCTGTTGGAATGGATTAAAAAATAAAGCCACCACCCGTTCCCATGTGATCTTTCTCATGGGCCCCCGTGGCAGTCGCACTTGGAGATTGCTTACTGCAGCCAAATGTTTATGGCCCAGAATGGTTTCCCTTACAAATTTCAGATAAGAACACAGTGATCCACGTGTTGAGATATTTGCTTTAGCTGTGGGAAGAGATGATCCTGTGTGGCTCGTATGAATTTGACTCAGCTCTCCACTGCATTATCACTGCAGGCATTCCCTAATTTATTTTAGAACTTGATGTCCAAGGTTAAGACCATATTACATTTATTGGACTGTGTAAAACAGCCCAGAGAAGGAAAGCTTGGGCACCAGGCCATTCCCTGCCCCAGCCCATCACCTTTTAATAAGCTTCATACAATTCATTCTAGTGAGAAATGGGCAGCTTTTTTGTTGTTGTTTTTTCTTGAGCTCCTCTTGAATAACGTAGTTCCGAATTTCCGGGTAAGTGTTAGGAATAGGGGAAGCATTGCCCATGTGGCACGGAGGTCTCTGCCCCCAGATAATCTTCCTCGTTGGCAGTACGGCCCACCTCCGTGTTCTCCCCCTGTGAGCTCATGAGTTGAACAGTGCTCTTTTTGTTGCATGTATTTTGTTGGTGTGATGCCTCCAGATCATACACGTTGACAACACTGTAGTTTGAAGTAACTCTGATAAGGTTCTGATGAACTCAGAACTTGAGGGAGTGGACAGGAGGTGTCTTTCAATAGAGGTAGATTCTCTTTTTCAAGATAGATTGAGGCATGGGATGCCTCTCTGGGGGTGGCGGGGGATTGTGTTTGTGTGTGTGTGTGTGTGTGTGTGCACGCGTGTATGTGTGGCCAAAGATGAATTTTTTCCCCCCTATTTGACAGTTTTGTCTGTTTTACCACCTCACCAGGCCCCTGGGAGCTCATCTCTCATTTTCATCCAAAAAAGTAGGCATAGGATAGGGACTTCATGGTCAGGCTCTGGAGCGAAACTGCTTGGGTGGGCCCCCATGAGCTACGTGACCCTGGGCAAGTCCCAGCCTCTCTGTGCCTTCACAGAATGGAGATATTAGTAGTACCTTCCCTAGAGGGCGGTTGTGAGGATTAAATGACTATATGTGTGTGTGTGTGTGTGTGTATGTATATATATATATATATACATACATACATACATGTGTGTGTATATATATAAAAGTGAAGTGCTTAGAGCAGGGCCTGGAATATAATCAGTGTTAAATACATGTTGCTGGCTGCACATCAGAATCACCTGGGGGAGTTTAAAAATAAAAAACTACGTGGGTATTGAAAACTCCCAACTTAATGAAATCAGGGCCTGGGGAGGTTAAAACCTTGTTCAGAGCATCATAGCAAGTCACTGACAGAAGTGGAGGAGGGATTTTGACGTCTCATATTCTGGGGCTTTAAGAGAAAGATCCATCTGTCAGCTCCGTAAGCAAGAAATCTTTGTGTAATGAATAGCTGCCTTTCACGGGGCATCTTTGAAGTTGTCTGACCTTTTTCACTTTGAGGCCAGATGCAGTGCAATTTAAAAAATTTAATTTCTTTAGATTTATAATACCGGGCTTCATTCAGCTGGCACTGATTGATTGAGTACCTTTACACTTTTTGAAAAATGGACTTTCTGACATGTCTTCAAGGTCTCTTCTCCTTTCATACTAAAGGCTTATCATCAACCCATGCCATAGACTCCTCAGGAGTTCCTTTTTCATCTGTGGTGATGGTTTATCAGCTACTGTGATTACAGTGGCCCTATGAACAAGAAATAAATCTTCCCCCTTACAGTGATAGCACCTACAGGTGGAAGAGACTTGATATTTTCCTGTCAAACGGGAAAGGGAGCAGTGTTCCTGTTAGACAGATGAGCCCGGGAAAGGTGAAATAACTTGCCCAAGGTCATTTTGTTAATGTAATGCCTCCTACCTTTACTCAGGGACCTGTAATTGTCACACATCAAGAAGGTGGTCAGGTTCAGAGCTCTGTTGTGTGATACAAGTGGAAAACTTAACGGGAAGGAGAAGGGAAAAGAAAGGAGGATGTAATCAGAGGGTGATTGTTAGGGAGCTAACCGCCATACGAGGGTTGGGACTGGGGTCTCCAGTTGCCATAAACCTTCCACAGGGGAGCATCCTGTGATCCTGGTCACATCCTGCACGGAGCTGTGTGAGAAAGGATGGGACCACATGCAAAGTCTGTGGTTCATATTCAAACCCTAGGTGGTTCTCTACGGGCTTTTGGCCTCATGGCCGCTGTGGCTCAGCGTTGGCTTTCTCCCAGCTCTCCTCAGCTGGATCCATAACAACGGTACTTTCACCCTCATACAAAAGCCACTTTGTCCTTTAGACTTGTATTCTGTGCTCTCCTGGTCACCTCCCTGTCCCACCTTCCCTCAGTTCATTGAGGACTTTGGAGGCAGCAAGTGAGAGCCTGAGCTTTCAAGTCAGACCTGGGTTCAAGTCCCAGCTTGACCTTTACAAATTGTGTAACCTTGGGAAAGTTGTTAATCCCTCTAAGCCTTTGCTTCCTTATTAATAAAAAGGAATCAGTAAAACTGGTTGATAGATTATTTTTTTTTTAAGGATAAAATGAGATTACATATGAATGTAAAGCTCTTCCACTTACCTGATACACAGTAAACACTTAGTAAATAATAGCTGTTAGGGTGGTGGTTGATAATCCCTAATCCTGCCTCTGTTACCGCAGGAAGCATCTGAATGGCCCTTCCCCAGACCGAGAATCAAGTGTCTTGACTTGTTTGCTTCCAACCTTCACTTGAGGACATTCCACTTCAGCAAACCATGCTGTTGACCATCATGTGGGCTTTAACATTGTCTGGAATTGTTCCACATCCAAAGATTTAAAATTAAGAAGCCCAGACAGCCTTTTTCAGCTTCCTCATTCACTTAGTGTGACTGTATTTGCTCTTTGATCTCTTGGAGACACCATCCCTGCTCGCTCTGGCGGTCCTTCCTCTCAGGCCTCCACTTGCCTCCTGTCCAGCCTTGTTTCCATGGCACGTCGCTCTGAGTACTCTTGTACAAGCACCCTTACCAATCTTGTTGCGCCTGTGCTGCAAACACCCGATTACTGATCAAGCCTCTTGTCCTCCGGATGGTTCTTTCTTGGGGCTGAGCATCAGAGGATGGGGTTGCCCACTTTCATCATTTGGTGCTGTGTCTTGCTCTGCAGCCTTGGTTGGGCAATCAAAACTGTCCAGCTGTCCTTCTCATCTTGTGCTTGCCTTTCTCTCCTCTTCAAGGGCTATTCTGAACCTTCTCTGCTCCTCTCATACCGTAGTTTTACTTTATAGAGAAAATGGAGGCATGGACTTGTAGCTTCCTGCCCATGTTTGTTGACAGTGTTGTCTTCCTCCTCCATCATATTATACTTTGTGCTCCTCTTTGGTTGGCACAGAGTTGATACTCAGGAATGTGTGTAGAATGAAAAACCTGCAATTGCTAGCCCAATGCTTATTCCTTAACTGGGAAATTGGGTTGTAACCCTGTCTCTGCCACTTGCTGGCTCAGGAGAGTCAGGACAAGTTCCTCCAATGCTCAGGGCCTTGCATTTTATTTTATTTTTATTTTAAATTGATTGATTGATTGATTGATTGCTGCGTTGGGTCTTCGTTGCTGCGCGCAGGCTTTAGTTGCGGCGAGCAGGGGCTACTCTGTTGTGGTGCACGGGCTTCTCATTGCAGTGGCTTCTCTTGTTGTGGAGCATAGGCTCTAGGTGCGTGGGCTTCAGTAGTTGTGGCTCGTGGGCTCTAGAGTGCAGGCTCAGTAGTTGTGGCGCACAGGCTTCGTTGCTCTGCGGCATGTGAGATCTTCCCAGACCAAGGCTCGAACCCGTGTCCCCTGCATCAGCAGGCGGATTCTTAACCACTGCGCCACCAGGGAAGTCCCATGGGCCTTGCATTTTTTTTTTTTCGTGATAATCCATTTATTTATTTATTTAATTTATTTATGGCTGTGTTGGGTCTTCATCTCTGTGCAAGGGCTTTTCTCTAGTTGTGGCAAGTGGGGACCACTCTTCATCGCAGTGCGCCGGCCTCTCACTATCGCGGCCTCTCTTGTTGCGGAGCACAAGTTCCAGATGCTCAGGCTTAGTAATTGTGGCTCACGGGCCTAGTTGCTCCGTGGCATGTGGGATCCTCCCAGACCAGGGCTCGAACCCGTGTCCCCTGCATTGGCAGGCAGACTCTCAACCACTGCGCCACCACGGAAGCCCAGGCCTTGCATTTTAAATGAGGATGTTACATTTACTTAAATTTATTAGGCTGGCAGTGTGTTTTGAGGTACAGTTATTTCCTTTGAGAATTATAGCTGGAAAAATTATGTTCCTCCCCGATGTATCCATTGATATTGAAGTGAGAAAGCATACTGTGCTTGCTGGTGAAGCAGAGCAAGGTCTGGCCATCCAGAGTCCCACAGACTAGTGGAGGAAGCAGGTGGGTGAGCAATTAAAATAAGACCCAGAAGGCTTCTAAGAGGAAGCTTTTGAGGTGGGTTTTGAAGTGCGCTTGTGAAGTGTCTTTGCTTTCTCTAATAGATTAAGTATCTATGACTGTCTAGATGGTGGTGGTGATGGTAATAATGTCACAGTTATTTTGTCCTCTAGTTAATGTCACAGTTATTTTGTCCTCAAGCACCTCTAGGGTGCTTGGCTGGGGAAGGTCCGGGTGAAGACAGCTTCTGGATGAGCAGGGGCTTTCTGCAAGACTGGTGCTCAATCTTGCTCCAGAGCCATCGGCCTGGGAGGCATGATTATTGCCAGGAACGCTGCCCTTGGTTATTTCCCTGTCTGAGCCCTTCCTGGTTTGAGGCAGAATGTATTGCTTTCAGGTTTTGGCTTTTCTCTTATTATACTTATCCCTTCTGTATGCATATTCGAAACGCCAAAATATAACCTGCCTGCAGCTGGTGCTTCTGAAGGCCTGATAACAGAACAGGTCCTGCTCTGGAGATGTGCTATTCATCGTGTATAAGTCAGATAACTTTGGCCATAAACTTGGAAATTAGTACTTGGTATCAGAAGAATTCTTACATTATTATTCCAAATCCCTTGTGGGAGAGAATTGCTATTGATTTTGATTTCCCCTCCATAACAACCCTGCTATTCTTTCATTTAAGGAGATTTATTTAGTGTTTGTTGCAAGTAAGGTACTTTTTTAGGTGCCATTGGGGATTTGTAGAGTTCAACATTTTTTTACTGTGATTTTGATTGATAACCATCTGTAAGTACAAAGTGGGATGTGGAATTAAAGATACCTTTTGACTGTCATGGCCTGGGAAGGCTTTATGGATGAGATAGTGTTCAAAGTTGAATGGAACAAATCCCTTCACAATCTAGAAAAATGTCTCTTGTAGCCAGAAACAGGTAGCTTCTTCATATTTTCTTCCACAAGTGAAATTTCTTTTTTGTCAAGTGTTATCAAAGTGAAAACTTCTTTAAACAAACTTGTATATAGTAATTTTTTAGCAACTTGAAATACTGGCTTAGGAGAGTCAGATTTTTTTTTTTTTTTTTTTTTTTTTTTTAATAATGAAAGCCTCTGGGAACTACAGTTTTGTCTTTTATTTTATTTATTTATTTATTTATTTACTATTTATGGCTGTGTTGGGTCTTCGTTCCTGTGCGAGGGCCCTCTCTAGCCGCGGCAAGCGGGGGCCACTCTTCATCGCGTTGCGCGGGCCTCTCATTATCGTGGCCTCTCTCGTTGCGGAGCACAGGCTCCAGACGCGCAGGCTCAGTAATTGTGGCTCACGCGCCCAGTAGCTCCGCGGCATATGGGATCTTCCCAGACCAGGGCTCAAACCCGTGCCCCTGCATTGGCAGGCAGATTCTCAACCACTGCGCCACCAGGGAAGCCCAGGAGAGTCAGATTTTTAAGGACACTTTTCTCAAAACAACTTGTATATCTTTCTACAGAGTATTTTAAATATGGGTTGAAAATGATTTCAATCTAATAGGGAATTTCCACTTAATTTTGTGCATCAGAACTTAAACATTTGAGTTCAAACTTCATGCCCAGAACTCTTTTACATTCATATTACTCGTGACTGTAAATTTATTTTGCTTTTAATAACTTAGGCAAAAAGACGTCAGGTTTGAGTATAAGACAAACCTAACTCTAAAGAAAAGAACAGCAGAATTAGAGATACAATTTGTAGAATGGCTTTGAATAAAGAGGACCAAATGGTTGGGTCTATGTGTCTTAGGGGATAAATCACAGCCGAATGATGTCCTGTTTCCCAGCTCTGCATGTTAAGCAATACCAAGGGCCGCTTTTTTACTTACCATCACCATTGCTTTCTGGTTTCTTGATCAATAACCCCTTCTCCTCTCCCCCAGCTTTCCTGGACGAGGCATCTGAATCCTAGAGAAGTTTGGTAACTTGTTCCCAGTCACAATGCCAGGACCAGGTCTCCTAATTCCTAGGCTCCTTCTACTACCCAGGGGTGGGGGGTGGGGGTGGGGGGTGCGGTGGGGGGGGATGGGAGAGAGACCTCCTGGAATTTCAAGTATTCATCAAGAGTTGGTTTTTCCCCAGCCTCCTGGGATCTTTAAAAGAATGTCAAGATATGGCTCTTGCTTTCAGGAAGCTTCTAGAAGACAGTTTTCCGTGAATTTCCAGCAGCAGCCATTGCCCTCTCTAGCAGGGCTTTGTTTCCTTTTGTGGTCTCTGTCCTGCTTTGTTTTCTCTTACTTCCTCTCTACTGTATTATTTATTCTGTAGGCTGCTTTAGACAGCACCTCCCCACCCATCACCGCCACCCATTTCCTTTCTTTTGATAAACACTAAAGGTTGCCAATGCAAAGGAAAGTTCTAAAGGCAGTACTACAGAAGACATGGCTATCGTGTAGGTGAGTCTTAATCTTATTAGGTGGAGGCGTTTTTGAGCCCCTAAAATTGAAGATGTTTTTGATGTATCTCTTCTCTTAAATAAAAAAAAAAAAATTTCTTGATGATCATGTGCATCTTACTTTCCAGTGTTTCACTTGTAGATATTGCTACTCTGGCTTTATTTATTTTGGCAAAAGAAAGGAGGCACCTTCTGAGACTGCTTTGCTTTGAGGTCAGATGGATGGTTTGATGCAAGAAGCTCCTTTCAGTGGAGTGAGCACAGAGCGTGTGTTTAGGTGTCCAGGATAACTGGATAATAAGGGTTTATTATTTTGAGATTTTTAAGGCTGACTCGGGTGTGGACATGAAGGGACATTATGAAATGCAGCATTTTCCTCCCAAGTATTTCTTGGATTTAACTGTTTTCTTGCAGTCCTTGCAAATGAGAATATATAGGAATATTCTTTGTAATTTATAAACTGCTATAAATGTTGGTTAATTGCTTGATTTGGAGGAAATGGCTCATCTGTGTTCATTGCAGCCTAGTTAAATCTGTCAACAAATATTGAGAACAGAGTGTGTGGGAAGGCTGTGTTCCGGCTTCTGTTTGTATCTATTAAAGAATAAACATAGTCCCTGCCCTCAGCTCACGGAGTCGATTTGAAATTTCATAAATAGGTGGTATGGCACTCCAGAAGAGGAAAGGTTTAAGGCTGGTGTTATTCTATGATTTCAGACAAGGTGGTCATGGTTATGATACTGCCATTGGGATTGCAAACTGAAATAGATTTTTCTCTTATTTTTAAATCATCTCACTGTTTAATCTAGGATAACTTTTGTTATATTTTATATACCCTTGTAATCACTGCAGAATGCTTATTTAACATATAACGTAGAGACATTGTGCCTATCTCCAAAGAGTTTATGTGTTAAAGGAGAAATCTAAGAAGTAAAAGTAAGCTCAATAGTTGGTTTAACTTCTGTGGGTTTTGAAAAGAAAATCTATGGCATTTGGGAAACTTAGATGTCGAATGATAGTAGAAAAATAAGGAAATTTAGGTGACTTCAGATCATTGACCTAAAGGTAATGTCATATACTCATATTTTATTTTCTTTTAAATGAACATTATAGGAAATTTTCTCCCATTAGATCATTTCAGTTGTTGTAATCTAGAGGCTGGTCTTTTCTGTCTTCCTCAAAAATATATAAAGAAATGAGAGCTGAAGTTCTCTACTTTTTCAAAGATTTATTTTTATTTATTTTTTATTTTTAAATAGGACTTATTCATTCTTTTTTTAAAAAAATTAATTAATTTAGTTTTGGCTCCATTGGGTCTTCCTTGCTGCATGCGGTCTTTCTCTAGTAGCGGTGAGCAGGGGCTACTCTTTGTTGCGTTGCGCAGGCTTCTCATTGTGGTGGCTTCTCTTATTGCGGAGCACGGGCTCTAGGTGTGGGCTTCAGTAGTTTCAGCATGCGGGCTCAGTAGTTGTGGCTCGCGGGCTCTAGAGCGCAGGCTCAGTAGTTGTGGCGCACGGGCTTAGTTGCTCCATGGCAAGTGGGATCTTCCTAGACCAAGGCTTGAACCCGGGTCCCCTGTATTGGTAGGCAGATTCCTAACCACTGTGCCACCAGGGAAGTGCCATCAAAGATTTATTTTGAAATACTTAAATCCAGCCATATATTTATACTACTTCTGTGATAGAAGCTAAAGTTTTATGGGGCAGAAATTGAGGGATTCTATTTGGCCAGTATTTATTTGAGTTACACCTGTGCCTTTTGATCTATAGTATTTAAAGTGAAAAAGGACAGCATTTCTTGTTTTATCCTATTATGCTTGTCCATAAGAACTTCCTTACATGTATGGTCCTCTAGTAGGAACTTGATAGCTTCTGGCAGTTTCTTTTTTTGTGTCTGGAAGGCTGGTTTGCATCATTTCTATGTGGTTCACTTCTGTAGCAGGGCAGTGTTCACCCTTTTTAGGGGAAAATTGTCAGTAGTTGAAGCTGCTACAGGAAGGGAAGTGATGCAGAAGGTGTCATTCAGGGAGAGCCCGCTGGCTGCCCTCGTAAGACTGCTTCACGGTGGCATTTGCATTCAAGAATTTACCACTGTCTTCCTTTTGGTACTCAAACTGGAATCAGAAACTTAATATTCTTTATGTCTTAAATAGATGATACTTGGCAAAGTGCCTCCCTTGGACAAAGCTCATGAGAGCTTTTGTTTAAAGCCAGAACACTGGTTTATTAATTTATTCCCAGAATCATGTCTGTCAACAAGCTAGATAATTGTGTTGGGTGGACTAGACCAGCACACTCTCCCCCACTGTTGTTAGGTGAAAAAGCCAAATTAAGAGGCACTGCTCCTTGAGAACAGGATGAGAAGAAGGGGAAGTAGTTATGATGCCAGCGTTTTAATAGCACTGGGTCCCATAGCCTGATGGGCCTATTTTCAGAACTGGATGTGGGAGTATGTATTTATAAGTTCACAGGTACTGTCAGGTGTGCAGATAATCTTCTCTGGACTATACTGCCAGTGTTGGCCCCTCCAGCCTACTACTATAGTTGCTTTTTCTGACCACCTCGCTTCAGATGGGCATAGTCTTTAAAGGGTCTATTGATGAATGTCAAGTTCCAGTTACATCTTTCAGGCTATGACTGATTGGGACTTTGCACAGCTCTACTCTGATCTGTATTAATTTCACAATTTAACCCACGGGGAGCAGTCTTCTTTTTTTCCTTTCCAGCTTGTGTGTGTATGGGGGTTTCTTAATTTTTGCACCCAGATATAATCAGTTAAAGTTTCTCCATGTGCAGTTTGAATATCTTTTAGAGAATAAATTTAAGCTCTTTCCCTTGAGTTACTACTATTTAGGGAGGAAAACAAGAACTGGGAGAAGAACTTAGAGCGAATATCTGATAGCCTCTTCACTTGAGACCACTGATGGGGAAGATTTCACTATCCTGAAAACAGCTGAGCTCCCAAAAATAGGCATCTAAGGTGTCTGGGATGAGATGCCCAAGTCCGTGTCTGCCACTCCTTGCCCTGTGGGCTGTGTCTTCCAAGTGGCATTGTAGATCTGTGGTGGGTTGGTGGTGACAAGGGTGATAAATCAGGGGCAGCTTCACCGCCGTGGTGGGGCCTGAGCTGGTCAGTGATCCAGGGAAACACGGGGGGAAAGTTCCCTAAGGACCTTGGCCAAGCTTTGCTGGCCTGGCTCCATTGATATTTTTCTCTTATTTCTTTAGTATGTAGTCTTTGCTAAATGACAAACCCTGAAGGGTTGATTGATTTTTTTTTTAATATGGAGAAGAAAATATCTGTGCTTACCAGGCATCTATTTATTTTTTAACTTTTCCTACCATTTTTTATGCCACAACATTTTGCATTGTTTCCTTCAAGCATGACTGTCAGGAGAAATTTGTGTTTCCACAGCTCCCCTATGGAAGCACACTGTGGCCCACTTCCAGATTCAGTGTTTGCCCTTTAGTGAAACCCAAGTCTTTTCACAGGGGTCCATTCAAGTAGCATTTTTAAAAAGAATTAGGCTCTAAGCCATGCTCCTTTTGTGTGTGAAGACTTGTTTGTAAGGCGAGTTAACCCTAATAAGCTTCACTATGGCTTTCTCCAAATTCTGCTTAAGATATTTACTTCCTAGTATCTTTCAGGTTGGTTGGTTTGTTATTAATTTTTTTGATTGTTTGATTGCTGTTTCCCAAAGCTTTCATTGCTCTAAGCAGAGGGGCCAGCACTGGGGAAGAAGGAGGACCCTTGCTGGGAGTCCGCAGATTTGGATTCTGGCCCTGCTGTTAATTAGCTGCGTGACCCTGGGGCAAGTCAGCCTCCCAGGGTCTCTGTTTCTCCATCAGGAAAACAAAGGGCTTGGAAAAATAAATACAGGCCTGGACCCAATGATAAGAAGGGTCACCCTGTGTGCTTATGTTGTGCATGGCAGCACTTTGGGACCCTTCCTCCCTCTCAGTGGGCTCCACAAAACCTCGGCTCAACTCTGGGGTCGAGCACTTGTGCGGGGCGTTATACGGAGACCACTGGAAGCGTTGATGCTAACAAGGCAGGTTTTCTACAGAGGAGTCATCCCCTCTTTGTTTTTTTTCAGCAGTAAGCTACTCGCCGCCTTCTACCTGCTTCTCCTTAGTGCGTTAACAAGGGTGTGACGGTAACACAACCCGCTCAGATTTGTTACTGTTTTGGCCGTTGTCTAGCCATCTCATCTGAGTTAGTGGAGGGAAGAGAGAGCTGGAGGAGACTGACTAACTGATGAAATAATGGTCCTTTTGTCTGTCTCTTTGCTGGAGGGGTGGTTTTATGTTTCATCTTAGGCCTGGGCCATTGTGTTGTTTTTACGTGCTCAGTACAGCCCTGCTTAAAAATACAGCTCATTATTTAAAGGATTCAGCCGCAGGCCTGTTCTTCTTACCTCCCCCCACCCCCGCCCAAAAGTCATAACAATATGTGGTAAAAACCCATTGCAGTGTGTGCTGTTTGATCAGACACCCCGACATCAGTGTTGAAATGTGTTCCCACTGTATTTATTTTGCAAATGTTTTTAAGGTATGTTTCATTCTGATTAACCTTCCAAAATGTTTTCCTTATGGTTATATAATCAGTAGCATCTGTAAAACATGCCTTTAACCATGTAGCTTTCCTTCTTAACCACTATCTTTTTGATTGTCTTAATGTTTTCTTTTGATGAATGGGGGTTGGGAGACCCACATTCCTATGCCAGATATCTTACAGTAACATGTCCAGATTTAGCCTCATAACCTTAATTAGATGTGGAATGCTGAGAATGCGCTGTTGTTGTTTTTTTTTAACTTTTATAACAAGATGGTGAACTTCTGATCACTTCATTAAACATTATAAAACTCTCCTTGTGTCTTTAGCATTTAGTTCCCCGTGTTAGTTTATTCATAGAAAATTGATGTAAAACTCAAGTTACCTTTATATTATCCTAAGTGATCTGTTTGTTTGAAGACAAGTTACCATTTGTGTCAATATGCAAGTTATGTTCCAATTTATAATACTTAATTCCTCTTCCCTCTCCTCCTTTTCTCTTTAGAAGCGAAAGAGTGTTGAAAATGTTAAAGGCTGTGCTGAAGAAGAGCCGAGAGGGAGGAAAGGGAAGCAAGAAGGAAGCAGGTATGTGTCCAGGATTGAGTTGAGCTGAGCAAACATGGTGGGTGTGAGCCAGCAAGGCCCCACTTAATCCAGGCGGGGCAGATGTTATTGCCTTGGGAATGGGTCAGAGAAGTGATATGGGTTAGAAGAAACAGCAACCTGGAGGCCATGAGAAACTAAATATATTCGTGAGCTTTCTCCTGGGAAGTGACTTTGAAGATTGAGTTTGGGTTCTGAACCAAATCCTTTCCCAGAAGACTTGTAAGGGTCATAATTTTAACAGGTCATTCAGATCCAGAGGCAGAGTTATAGGCATTGAGGGAGAGCAGGTGTGTCCAGGAATTTGATTTCTAGAAAGCGCTTTCTCTTTTCCCACGCGTGCTTGCATTTTATATGTTTGACCAACTGCTGGCTGACTGGTCCTCATCTTTTGAGTATCAAATTTTCCCCCTAACAGGTGTAGCCACACTCAGTGCCAGGCTGCTAGTTTTCATTATGATGAGAGCTACTTAATTTGGCTTGGATTTCATTCCTGTTTGTAGAGTTCTGGTGCATATGTGGTCATTGTGACTCTACACTGCATTCCGTGTGATAAGCTACTCTAAGGTTATTTTGGTGACCATTCACCAGAAAAACTACATGTTATCTACCTGTATTGCACAATAAAACTCTGTTAGCATGGATCGATTTCCCTGAAATGTGCCATTTCACTCTGTAAACTCATGTTAATCCAGAGTCCAGAGAATGGCTGGTTTCTGAGTTATTGTATATTGAATAACACTTCAGTTTTAATTTCTATTAAGGTATAAATAAGTAGGCTGAATTATGGTTAACTCTTTAATTCAAAAGATCTTGTAATGCCTTGTGGTAATATTGTTATATATGTTGTTTCTGTAAAAGAATAAGTGGACTTGTAAACTTTTTGATTATGTGGAACCTTGACAAATTTTCTATTATTAATTTCCCTTTAACCAAACCTGCAAAAGGCAAACTTAACCTTAAAAGTAGAGACTTTGTTGTAAAGTTGCTGATAAGATTCCATTAAAAGCCTTTCATTAATGCCTGGCTAAGCAGATGCAAAGAAAAGAAGAAACCAGTTTTTGATGATAGAAACAGGAGACCATAGTTAGCTCTTAACCTTAGAAAATCAACTCCTAGCTTTGAATAATTAATTAGAATTGTTACTACGGAGAATTTTCAGTTCATATAATTTCTATCCAGGGGGCCCTTCACCCTGTGCTGGGTTAAGGCCAAAACATCCTTCCCTTTAGTTCTCGAAAAGCTGTCTTAAAAACAAAAAATTTTTCCCCAGTTTTGGCTCAACTGACACTCATCCTAGGAACTATGTTATTTGCTTCTTTACATGCCTTTGTAATTTCCAGGATAAAGTTAGATCCTAAAGCTGTCTGTTGGACTGGAGCTGCCAACCAGTGGGTTATTTTTCTCAGGGCCAGGGTCTCCAAGCCAAAACTCTCTGCTTAGTAATGGAGTCTTTCACAACAGGCTTACCATCCTCTTTGATCCGTGCCAGACTCATGTGAAATTACAGTATGTTAATGATTTTCGGCACCCTGCCTTTCAGATGGGCCAGACAGTGAACATTGTTTGCGTTTGAAACTTTTCCAGTTGTAGAGCATATTATTTGGGGTTTATTTCCCCCTTTGGTCTTTAAGAGCAACTATTGTGTTTTCTGAATCATTTCTTCATAATAATTCCCACCCTTTGGCTTTTCACTAATGCAAACCAACTTGAAAGAGCAATGGGAACATTTCTCATAAAACATCTGTATGGTGTATGCCTTTTTTCTCTTAACTAGAACCTGGTTGTATTCCGCTGGGGAACAAAGCAGATGGAATTTTAAATCTTGACGAAGTTATGTCACAAGATGATTGGGGAAAATACTTGGAATTTGACCATTCATGTGTTGAGCTCTGTGCCAGCTCTCATTATATAAGTAAATCACAGCTAAGTTTCTCTGTAAATTAAAGCTGGCTAATCTACTGAGACCGCTGTGAAACTTGGGGTAATAATATCTGCTGCAATATGGAAAAATTTTGCTCTACTGTTTCCAATTAAACCAATCTTTGTTGTCAAGACAAAGGAAAATTCATTTTTATGTACTTGAACTCACAGTCACAGAAATTTAGAAAATATTTGTCTAAAATTTTGAGTTCAGCTTTTCATACCCTTTGTAGATTGTTTTTACAATCTTTTTTAAACTATTCCCTTCTTAGAGATTCTTTTTTTTTTTTTTTTAATCAGTCATCAATTTTATACACATCAGTGTATACATGTCAATCCCAATCTCCCAATTCAGCACAGCACCACCCCCACCTCACCATGGTTTTCCCCCCTTGGTGTCCATACGTTTGTTCTCTACATCTGTGTCTCAACTTTTGCCCTGCAAACCGGTTCATCTTTACCATTTTTCTAGGTTCCACATACATGTGTTAATATACGATATTTGTTTTTCTCTTTCTGACTTACTTCACTCTGTATGACAGTCTCTAGATCCATCCACGTCTCAACAAATGACCCAATTTCGTTCCTTTTTATGGCTGAGTAATATTCCATTGTATATATGTACCACATCTTCTTTATCCATTTGTCTGTCGATGGGCATTTAGGTTGCTTCCATGACCTGGCTATTGTAAATAGTGCTGCAATGAACATTGGGGTGCATGTGTGTGTTTGAATTACGGGTTTCTCTGGGTATATGCCCAGTAGTGGGATTGCTGGATCATATGGTAATTCTATTTTTAGTTTTTTCGTTATTGGTTTTTTTTAAAATAATTAATTAATTAATTAATTTATTTATTTATTTATGGCTGTGTTGGGTCTTCGTTTCTGTGCGAGGGCCTTCTCCAGTTGTGGCAAGCGGGGGCCCCTCTTCATCGCGGTGCGCGGGCCTCTCACCACCGTGGCCTCTCCAATCACGGAGCACAGGCTCCAGACACACAGGCTCAGCATTTGTAGCTCACGGGCCTAGTTGCTCCATGGCATGTGGGATCTTCCCAGACCAGGGCTCGAACCCGTGTCCCCTGCATTAGCAGGCAGATTCTCAACCACTGCGCCACCAGGGAAGCCCTATTTTTAGTTTTTTAAGGAACCTCCATATTGTTCTCCATAGTGGCTGTATCAGTTTACATTCCCAACAACAGTGCAGGAGGGTTCCCTTTTCTCCACACCCTCTCCAGCATTTGTTGTTTGTAGATTTTCTGATGATGCCCATTCTAACTGGTGTGAGGTGATACCTCATTGTAATTTTGATTTGCATTTCTCTAATAATTAGTGATGTTGAGCAGCTTTTCATGTGCTTCTTGGCCATCTATATGTCTTCTTTGGAGAAATGTCTATTTAGGTCTTCTGCCCATTTTTGGATTGGGTTGTTTGTTTCTTTAATGTTGAGCTGCATGAGCTGTTTATATATTTTGGAGATTAATCCTTTGTCCGTTGATTCGTTTGCAAATATTCTCTCCCATTCTGAGGGTTGTCTTTTCGTCTTGTTTATGGTTTCCTTTGCTTTGCAAAAGCTTTGAAGTTTCATTAGGTCCCATTTGTTTATTTTTGTTCTTATTTCCATTACTCTAGGAGGTCAATCAAAAAAGATCTTGCTGTGATTTATGTCAAAGAGTGTTCTTCCTATGTTTTCCTCTAAGAGTTTTATAGTGTCCAGTCTAACATTTAGGTCTCGAATCCATTTTGAGTTTATTTTTGTGTATGGTGTTAGGGAGTGTTCTAATTTTATTCTTTTACATGTAGCTGTCCAGTTTTCCCAGCACCACTTATTGAAGAGACTGTCTTTTCTCCATTCTATATCTTTGCCTCCTTTGTCATAGATTAGTTGACCATAGGTGCGTGGGTTTATCTCTGGGCTTTCTATCCTGTTCCATTGATCTATCTATGTTTCTGTTTTTGTGCCAGTACCATATTGTCTTGATTACTGTAGCTTTGTAGTATAGTCTGAAGTCAGGGAGTCTGATTCCTCCAGCTCCGTTTTTTTCCCTCAAGACTGCTTTGGCTATTTGGGGTCTTTTGTGTCTCCATGCAAATTTTAAGATGATTTGTTCTAGTTCTGTAAAAAATGCCATTGGTAATTTGATAGGGATTATATTGAATCTGTAGATTGCTTTGGGTAGTATAGTCATTTTCACAATATTGATTCTTCCAATCCAAGAACATGGTATATCTCTCCATCTGTTGGTATCATCTTTAATTTCTTTCATCAGTGTCTTATAGTTTTCTGTATACAGGTTTTTTGTCTCCCTAGGTAGGTTTATTCCTAGGTATTTTATTCTTTTTGTTGCAATGATAAATGGGAGAGTTTCCATAATTTCTCTTTCAGATTTTTCATCATTAGTGTCTAGGAATGCAAGAGATTTCTGTGCATTAATTTTGTATCCTGCAACTTTACCATATTCACTGATTAGCTCTAGCAGTTTTCTGGTGGCAGTTTTAGGATTCTTTATGTATAGTATCATGTCATCTGCAAACAGTGACAGTTTTACTTCTTCTTCTCCAATTTGTATTCCTTTTCTTTTTCTTCTCTGATTGCCGTGGCTAGGACTTCCAAAACTATGTTGAATAATAGTGGTGAGAGTGGACATCCTTGTCTCGTTCCTGATCTTAGAGGAAATGCTTTCAGTTTTTCACCATTGACAATGATGTTTGCTGTGGGTTTGTCGTATATGGCCTTTTATTATGTTGAGGTAGGTTCCCTCTATGCCCACTTTCTGGAGAGTTTTTATCATAAATGGGTGTTGAATTTTGTCAAAAGCTTTTTCTGCATCTATTGAGATGATCATATGGTTTTTATTCTTCAATTTGTTAATATGGTGTATCACATTGATTGATTTGCGTATATTGAAGAATCCTTGCATCCCTGGGATAAATCCCACTTGATCGTTGGTGTATGATCCTTTTAATGTGTTGTTGGATTCTGTTTGCTAGTATTTTGTTGGGGATTTTTGCCTCTATATTCATCAGTGATATTGGTCTGTAATTTTCTGTTTTTGTAGTATCTTTGTCTGGTTTTGGTATCAGGGTGATGGTGGTCTCCTAGAATGAGTTTGGGAGTGTTCCTTCCTCTGCAATTTTTTGGAAGAGTTTGAGAAGGATGGGTGTTAGCTCTTCTCTAAATGTTTGATAGAATTCACCTGTGAAGCCATCTGGTCCTGGACTTTTGTTTGTTGGAAGATTTTTGATCACAGTTTCAATTTCATTCCTTGTGATTGGTCTGTTCATATTTTCTATTTCTTCCTGGTTCAGTCTTGGAAGGTTATACCTTTCTAAGAATTTGTCCATTTCTTCCAGGTTGTCCATTTTATTGGCATAGAGTTGCTTATAGTAGTCTCTTAGGATGCCTTGTATTTCTGCGGTGTCTGTTGTAACTTCTCCTTTTTCATTTCTAATTTTATTGATTTGAGTCCTCTCCCTCTTTTTCTTGATGAGTCTGGCTAATGGCTCATCAATTTTGTTTATCTTCTCAAAGAACCAGCTTTTAGTTTTATTGATCTTTGCTATTGTTTTCTTTGTTTCTATTTCATTTATTTCTGCTCTGATCTTTATGATTTCTTTCCTTCTGTTAACTTTGGGTTTTGTTTGTTTTTCTTTCTCTAGTTCCTTTAGGTGTAAGGTTAGATTGTTTACTTGAGATTTTTCTTGTTTCTTTAGGTAGGCTTGTATAGCTATCAACTTCCCTCTTAGAACTGGTTTTGCTGCATCCCATAGGTTTTGGATTGTCGTGTTTTCATTGTCATTTGTCTGTAGGTATTTTTTGATTTCCTCTTTGATTTCTTCAGTGATCTCTTGGTTATTTAATAACGTATTGTTCAGTCTCCATGTGTTTGTGCTTTTCACGTTTTTTTCCCTGTAATTCATTTCTAATCTCATAGCGCTGTGGTCAGAAAAGATGCTTGATATGATTTCAGTTTTCTTAAATTTACTGAGGCTTGATTTGTGACCCAAGATGTGATCTATCCTGGAGAATGTTCCATGCACACTTGAGAAGAAAGTGTAATCTGCTGTTTTTGGATGGAATGTCCTATAAATATCAATTAAATCTATCTGGTCTATTGTGTCATTTAAAGCTTCTGTTTCCTTATTTATTTTCATTTTGGATGATCTGTCCATTGGTGTAAGTGAGGTGTTAAAGTCCCCCACTAGTATTGTGTTACTGTCGATTTCATCTTTTATAGCTGTTAGCAGTTGCCTTATGTATTGAGGTGCTCCTATGTTGGGTGCATATATATTTATAATTGTTATATCTTCTTCTTGGATTGATCCCTTGATCATTATGTAGTGTCCTTCCTTGTCTCTTGTAACATTCTTTATTTTAAAGTCTATTTTATCTGATACGAGTATAGCTACTCCAGCTTTCTTTTGATTTCCATTTGCATAGAATATCTTTTTCCATCCCCTCAGTTTCAGTCTGTATGTGTCCCTAGGTCTGAAGTGGGTCTCTTGTAGACAGCATATATATATGGGTCTTGTTTTTGTATCCATTCAGCAAGCCTGTGTCTTTTGGTTGGAACATTTAATCCATTCACGTTTAAGGTAATTATCAATATGTATGTTCCTATGACCATTTTCTTAATTGCTTTGGGTTTGTTTTTGTAGGTCCTTTTCTTCTCTTGTGTTTCCCACTTAGAGACGTTCCTTTAGCATTTGTTGTAGAGCTGGTTTGGTGGTGCTGAATTCTCTTAGCTTTTGCTTGTCTGTAAAGTTTTTGATTTCTCCATCAAATCTAAATGAGATCCTTGCCGGGTAGAGTAGTCTTGGTTGTAGGTTCTTCCCTTTCATCACTTTAAGTATATCATGCCACTCCCTTCTGGCTTGTAGAGTTTCTGCTGAGAAATCAGCTGGTAACCTTATGGGAGTTCCCTTGTATGTTATTTGTCGTTTTTCTCTTGCTGCTTTCAATAATTTGTCTTTAATTTTTGCCAATTTGATTACTATGTGTCTCGGCGTGTTTCTCCTTGGGTTTATCCTGTATGGGACTCTCTGCGCTTCCTGGACTTGGGTGGCTATTTCCTTTCCCATGTTAAGGAAGTTTTTGACTATAATCTCTTCAAATATTTTCTCTGGTCTTTCTCTCTCTCTTCTCCTCCTGGGACCTCTATAATGCGAATGTTGTTGCGTTTAATGTTGTCCCAGAGGTCTCTTAGGTTGTCTTTATTTCTTTTCATTCTTTTTTCTTTAGTCTGTTCCGCAGCAGTGAATTCCACCATTCCGTCTTCCAGGTCACTTATCCGTTCTTCTGCCTCAGTTATTCTGCTATTGATTCCTTCTAGTGTAGTTTTCATTTCAGTTATTGTATTGGTCATCTCTGTTTGTTTGTTCTTTAATTCTTCTAGGTCTTTGTTAAATATTTCTTACATCTTCTCGGTCTTTGCCTCCATTCTTATTCCGAGATCCTGGATCATCTTCACTATCATTATTCTGAATTCTTTTTCTGGAAGGTTGCCTATCTCCATTTCATTTAGTTGTTTTTCTGGGTTTTTGTCTTGTTCCTTCATCTGGTATATAGCCCTCTGCCTTTTCATCTTGCATATCTTTCTGTGAACGTGGTTTTTGTTCCACAGGCTCCAGGATTGTAGTTTTTCTTGCTTCTGCTGGCTGCCCTCTGGTGTTTGAGGCTATCTAAGAGGCTTGATGGGAGGCTCTGGTGGTGGGTAGAGCTGACTGTTGCTGTTCAGACAATCTTGAGCTACACTTTTATGTTGAACCTATTTTGAGAATTTGGAAAATCACTGAGTTAAACTTACTATTCTTCAAAAGAAAAAAAATATTTTTCATAAGTATTGAAAAGTTTTTATACTCTGAGCGCCTGTCCCTAAAAGAAAATGTCACTTTATTGGTAAAATTCTAGCAGGTATTGAAATTTAAGTTATATGTATATAAGGATATTTCAAGTATTATGTACAGTGAGATATTAAATTATTGAAAGTTATTGAAAGTCATTGAGTCAGCTCTAAAAGCAAAATTATTTTTTTATGATTTTTTTTTTTTTTTTTAACCTAGGAAATGCTTATAGCTGAGCAAAAAGTATTTTCTGGAGGCTGTAGAATCACACTGGAGAATGCAATATTAAAAACTTTAAAATTTTTTGGGAAACTACATTTATCTGTTTCCACTAGTCCATCAGTGCAAATGAGTTCTCTTGACCTTGAGTCAGGCCTGAGGGAGCAAAAATCAATATTAAACCATAATATGGGGAAGGCCAGATGAGGGCATCTATTTTTTCTTTCCCTGCTGTTAGGGCCTTGATCTAAAACAAGCGGATGAGGTGTTATCTTTATTTTGAAGCTCTCTAGAGAGGTCTACAACCTTCTACCACGTGTATAAATGACCTTTACTATCAGCAAACTTTGATGTCACTATCATTAAAGTTCCTTAATTTAAAAGTAATTACTGAACTCTTAAACTTTCAGAGTATTGATATCAAACCTGGACCTAGTAAGAGTTTAGAGTGGATATAAGAGCAGCATAGGAAATTCATATCTTTTCTGTATAGCAGCACTGTTTAGAAAATGAAAAGGAAAACAGTCCCATTTTATAATAGAAACAGAAACTTTAAATATCAACCTAAGAAGAAAGGTACAAGCCTTATATTGAAGAAAATAATAAAACTTTATTGAAGGACTTAAGGGAAGACCTGAATAAATGGAAAGAAATACTGTATTCCTGAATAGGCAAATGTATTATTTTAAACTGACTAGCTCTTACAAAATTATCTATACATGCCATTTAATCTCCAATGAAATCCCAACTATTTTCTTTTTAAACACGTAATTTTTTTAGAGCCAGTTTTAGATTCACAGCAAAATTGAGAGGCAGGTGCAGAGATTTTCTGTATTCCCCATGCCTCCACTCATTCCTAGCATCCCTATTATCAATGTTCTCCCATCAAGGAGGTACGTTTGTTACAACTGATGAACCTACATTGACGCATCATCACCCGCAGACCATAGTTTACATTAGGGGTCACTCTTGGTATGGCACATCCTGTGGGTTTGCCCAAGTATATAACGACATGTATTCACCATTATAGTATCATACCAAGTACTTTCACTGCCCTAAAAATCCTGTTTTGTTTTGCTTTTGACATAGTTGATTTTAAAATTCATCTGGAAGTGAAAATGCTTAAGAATAACCAAGGAGAAATTGAAAGTGTGGGGCATGTACATCAAAAGGGCTGAACCTGGTTCCCATGCCTGGGTTCTGGCTGTAGGAGAGGCTGAGCAAGTGTGTATTTGGACTTCTTAGTTTCTCTAGGGCAAGGTGGACTTCATCTCCCACCAAGATGTGCGTTAGGGGGACTTCCCTGGTGGCGCAGTGGTTGAGAGTCTGCCTGCCAATGCAGGGGACACGGGTTCAAGCCCTGGTCCAGGAGGATCCCACATGCCACGGAGCAGCTGAGCCTGTGGGCCACAACTGCTGAGCCTGAGCTCTGGAGCCCGTGAGCCACAACTGTTGAGCCTGCGAGCCACAGCTGCTGGGGCCTGCATGCCTAGAGCCCGTGCTCCGCAAGAGAGGCCACCGCAGTGAGAAGCCTGCACACCACATCGAAGAGTGGCCCCTGCTCGCCACAACTGGAGAAAGCCCATGCGCAGCAAGGAAGACCCAACACAGCCAAAAATGGATGAATAAATAAATAATTTAAAAAAAAAAAAAGATGTGCGTTAGGGAGGATTCTCGGTTGTAGACATTTGCAGGTCCTCTCCACATCAAAAGGTAACCAACACAGATATCTAGTATAGCTCATTATAATAGTTACTGCTTCCACAGAGCAAGTACATGGCTTGGCTAGTTTTTTGGACTTTTTTTCCTACTGGTCTCCAAGAAATGAAACCTAATTTTATCTAACATCTACGATGTAATCAAATCTCACTGTCGATAATGGTTTTGTTTTTTTCCTTTTAACCTTGGAAATAGTGACACCAATCTGGAAGCATTAGATGGGCAAGGCCTCTTGCCCTCCTAGAAAGGGCTAATCCCTCTCCCTCTCTGTGTGTCCCTTTTGCCCTCTGCTAATCTTGAAACCGTAGTCACTTGCCCTGTCCAGCTCTCCTACTTGCCCTGTATTGGTGTGGAAGTATTGGGTTGGCCAAAAAGTACATTTGGTTTTTAAGTAAAAATAAGACATATTTTTCATTTTCACCGAGAACTTTATTGAACACCGTATTCACCCTTTTGTTCCACTACCTTCGGCCATTTTTCAGGCAACTTCATAATTCCATCTTCCCCAAATTTTTTATCTTTTTGAGCAAAGAACTGTACCAGGTGCCTTTTACAGTCTTCCAGGGAATTGAAATTTTTTCTATTAAGAGAATTTTGTAAAGACCTAAATAAATGGAAATCCGAAGGTGTAATGTTTGATGAATACAGCGGGTGAATCAAAACTTCCCAGCCAAGCTGTAACGGTTTCTGGCTGGTCATCAAAGAAACATGCGGTCTTGCGGTATCCTGATGGAAGATTATGATTTTTCTGTTTACTAATTCTGGACTCTTTTCGTCGAGTGCTGCTTCCAGTTGGTCTAACTGGGAGCAGTACTTGTTGGAATTAGTTGTTTGGTTTTCTGGAAGGAGTTCATAATAGAGGACTCCCTTTCAATCCGACCATATACACATCACCTTCTTTAGCCTTTGGTGGTGGTTCATTTCACTTGCCCCAGTCCACCTTATTGTATAGTATCCACTTTTCATCGCCTGTCACAACTTGTTGTAAAAACGGAATGTTTTCATTACGTTTAAGTAGAGAATCCCATGTGGAAATATGGTCAAGAAGGTTTCTTACGCTTAACTTATGTGGAACCCAAACATCAAAGTGATGAACATAACCAAGCTGGTGCAAATGATTTTCAACGCTTGATTTGGATATTTTGAGTATGTTGGCTGTTTCCTGCGTGGTATATAACATTGATTATTCTCAGTGTCTCGATTTGATCAACTGGTCTACCTGCCTGTGGAGCATCGTCCAGCGAGAGATCTCCAGCACGAAACTTCGCAAACCACTTTTGACATGTTCAATCAGTCACAGAACCTTCTCCATACACTGCACAAATCTTTTTTTGCGTTTCAGTTGTGTTTTTACCTTTCTTGAAATAATAAAGCATAATATGCCGAAAATGTTGCTTTTTTCTTCCATCTTCAATATTAAAATGGCTACACAAAAATTCACCAATTATGATGTCTTTTTTTTTTAAATGCATGCTGATATGACAGCTGTCACATACAATATAACAAAATTGTTTTCGAATGAAGTTAAAGACAACTAAGTGCTACTAGAGTCATCTTACAGAAAAAACAAACAAACCTTTTGGCCAACCCAGTAGCTCCAAGTTGAGGCAGAAGAGCAAAGTTTGGTGAACTCCTAATTGTGATATTGTCTCAATTAAAATATAGACTGATTAAGGTTGCTAAATATGCCAAAATAATTGTTTATTAGACTTTTCCTTTCAGTTTAATTATTGGTGTTCTTTTTTCAGCAGGGGGGCTTAGTTTGAAGCAATTTATTTAAAAATTTTGACCTTCACCGTTTCATCATTAAAACCCAGCTAGTTGGCTCAATACACTTGTAATTAATGGTGTTAATTAAGGCATTGGATAGTCCCTAAGCTTGAATGTGTCCTGAATCTGTTAGCTTTGCATCTAATCCTTCACTTTGAATTTGTAGTAAAAGGAAGCTGTTTGCCTCTAAAGTTTAAAAGCCATTGATGTGATTGTTAAATGTGGTATTTTAAGCCATTCCAGGCTGCAGTCTGGTTTTCAGTGGTACCTTCTAAAAATGCCTCAATACAAACAATGCTTTGTTTTATCCGGAAGATATGAAGCTGCTTTTGATTATTCTCTGCTGCATTGCCCATTTTTTGTGGTTGTGGACTATTATTTAGGAATTTAGTGCAGTGACTGTCTTGCTGAGCTATGGATATTTGGTATCTTGTTGTTAACTGACTCAAAAAATGTTTCCCAAGCAACAAAATAAGCAGAAATAGTTCAGTCTAAAGGTATTGTATTTCTATTTACCAGCGCATTTAAATAAATTCTGCAAAATCCTGTAGGACAGGATTTGAACATAGAATGGAACAGGCTGTTTATTAGTAGGAGTGGGGATGCTGTTCCCTCTGCTTCAATTGGTCCCTTCATCAGTTTTTCTCTTTGTCACCCCTCACACGTCAGAGTCTCGAAAAAGCACAGACTTTGGAATCTGAAGATGCAAATTCAAATCCTAGCTTGTTCACTTCCCTGTGTACTTGGACAAATTTCTTAACCTAGTTAAGCTACCTTACAGGGATGTTGTCAGGGTTAAATAAGATAACCTGTCTACAGAAGTGCCTTGCTTGACATATGGCTTCTGCTAGATGTTCAGTACATCTTTTCTTTCTCGAGAAAACTGTTTGGTACTTTAAAGAACAAACAAAACCCTTCTAAAAATCTTGTTCCTTCCCTGTTGATCTCAGGCAAAAGAATGATGTTCTAGAAGCTTCTATCCATGATGTCTTCTCTCCAAATACCGATTCTGCCATTGACTTTGGATACTGAAGGCTCTTCTGCCATCTTTAGCCTTTCCCTCATGATAAAACCGAAGAAGCTCTGAGTCATTTGTCTGTTTTATGGTGATTTATACTTTGATTTATAACTTGTTTTACCTTTTAACCTATATCATGTCACTTGCATTTTATCCTTTTTTCTTTGTGAAGTTAAACTGAGAGGCTTTTGCCCTTACTAAAGAAATTTCGGGAGTTAGCAAGCAGCTTTAAGAATAGATTTCTAAGTACAGTTTATAAAGTTGCTGAGATGTTTCATTTCAACATATCCTTATTAGTAAAGGTCTTTATATGTGGAAGGCTCCATTGCCCATCCTCTTTATAGCTTCCCCATACATTTTAGGGATATATAAAGGATAAAAGAGAAGGATGGGCACAAATACTGGGCATTTATCATGTGTGTCAGGCGCTATACATAATGGACCACGGCTGGTCCATCTGAGCTGTTTCCTGTGAGAGGCGTAATTAGAGAAAAGTCTGGACTGAGAAGGTGAAATCAAGACTTATCCTGGATCTTCCACTTTTTATGGCCAATACAACCTCTAGCAAGTCACAACCTATCCGAATCATCATAAAGGATGTAGCAAAATTCTCAGACAACAACATTTATTTACTTGGGTCCCTTTTTGTATGTATATGTGTAAATGCAACAAGAAAGCTAATACAGAAATATAATAATTCAGAGTCCATTTTTATGTCAAACCTAATTTCATTTCACAGATTTTTGTTCATGCAAGCTGCTTTACTGTTAAAAACAAAAAACAACCAATGGTCTTAGTTTCTATAGACCAAGTCTTCAGAGAGTTTTGTCATGTATAGCTTCTTAATTCTCATAAAAAGCTCCATATTTGAATTTTCATGTGACCTATTTGCATAAGTTTTATACGTATTCTACAGAAATGTAGAAAACTGGATTTGATGTAATCTATTGGCAAACATAGTTCCTGAGAGGGGAGATAGGCTACCAAAAATTTTGACCTAGGTTGACTTCTTTTTTCCATGCAGGATGATCTAAACTAAATGGTTCTTCTTTTAGGGGTTGAGGGCTTTGACCTTACACTTGTCCTGCAGTCGACAGATGGCCATCAGGGGTAACCAGTTGGGTAGCCCTAGCCTTGGTATATAGCATCAAATTGAGAAACCCTTATTCATATTGGAAATCATGGAGTTGGAATGTAGGATCTGTGTCTGTCTCTCACGCCCCCTCTCCCTTTGGTGGCAGGCTGGTTATAACACATCAGCCATCAGTGGTGCCAATATAGAATCAGAGATTCTTGTCCTGTGTTCTGGTGACCACAGCACTGTCATGGGGGGTCAGGATGAAATAAGACTTTAGAGCTGATTTTTTTTTTTTTTAAATGTATGTCTGTATTATTTTAAATTTTTATTTATTTATTTTTGGCTGTGTTGGGTCTTCGTTTCTGTGCGAGGGCTTTCTCTAGTTGCGGCAAGCAGGGGCCACTCTTCAGCGCGGTGCGCGGGCCTCTCACTATCGTGGCCTCTCTTGTTGCGGAGCACAGGCTCCAGTCGCGCAGGCTCAGTAGTTGTGGCTCACGGGCCTAGTTGATCCGCGGCATGTGGGATCCTCCCAGACCAGGGCTCGAACCCGTGTCCCCTGCATTGGCAGGCAGATTCTCAACCACTGCGCCACCAGGGAAGCCCCTAGAGCTGATTTTTAATTCTTCATTCTCAGAAGTTTGTGTGAGAGTTGTCCATTTTTAAGGGACTTTGGGAGCATCATACTGCTACATTGGGTACATGATGACATTCTTTGTGCCCTGAGACTGTCCCAGAGCACAGAGTACTCAGTAATAATGATGTCTCTGGTATAAGACATACACATAGGGGCCTATAATGGTTTGGGCACATGTCTGGAGTTTATATAGAGCATGGAACTGGCTGGTGGTAGAGGTGAAGAGGATGCAAACTCTGGGTTGAGGATGGAAGAGAGCCACCTGTGCACTGCTGCCTTCCTGATGATCTTACATTTGGTTCTCAAAATCAAACAATTTGTATGTTAATGCCTCGTATCTTTGTGAGGATTTGTTTGCCCCCCACCTCACCAACCCACCCCTAGAAAGTTTTCTACATAACTTTAGAGTTATGTAGAAAACTTCCTTCCAAGTACCAGATGTTAAAAATATTTTGACTTCTGATGGCACATTTTCTTGTTGTCTTAGTTTGGGCGGCCGTAACACAATGCCATAGATTGGGTGGCTTAAATAACAGAAGTTTATTTTCTCACAGTTCTGGAGGCTAGAATTCTGAGCTCCAGGCACCAGCATGATCAGGTTCTGGTTGAAGGTTCTCTTTCTGGCTTGCAGATGGCTGCCTTATACTTGAATCCTCACATGGCAAGAGAGACAGCAAGCACTCCAGTGCCCCTTGTTGCAAATCCTATCATGAAGGCCCCATCCTCCTGCCCTCATTTAAACCTAATTATCTCTAAAAGGCCTCTTCTCCAAATACCATCATGTTGGGGGGTAGGGCTTCAACATATGAATTTGAGGGAACACAGTTCAGCCCATAGCACTTGTCTTTATTGTTCTGATTATAAATGTTACACAGTACTTCATTGGTTATAAAACACACCATTATTTTGGGTACTGCTAAGGAAGAAAGAACTGCTGTCAATTAAATTGACATACTTTATTACTTTACTTTACTGAAGATTTCCTTTAGAAAGTTATTTTTACATATCTCAATCTTTTTCATAAAATGGGAGGAAAATGAAATAAGTTGGTTAAGGTATTTCAGATTTATATTCAGAACCTGATTCTTCTCAATAATTTTTTTCACCTCGTTGTCAATACTCATTTTTTTTCATATGACATCATCTTCTCTACCATTAAGAGCACTGATGTTGCAGCATTTTTTTGAGCCCTTCACTGTTTTCTCCAGGACTTTTCTTCCAAGCTGCAGACATGCATTCTGCAAGTTTGATGCCATTCTTTCATGATCTCAGAAGGAGATTTTAATGGAAGGCTTTCAGATAAAATTCAGGGCTCTTATTCCTTCCACAGTGGACTTTAAGTGATCTGTTGACTGAAACCTGGAGGAGGTTATAATTGTCTAGTCACTCTACCAGATGTAATAACATAGTTTTGCATGGTTAGTGCCTGCCACATTACAACCATTCCCTGGCTGGTAGCAATTTTAAGGTGCCATTAACTGTTACATCCATTTAGGTTTTGGAAAAGTTCAAGTCAGAATAAATATCGGCCTTTGATCAATGCCCAGTATAATACGTGCTCATTGTAGAAAATTTGTAAAATGCTGATAAAGAATATCCTGGGGTTTTTTCTTAATTCTTATCTTTTGCTTTATCCTTTTTAATGTCATTACTCTTTGAAAAATGCCTAAGAGTCTGTTGTACCAATATACCATGATTTTATTTGGGTGGATTTTGTTTACATATTTTTCTCATTCATTAAAGAAAAAACCCTCTGGAAAATATGTATCTTTGTATAAATCTCTGATTATTTTAGTGGAATGTTTCTAGATAAGGAATTAATAGTGAAAGGAAAGGAACTTTTCAGAAGCTTGTGGTACTTCTTGACAAATTGTTTTCCAGAAGGATTGTGTTGGTCGCCACCTGTGTAGGCAGTGTGTGAGTGTGCCTGCTTGCATGGCTCTTTCTAGTATTGGGTATTTGTGGATTTTAATCATCTTTGTCGAGTTTATAGGTTAAAACATGTATTTGTTTTTAATTAGCATTTCTTTGAGATCGGAAGACCTCTTTAAATATTTAGTGCCCATTTATAGTTCCTCTTCAATAATTGTCTTTTTATGTCCTTGTACATTTTTTCTGTTGGGAATGTGAGAGACTCTTTAGTTTGATTCTTCCCTTTTCCAAGTGTGGCCCTGGTGTGTAGTAGTGGGGTTTCCTTATAAAGTTACTCATAGGGGAATTTTCCTTGAAGTTGCTGAAAGTCACATTGCCTGTCTGCAATGGGTAGCAGTGTCTCCTGCATTATTAAAAATTTCATGTTTGTGCTGAGGCTAGAGATCTGCTAGTCTGATTGACTTCTATTTAAGAAACTTATTTTATAGAGAAACCAAAAATAAAGACATAAAACCGACACAAATGACTCATTAGGTTTTCCACGGGACCTAATAACATTCTACCTCTGTACACAGTCAAAAAAGTCTAAGTGCTTCCCGCTCCCTGGATGTGCTGGGAGTCCTCATCCTGTGAGCTTCTGATAGTGGGCAGGGATGGTTCCAGACAGGGAAGCATCTCCTTAATAAATTGCTGTAGTCTTAAGTGTGTAAGAAACATTGTCCATGCTTATATTCTTAGATTATTAGGTACATGGATTTTTTTTTTTCAAACTAAGCTAAAGTAATGAAATAAAGGGTTTTAGATCTAGAAGGACCTTAAGAAATTGAGTTCAGTGTCTTCAGTTTTTGAGAAATACTTGGAAAACATTGAGCAACTGCCCAAGGCCTTATAGCTCGTTAAAACAGAGATGGGCTCAAGGTATAGCTTTTGACTCCAGACTAGTTCAGTTTCTACTATGTCTGGCTAGTTCCCTTATTTTTATCTCTAGCACTGAGTAAATATAAAGGAAAACACATCCCTGAGATAGAAGACAGTGAATTACTTTATAATTTCTCTCTCCAGGGATACTTGTTTTGATTTTTTTTCCTTCTCTAGAAGTGTTTTCCCCCCTCCCTAGAAAGTTTATTTCAGAAATTCTTACATGGCCTTAATCTGGATTCAGTAGCACTGTAATATCTCTTTCTTTTTCTGTATCTTAAAGCCCATTTCTGCTTGATGTCCTTGAGGCTGTTATAAATCCATCCTTTTTTTTGTAGTCACTCAAACACCGTAAATGTAATAGTTAAATATACGATCATTAAAAAAAAGCTATACAACGGTATTAAAAGTAAAGATACCCCCCATATCTTCTCTGCTTCCATTTTTGCTCCCCAAAGGAAATTAATGTTAATGGTTTATTTGATCTTTCTAGATATTTTCAATGCATATATATGTGTATGCATGCATATATGTACATGTATAGATCCTTAAGAAAACCGATAGACTTCACAGTGTGTTTTATTTTGTAAGTTACCATGTTGACTGAATACATTTTTAGACATATTTTCATATTAGCACATACTAATATATAGGCTTTTAAAAAGTTTCTCAGTGTTACATTGGACAGATATTCTATAACTTGTTTTATTATTCCCGTTGATGGTTTTATCTTTTTTGTTGTCATTACAATCAATACTAGAGTAAATCTCCTTGTGCATAATAACTCCCTGTCCTTTCATAAGGATAGTTGTAAGAAAAATTGTTGGTTAATAAGTTTATTCATTTATAATTTTCCTAAATTTTGTCAAATTGCCCTTCAAAAAGGTGCCATTAAATTTACAGTTGCACCTTCAATATGTGAGAATGCTTGTTTATTCACATGCTTATCAGCATAGGTTATAATCAAACTATCAATATTTCATCTTTTCCAGTATAATAGGCAAAAGTGATATCTCATTGTTTTAATTTTGCAATTCTTTAGAATGAATCCAAAGGCATTTTTGTATGTTTATGGGCCATTTGAAGCCACACTGCCTGGATTTGTATCCTGGCTCCATAGTTTAGTAACTATGTGAACTTGAGCAAATTACTTAACCCTTCTGTGCCTCATGGGTCACTTATGATGATTATATGAGTTAATATTTATAAAGTACTTAAATCCATGCTTGGCAGATCGTATATAAGTATTTGACAGAAATAAAATTTACATTTCTTTCTTTGTCCTGCCTGTTCATTTACCTAATTTTCTGTTGGTTTCAATAGGTGTTTTAATATTTTGTTAAGTGGTTGACCATTGATCGTTTACTAGCTAGAGTTCTAAGCAAGTGAAACATGTCATGTTTAGTTTTGAATTATAAAACCTAAAAAGATTCCTCTAACTCAGACTTCATTTTTTGTAGGATTAAGGGAAGGATTTTGTTTTAATTCTGTAAGTTCAGTGTTGAAAAGTGACTGAGGTTATAAGTCATTATTTCAGGGAGGTCGGCTTTCTTTCCCTGCTTCGTGTGAGAGTTTTGATGCTGCTAATCTGATTAAACCTCCTTACATCTTTAGCTCTAAGATTCTGAAGATTAAGAGATTCTGGGGTTTTCCCCCCTCTATCCATTAAATTGTTACCATGGTTATTGGGCTCCCCAAACAGTACCTCAAATTCCTTCTGATTTATGGAAGCGGCATCTTAAAGATGAATAAGCACTCCGCTGGTTTGGCTTCAGGAAACTTAGGTAAGAGTTCCAGTTTGAATGTACCTACTAGTTCTCTTTGAAAAAGTTGTTTCATTTTTCTGAACCTCAGTTTTCTTGCCTATAAAATGAAGGTAACAGGGACTTCCCTGGTGGTGCAGTGGTTAAGAATCCACCTGTCAATGCAGGGGACACAGGTTCGAGCCCTGGTCCAGGAAGATCTTACATGCCGTGGAGCTACTAAGCCCGGGCGCCACGACTAGTGAGCCTGCGCTCTAGAGCCCGTGCTCCGCAACAAGAGAAGCCACCGCAATGAGAAGCCTGCGCACCGCAACGAAAAGTAGCCCCCGCTCGCTGCAACTAGAGAAAGCCCGCGTGCAGCAACAAAGACCCAGTGCAGCCAAAAAAAAAATAAATAATTAATTAATTTTAAAATTGAAGGTAACAATCTCTATCTGTGTCATAGAGTAATTACGAGGGTCAAATGAAAGGAAGATTTGTTTTTTAAAACTTAAGACATGATAATGTTGATGATGAAGGGAATTTGTTTTGTTTTGCGTTCACATAGTATCTGTTTTGGGGAAATAAAATATACAGATATTTGAATTTACATGGAGAGTTTTTGATACTCGAATGTTGTGAGGGGCAGGTGAGATATTTTTCTTCTTCAAGGTATTGAAGAAACTAGGAAGTGAACTGCAGTTCACCAGGAAGTGAATCTCCTGGGGTGAAATGTGGCAGTACTAATAAAAGTTGCTCTTTGAGTGTTTACTGTGTATCAGATAGTGTGCTACATGCTTATAAACAGTAGCTTATTAGTGGAGGTTAAGGAACTAGCTTAAGACTGCACAGCTGCTGAGTGGCAGAGCCAGGATTTGAATCCAGTTTGTCTTTCTGTCTCCAAAACCTTATGATCAGGACAGTATAGCAGCCAGGTTGCATGGGTTCAATTCCCAGGTCAAGTTGCTTAACCTCACTGTTTCCATTTTTACATCTGTAGAATGGGGATGATAACAGCATCTCCCTCTGAGGGTTGTTGGTTGTCCTGAGGATTCAGTGAGTTAAAGTGCTTGGAACAGTGCCTGGACCATTGTAAGCATTTCATAAATGTTTGCTCTTATTATAATTGATGGTAATTTCTATACCCTTCTGGCTTCTTTGTTTCTGCCCCTTGACCCTCTCCTTTTGGCTTTAGGCCAAAATGGTGGCATCTCAGATATTTTTGTCTCCTTGGTTCCCTTGTCTGTGTGGCATACACGGCCCTGGCCATTCCATCTGGTGCAGGAGGAGAGAGTGTGGTAGGCCTGCCCCTAGTGGAGTGCTGTGGGGCAGTTGCTGCAACCGTCTGGGGTGGCATGTGTTTGCTGGGAGGGAGGAATGTGAGGCCAGCATGCAAGGATCCACCACCAGCATTCTGCGAAGAGAAGCTGTGTGCACGCAAAGGGGGTGTACCTGTGAGACTCAGTATTCACCTCGGCTTTACAAGAGCAGGCTCTAGTGCAGCGATTACTAAACCTGGCAGGTTCATCGAAGCCACTTTTGACTCAAATTCCTACCAGACCTACTGCATTACTCACCGTGGTGGGACTCAGGCTTCTGTAATTTTTTTTTTTTTTTTTTTTTTTTATGGTTTTTGAGTGGTTAGCCAGGTTCGGGAGCCGCTGGCATGCCATTTGTTCCTGTGTCTGTGCAGGACCAGCTCCAGCCAACCGTGGCAGGGGTATGTGTATGTGACTTGGAAAACTCGTAGGAAAAGGAGCTCCCCCACTATCTAGTAGACTCTGTTCTTGGCAGCCCTATAAAGATGAATTTGAAATACAGGTATATAAGCAGATGAGTGAAAGGATTCCATTACAGAAATAACAAGGGGCAGGGTTTGATCAAAGTAATTTATCAGTATATTTTATTTGGTTCTTGTGTTTATGCAGATTCCTCATCAACACTGCTTATTCTCACACGTGCAAGTTAGATACACAAAAACGAATAGCCATTGAATATAATTTTGATGTTTAATTATTTTTTAATTGAAGTATAGTTGATTTACAATGTGGTGTTAGTTTCTGCTGTACAGCAAAGTGACTCAGTTATACATATATATATATATTTTTAAGATCATTTATTTTTGGCTGTGTCAGGTCTTAGTTGAGGCATGTGGGATCTTTGTTGAGGCATGCAGGATCTCTCGTGGCGCACGGGCTTCTCTCCTCTAGTTATGGCATGTGGGTTTTCTCTTCTGTAGTTGTGGCACGTGGGCTCTGTAGTTGTGGCACACGGACTCCAGGGCGTGTGGGCTCTGTAGTTTGCAGTACGTGGGCTCTAGTTGAAGCACGCGAGCTCAGTAGTTGTGGCGTGCGGGTTTAGTTGCTCCGCGGCATGCGGGATCTTAGTTCCCTGACCAGGGATCGAACCCACGTCCCCTGCATTGTAAGGTGGATTTTTTTACTACTGGACCACCAGGGAAGTCCCTATACGTTCTTTTTTATATTCTTTTCCATTATGGTTTATCCCAGGACAGATATATATATGTTACTTATTTATTTGTTTATCTAGTTATTTATTTATTTACAGTGTTGTTAATTTTTCATGCAGCTTTATAGAAATTGTTAGAGGGCTGTTTTCCCAGTGATACTCAGGGAATGAATTAAGTGAGTAATGCACATTCCATTTTATATTTGAGAAATCATGATTAGAGTGGAATGTTAATATGGTTAGCTGGAGTGAGACAATATTGACATTGTTGCTAAGATATTTTACCAGACATGTCATTGAGACTGCTGCTTCAAAAACTGAGCAATGCTTTTTTCTTTTTTTCCCCTCCCTCCCTCCCTCCCTCCCTTTCTCCCTTCCTTCCTTCCTTCCTTCCTTCTTTCTTTTGTGATGGTGGTGATGGTGGTGGTAATGATGGAGCAGGAATATAACAAATAAAATGACAGAGTCAAAGAGTGAAAAGTCATCTCATTCTCTCCCCTACTCCCTGCCCCCCAGTACAGGCCTGAAAGGGATCTTGATAAAAAGCCACATGTACACAAATGATTTATTCTGCTGCTTTCTAGAATGTATACTGAGTTGGCTGTATCGTATTTTTAATCTGTTTGTGGGGGAGAAACTTTAAATGCTGCTTAGAAACTTTGAGGCATTTTCCCAAAAATGTTTATAGATCCCATTTTCCTTGTAAGGAGTTGAAGCAGGATAAATGGTACTGTTCCCTGTACTCTCCCTTTCTCTTGTAACGAGGCCTGTTGGCAGACAGTTTTGCTGATGGGACTGCCAGAGTTTGGATTTGAGTAGTTAGTGAGGGGTGGTGTACTGGTTATGGTATTGTTCTAAAAGTCTTTTTCCCTCCGCTTATTTTTCCACCCCCAAAATGTCAGCATGTCCAATATGACAGAATGTTCCTGATGATTATCATTCAGAGAAACATGACTTGCTAAATTATCTGTAGATGATAGTCAGAATTTCTTAAGCACCAACAGCACTCCATGTTCGTTATACACCTTGGTCAGGGGATCCACATGGTGTGTGAAGGCAGACCAGGGTAATGCCGTGATGGAGAATTCTGACTGTGGTCTCAAGTCTGCCTGGGTTCAAATCTGGCTCTACCACTTACAGGCAACTTACTTAGGTTCCCTTGGCCTTAGTTTCCTCGTCTGTAACTAGGGGGCAATGACAGCATTTACTTGCAATGGAATAGGTTGAAAAAATTAGCTAATGGATATAAAGTGCTTAGCAGGGGGTCTGTTACACCAAGTAAGGTCTTAATAATGGCTAGCTTAATCACCCTCATTATTAGGGCAGATATATTCAGTGAGCATACACATATAGTTAAAACAGAAAACTCATAATAAATCCTGATGTGTTACCTGGGTACTTACTTAATGTGAAGTAAGGGTAAGTGAGCTCTAATAGTTATGGTGGCGCTAGGTGTGTAATTGAGGTGGAGGATGGCTTTAGGAGTTGGATATCCAGTATGTCATTACAGTCCCCAGGGCTGCCTTATGGCACAGTTCTGGGGCACTGTCACATAGATGTGGGAGGTGGGGACGGTGGTCCTTCCCTCATCATTCCTCAGTCACACCCACCCCCTCCGAAGGAAGTCCTGTGTAAAAAGTGGAGTTTTCTTTTTTTTTTGTTTATTTATTTATTTATTTTTGGCTGTGTTGGGTCTTCGTTTCTGTGCGAGGGCTTTCTCTAGTTGCGGCGAGCGGGGGCCACTCTTCATCGCGGTGCGTGGGCCTCTCACTATCGTGGCCTCCCTTGTTGCGGAGCACAGGCTCCAGACGCGCAGGCTCAGTAATTGTGGCTCACGGGCCTAGTTGCTCCGCGGCATGTGGGATCTTCCCAGACCAGGGCTCGAACCCGTGTCCCCTGCATTGGCAGGCAGATTCTCAACCACTGCGCCGCCAGGGAAGCCCAAAAGTGGAGTTTTCTATGTTGTTATAAATAAGAGGGTATATTCAGGTTGCCGGTTTTTAGTTTAATGCTAAGAGAAGGATTAATTTTTTGGAGATTGGAAGTTAAAAGCAGAGAAAAGTGTAGACAGAGCTAGGGCAGTGAGGTTCCTTTTGACTCCTTTGAAGTATACAGTTGAACCTTGAACAACATGGCAGGGAGGTGTGGTGACCCTCCTTGCAGTTGAAAATCTGCATATAACTTATAGTCAGCCCTCTGTATACGTGGTTCCTCCATCTCTGCAGTTCCACATCCGTGCATTCAACCAAGCACAGATTGTGTAGCACGGTAGTTTTTACTATTAAAAAAAAAAAATCTGTGTATAAGTGGACCCACGCAGTTCCAACCCATGTTGTTCAAGGGTCAACTGTACAGGGTTGGGAACTGGATCTTGGACCACACAGTGGCTGTCACAGGAAGCCAGTCCATAGCTTCACTGTGGGAATAACCAACAAGGAAGAAAACATCCCCGATCAGTAAGACCTGGGAGAAAGATGACTATGGACAGTTTGGGCTAGGTGGATGAGGGCAAATCAGCCAGGTGGGTTAAGTAAAACCAGTGGGCATAGTTAGAAGAGCCTGGATAAAGGAAAAGTGAGCCCTCCTTCCTGAAGAAAGGAACTCATGAGAGCAGGAACTTGACAGGTATGCAGTGGAGGGGCTTGCTGGGAAACCTCTGGAAGTAAAAGGAGATAGATGTAAATTTATGTTTCACATAGATGTTTAATGGAAAAGTGTGTTTTGTCTTATAAAACATTCTCGTTATGAAAACGTCAGAACATACGTCAACCTTAAAATGTAAAAGGAAGGGAAAAAAACCATTGATACTTCCCACCCTCTTAGGAATAACCGTATCAACGTTTTATTGAATTTCCTTCTGGTTTTTGGTGGTGCGTATTATTTTCCCATTGTCATCATATGGCATATACAAAATTGTGCACACCAGCTTAAATGTTTATCCCGCATGTTTGAAAAATGATCCTGTGGTAAACTTAAATGCCTCCTTTTTTGTTAATTTCAGTTCCTTGGCAACGAAAATGGTCATTGTGGTGTTCTGTGCTACTCTCCTTCTTTGGGGTGCGTTATTGGTGAGGGGCAGTAAAGAGAGCTTTCTCTGCCCAGCGTCACAGTCATGTAGAAAATGTTAGCCATTGTTAGCAAGTTGTGGCACAGGGCACTATTGTTTTAAGAGGTCACCAGATAAAGAGGTTCTTTCTGGGGGCTTCCCTGGTGGCGCAGTGGTTAGGAATCCTCCTGCCAATGCAGCGGACACGGGTTCGAGCCCTGGTCCAGGAAGATCCCACATGCCGCAGAACAACTAAGCCCGTGTGCCACAACTGCTGAGCCTGCACTCTGGAGCCCGTGAGCCACAACTACTGAGCCCACGTGCCACAACTACTGAAGCCCGCGCGCCTAGAGCCTGTGCTCTGCAACAAGAGAAACCAACGCAATGAGAAGCCCGCGCATCGCAACAAAGAGCAGCCCCCGCTCGCTGCAACTAGAGAAAGCCCGCGCGCGACAACAAAGACCCAACACAGCCAAAAATAAATAAATTTATAAAAAAAGAAAAAAAAAGAAAGAGGTTCTTTCTGCACCATGGGGTTGAAGGATATGGTTTGAAAAACTCATTTCTTGAGTGAGAAGGGAGTGGAAGCAGAAGAGGGACAGTTGAGTGAAGTGTTGAAGGCTGGGCATGAGTTACAGTTTATTGCTTTTCTCCCCCCCACTCATAATGTCCCCACTGTTGGGTAGTTAATTTTGATTCCTAAGTAACTTTTTCCTCAAAATGAATAAATGGGCTGGGCGTTTTCTGAGCCTTTGAGTACCTGAGAATGTTTTTTGGTTGGTATTGCACTTGATAGAAAACTTGGTTTGGCTTTATAAGGTTTGGTCATGCTATTTGCTCCCTCAGGTTTCAAAGATACTGCTTTTTGGCTTTTGGCTCTTGATGTTGGAGAAGAGAAGTGTTGTGAGTGGAATTGTGTCCCTCCAAAAAGAAAACGTTGAAGTCCTAACCCTTGATACCTGTGAAAGTGACCTTATTTGGAAGTAGGGTCTTTGTAGACATAATCAAATGAAAATAAGGTCATAATAGATTAGGGTGGGCCCTGCTCTAATGACTGGTGTCCTTAGAAGAGACCCAGACACAGGGAAGTATGACATGTGATTATGGAGGTAGAGCTTGGAGTGATGTGTCTACAAGCCAAGGAACGTTGAGGATTGTAGGCAACCCCAGGAACTAAGAGAAAGGCATGGACCATATTCTTCCCTAGAATTTTCAAAGAGAGCATGACCCACCTGACACCTGGATTTTGGACCTACAGCCTCCAGAAATGTGAGAATAAATTTCTGTTGTTTAAATAACCCAGTTTGTGGTACTTTGTTACAGCAGCCCTAAGAACTAATTGAAGAAGTCTGAGGGCAGTTGGGTTCTAGGTTCTGGTTCCTTTGAAAGTCTCTGCAGTTTTGTTTCCCCTTAATTATTTTTATAAAACTATATACTTACCTGGATGCTTGTGATACTTTGTTTTTTTTAAACTATCAAAGTTTTGCCAGGATATGTCTAGGTATGGGTCTCCCTCTAGGGAAACAGCCTAGAGCACTGTGAGTCCTATTTTTTTTTTTTTTTGCCATTGGCCTTAGCAATATTTTTTTTGAAGTATAGTTGATTTACAGTGTTGTGCTAATTTCTCCTGTATGGCAAAGTGACTCATTTATACACATATATACATTCTTTTTTTATATTCTTTTCCATTATGGTTTATCCCAGGAGATGGGATATAGTTCCCTGTGCTCTACAGTAGGACCCTGTTGTTTATCCATCCTAAATGTAATAGTTTTCATCTACTAACCCCAAACTCCCAGTCCATCCCTCTCCCTCCCTCCGCCCCCTTGGCAACCACAAGTCTGTTCTCTATGTGAGTCTGGTTCTGTTTTGTAGATAGGTTCCTTTGTGCCATATTTTAGATTCCACATATAAGTCATATCATATGGTATTTGTCTTTTTCTGACTTCACTTAGTATGATCATTTCTAGTTGCATCCGTGTTGCTACAAATGGCATTATTTCTTTCTTTTTTACGGCTGAGTGGTATTCCATTGTATGTATTCTTTATCCATTCATCTGTCGATGGACATTTAGGTTGTTTCCATGTCTTGGCTATTGTGAATAGTGCTGCTGTGAACATTGGGGTGCATGTATCTTTTTGAATTATGGTTTTCTCTGTGTATATGCCCAGAAATGGGATTGCTGGATCATATGGTAGTTCTATTTTTAGTTTTCTGAGGAACCTCCATAGTGTTTTCCATAGTTGCTGCACCAACTTGCATTCCCATCAACAGTGAAGGAGGGTTCCCTTTTCTCCACACCCTCTTTAGCATTTGTTATTTGTAGACTTTTTAATGATGGCCATTCTGAGGTGGGTCTTTTTAAATTTGCAAACCTCAATTCAAAAAAGATTGGTTTTTTTCCTTTGATTTTTAAAAATTATTTTGTCCTTGTTTCTCCTCAGAAATACCTTTGTTTTCCATATCTGTAATCTTTTCTTGCATCATGAAAATGTTTGCCCCTTCCCCCTACATCCTGGGGACACCTCCTCAAGCTTGTTCTTTATCACTGAGTGGACTTTCTGTAGTGTTAGTTCTACTCTTTATGCCTGAAATGTGGATAATAATTGGCTATTGCTTTTGAAATGTCCTTGCTTTTCTTCCTCTTTAATATTAGTCTATACTAATCAAAAAAGAAATGCCATATGAAGGGTATAGAGACCATGTCCCCCTATATTCTATTGAGGGGGACAAGCAGTTCACTGAATTTTTATCTCAGCCTTCTTTGTTTGAATCTTCAAAAAGATAGCCCCTTTCCTTTTGCTAATAAGCTACATTCTCCTCAGTCTCCCACCATTTATTATTTTGAGGGGGGTGTTTGGGGAGTTGGCTTTTCGCGGAAAGAGAAAAGATCTCATCAGCTCTGTTTTATCTACTGGAGTCTGTTGGTTCCTGCTGGTGGCTATAGGGGGAGATACTGGAGCCAACACCGGGGCAGGGGTTGCATGTCTCCCCATCCTGTGGGCTGAAGCCTGGTTAGGCCACCAATTGTTGCAATGAAAACAAAGGATGCTCCATTGTCATCCTTAAAATTACTAGGAATTCTTTCCTTTTCTGGCACTCCCTTATCTTTTGGAGTAGATTTTGCACTTGTGAGTTGTTGTCTTTTACTTTGTAGTTACAGGTATTTTATCAGGGTGTTGGGAGGGCTGTTAGCCAGATACAATAGTTTAAAACAGAAACGGGAATTTGTGCTTTTACCGCCCACACCCTACCTCTGCCCTGCCCCGCTCCACCACTGGCTGCTCCCCTCTTCCTCCTACCTCTGTATTCCTAGGTCCCGTCCTGCCTTATTCCTTTCCCTTTTAGCCTCTCCTTACTCCCCTACCCCCCATCTAACGGGTCCCCATGCCTACCCCTCCGTCATCTTGCCCTCTCCCTGGCAGACCTGGTGTTTCCCTAGGGCTCTGGATTATCCTGTGTGAGCTGCTTCCACGAGTGCGCCCACACTCCACCCACAGCAGCAGAGATGACCAGGACATGGAAGAGCCAGGCTGGAGGGTGAGGAGAGAGGAAGATTGTGCTACACAGTGGGAGCGAGAATGCTTGGGGCTGCCGAGAATCCCACCTCTTTCAGAGCACAGCCCTGGGGCTCTTCTTACTCCCCTGTCCTGTGTCCACCTCCGCCAACCAGAAACAAGCTCACCTCCGACCAGTCAGCACACACACCGTCACTTTGAACAGTCTTTGTGGAAGGGAGCTTCATCTCACCCACTTGCCAAGTTAGGCCATAGTGTGTGGCCCAGTTAGACTTAAGATCTTCATATCCACACCTGGCTCAATCCTAGGAAACGTAGATTTAAAATATTTATAGGAAACATACGCACATAGCAAAAAATGTAAACCATTTAAAAGTGTATATACCTCCCAGCCATGTTCCCAGTTGGTCAGTTCCTGTTCCCAGAGGCAACCACTGCTCCTGGATCCTGTGTGTCCTTCTTAGAGACCTTCCATGCATGTACGAGTGTGTATATTTACATTATTTATATATACATAAAAAAAAACATACAGTGTGTGCACACATGTGTATATAAACACAGGTGTGTATATATACATACACTCAAGGAATGCACATTGTGCATAATGGGAACCTTTACTTAATCATCTACATGATTATTCCCTCAAGTTTCTTTTCCTTTTCATCTCCCTCCCACCACTCCCTCCCTACCCCTTATCTTGTAATGGGAACACAAAACGTTTCAGATCTTTTTGACCGCTTTCTTGTGGTCTCACAATCTTTGGTGGTTCTCCATCCTGGCTGTACGTGAGAATCACCTAGTGAGCTTTCACTCACTGCTGGTGCCCAGGCTGCACCCCAGAGCACTCAGGACAGCCTTCCCGGGAAGGTCTCGGGCTCCCTTCTGTGGCAGGGCTGGGAACTCCAGCTCCAGTCATGTGCAGTGGGCCTGGCAGATCTCAAGAGTCCAAGTGTGGAGTGTTTGACAGGACCCATGGACTTGGGGAATGAGTTTGTCCCAACAAGGAGATGTAGAATAATGAATTCCACGCAGATTTAAGATGAACCCTGAACCCAGGTTGCTTTTGGCCACAGCTGCCCCACGGCTTCCTTCATCACCTGGCCATGCAGAGTGTCAGGATTCTGTGTCCTGTGTGGTGGGAATGGCATTCAGCACATCCACCCCGGGCAGAGAGAGCAGGCCCGGAGGCTGCAAGAGTTAATGAGTTGACAGTGTAAAGTGAAAGAAGAAGAAACTATTTAGGGTGCTTGATGACTGAACATCTATCTCGGATCTACTTTGCTTGTGTGGTGACAGCATAAGGTGTGACTGGAAGAAAATTAATGAACACTGGGCCTGGGTGCCTCCCAGATGGAGCGCTGTGGAGCTAATTAAGCAGCCAGCACGAAAAGTGAAAATAGGTGAGGGAGCAGGTTTCTTCTCTCAGTGGCCCGGTGCTGTGTGCGTGTAGACCTACCTAGACTATTTTTGGTCTTACCTGTTAGATATACAAAACGATATAATGTGGAAAGGCATCTCTCAGTAGCCTTTCCTTAGGGGAGCAGTACCTAGAGAATGGACTCTGGGTCGCACTGCCTGGGTTCAGACCTGACTCTGCCGTTTGCCGGCGTCCTTGGGCGAGATACTTGATGCTTTCCGTGCCTCAGTTTCCTCATTGAAGGAGGGACATAATACTAGCACCTACCTTCATGAGTTGGCTGCAGTGATATAAAGTGCCTGAAACCCTGTCCTAACACATAGTATATTTAAAAAAGCATTTATTATGTTAAAATGCACCCTCCGGGGCTTGGGAGTGGGAGTGTTTCTGAGGTCATATACATATTCTTAAAGCTCAGAATCTCTTGCATGGCAACATGCCTTAAAGGGAAAACTTTGACAGTTAGAGAGGAAATGCCAGTCTGTTTACTCATCTGTTTTGGAATAAAGTACATTTGGTTCTGTAACCCTTGAGTATTAAGAATAAAACTGTGAGGATAGTCTTTACTGAGCTCTGTTTAGAACCCACTTGGAGTTTTGAAGACAAAAGGGTAAACTTGTCCTATTGACCAGATTTTTCTGTACTCTGGAGTTAGCTGCTTTGTTGCCTCTCAGCAGTATTGTTTGAGAATTAGTCATGACTGTGTGAATAATGTTTTGGAAAATTGCTTTCTTGGATACATTAATCTTTCTTTTTGAAAATGCACATTAACAATCAGCTCTGGCTGGGTAGTTGGGGAGATCCTATAAGATGTACAGCGGTTTAAAGTGCTTTCAGTTGCAGAGAGAAACTTCTGAGGGTTTCAAAAATGATACTGGATCTTGCGGGAGGAAATTTTTTCCGATTTTCTAGGTTTCTGTAAATATATGTGAGTTATATGGTCATAAAGCCTTATGATGGAAAATATGTTTAAGAAACGTGAGAGCACTCCCAGGCAGGGACTGCACAAAAGATGCCCTAACACATTTAATGACCTAGTTAAATGTATTGCACAAGTCCCGTTTTCTGGAACTGGATAAACAGAACATCTTTTCTCTTTCTATTCTAAGCTTCCATTCCCCCCTCCTCCATCTAGCCACTTCAATGGCACAATAAATGGAAATCTTATTTCCTGCATCTGCAGACCTATTTACCTGAATGTCTAAGCTCACCCTTGCCTTTCTCAGATCTACTCTTTTTGAAATGCAGTTTTACTTTCATCTCCCTGGCTTCGTTGCCCTCATTTTTTTTTTTAAGCCTTCCCTAATCCTGCACTCCATGCACTTTAATCTGTAATGTTGGACATTGCCATTCTGCATAGCCGCCTTTAAACATTCGTCATCTCCCAGGTTCGCATTTTCTGCCATTATGAGTTTAAATCCCTTTTCACAGCCTGTAATAGTGGAAAAAATTAAAAAAGAACTGTTATCAAAAGCCATTTCTGCCAATTTAAAAAGCCTTATTGGATGACTTTATCCCCTTTGATAATTCTGTTATCTTTGCAAACTATGACTTGGATTTAGTTTTTGTGCATGTGAGTAAGTATATATGTATGTGTATTTACTTATATTTATTACAAACAGGAAGAACCTTATACCCGCATGCCCTTTCTGGTCTTTTATTTTTGAAACTCAGAGTTGGTGATTTTAAAATAAGAAAAGGTATGTGTGTGTGTATGTTATGTATATGAATGACAGAGACTGTATGTGACCTACAAAGCATAAACTTTTATAGCAGAAATGTGCTGACTCCTTTATAGAATTAACTCATTCAATAACATGTCTATTTTGGGACTTCCCTGGTGGTCCAGTAGCTAAGACTCCGTGCTCCCAATGCCTGGGGCCTGGGTTCGATCCCAGGTCAGGGAACTCCATCCCACATGCCACAACTAAGAGTTCACATGCCACAACTAAAGATCCCGTGTGCTGCAACTAAAGATCGCAGGCAGCAATGAAGATCCCACGTGCTGCAACTAAGACCCGGCACAGCCAAATAAATAAATGTTTTTAAAAAAATAAAAACATGTCTATTTTGAGTAGCTCCTTTTTTTTTTTTTTCAAAGTTAAGTTCTTAAATATGTAGAGTAGTGAGTATGTGAGAGCATGAGCCAGCCACTTGGGGGGATTTTGGAAGTTGTAGCTGTGGCCCTGCTCCTCACGGATAACCCCCATGCCCTGGCTTCTTGTCTGAGAACCTGTGTGATTGGACTAGGTGCTCTCTGAGAGTGAAAGCACGTTGGGGTGGATGTGAGTGTCCATGGTGAATCAATGGGAAATATCTGCCAGGGGAACTGGAGGAGGTGGTTGATAATATGGTTTTCCTACCCTGGAAAGGGTGCGTCGTTCTACCTGGCCTGGGCATTTCTGCTGCAGCAACAGGAAGGGGGACTGAGGTGTATTTCCCATCACTTAATTGAGGTGGGGAATAAAATAGGTCACAGTCAACAAAAAACATGTATTCAAAGCTAAAAGAAATGAGCAGGCCATGCTGGTTGTTGCAGTGAGATGTTTTTAATTCCTCTTAAACCTCTTTAAGCACCTGTTGAGGAATGTTCAATCAACTGGAGACTTTCTGGTGTCATGTTGCCTAGAACCAATATTGTTTAGTCCTATGGTTGCCCCAGGAGACTTTCACTTTCTGGCACTGGCATCGGCATCCTTGTGATGCTGTTGGACTGACTTTGACCTGAACCCCTTGCCTGATGCAGTTAAAGCACCAGACTCCGGAGTGCTGTCTCCAGCTTCTAAGCCACTGGATCACCCACTTCTTTGCGTCGCCTGCTCATACATAAAACTTCTTTCCCTGCTTTGTGCCTTTCTGATAAAAGGAAGTTGGAAGTTAGGGGTCTTTAACTGTGTCTGAAAAATAAACCAACAGAACAGCGTGTTTGGGGCTAATATTATGGTGAGATGTCAAAGTAAACTTGAAATAGAAACCCTGCCTCCCCAAACCCCATCTCTAAGTCCCGTTTTATTGCAGACCACATAAAATCAAAGTGCTGGAGCACAGCTGCTCCGAAGGCTGAAGGTCCTCATGGTTATGGCTTTCTTTGGAAACTCATCCCCACCAGATTTGCAGTTAATGAAAATATTTGCTTTGCTTGATATAAACAAAGTTTAGGGGCAGAATTTGTAATTAGGAAACTCTTTAATTCTCTTTTATCCCTCAGTCCCCAATTTCTCTTGTATCACTGAAGAATTCCAAGTATTTAAGAAAATAAACCCTCTCTCAGTAATGCGCTCATTGTTTTATTTCTAATGTTGCCATAAAAGATACATTTCTCCCTCATTTTGTGTCCTTGTCCAGATTAAGTGACCTGAAATCTGGGGTTTGTTTGTTGACAGTCGGAGATACGCGTGTGTGAGTAGGAAAAGACAGTGCCTTGTCACAGCGCCTGCTCCCATCGGGCCATCCCATAGCTATTTGGGTACCCAGGTTGGTGATTTAGGCAGTTTAAGGGCAGCCACAGGGCAGGGTAGCTTTCTTCAAGCCACGTGGAAGACCAGTGTCACCTCTTCAAGGCCCCCCACATTCTGTGTGTGTAACTCCCTGGGGCTGTGGGCTGTGGCCTCAGTGCTTTCCAAGTTCTCGTCTGTCTCCTAGGGTTCCTTGGGACACATCCAGGGATCAGATGACCAGGCACCATTCTTGTAGGTACAGCACCTGCTTGCATTCCTAAGATGAGACGGAGGTGGTGGTGAGGACTGGTCATGAGAACCTGATATTGGACCAGAGAAAACAACCGTCCCTTCAACTGTCCCAAGTCTCAGCATGGTGGACCTTCAGCCCCAGTGGGAGTTGGCATTGTGGTGCACCCCCCGTTCTGCCTTAAGATCTGTTTCCTCACCAGACTTTTGAAGGGGAAGCAGCTAGGAAGCTTCACGCCCTGGCTTAAGACGCCAAGGGGGAGGTTTTTGAAAGATTTCAGGCTTGTCCACGGTGGTGTTAAGATTAGCTCCTGGGTCCTGGGAATTGGTGGTGATAGTATCTTACAGTGCAGGCTCGAGAAGCAGGGTGGGCAGGGGTTGTAAGAGGACCAGGGTGGGAGACACTGCAGTTCACTTGGACTTAGGAAGTAAGGATCTCCATTAACTCCTTCCTTCCTGCTTCCCTCCCTCATGGGCAGAAAGTCGTTTGTCTTGGGTGTTTGCATAATGTCCTTGTTTTTGAAAATTCTAGTGAGAGTTTCCTGGTAATTCTCGTTGTTTCTTCAAATGTCAGTCATTTGGATATTTAGTTTCCCAAATTTATTAAAACCCCTTCAAGCATAGCTGGCCCAGCTGAGACTGAAATTACCTTTCTGATGGTGCCAACTTATGCCTTGCGGAACCTGTGGCTTTTCTGTTCACAGCTCTGCTTGTTTTGAGTTGCCTTTGAAAGCCATGCCAGAGCCTGTTTGCCTGTTTTAAATGCCCCCTGGTCTGTGGAGGGGCTAACTCTCTACTTCACCGTGCCTCCTAACATGAAAAACAAGTACAGTGATGCCATTGGGAACTTGACAGTTGGGGTTGCATCCTTTTTGAGTGTTGTATACAAAGATCTGCAAAAATTGAGTTCCCATGTGGCTAGAAAAACGGTTTAAGTTCAAATCCAGGCCTCGGTTTTTCGGAGTCAGGAAGGCGTGGTAAACTTTCATCAGTTGGATAACTTTCATTAGAGAGAAAAGTTTGCTTGTGGAAAAACGTTCTGTATCTTTCCAGTTCTGCTGTATATAATTCAGAGCTTAAAGATGCTTTTTTAATCATCAGGAAAATGATTTACCTCTTCTTCTTGCACCATCTCAGTTGCTTCTTTGTATATACCTGGGGGTGAGGAGGAAAGCATGTCATCTGAGTACTTGAGGACTGGCTGTGTTTTTTTCAGAGGTGCTGGTCCTAGCCGACATAGTCCCTTCCTTGTGTCCTCTCTACACTGCAATTGCCTCCTCTGTATTTTTTTTTAAATACGTCTACCACCCTAGAATGTTTAATTTCCCTTTTTTTTTTTTTTTTTTTTTTGCTGCACCACGTGGCTCGCAGGATCTTAGTTCCCCAACCAGGGATTGAACTGTTGCCCTCGGCAGTGAGAGAGCAGAGTCCTAACCACTGGACTGCCAGGGAGTTCCCTAGAATGTTTAATTTCGTAATAGTAAGCTTGTTTGTCCTTAAGTTCACTTAGGGGTTGAATACCGAGAAGAACCTGCTTCATCAGTGAGCCATGGTTCCAGTCTCATGACTAAGGGTTTGGGCTGGTTGAGTTGTAGGACGGTGGACTCTGTGCCATGCGGAGTATGAAGTGAATGGGATGCGAGAAGAATCTTTAAAAAAAAAAAAAAAAATTCCACACACACATATGGCATATGGGAATTCTAAGAATGTAGTTCTTAGGAATTAAATTTGCATCTAGCTATCACGGACGGCCTAACCTAAGGTTTTCTCTCTCCACTCCAGGAGGTGACTTTGGTCTGGAGACTTCCCCTTCAGTCCTGCCCTCTGGCCATGGTGGCGAGTTTTCTGTGAGCAGCCTTCCAGTGGCAGAGGACGCCTACAGGGTGAGCTTGGCCAAAGGTGTCTCCATGTCTCTGCCTTCGTCACCTCTGCTGCCTCGACAGTCTCACTCTGTGCCATTAAGATCAACCAAAAAGTCCCCAGGTAAGCGAGCAACAAAACAGCCCCCAAACTACATGTATTGGAATTAGGCAGAACTAGTGCTTATAAGAAATCTTCTGGGAGAAGTTTTTTTCTTTGTTACGGTAACTTCTCGAAGAAGGGAATCTTTAAAAAAAAAAAAAAAAAAAAGATGATTTGAATAGATTGATTTCTTTAGTTGAACCTATATATAAACTATTTTGATTGCCCAGGCTATACTTTTACAAAGATTCATGTTATCAGTATTAACGATCAGTTTTGTTTTCTTGTTCACAAATTAGGGAAACGCTATAATCTAAATTCACTGTGGTATGTTTTTTTTTTTTTTTTTTTTTATTTATTTATTATTTATTTATTATGTTTATTTTTGGCTGTGTTGGGTCTTCGTTTCTGTGCGAGGGCTTTCTCCAGTTGCGGCGAGCGGGGGCCACTCTTCATCGCGGTGCACGGGCCTCTCACTATCGCGGCCTCTCTTGTTGCGGAGCAGAGGCTCCAGACGCTCAGGCTCAGTAGTTGTGGCTCACGGGCCCAGTTGCTCCGCGGCATGTGGGATCTTCCCAGACCAGGGCTCGAACCCGTGTCCCCTGCATTGGCAGGCAGATTCTCAACCACTGCGCCACCAGGGAAGCCCATGTGGTATGTTTAAAGGTTATGGATTTTGGCAAGTGTAATCTGACCACAGTCTGTTTATTACCACCCAGCGCTATATACTGATGTGTTTCCTTGATTACATCATCCAGCATTTGAACAGCTATAAAATTTAATTGTTGGTGAAAATTCAGACTTGTAAAGGGGTGGAACAAGGGACTTATGGATTACTTGCACGAAGTATTTTGGCTTCCCTTATTATTACCAACTTTTTGCACTTAACTTTACCAATAAAAACCCAAACATTATTTAACTTCAATCAGATGCGAGGAAGGCCTCTCCAAAATAATGATACCTGGAATCATAAAAGTTCTTTGATCTTCTTTTAGGTTTTCTGAGTATTTGTTTACTGAGGGCAAGATAAATTGGGGCCTTATTGATCATATGCCACTGTAAGAATTGTTCACATTTACACATAAACATGTTTGGAATTGATCTAAGATATGCTCTGGGACTGTGAAATTGGTATCTGTTTTTGTAATCTCCTGAATGAGTGTATTACTTGAGATGTTATATGCATTATTTCTGAATCATTTAGTGGATATTTGCAGTTTATGTGGGGTAAAATTAAGAGCACAAACCTTAAGCTCTGAATGTTAGAAATGGTGCTGTGAATTGGTGAGTGTCCAAAATCTTTTATTGTTCTAGAACTTTCTTACTTTGGACAGCATTGTTTACAATCCAGTCATTAGCTGGAACTTGGAAACCTCTTTGGTATGAAGTGATTTCCTGTGCCAAGGAATCTGACCTGTTTATCAGTATTTGGGGAAATTCCTGGAATGTCCTTTCTTCCTTCTCTTTGCCCTCCCCCTCCTGCTATATCTCTTTGTCAGATTTCTTCTCTTCTTTCAAATTCCAGTTCCCACACTGCCTCTTTTGCCGGTTACCCCACTGGAATTACTCGTTTTTACAAATTGTGCACAGCATTTTACTTTTATTCTTATTAGCTTCATCATTTGTCCTTTTTTCTTGAATTAGTGTGTATGTGCTTCCTATGTCTGATGGTTGGGGACGGGCATGATGTCTTCTCCAAGTATACCTCATCTATATAAAACAGATAATAGAGGTTTCCCTCCTATAGTCTGTGCTACTGCAGATGAATTGATGCTGCTTGGGCCCTAGGATTGGAGAACACCTGAGAGACTCTGGGGAATACTGCATTTCAGATATAGTTTTATTAATAAAAAAATCAGTGTTAGTTTTAGTGGGACTTCACTCTTTAAAAAAATTTTTCCAGCTTTATTGAAATATAATCGACCCATGACATTGTAAGTTTAAGGTATACAACGTAGTGATTTGATATATATATATATATATATATATATAAATTACAGACTGATTACCACAATAAGGTTAGCTAACATATTAATCACTTCACAGTTACTGTTTACTTATTTATTTTGTGGCATTTTAGAGGGACATCAGGTAGCAATGAATGGCATGGCAAGCTTCGGCAGAGTGGCAAGCCAGAAGGGTCTCATTTAGGCTGCAGGCACACCTGCAGAGAAATCCCTGACAAGGCCTCGTCTCCTCTGTCCTGACCAAATTAGATATCTTTGGTTTTTGAGAAAATATCCCAAAGTTTGTTTTTCTCCATAGGAATAAATTTATTTCTACTAAGGTCTTTGCCAGGCCTTATGAATAGAAGAGAGTTAATTAGTTCTGCAACATTCAACGTTTTGATGGGTTGAAGGAAATATTCTCCATATTAGATGCTTTTGGTCCAAATGATAATTAAATACACTAAGCAGATTCCTCTTTGGTGGGACAGTGTTTGTGGATTGCCCAAATTTGTACATCAAATTAGTGTCTCACAGTGGTAATTTGGTTTCATTATCTTGGTAATTTTAATTCGAAAAGGAAAGTTAAAGGCAGAGATGCTTGCTTAAAAATGGCAGTGACTCAGGATGCATCAGACAGTAAACAATGTTTTTTCCACAGTGTCGAACACACACAGATTTCTGTTTAAACCATATTGTTGGAAAAGTATCTAGAGTCCTAATGTTCTACCTGCCTATAAAAATAGTTGACTTACGGTTGTGAACACGCACTGGATTTTAAAATAGCCACCTATTTAAAAAGCTAGCACTGTTGTTGCTAATGATACAGTAAATACGGTGTGTGCACAGAGCCCATGGGTAGAGACCCGCCCCCGCCTACCCCACCCCCTCTGTTTTCCCTCCCCATCTGGCTTTGCTTCAAGAGCACATCATCTTTCAGCCCCAGCTCTGAAAGATGCTGACTTCTGTTCTCATTTGTAAGATTAGACGCCTTTTTCTTTTGTTTAAGGCAAAAACAAAATGAAAAAACTGCACCAAGGACCAAACCTGTTTTACTTGTTTGGATAGAACGTCTTCACTAATTGATGCTAATCAAGAAACTGTTGGCCCGAAACTATTATTCTAGCAAAGGTCAAATACTGTAAACTCCTGTCACAGGCACTCGGCACAGCCTGCATTAATAATGAAAGTTTGTATACTAGTATACTTGGTGATTAGCTCCTGGGCCATGGGAACTCAGGACCAGAGAAAATGTCATTAATGTCGCAGTAATGTGACCCTGCATTTCACATGACTGAGTTTCTTACGTTCCACTTACATTGCTAGTTATTATTTTTATTTACTCTCCTTCCACCTTGCTGCACCTTATTTATATGTTTTTCACTGCTAGTCGGAAGATTCAGTTTCCTGAGTACTGTTTCACATTTTTTGTTTTTTTTCTAAATGAAACATAAATTTTCTGATAATGAACACAAGGCTCAGTATCCATTAAGTAGTTCTGTGGCTGGTGCAAGCCTTTTTGGATTAAGAATTCATTAATATTTGTAATGCATTCTTTCATCTCCCAGAGAAGAGCAAGCCCATTTCCTGTGGATTGTTTATTAGTAATATAATTTGTTACTTTATATTTGGATTACATTTCCCAGATCACTTTGGGCCCATTATGAAACAATCAGAAGGAGGCACAGAGCAACCATTTAAAACACTGTGAATGAGATAAGACGGCAGATGGTGAAAAGTGGGTGATACTGCTTTTCTCATCCTTGCTTATATGGGGAGACTGGGTAGTGCTGGTAATAGTCATCCCCCCTTATTTGTGGTTTCTCTTTCTGTGGTTTCAGTTACTCGTGGTCAGTGTCCAAAAATATTAATGGAAAATTCCAGAAGTAAACAATTCATAAGTTTTTTTTTTTTTTTTTTTTTTTTGCTGCGTTGGGTCTTAGTTGGGGCATGTGGGATCTTCGTTGAGGCACACGGGATCTCTCGTTGCAGCGTGCAGGCTCTTCATTGTGGTGCGCGGGCTTGTCTCTAGTTGTGGCCTGCCTAGCCTGGCGGGCTCCAGGGCGCGTTGGGCTCTGTAGTTGGCGGCATGCGGGTTCTCTAGTTGAGGTGCACAAGCTCAGTAGTTGTGGCGTGCAGGCTTAGTTGCCCCGTGGCATGTGGGATCTTAATTCCCCGACCAGGGATCAAACCCGCATCCCCTGCGTTTGAAGGCGGATACTTTACCACTGGACCACCAGGGAAGTCTCAACAATTCATAAGTTTTAAATTGTGTGCCGTTCTGAGTAGCTCACGTGATGAAGTCTCGCTCTGTCCTGCCCAGAATGTGAATCGTCCCTCTGTCCAGTGTGCCCTGCCCATTAGTCTCTGCATAGCCCCCTCAGTCATCAGATCCACTGTTGTGATATCGAGGTGCTTGGGTTCAAGTAACCCTTATTTTACTTAATAAAGGACCTGAAGTGCAAGAGTAGTGATGCTGGCGGTTCAGATATGCAAAGAGAAACCGTCAAGTGCTTCCTTTAAATGAAAAGGTTCTTGACTTAATAAGGAAAAAAAAAATCATATGCTGAGGTAGCTAAGATCTATGGTAAGAACGAATTTTCTATTCGTGAAATTGTGAAGAAGGAAAAAAATGTGTGCTAGTTTTGCTTTCGCACCTCAGACTGTAAAAGTTATGGCCACGGTATGTGATAAGTGCTTTAGTTAAGATGGAAAATGTGTTAAATTTGTACAGTAAGGTACTTTGAGAGAGAGAGACCCCATTCTATTTTGTTAGTCACTGTCGTTAATCTCTTACTTTGCCTAACTTATAAATTAAACTTTATCATAGGTATGTATGCATAGGAAAAAACCCTATAGTATATACGGGGTTCAGTACTATCGGCAGTTTCAGGCATCCACTGGGGGTCTTGGAACGTATGAGGGGAGCTGCTGTACTTGCATCTCTGCCATCTCCAGTCCCAGTTTTGTCTCAGTTGACAGAGCTGATGCAGCAGTTTTGAAAACCCCTCTGGCTGTCTGTTTCTTTAAGGGAAAAACCTCAAAGCTGACAGGCTGTAAAGTGGAAATCATTCTGTCCTTTGATTCTTGGACCATGAATTAATGTCCACCAAGGCCCTCCTTCCCTCACCCCGCTGGAGTGTTTCTTGTAGAAAATTTGGAAATCCCAGTGTAGAGACAGAACTATGCTTAGTGTTTTGATTTTCTAGTTTTGTTTTTTTTTTCCCAATCGATTCTTCCTAAACCCAGGACCACACGTGCTTTGCCATTTTTCACTGAATATTATATCATGAGCACGTTCCAGTTTGCTTGAAGAACTTGACATTCGATGTCCATTGTTTCAATATTCCATAATTTATTTTTAACTAATTTCTGACTGTTAGATATTTACATTATTTTTCAGTTTTAAAAACTTGTAGTGTGAGCCAAGATATTTTGTTTTTGCTATTAAATGCCTATGAATTTTTAATTTTATAAATGTATTTATTTTATTTATTTTATTTTTGGCTGTGTTGGGTCTTTGTTGCGGTGCGTGGGCTTCTCATTGCGGTGGCTTCTCTTTTTGCGGAGCATGGGCTCTAGGTGCGCAGGCTTCAGTAGTTGTGGCACGTGGGCTCAGTAGTTGTGATGCACGGGCTTAGTTGCTCCACGATATGTGGGATCTTCCCGGACCAGGGCTCGAACCCGTGTCCCCCGCACTGGCAGGTGGATTCTTAACCACTGCACCACCAGGGAAGCCCGAATTTTTAATTTTAGATGTGATAAAATACACATAATAAAATTTCCCATCTTAACCATTTTTAAATGTACAGTTTAGTCATGTTACATACACTTGCATTGTTGTGCACCCAGTCTCCAGAACTCCCGATGTGAATATTTTTGTTCAGTAACTTTTACATACATCTGATCTCTCAAGAGTGGCAGGTTCCCAGAAGTGGAAGTATTGCACTAAATGGACTGCATTTTTAAGGATTTAAAGATTCTTGGTACATACTGCCCGGTCATTTTACAAAAAGCTGCATTGATTTCACATTCCCTCCAGCATTCTTTGCGTGACCTCCTTTTGAAGTCAACATCTTCAGGGGACAGTCTTGAGTGGACGGTGCTACTAGGTGCTTTGTCAGGCCTCGTTGTGGACCACTGAGAATTACCAAGAGGAGGCTGAGAGTAGTCATTCCGTAACCCTCCTCTTTTGAACTTCCCTTCTGTCTGCGCTTCTCAATTTCCATTTTTTCTTTCTTTCCAAGGTACTATGGCAGGGGAATTATCACAGCTGAGTCAGATCAAGTTCACGGTCAGAACCACACTCAGCTGGCTTCCAGTTTTAGCTACTGCCGCAGTCTCTGTTCTGTGTGCAGACCTTGGAGGATCACAGACAGGTTGGGGTTGGCAAGGCCTCTAGGGCACAACCAGTCAGGCCTCTTTGCAGATACGGAAGCATCATTACGGAACTTGCCCCAGTGTGCAGGTTAAGGTAGAGGCTGCCCGAAGTCCAGCCCCCTGCCCCGCCCTAGCACGTTCTCCTGTGCCAGTGCTAGTCTGCATTGTTCTGTCTGCACACTGCTGACGCGTGAGCTGTAGGTGACATGGCACTGTGTTCTGGTTGCATGCCCGGGGGGAGGCTATAGGCTGGAGGTTGTACACACAAGCATCTGTGAGGCTTCTTCCTAGGGAGCTGGAGGATAGCGCAGGGAACACACCGTCTCAGCACAGGTCTGCTGGCAGAACCAGCGTTCTCAGTCCTGCTGTCACCTCTGAGTGGTCTGGTCACAAGCAGGGCTCTGACCTTCAGCAAGGGCGGTTCCTCCTGCTTTGGTGAACTGGACAGCTCTCTTTGTTTCCTCCTGCAAACTTGTTATATGACCGCCTACTCCAAGGAGCCGGGCGGCCCTGCCTGTACCTTACTGCTCCATGCAGCTATGACCAGGACACACACATACTTTGTTGTTCTGTGCTCACACACAGACCTGTGTGCGTTCGGTTTGTTCCGCTGTGAACTTAAGGACCTTTGAGTGCCGTTAATTCTCCTGCCTGTGAGTCCTGGTTCACCCATACACAATTTGGCTGTACCATGCGATCATGCCCAGGAATTTTAAAGAAGACTGCTGCCTGGGTCCTACCTTCAGAGATGCTGATTTAGTGCATGTGAGGTATGGCCTGGGCATTGGGATTTTAAAAAAATCTTCCCAGGTGATTCTAATATGTAGCAAAGTTTGAGAACCACCGGTAAGGAATATGTGATTATATGATAAAATTCCTTTTCAATGAAGGTAGACGTAGATATTTGTTATCTTTATTTTTTAAATTTTAGAATATTTGTGGAGGAAAATTCATTACAAAAATGTACAAAACAAGGTACAGTAAATCTTGGTCCCTTCCACCCCCTGTGCCCCTAAAAAGACAACCATTTCTGACAGTTGGTTGAATTTCTTTTTTTTTTCTTTATTTTATTTATTGGATGCGTTGGGTCTTCGTTGCTGTGCGCGGGCTTTCTCTAGTTGCAGCGAGCGGGGGCTACTCTTTGTTGCGGTGTGTGGGCTTCTCATTGCAGTGGCTTCTCTTTGTTGCAGAGCACAGGCTCTAGGCATGTGGGCTGCAGTAGCTGTGGCACGCGGGCTCAGTAGTTGTGCCTCATAGGCTCTAGAGCACAGGCTCAGCAGTTGTGGCACACGGGCCTAGCTGCTCCGTGGCATGTGGGGTCCTCCCAGACCAGGGCTTGAACCCTTGTCCCCTGCACTGGCAGGCGGACTCTTAACCACTGCGCCACCAGGGAAGTCTGGTTGAATTTCTTTCCTGCCTTGTTTCTGTAGTGAATAAACGATAGTATTTGCCCACTCCCCCTAGCACTGTACATGTAAGACGATCCCAGTTTCCCACTAAATAAAGAACATTCTTATATATTAATATTTAAAAGTCTCTTTATATTTTCATTGGATAGGCTTTAACTCTAGGATTACTAGTTGAAAAGTTTTTTGATTAATGTTGTGAATGGATTATTATATACTTGTTGGTCATTTGTACTTTTTTCTTTGGGGAATTCTTGTGGTATTTGTCTTCTGTTCTACTGGGGCAATATAGAGTTCTTACTGAATTACCACAGCTTTCTTATTGTTTGTTTTAAGGCCATCAGTCATGTATGTTATTCAAAAATTTTCCCAGTTCATGATTTTCCATTAGGTTTATAGTGTTTTATGACTCACAAAAGTTTTTTGTTCTTTCAATTCAAATTTACATATTTTTCCATTATCATTTATCCCTTTGCATTTTTTAAAAAACAGCTTTATTGGGATATTTTGCATATCATATAATTCATCCACTTAAAGTTTACAGTTCAGTGTTCTTAGCATTTTCACGGGGTTGTGCATGCATTGCCACAATCTTATTTTAGAACATTTTTATGTCCCTTTAAAAAAAAATCCATTTGCATTAGCAGTTACTCCACATTCCTCCCTCCCTCCAGCCCCCCACCCCACAGCCCTAAGCAAACACTAATCTATTTTTTTTTCCTTTATGGATTTGCCTGTTTGGGGCATTTCGTATAAATAGAATCATATGGTATGTGGTCTTTTGTGACTGGCTTCTTTCATGTATGTATTATATATGCCACGTTTTTTAATCCATTCTTCAGTTTATGGACGTTTGAGTTGTTTCCACTTTTTGGCTATTATGAATAATGCTGCTATGAACATTTGTGTATGCATTTTTGTGTGATTGTAGCTTTTCATTTTTTTCTGGGGTACATACCAAGGAGTGGAATTGCTGGATTAATATGATAACTCTATGTTTAACCTTTTGAAGTACTGCCAAATTATTTTGCAACATGACTGCACTATTTTGGATTCCCAGCTGTGGAGCATGAGGTTTCCAGTTTCTCCACATCCTCGCCAACTCTTGTTATTATCAATCTTTTTGATTATAGCCATTGTAGTACATGTGAACTGGTATCTCATTGTAATTGTAAGAATACTTTGTATGTTCTAGATACAAGTTATGCAATATGCAAATATTTTCTTCCATTCTGTGCTCTTGATACTATTGTCATAAGTGCAGAAGTTTCAAATTTTGATGTCCAGTTTATTAATATTTTGCCGCTGTCTTTTTGATGTCGTATCCAAGAAACTATTGCCTAGTCCAAGGTCACAAAGAGTTATGCCTATGTGTCCTCCTAAGAGTTTTATAGTTTTAACTCTTACATTTAGGTCTGGATCCTTTTTAACCCCATTTTTTGTGAATGGTGTGTGGTAGGGGTCATCTTCATTCTTTCGCACCATTTATTGACAAGTCGATTCTTTTCCCGCTGAATGGACTTTGAGTGATCAAGTCACTGTTTGCCCAGACCAGCCCTTCTATTCCACTTCCCCTTTGCTTATTCTCCTCCTTCTGTCTTAGGTCAAAACTTTCTCTTCCAGAGTTGACCTCAGGTGTGGCTTGCATCTGTTGCTTCATCCAGCCTTCCTTTATGTCTCTCCTTTTCCCTGTATGAGAAGAAACTTCTTGTTCCAAACACCTGTAGCACTGTGCCTCCTCCTCCCTCTGCACTGCCTTTCATGGCGTTTCTCTGCCTTGGCATTCCATGAGCTCCTTGTCTTTGGATCTTGCCTTTGTTTCCCCTTGGATACTTGGAAACAGGATCTAATCATTTCCTTCAGACAGTTACCCTGGTGATGGGGCACTGGTATGCACCTATTAAAATGAGTAGGATTTTAGTAGTCCATCTTCACCAGTTGCATGTGATTGGTTGAAAATCAGGAAAGCAATTTAAATTGCAGTACCTTGCATTTGTAAAGCTGGGAGCATACCTTTCCCCACATCTAGAGAGAACTGATGCTTAATTAAGGTCCTACCTCTCTCAGGACTTTGCTGTGATCAGGGATGGGCAGAGAGTAGTATGTTTGAAACTGGTTCAGCAGCCTTCTCATGCCTCCTTTTCTATGTTCCTGTCACTCTTCTACTTTCTCGGGCTTCTGGCATTTTCTTGCTGCATGTTTCCCGCCACCTGCAGTTAATGATGACTGGAGGTTTTACCCAGTCATACTTTACAGCAGTGTCAGCCGCACCCTTTGGTGGTGTCAGATGGCGGCTAGAACAAACCAAGTGCCGTGCTCAGAAATGAGGGTTTTTCCCTTAATAGATGGGAGCAGAGGCAGTGGCGGTGGGAACCTCTTCTTTTTGATCATTTCTGATTCACAGAGAAACACAGAAGTCACAGAAGCCCATGGAAGCTATCGCACCCGTATCTAACATTAATGAAAGTTAGTGAGAGGTCAAAACCGACAGGAAGGGAAGGATTGATGTTCCAGCCTGAATCCTCAAATTTGTAGTGAAGCAAGTCTGTGGGTGGGTCAGCAGGAACAGCTGGCTTTGTTCCAGGCAGAGTGGCAAAGCTGTGCAAAGCTGGGAGTTGGGAAGCGAAAGTGGACATAGAATGGTGATCTCTAGAAGAGAGGTCAGTAAGAGCTGGAGTGTCCTGCAAAAGGAAAACCGGGACCATCAAGAAAATCTTCGTTATTCAGGCCTGGAGTGTTGAAACCAGTAAGCTTTGCCTCTGGGGGTTTATCGAGAGTCACCAGCTAACAGTTACAGATGGAACCCCTTTTCTGTGCAAGGGTTCTGAGAAATAAAATTTAGGAAACTCTTCCAAGGAGATGTGACTTTCTTTTTGCTTCTCTCACCAACAAAATGCTCCTTTATTGGCCAAAGGTCCTAAGTGGCAGTTAATGAGCTCACCTTTTTTAAAAAATAGAATTTATTTAAGAACAGTTTTAGGTTCACTGCAGAACTGAATGGAAGGTACAGAGATTTCCTGTTGACTCCTGTCCCCACACATGCATGGCCTCCCTCATTGTCAATATCCCCACCAGAGGGTACATTTGTTACAGCTAATGAATCTGTATTGACACATCTTTATCACCCGAAGTCCAAAGTGTACATTATGGTGTTAGACATTCTCTGAGTTTGGACAAATGTGTAATGACATGTATCCATCATTGTGGTGTTATACAGAATTTTTACTGCCCCCAAAATCCTCTGTGCTTCACCTTATCGTCCCTCTCTCCCTACCCCAACTCAAACCCCTGGCAACTACTGATCTTTTTACTGTCTCCATGGTTTTGCCTTTTCCAGAATGTCATATAGTTGAAATTACACAGTATGTAGGCTTTTCAGATTGGTTTTTTCATTTAGTAATAGGCATTTAAGATTCCTCCATGTCTTTTCATGGCTTGAGAGCTCATCTTTTTTTTTTTTTTTTAGTGCTGAATAATATTCCATTGCCTGGATGTACCACGGTTATTTATCTATTCATCTACTAAAGGACATCTTGGTTGCTTTGAGGTTTTGGCAGTTATGAATAAAACTGCTGCAAACATCTGTGAACAGGTTTTTGTGTGGACATAAGTTTTCAACTCGTTTAGGTAGATAAATACCAAGGAACATGATTGCTGGATCATATGGTAAGAGTGCTTAGTTTCATAAGGAACCAACAAACTGTCTTCTGAAGTTGCTGTACCCATTTTGCATTCTCACAAGCAATGAATGAGAGTTCCTGTGGCTCTGCATCCTCGCTAGCATTTGGTGGTGTTAGTGTTTTGGATTTTGGCCTTTCTAATAGGTGTAAGGTGGTGTCTTGTTGTTTTAATTGGCATTTCCCTGATGACACATGTTGTGGTGCATCTTTTTGTATGCTTATTTGCCATCTGTATATCTTCTTTGGTGAGGTGTCTGCTAAGATTTGGTCCTTTTTAAAAATCAGGTTGTTTTCTTAATGTTGAGTTTTAAGAGTTCTTTGTATATTTTGGATAACAGTCCTTTCTCAGATATATCTTTTACAAATATTTTCTCCTTGTCTGTGGCTCATCTTCTTAGTCTGTTGACATTGTCTTTCTCAGAGCAGAAGCTTTTAGTTTTAATGTGAAGTCCAGCTTATCAGTGATTTCTCCCATGAATAATACCTTTGGTATTATATCTAAAAACCCTTGCCATACCCAAGGTCATATAGCTTTTCTCCTATTTTACCTTCTAGAAGTTTTATAGTTTTGTTTTAAGTCTGTGAGCCATTTTGAGTTAAAATTTGTGAAGGGTGTGGAGTTTGTGTCCAGATTCATTTTTTTGTATGTGGATATCCAGTTATTCCAGCACCATTTGTTGAAAAGACTTTGCTCCATTGTATTGCCTTTGCTCCTTTGTGAAAGATCAGTTGACTGTATTTATATGGGTCTATTTCTAGGCTTTCTGTTATGTTCCATTGATCTGTTTGTCTATTCTGTGCCAATACCACACTGTCTTGATTACTTTAGCTTTATAGTAAATCTTGAAGTCTGCTAGAAGAACTGTGTTCTTCTTCTTCAGTGTTATGTTGGCTATTCTGGGTCTTTTGCCTCTCTGTATAAACTTTAGAATCAGTTTGTCAGTATCCACAAAATAACTTGTTGGGGCTTTGATTGAGATTATATTGAATCTGTTGATCAACTTGGGAAGAACTGACACCTTGACAGTATTGAGTCTTCCCATCCTTGAATGTGGACCATCTCTCATTTTGTTAGTTCTTTGATTTCTTTCTTCTGTGTTTTGTAGCTTTCCTCACATAGATCTTGTATCTATTTTGCTTTTTATACCTAAGTATTTCATTTTGAGGGATGCTAATGCAAATGGTATCCTATTTTTAATTTCATATTCCACTTGTTCTTTGCTGGCATATAGAAAATTGATTGACTTTTGTATATTAACCTTGTATCTTAGAACCTTGCTATAATCGCTTGTTACAGGAGTTTTTGGTCAGTTCTTTCAGATTTTCTACATTGATGGTCATGTCATCTGTGAACAAAGACAGTTTTATTTCTTCCTTCCCAAGCTGTATACCTTTTATTTCCTTTTCTTACCTTATTGCATTAGCTAGAACTTCTAGTACAATGTTGAAAAGGAGTGGAGAGAGGGGATATCCTTGCCTTGTTCCTGATCTCAGTGAGAAAGCTTTTTGTTTCCACCAGTAAGTATATTAGCTGTAGAGTTTTTATAGATATCTTTGTCAAGGTGAGGAAGTTCCCCTCTATTCCTAGTTTACTGAGAGTTTTTATCAAGAATTCGTGTTAGATTTTGTCAAATACATATTCTGCATCTATTGATATGACCATGTGATTTTGCTTTTTAGCCTATTAATGTGATGGATTACATTAATTGATTTCCTAGTGATGAACCAGCCTTGCATACCTGGGATAAATCCCACTTGGTTGTGATGTGTAATTCTTTTTATACGTTCTTAGATTCAATTTGATAGTATTTTGTTGAGGATTTTTTCATCTATGCTCATGAGAGATATTGTTCTGTAGGTTTCTTATAATGTCTTTGTCTGGTTTTGGTATTAGAGCAATGTTGGCTTCATAGAATGAGTTAGGAAGTATTCCTTCTGCTTCCATCCTCTGAGAGAGATTGTAGAGAATTGGTACCTATCTGGGCTTGGTGCTTTCTGTTTTGGAAAGTTATTAATTATTGATTCAATTTCTTTAATAGCTATAGGCCTACTCAGAATCAATTTCACTTTTGGAAAAGCCTAGGAGAATAAGTTAGCCACCATAAGTTAGGGACTTGTGAGTCTCTGGTTTTAGCTGAGTTGTTAATGATCCTGATAGGTGCCTGTCTCCACCCCAGTCTTGGGCAGGTTGGAACTGTATTCACCTCCCACTTGGTGTGCTTGGTTAAGTTATAGGTGTTTCTTCATCTGGGCGATGGGGGTAATAATGGTGCTTCTCTTATAAGGTAAGTGAAATTGCGATGTATACCGTAAAGCGTAGGGTATGGTACACAAGCTCTCCTTTGGTGCTTGCTATTTCACCGCAACCGTCTGCCTTGGAGCCCATCTTCAACTTCCTTCATCTGACTCAGTGACTCATTCTCACAGTATCAGTCCTCTTGATTCCCTATCCGCAGCCAGATGCTTCCCAGTGGAATTTCACCCTCAGATCTGTATGCTTTCTGGCATACATATGTCTTCTTGATGTGCAGCAGGCTTTGTTCCCTGTGAATAGGACATGAAAGCAGCATAACGCAGTGACTGACCGACTGTCTGGATTCCAGTTCCAGCTCTGCCATCAACTACTTGTGTTATTCATCTTCTTTCGGTTTGCACATGATTCGTGTGAAGTAATTAAAATTATGTCGTAAAATTGCCCTGTAAAGGAAGCCAGCTCTTGGAACTAGTGATGCAAATGCAAAGGTTTAAGAAAGCAGTAGTTCTTAGCAGAAAAGAGACAATTAGGTAAAGAAAAAAGGTCGGATTCCTGGTGGTGCCCTGCCTCAATAATCTGTGACGCTCCCGTGAGCTCTTCGTTGAAATGAGAAATAGTGATTCATGAAGCTGATAGAGAGTAAGTGCTCCAAAATGGTTCAAATGTGTTCACTGGGCAGTGAGAGCAAAACTCCAGTGAAAGTTGAGCAGACAACTTATTGTCTGAAGCTAGGCACGAGAACAGGGTTACAAAGTTGCTCCTTACACAGGTAAATGAAAAAGAATGTAAGGCAGAAACATTTGCATCAAGTTACCCTTGAGCATCCCTTAAATTGCTCGTAAATGCTACATGTAGACACAGCGTCTTTGGATGATACCACCATTTTTCTTCTGCCATTGGGAGATTGTCATGTTTTGTTTTGTTTTTTGCACCAGGTGAAGTAGATAGTTTGTACTTAGGATGGCATTGTACCAGAAATTAGGTACTTTATACACCAGAATTCCACTATGTGAGAAGCACGTAGGGGCTGAGAGTGGCTGAGGGAGAAGCAGATGTGTGTGTCTCATCCTCCAGAACCATCCCCCATCTTGTAGAACACGTGTAGTTGAATGCAAGTGAGGTAACTCTGCTCCACTGTAACGCAGGAGGGGAGTGGCATCTGAGAATGCAGAAAGTGTTATGGACACTTCTGTCTCAGGCATTTTGACGTTTCACAGGGACTCTGGATGTTGACGGTCTTCAGTAATCAAAAGAAAATATACTCCTGTTGTATACATCCTGGAGTCTAGTGTTAATATTTGACATGGAAACTAGAGGTCTTGGCGGTGAGGCTGCCAGGCTAGGAATCTCCTGTTGTGTCAATCAAAGAATGATTGTCGACTTTGAGCTCTTTAGCAAAAATTCAATAACTTTATTAGAAATAATTTACTTTTACAAAATAATTTACAACCTTTTTTTCCACTTCTACAGTTCCTATTAGAGCTAGATGTATTCTCTAAGATTTGAATGAGTGTGTATATGTTCTCATGTACACAGTAGAATATGAGTATATGCATGCAAAAGATTTGCAGAGTCCATGATTTGTTTATTTGGGGGTGTTTTTGGAAGTTGTGAGGTTTAAGCAGATCTTGTTTGCATTAGATAAGCTTGAACTTCTGTACACTCCGCCTTTTCCCTCACTGCCTTCTAGGTGGAGAAATTCTACCCAAGTTATGTGGTGTTGTGGGAAGCTTCTGGCCCTAAAAGACAGACAGACCTGGGTTCAAATCCTGTTCTCAGTAGCTGTGTGTCCTTGGAAATTACTTTGCCACTTTTCTGATTCTCGGTTTCCTCATCTGGGAATGAGAATGAACTACCTACTGTATTGGCCTTGGAGGATAGAGGGAATGCTTGACAAGTGCCTGGCTCCTAAAACCCCCACAAGAAACGCTTCTGCTGCCCCTGATTCCCGAGAGCGGGTAATTCACCCCTCTTTCCCTTTGTTGGCCTCTCTCCTACTTCTTGTTTTGGCTTCAGTCTGGTTTTCTGACATGGACAGCAGGGAAAGCTCCACTGCCTCAGTGCAGGAACCTGTAAAGTCTAATTGTTGACATTTGGATATGGGTTTGTTAGCTCTGGTCATGGTTTTCATCTCCTTTGTCTGTGCTGCTCCCAACCAAATGCCTTGTTTATTCTTGGTCTTATTGTAGCTCTTATTGAAAGTGATAAAGGTCAACCTGTGAGAATGCAAGTAACCATGTTTTGGAGGAGTGTGGAAAGCAGTTCCCAAGGAAGCAGACTGGTGCTAAAGATGTTGGGGGTGAGAGTAGGGAAACCACCCAGCATCTGTGTGTTGTCTTGAGGTGACGTTTGCTTCCGCCCGGCTGTACAGGATGACTCGGAACGGCCACCTGAGCCCTACAAGACTCTCAGTCAGGAAGAAGTGGTGTCACAGTCCAGACCAAGGACTTGATATTAACTTGATGTTAAGTTTTACTGCATATTTTTCTTAAGTTTGTGGTGTTTTAATAAGCAGTTGAGGAATAACAGGTCCTTTTAAGGCAGGAAAAATATGACTGTAGCTTGATACCTGCCAGTCACGTGACTGACTCACACTGTTGCTTGTAGATTTCTTCATGATACACAGAAAGGAAAAAATAAAGATGTGTTGAGTCCCATGTGTTTTCCCTGAAACGAGGAAGGAACGTCCTAGCAGACTGCTTAAGAGAATCACATTTTTAATTTGCATTTGGACACCTTTTCATTATTTTTGAGGTTCATGTTCCACATTTCTTCCTTTCATACTGGCAAGTCTTAGTTTGTGTGCCCTTTCGCCTTTAAAAACAGCCCTTTTTTACGCACTAGCACTCTTCTGAGCTCCTTCTCCCCCGGCTCTCCTGGACTTGCTGGCAGCTCAGCTGGCAAGAGATTTTTCAAGGCTTCCTTCTTAAGAGGACACTGTGGGTGGATGGGACTTGGGACTTTTTTTGGTGGTAAACTTTATTTTTCCAGATGGTTTCAGAGGCACTCTGAGTTACTTCCATCTTTCCTTCACTCAGTGATTTCATGAGGTTCCATAAACATTTGTTTTAAGGGGTTTATTGAGCATCAGCTACGTGTTGGTCTCTGCTCTAGAGATGAGGTAGATATAAAGGTAAATACATGCTCTGGCCTTAAGCTTTGGGGGCCTCCCAGTTTAGTGAGAGAGGCAATAACTTTTAAGACACTGTGGTGTCTATAAAGTGCTGTGACCACACAGAGAAGAGCAAGCATCTCTTGGGGGGAGTTGTCAATGTTCCAAGCACAGGTGACATTGGAGGGTGGTCTTGAAGCATGAGTTAGGGGTTACATGGCAGACAGGGATTGGGTTGGGTGGGAAGACTGCCCCGTAGGGGAAGAAGAACCCTGCATGAAGTCTGGACTGGCCCGCAGTGGCTGGATCTCACACAGCATTATGGGACAGGTCGCATTTGAGGACCAAGGATGGAAATACAGTGGGGCCGGGGAGGATTTGATTCTTCTGGCAGTGTTGTCTTATTCTTTTGACTGTTTTTAAAATAGAGGGATGAAATAAATAGATTTGGGTTGGGATAGTAAGTATTGATTTTGTACAGTCCATCTTGGAGTAGAGGAGACTGGTTGGGACTCTTTTGTAATGATTCAAAGGATGTATAGTAGCTGAAACCTTGGCAGTGACAGAGGAGGAGGATGGAGGGAGGTGGAGGTCCATTTGAGAAAATTTTAGGAAAAGGAGGTGGGTCCCTGTAGGTTGTGGTGACCCATTTGTACATGAGAATTAGAGAAGGAAGAAAAGTGCAAAATGGGCCAGGGCTTGTGAGCCCTTTTCATATCATGGCACATATAGGAAATATTTGTCCAGCAGTGGGGTAAATGGACTGTCCCTTGTAGCACTGCCCCAGACTGCCCTGCAATCCACAGAGCTGGGGGATCTACATCCCAGCACATCCTGTAACAAATTCTTTGCACAGCAATTGGGAAGCTTGCTAAGGTCTCTAGCTTGGGTTTCTAGATAGATCTAGATTCAAAAACTTTTTGCTGCACTAGTGGCTTTATTCACATTTTCCCCCTATTGTTATGGGGTCTCCAAGGGGAGTCATTATTTTCGTGTTTTAGGTAAGGCTCTGACAGGTGGAATTTCAACCCCGGTGCTGGGATTCCAAGTCATGTTGTCTCTGTACAGCCACAGGCATAGGTGCTCGTGTAATTAATGACAATGTGGAACACAGAAACAGGTTGGCCAGGTGGGGTGGCGACTTTGAATACCTCTAAGTTTGGTATTCTGCAGAGATCCTTGCTTGTGAAGAGCACCAGGGAATTGGAGATGCAGAGCCTGAGCTCAGATCACTGGCCTCCAGGGAGGAGGAAGGATCTCAAGACATGGCATCTGTGGCAGATGCTGGGAAGTTCAAGTATGATAAGGAATGACAGCATCTGTCAGCTTTTGGAAATAGGAAAACAGCAGAATCAACAAACTCTTTCTGTCAAGGGTAGATAGTAAATATTTTAGGCCTTGAGGGCCATACGGTCTGTGTTGTGACCACTCACCTTTCACTGTAGCGCAGCTCAGCCATAGACAGTTCATTCATGAATGGTCATGGCAATGTTCCAGTAACATTTTATTTATAAAAACATGCAGTGGGTCAGACTTGGCCCCTAGACCATAGTTTGCCAACCTGACTTTTGCCTTAGAGGAAAGGAAGGGGAGAATGGAAACTTAGTATTTATTCAGTGCTTACCATGTACTAGACCCTTTGTAAACATTTTTAACCCTGAGGTGTAGGCACGAATCCCACTTACAGTTGCTGGAAAAACCCAAGCGTTTAGATAACTTGCCTGAAGGTTATACAGCTACTTAGGGACTGACTGCGATTTGGACTTAAGTCTGCCTGAGTCCAAAGCCTGGGTCATCTCCACGTCACTTAGTTGCCACCCAGAACAGCAGCCTTAGGTCAGATCCCTCTCAAAAGGTACACGTGGCACAGAAGCCATCAAGCTCTGCATTCCCACTGCTGTCCTTCACATAACATTCAGTGAAGCACTGTTTTTCTGCTTCACCTTTGTATTAGTTTGCTAGGGCTGCCATGACAAAGTACCACAAGATGGGTAGCTTAAACAACAGAAATTAATTTTGTCATATAGGTCTGGAGGCTGGAAGTCCAAGATCAAAGTACTGGCACGTTTGGTTTCTCCTGCAGCCTCTAGCCTTGGCTTCCAGATGGCCACCTTCTCCCTATGTCCTCACATGATCTTTCCTCTGTGTCTGTGCATCCCTGGTGTCTCTTTGTCCACATTTCCTCTTGTAAGGGCAGCACTCAGATTGGATTAGGGCCCGCCTCAATGGCCTCATTTTAACTCAATCACCTCTTAAAGGCCTAGTCTGCAAATATAGTCACATGCTGAGGTACTGGGACGTAGGACTTCAGCATATGATATTTGGGGGCACACCCTTCAGCCTGTAACAACCTTCCTCCTCTATGGCGGATGTCAAGGGATTGTTGGGAACACAGCCTAAGTTCCTTAATACAGAAGCTGAAGGAATTCTCCTGTATGTGAAGGCTTCTCTTAGTTACCATTTGAGCCTTAGATAAAAAGTTTATTTTGGAATAGTTCAAAGATAGTTTGGAGTTCCCATATATTACCACATAGCCACTTTCTTTTATCATTAACATAGTATATTAGTATGATACATTGTCACAACTAATGATCTCATACTGATACATTACTATTAACCGAAGTCTGTACTTCCTATTTCTTTAGTTGATACCTAATATCCAGGATCTTAGTCAAGGATACCCTATGACATTTATTTGTCATGTTTCCTTAGGCTCCATTTGGCTCTGACAGTTTCTCAGACTTTCCTTGGTTTTGATGACCTTGGCAGTTCTGAGGCTGCTGTTCCCATGGTTCGTAGGATGCCCCTCTTTGGGGGGTTTGTCTGATGCTTCTCACAATTAGACTGAAGTTTTGAGGAGGCGGACCACAGACGTACAGTGCCCTTCTCATCACATCATGTGGACACTTCAACAGGACTTATCACGGCTTTCGTTCACTTTGTTCACCTGGCCCAGGTAGAGGTTGCTGGGTTTCTCCAGGGTGAAGTTACTCTTTTTCTTACATCCCTCTCCATCCTCTACTCTCTGGAGGGAAGTTGCTATGCACAGCCCCCCATGCAGGGTGGGACTTGGGCTCCCCACCTTGCGAGTGGAGTATGTACATAAATTATTTGGAATTTTTCTGCCTGAGCGATTCGCGTCTTCTTCCTCACTTACCTATTTATATCAGTATAGATTCACAGGTAGGTGACATGTCAGTGTTGCGCTGTGAGACATCTCACTCAGGCACTCGGCCCTTCTGCCCAACACATTGCATTGTTGGCTCTCAGGCTGATCAGCCTTCCCCTGGCAAATATGTCAGAATTCTGTTAAGTCCAGCCTAAAATGAGGGCAGAGTTGCTGCCTGAGCAGTTTTAATTTATCCATATAGACTGTTAACCATATGTATATTGCCTAAAACCTTAAAAAAAACCAAAAAATTTTCTGGACGTCACGCTCCTAACTCCTAAAGGGTTGCAAGCGTTATTGTCTTGGTGGTGGTGAAACACACTTCTGGATTCTGTCTGGAATTAGTATTGAAGCAGCGCCACCGTGTGGTAAATGCAGAAGGATTCCCGTGTTCTAGAGACCCATGTCTCTTTCCTGACCCTCGTGGATGTCTAAAGTAGCTAAAGTACTTGTCTAAAGTAGCTAAAGTACTTGAAGAAAAAAATGTTTTGAGTTCTTAAAAGAGAGGCTGATTTCTGACTTTGCCTTTATACATGATTGGGTTTACATAAAAAGTGAATGCTTTAAAGTTAAAATTCCCAGTAGTTATTATTTTTGGCACATTAACTTTAAAAAGTTTTTTTACTTTATTTATTTATTTATGGCTGCTTTGGGTCTTAGTTGCGTCATGAGGGATCTTTGTTGCGGCGCACGGTCTTCTCTCTAGTTGTGGCCTGTGGGTTTTCCCTCTCTAGTTGTGGCGCGTGGGCTCCAGAGCACGTGGGCTCTGTAGTTTGCAGCATGCGGGCTCTCTCATTGAGGTGCACGGGCTCAGTAGTTGTGGCGCACGGACTTAGTTGCCCCAGGGCGTGTGGGATCTTCGTTCCCCCAGCAGGGATCGAACCCGCGTCCCCTGCATTGGAAGGCAGGTTCTTTACCGCTGGACCACCAGGGAAGTCCCCATTAACTTCTAATGCGTATCTTAAGGTAAGCTTTTTTTCTGATTATTCAAAATTGTTTAATAGCTGAGGTATAAAAGTGCAACAGGTTGAAACTCTGAACTTCTGGAGCTTTTATCTTTGGGTATAGGCAGGTTGGGGACTTATTTTGTTTCATTCTTCTTTGGCCAGATGTTTTAAGAAGTTTAAGGCTGTGTGGAAGTTGGCCAGGGAGCCTGCAAGTGCCCACCATGATGTGTGGAAACGGGGGGCGGGTGGGGATTAGCAGCCCTCTGCCTCCTGCAATGCTTACATCCATAGGAGGAGTCTTCAGAACGGGAGAGGTGGGGAAGTTGGTGGGATAGTTTAATATGTCCTGCGGTTGACCTGGGTGGTGGTTAGGGAGTGCTAAGCTGGAGACTAGTGTGACAGCCTGTTAGAGCTGGTTCTAAAGAAAATCAAGAAGCAGTCACTCTTTTTGTTGTAATAAATCAGTGTGTCATCAGGAATTCCAATTTTTTTTTTAAAATTTTTATTTATTTTCTTTCATTTATTTTTGGCTGAGTTGTGTCTCCATTACTGTGCGCGGGCTTTCTCTAGTTGCAGCAAGCGGGGGCTACTCTTCGTTGTGGTGCGTGGGCTTCTCATTGCCGTGGCCTCTCTTGCTGCGGAGCCCGGGCTGTAGGCACGCAGGCTTCATTAGTTGTGGCTCACGGGCTCTAGAGCGCATAGGCTCAGCAGTTGAGGCGCATGGGCTCAGTTGCTCCGCGGCATGTGGGATCTTCCCAGACCAGGGCTCGAACCCGGTCCCTTGCATTGGCAGGTGGATTCTTAACCACTGCGCCACCAGGGAAGCCCAGGAATTCCAAATTTAATGTTAATCTTGATCAGCTTTTGAGAGTGAGGTAAAATCGTTGCTTTTGAGGAGAGGGATGGCTATTCACTGGAAAGACCATGAGAGAACTTTCTTTAAAAAAAATTGTGATATTTTAAAACTTGATCTAGATTGTTTTACATAGATATATACATATGTAAACATTTATCGAGCTGGACACTTACGATCTGTGTGTTTTAATAAATAAAGTGTATTAACATCCATTATTTAACTAAAAAAAAATTGTTTTTGCTTTGATGGATAAGGAAAGTTCATAAAGAACTTGAACTGTAACTCAGTTAATGTGGCAGCCCTTCCCTCTGCTGTGTCCTAAACCCAAGACACTAGTGGAAAGGTGAACGTTGGAGCTGAGAGGGCTGTGGCTGTCTCAGTCATTACAGGGGGTGGCAGCTGTGTCGGGAGGAGATGAGCTCTGCCTGTGGCTCGTCATCTGGCTCCTTGTCAGTGATGTCATGGGTTACCTCTGTCATCTGTGAGTGCAATTTGTCCTGTTCAGCCTCGAAAGAGATAACAGCTAAGCCCCCAGATATCACTTAGCTGCTGCCCTCTTAGGTTCCCGATGTTTTCAAGAGGTATTTCAGATAATGGAAACCACGTGCGTTCAAGTGTGAGCTCCTCACCACAGAGGTCAGAGAAGGACGTTTGCCTCAAGCTCACACACCCGGCCTGTCATGGCTCTCTGGGACTATTAGAGGCCACTTGTGTGTGGCCCGACACACCAGCCTCTGACCGTGCATAGCGAGATTGCAGACTGCTCCTGACCTGAGAGAGAGCATTTCAGAGCAGAGTGCCTCCTCTGTATAGATGCCAGGAACGTGGAGGAGTTCGTTGGGGTTGCTGACAAGTACACAGCGATGACAGTGAGGACTGCAGTAGCACATGGAAGGTTCTAGAATTTGGCTGGGGGACCAGAAATGAATGATGGCTAGCTTTGTTGGCCAGCTGGCGGCTGTAGGTGGATTGTGGTGGACTTGGAGTTAAGGGATTTTTTTTTCTCCTTTCTCCCTCCCTCCCTCCTTCTTTCCTTCCATCTTGAATTCCTTCCAGTGAGCATTTTGAAAGTGAGAGACTGACTTTAACAACAGTCTCTCCAATGTATAAAATGAGGCTTTTGATGTCTGAGAGCAGCATTTTGTGTACAGATGATGATATAAGTTTCAAATTACTGTTCATTGTATCGTAGGTAATTTTAAACGTGGCTTTCCATGGCCTTTAAATTCAACTTACAAATCTTATGTTTATAATCTAATTTAAAACCATACATTTAAAACAGCTCATATAACTCAATATCAAAAAAACAATCAACGCAAGAAAATGGGCACAAGACCTGAATAGATATTTTTCCAAAGAAGACACACCGATGGCCAACAGGCACATGAAAAGATGCTCAACGTCGCTAATTATTAGAGAAATGCCAATCAAAACCACAATGAGGTATCGTCTCACACCTGTCAGAATGGCTATCGTCAAAAAGTCTACAAATAATAAATTCTGGAGAGGGTGTGGAGAAAAGAGAACCCTCGTACCCTGTTGGTGGGAGTGTAAATTGGTGCAGCCAGTATGGAAAACAGCACGAAGTTTCCTTTAAAAACTAAGAATAGAACCATATGATCCGGCAGTTCCACTCCTGGGCATATATATCTGGAAAAAGCAAAAACTCCAATTTGAAAAGATGCATACACCCTAATGTTCATAGCAGAACTATTTACAATAGCCAAGACATGGAAACAACCCAGGTGTCCGTTAAGAGACGATTGGCTTAAGAAGATGTGAGATACATAGATAAGCAACAAGGATTTACTGTATAGCACAGATTCAATATCTTGTAATAACCTATAATGGAATATAATCTGCAAAAAACCTGAATTACTGTGCTGTACACCTGAAACTAGCACAATATTATAAATTGAAGTATAAATACTTCAATTTAAAAATAATAAAAATAATAAATATATTGAAGTAAATTTTACTTAAAGCTGAAAATTACCCATTTCAAATAGGAATCACAAAGTTAATCAGTTAGATACTCTGATATGCCACATTTTAAAAACGTTAAAAATTCTTTACTACACATACTCCCTGATTATGTCCAGTGGTGCAAACTTAATCTTAACCATAACACAGTTGTTTTGATACTTTGGGTTTGACTTCTTTTTTCTTCAACTCATTTAATTCTCAACCTTGCCTCAGATTGCAGGACAACCAATATGATTGATCACCGGAGGCAAGGTGAGGTTGGGGCCAGGAACTCATGATCTCAGTATGCCACAGTATTAGGATTAAGTTTGGCTTCAAGAAAAAAAAAATCAAATACGTAATCGCTTAAACAAGATAAAAATGTGTTTCTCTCTCTAGTTAATGGTCCAGAGGTACGTGGCTCAGAACCTTGGTGAGTTCAAGGTGTCGTCAGGGAACCTAGCTTGGTGCTCATCATTGGTGTTAGTTTCCTGGGGCTACCATAAACTTGGTGACTTAAAACAACAGAAATTTATTCTCTCACACTTCTGGAGGCTGGAAGTCAGAAATCAAGGTATCAGCAGAATTGCATCCCCTGTGAAGACTCTAGGGAGAATCGGTTCCTTGCCTCTTCTAGCTTCTGATGGCTCTAAGTGTTCCTTGGTTTGTGGCTGCATCATTCCATTCTCTGTCTCACATGGCCTTCTCTGTGTGTGATGGTCTGATCCCCCTCTGCCTTTCTTTTATAAGGATACTTGTGATGATTATTGTGGTGGCATTTGGGGCCTACCTGGATAATCTGGAATGATGCTTTCATCTCAAAAATCCTTAACCACAGCCACATGGACCACTTTTCCAAATAAAGTAACGTGTACAGGTTCTAGGGATTGGGTCCTGGACATACCTTTGGGAGCTGTTATCAGCCTACATTCCCTCTCACCACAAGGTCACCTCAGTGTCCAGTAGGATTGTTGAGTACCGCCTGGTATGTCAGCATTTCTGCCAGAAAGGGGCCTCTCCCAGCTGGGTTGGCTCCCTTTAAACAGTCCTTCTTGAAATCCCACCCAACACTCACTTTCCTCTCAGTGGCTGCCAAGAAGGCTAGAAAATGCAGCCTTTTATTCATTTAATGTGCTGTGCTGCTAAAGTATAATTTTTCAAAAAAGCAGAAGCATGACACGTAAATATAAAAAGGTCCTATGTCAACAGTTTTATTTAGCTCATTCATTAAGGCAGGAACAAGCAAGACATTAAGACCAGTTTAAATGAGAATTTGGATTACAGGGATTTATAGTCTCTGCCAGACGAAATTCATATGCATTGATATCATTTTTTTTTTTTGCAATTCGCAGAGCGGTAAAATAGTCCAGTTGATAGGAAGTCAATCAAGGGTACACACCTATGGAATGAGATAGTCTGGAGAGTCTACTTTACATAAACAACCCCCAGCATCCCACTGTAAGGGATATCCTGTGATCTCTCGTTTCTTTCCAGGTATTGGGTACTTTTAAAACAGTGACCAGTTAAAAACCAGGGCTCTCTTATCAAGGTGCAAGGGGATGACAGATGCTGGGGCTGGCCTCTGGCTGGTTCTCCCTCTCAGTGGGTCAGAGATGTTTACCCAGGATAGAAGTTTCGTGCAGTTAAGAGTCACTCCCCAGCACTGAATGACACCCTCAGTCAGGCCCCCTCTTTTTTAATTAAACATTTTTTTCACTTATTTTTTGATTTACATAGAATAAAATTATTTTTGCCCTATGAGCTTTGGCGCAAATACGTGGAGCTGTGTAAGCACCACCACAGTCAAGCACAGAACAGTCCCTCACCCCAAAATATTCCCTCATCCTGCCCCTTTGTAGTCAGCCCCTACTCCCTGGCAACCCCTGATACGTTCTCCAAGCCTGTAGTTTGCCTCTTCCAGAATGTCATCTAAATAGAAGCATACATTATACAGCCTTTTGAACCTGGCTTCTTTCACTAAGCATAATACACTTGAAATTCATCCATGTTGTAGTGGGTGTCAATACCTCTTTTTTTTTTTCCCCAATGTATTTTTCTTATTGAAGTATAGTTGATTTACAACCTTGTGTCTTACCGCTTTACTTTTTATTGCTGAGTAGTATTAATTTATTGCATGGATATAACGTTGTTTATCCATTCACTAGTTGAAGGACATTTGAATAGCGTTCAGGGTTTTTTTGGTGATTATGAGTAAATGTGTATGCACGTATTGCTATAAATACATTCGTACAGGTTTTTGAGTAAATTTATATTTTCATTTCTCTTGAGTCAATACGTAGTTGTGGAGTTGCTTGATATGGTAAATGTATTAATTTAATTTTATATGAAGATGCCAACTGTTTTCCAAAGTGGCTGTACCATTTTGCATTCCCACCAGCAGTGTAGGAGAGTTCCTATTGATCTGCGTCCTCACGAGCAGTTTTTAATCATCAAAAATTTTTTTTAAATTTTAGCCATTCTACTAGGTGTGTAGTGGTAGCTCATTGTCCTAACTGGATCTTAATGGTCTCAGTGCAAGCTAGTCAGGTTGTAACTACCATCCAAGGATAATCTTTTAACCTAATCTAATTAAACTCATAAAGTCTCCTCCTATCCAGGGTAACCATTCGAGATATTTCTCTGTATAAACTGTTGGATGACCTTTCCTTGCCCTTGATCTTGGCACCCTGAGCATAGGTAGAAGGATTGACTTTACACAGATATGACAGGATGAGTGCCATTGCAAGTGTGTGTGAGGATGGAGCTGAGGAGAGTTTCAGGTGTTTCCTTCTGATGCCATTATCTTTGTGACATAGGACCCGAGGGTTCCTGCAGAGGGGGGAAGGTGGGGTGTGTGTGCGCCAGAGCTTTGTTTGAGGAGGATGGGCAAGTCTGGACCTGGGCCCTGAGGAGGATGGATTGCTGCTGAGTGAGACAGGACTGCTCTTCTCCTGCCCTCTCCAGGATGGTTTAGGAGGGTCATGGAGCACCTGCCAACAGGTGGGACCTCTGGATACACTGGAACCCATGCTCTTTCCTCTCACCCCATGCCTTCCCTCACTGATCTCCTGCCCTTGGCAAAAAGAATGAATGAGGGTTAGAACAGGATTCCACAGTAGCCACTGTACTGAATGAATATTTGAAAAAAATAACCCCGAATCATAAAAGTTATTAGTTTATAGCAAATATGTATAATTTATTCAAAAAGCAGAAAGGAACTTTTTCTTGTCAAAATTAACATTTGTGTACCTACTGAGTACATGGCGCTTTGTGGAAGCCAACAAAAGAGGCACGGCTTTCTTCCTTCCGCTGCTTTTATTCTGCGTGGGAATGGAAAAAGTAGATCACTCTGTCTCCCACCTCTGTGCAGGCCCTCTGGGAGGAAGTGATGCCACCCCCTTTTCATCCTCAGTCCCGGTTCAGGTCCCCGCCTCTTCCCTCTAGTGTTTTCCCCAGTCACTTAACACTGTCCGCTGGGCAGCTCTTTCTGTCTCATCTTCTTATTTGATTGGAAGCTGCCTCAGGGCATGGACAAGGTCCTGTATTGCTAACCCCTGTGGTGGTTTTCAAACATGAGTATCAGAATCACCCGGTGCTCTGGGGTGGGGCTGAGCATCTGCATTTCTAACAAGATCCCAGGTGATGCTGCGGCTGCCGGTCCAGGGACCACACGTTGAACCTTCAGGGAAAGAAAGTTCTCGAGGGCCCTGCCTCCCTGTTTCTGGGGTCTTTACTTCATCACGCAGCACAGGGCTCCTCTCCTGCTAAATATCAGGAGAACTCCTTCCCCCTTATGGGCTCCTTCCCTAGTTCCTTAGAGGAACTGAAATGATTCCAGGAAGGACTCTGATCTTTCTTCTAGAGACATCTTAGAACCAAAGTTTGTGGTTATTCATTTATTTGTGATGGTTTGGTTAGTGATTCTTACTAGCAAAACAAAACCAACTTCAGGTATTAGATTCTTTATGGTAAATTATAACTACTACCAGTAGTTACAAGATGTGAGGGCTAGAGTTTTCCTCCCTATAAACTCACTCAGGTATGAATGAAAACAAGGGTCAGATGGCATTCTGCCCATATAGAGGATTATTAGCAGGCTGGCACAATGCAGTCATATCACCTGTTTTATATGCCTAGTAAAGTTCCAGCTCTGCCCTTTTAGAAGGGTCACTGCCCTGATGGCACCTCGCATTCAGTGTTTACCTGTAGCAAGTATGGCAGCATTTCATGGACAACACGTTAGTTTTCTACTGTTGCCCTAAGAAATTACTACAAATATATCAGCTTAAAACAAATTGATTATATTACAGTTTTGTGGGTTAGAAGTCCAGGCACAGCCTGGCACAGCGGGTTCTCTGCTCTGGGTTTCACAAGGCCCAGCTGATGATGTTGCTGGGACTGCATTCCTTTCTGGGGCTCAGGGGATGAAATATTCCTGAACTCATTCAGGCTGGCTGAGTTCAGTGCCACATGGCTGTAGGACTGAGGTCCTCATTTCCTTGATGGCTCTTGGCTAGGTGTCGTTCTCAACTTCTAGAGGCTGGCTGCATTCCTTTGCATGTGGCCCCCTTCCTCCCATCTTCAAAACTAGCAACATGCCAAGTCCAGAAGGGCTGAATCCTTCTCAGGCTTTGAGTCTCTCTGACCATCTCCACTGCCTTCTGCCTCATTTCACTTCATACTCTTAACTCAGATTGCACTGACTTGCTACCCTTCTCTCCTTACACAAGGCCCCAGGCCCTTGTAAAAAGGTTTCTGGAAGTTCTGAAAGCCCCCCAGGGGACACATCACATGTATTCATGAGATGAAGACTGACTTCAGTCTTCCTCTTCTGCTTTTAAGGGTCCATGTGATTACATGGGGCCCACTCTGTAATCCAGAATGATCTCTCTAGTTGAAGGTCAGCTGGTTAGTAACCTTAATTCTTAATCCCACCTGCAGATCCCCTTCACAGTAGTACCTGGATTGTGTTTGATTCAATAATCAGGGCCTGGGAATCTTGGAGTGACATCTTTGGAGTTCTGTCTACCACAGACAGAAATTCAGTTATCCTGACATTTTTTAATCAGAGGCCAAATAATTCCCTGGAATCAGCAGCTGGACCTCCAGCCACTTACTTATCAAGCCTAGCGCACATCTGTGAGGGCCGGCTAGATTTTTATCTGCCTGGGTCGTACACGGGCCAGGGTGCTTCTGTGATATTTCTAGTCTATCCTCTTTCCTCAGATACCATGAATTCACCACTGAAAAGAGATTTCCAGCAACCATAATACTAAATAACAAAGTCAGTAATTTAACCTGTGTGAAATTCCATTTCTAACCTCCAGGGTGCTAATTAGCGTAACCGTGGTGCTGGTCGCTGATAAGGATGGCTAGCTGACCAACCTGGGCTTGTGGTGGCCTTAGCTGTTGTGTGTGGCCTTCTGATTAAAAGCTAGTTAACTATTCCAGGAGCCTGTATTCCAGATTAAGACAAGTAATTGCCTTCAGGCAGGAGATTAAAGGCAACGGACAGACACACATTTATGTCGCACTGTTTATGTTGAAGTGTTTTGAAATAAAATTCAGACGATGTGATAAAGACTCTTGTCCCCTCAACTGAGAGCTTCGGGGGAGTGCCGTCACATCTTGTTGTCACCCTGTGCCTGGCACGCAGTGGATGTGCAACAGATACTTGTTGAGTAAATAAATAAGGTGAATGAATGCATTTCCATGCTGTAATACATGAAAACTTAGATACAGTATAGGAACAGCATGGCAGACAAAGTGCATTGGGAGAAAGTGGAAACATTGCTCAGGGTACTTTGAACTGGAAATTTATTGTATTCATGGTGCTGTAAACATGCACACTGCAAGCTGAGACTTGCAAATCTTTGCCAACATTTATTTTAACAATGCTTTATTGAAAGGGGGATGGCTCCGTCTTGATAGACTATTTTCCTACTAGATTTAAGCGCCTTAATGGCAGTGCACGTTTACATCGCATGGTGCCTGTGCATCTCATGAGTAAATAAAGGCTGTCCACCCTTCTCAATGCATTCTTACAAAAAATAAGGTATTCAAAATAAGAAAAAGGAGGCTTAATGAGAGTAATGTCAGGTAACTTTCGTATTTCGTTACCCAATTTTTCCCTCTTGCCTTCTGTTTTTTTTTTCTTCCCTAGAATTAACAGTCTGAATTTCCCCAGACTTCACCTGTCTTTGGGTAATGAGGTTACAGGAGTGATAACTCAGATTACACTGACTTGTTGCTCACCTCTCTTCACACAAGGCCCCAGGCCCTTGTAAAAGTGTTTCTGGAAGTTTTGGGAAGCTCCCCAGGGGCACATCATGTGTTCACGACCAGGGATGCTCTGGCTGCTGGGGCAGCTGGTACTTCTCTCCCGGAGCCCTGCCCCGCATCAGCTCCTGGTACCCAGGTGTCATTCCCTGGAGCTGAGTCCGCTCAAGTAGCATTTCGGGGTTTTATTTACAGCCTCTCCGCTGCTTCTTGTAGGAGAAATCCAAGTGATGGATGTCGCACTGTGCTTGAAATTGCCCTCCCCTTGGGCTGAGGCTTTCTGACTGCGTCAGTTCATCATTTGGCTCCTTCTTCCTCAAAGTGAATCTTCCCAAGAGGCTCTCACCCCCCATAGATAGGCTTGTGGGCAGTCCTGCCAGTTGACCTGCCCAGCCTCACCACGGCGTGGGACAAAGTGGTCAGAGGCAAGGCCAGGTTCCCTCCATCCCATAAACTTTGGCTAAGTCTTCCCCTTTCTCAGTCCCAAAGTGCATGTCTCTCCCTCCCCCGACAATGCTTGCTTTTGGGTGTAGGGGAGGGAGAAGAGTCAGACTTTGGAAGCTCTGTGTAGGTATTGTGCTCTTTAAAAATCCAAGACTGTGATCTGATAGTTTACCACAGTTTACCATTTCTTATTGACTAATGACGTTTGCCCTAGTGATAAAGGTACCCCTGCCCTCCCCACCCCCCCAAAGGAATCCTCTTCCTCATCCCTTTTATTTTTCTCATCTTGTGAACATTTCCCAGTGTGAGATGAAAACTCAGACCAGATAAAATCGACAGGATCCTTTACTGTGACAGTTCAAGATGGTTAAAAAAAAAAAAAAAAAAAAATCTCTAAAATGATTGATAACACAGGAGGGTCACTTTTCATAGTCTCCAGAAGTCGTGAAAAATGTAAGATCTGCTTTAAATGCAGTAAGTAGCCTCAGGTGTTCTGTGTCCCAAATATTGCTTTCATATATATATATAAAATTATTTTTAACTGAAACACTCAGAAATGAAAAGTAACCCCTGCCCTTCTCTCTCTCACTGCCTAGAGATAAAGCCCAGTTTGGTTTATTTCTACCATTCCTTTTAAAAAAAATATTCCTTATATGGTCGTTTCTAAGCGGCAAAATAGTCAGCTGTGTGATTAAAATGTCAAAAGGAGTAAGAAAGCTGGCCACTGGGAAAAGTGTATTTGGAGATTTACATAAAGGCAGGAAAGGCACCAGGGAGAAGGCTGTGCTCCAGGTTGTGGACCGATTTGATTGATGGAGATTGTCCCTCCCCCACCTCCAGCTGACACAAGCGCTTCTGTACAGTGCAAGGAGCTGGCAGGAACTCTTCTGTGCCAGCTGCCTACTGGGTACCTCTGTAACCTCTTTGGGGGCACACTTTATGTTTCTCTTCATCTTGAGAGCCCTTTATCTTTAAATTTGAGAGCCCCCTTCCCCTGTATCAGAGTAGAGAATGGGGGGCAGAGGAGGTGGGGAATCGGGATAAGGAAAGGGATCCAGAGTATGAACTGGGTGTAATTTATGGTCAAGAACAATCCCCGTTTATCTTAAACCTTGTAAACTGGGCAAGTTGGTGCCCCATCCACGGCCCTAGACCCTGCTCAGACCCTGCCAGAAGGGTGGTCTTCCTTAGAGGTCCCGCCTGTGGTGGCCTGTGCTTTGCATACTTGATACCTTTGCTACCAAAGTATGGCCCATGGTCCTGACCATACCTGATAAGTGCATCAAAATCTGCATCTTGACAAGACCCCCATGGCATCCTTATGCCCAGTTAAGCTTGAAAAGTGCCTTATACCAGTGTCTTGGGTGCCCAGGAGTGACTGGGTGGCAAGGCTGGTGAGACAAGGAAGCACATTGGCTTCTGGATGAGCCCATTTTCAAGCTAATACCTGACAGTCTTGTTTTTAAGAGCCTCTTGCCTTAAACAGTTAGGAGCCAGCATACCATGCTTTCTGGGTAATTATTATTGTAGTATTGGATTCTGGTTAATTTGGGGGGATTAACCTGAGGGTGCTTGGTTTACACAAAGAGGGGAAGTTATTTTAGGTAGCTTATGCTTGGGAATGTTGAGCATTTCATTGTAAACAAAAAGCTGTGTGTAGAAAGGTGCTGGGCAGTAGTTTCCCCTGAGTAAGGGGGGTGTTAGGGGGATGGATTTTTCAGTTTTGATCTCTGTTGATAAAGAATTTGGCCACTTAATTTAGAAGGAGTTTTTCATTTCAGTGGCATAGAACTCAGTGTCATTGTGGTTTAATAGACAGCAGTTTAGTGTAAGATCAGTGATTACAATGGGTCTTAACTGGTGTGGCCTCGGTTGTCCTGTCCTGCGGTCAGTCTGGTCAGCTGACCACCTCACAGACCCTGAATGCCCTTGTTATAGGGCCCCCTATGTAGTGGAAACAGTAGCTCTTCTCTTTCTGGAAGATGTACCTCCTATTAACCCTGATTCCTCAGGTTTCCTCTTTTAACCTGTTATCGTTGTTTTCTTTTAGGGTTGGGTCTTTCCTTGAGTGTCTGATGATTTTAGTTTGTAAGTAAGTACAAGGTACTAAAAAGCTGATTGAAAGGTAGGGATGGCGGTGTGTGTGTGTGTGTGTGTGTGTGTGTGTGTGTCTGTGTGTGTCTGTGTCTGTGTCTGTGTCTGTGTAGGGCAGGCTTTTCGGTAGCGTGATTGGTCGGGGATCCACCATTTCTTTGAGGGCTTGTCCCCAACTGTTTCTCGTCCCAGGGAGGAATCCTCTCATCTCTTCCTGCTTGGTGTGCAAGCTTGCTGTCAGCATTTTCACAGCTGGGGCGGGGGGTGTGGAGAGATGCATCTGGGGCCCACCAATCCACATGGAGAATTTTTCTTAAGCCCAGGGTTTTAGTGTAGCATTCAAGAGTTTAGCTGTTGAATCTCCACGGTCTTGGAATTCAGCCTTTCCAGGGGAAAAGCTCTGCTTCCAGGATGAAGGAGGGACTGCTTCCTGGTTTGAGAAGGGGTTCTATGGCTCTTACTCTCCCTTCAATAGATTTCCAACCCATGGTCCTGCGTTCAGCCCTGCCGCGCCCCTGCCTTCAGAGGTGTCTGCTGTCTGGAGGCTGAGCCCTTCCTCCCCCGACCTCCAGCCCTAACCTTTTCTGCTGTGTTTCATCCATGCTCCTCGGCAGTCTGTTTCCACTTTCAGAAGTTTGGTTTCTTGCCTGTGGTTGTCTTCTTTTCCCACTGGTCTCTCTTAAATCCCTTTACTGCAGCTTTAATGGTGTTTTGAAAGGGAGTGAGGGCAAACGAGTGTTCATCTGCTGTGTTTAATGGAAAGTGCCCAAAGAGTCTCTAACGAGCGATTGAGGGGGAAAGAAGAAAACCTCTGTAGTTATAAATTTATCTGGTTTTATAGCATTTGAGGTTCAGCTGTTTATGAAAAGCAATTTAAATAAAAGGATCATGTTGGAGAGCAGTGGTTTATATTCACTTCATAATATTTCAACTCTTAGTAAAAGGGGAGATCAGAGACAAGTGAGTATGAATAAAAGATTTGCTGAATGTATAGCCAAGACCTGTGGATTTGGTGGTGGAAGGTTCCACTGCCCTGGCCTTTTCTAGGATTGCCTAGTTAATCTAGATTTCCTAGTTTCATAAGTGCTGAATGGTGATTCAGTACATGGGCTTCAAACCTGCACAGACCACAAAACCATTTGAATTCCTGCTTTGCCATGTGTGGGCCATGAGCAGATTGTTTCACTGATTTGAGCCTCAGCTTCTTGACCTAAAAATGGGGGAAATAATGCTTTTCTCCCAAAGTTATTAGTATTGAATGAATTAATGTATGTAAGTGCTTAGCCATGTGTGGTCACTGAATACAGTTGTATTTACTTTGTTACATTCTAGGTATTCTTTTGTCTCCAGCCTCACCAGTTCGCTATGCCAGGCACTGTGCCAAGTGTGGGAACTAGAGAGACCTGCCCTCTGCTTTCAGGATTTTCCCCTTAGAGCTGAACTCTCCCTCATTCATCGTTTAGCTCTGGGATGTACTGAGGTCCGAACTGGAGAGGGAGGGAGACCGTATTTGAACCTAGGTCTGCCCAAGTCTAGAGGCTCTGCTCTTTTTTTTTAAATTAATTTTTATTGGAGTATAGTTGTATACAACATTGTATAGTTACAATGTTGTGTTAGTTTCTGCTGTACAGCAAAGTGAATCAGTTATACATACACATATATCCACTCTTTTTTAGATTCTTTTCCCATATGTCATTACAGAGTATTGAGTAGAGTTCCCTGTGCTATACTGTAGGTTCTTATTAGTTGTCTCTTTTATGTATAGTAGTGTGTATATGTCAATCCCAATCTCCCAATTTATCCCTCCCCCCCTTACCTCTTGGTAACCATAAGTTTGTTTTCTACATCTGTGACTCTATTTCTGTTTTGTAAATAAGTTCATGTGTACCATTTTTTAGATTCCACATATAAGCAATATCATGATATTTGTCTTTTTCTGTCTGACTTACTTCACTCACTATGACAATCTCTAGGTCCATCCATGTGGACCATGTAAAGCATGGCATCCATGGTATCCATGTAATGCAAGTGGCATTAGTTCGTTCTCTTTTATGGCTGAGTGATATTCCATTGTGTATATGTACCACATCTTCTTTATCCATTCTAGAGGCTCTGCTCTTAACACCATCTCCTTAGTGTTGAGTATTTCTTACAGTGAGGGGTTGACCTCTGAGTAGAACACAGTTACAGACAAACAGATGGGCATAGATGCTTTCTGAAGGCTCTGGGTGACGTTGAGGTTCACATTCTAACCATTCCTAACAACAGCTGTACATCCATGTGAAATAGCCCACATTTGAAGAGAGTGCTTATTATTAGAGAACATCTTTGAAGGATCTGTGGCGTAGGTAGATTGCCTGGAAGTAGATCTATTTAGATTGGTTATTACTATACCCTGAGAAGTTAAGGTGAACAGAAACTTACAGGTACATCATGAGCGGTGCGTGGTTGCTGGTTGGGGCGATGTGAATCATTGGATGATAATAATAAAAGGCTTTAGCTCCCTTGAGTTCTTTAAATGGAGGAGCACAGATGATGAGAAAAAGGTGCCCTTGATTTCTTACCATAGGGAGTAGGTTGGGAACCAAGAGTGTGGAACGGTTCTCGTATTTGTCCATTTCTGCCTGCCCTGTTCAGGTTCTTCTTCCAAGTTGCTGTCTCCTTCACAGCAAATATCTTTGTTTCCCCTCGCCCCCCCAGTCTTTCCCTTCATGCATATTTATATATGGATAAGTGTGTATTTTTGATGAAATCTGAATTGTATCTTGTGTACTGTTGTATAGCTTACATTTTCCACTTAATTTTCCTTCTCTCCACTCCCCCACCCCCCACACCCAAACCATTCCACTTTAACCTTTAAAAACATTCCCTTTCTGACAGGGTTCAATCAATTATGAAGACAGCCATATGGTTAAATACTACATTAACCATTTAGAAAACCATGATTTCTAAAGTCTGAAATAATACCCCTATCTGTCAAGCTCTATAAGCTTCTTTGATAATGCAGCCTATTTTCAGATGTGGTACATTATAACTGGCTGGGAATTAGAGTGTTTTTATAGTAGTGTAGATGCTTTTGCAGTAAACCTTTAGGTGGCAGCACTTTCACCGTAAACCACATTCTGAATAGAATTTCTCAGATGCATAAGATGTTTGACGCAGAAGGATGCTCAGAATCCAGCTGACTTACCCCTTCAGTGTGCAGTGATGGAGCTGAGGACCTGGGAGGGGCAGGGCTGTGGCTCAGGGTTGAGCAGGAGGGAGAGCTGTGGACCACTGTCTGGCACTCTTCCTCCACCCTTTCTCTTACTGATGTGAAATGTTTCCTGTCTCTGTGGCATTGTTAAAAGCACACTTTAAGTATAAGGCAACCAAGGAAAATAAGAGTCAAGTGGATGATTCTGGACCAAAATGTAATGGGATGTTTGAAAGGACCAGGCAGAATAGGCAGTCTTTTTTTTTTTTTTTTTAAAGCAGCTTTATTTGGATATGATTCACATACCATACAGTTCAGTCATTTGAAGTGTACACTACAGCAGTTTTTAGTATATTCACAAGTTTTTGCAACCATCACCACAACCTAATTTTAGACCATTTTTATCACCGCAGACCCCTTAGCCATCATCACCCCACAAGCCTGCACATCCCCCAGTCCCTGGCAACCATTCATACTTCGTTTCTATAAATTTGCCTATTCTGGACATTCCATATGAATGGAGTCATAGAACATGTGGTTTTTGGGGACTGGCTTCTTTTACTTAATTTTTTACTTTATTTATTTATTTTTGGCCGCAACGCGTGGCATGTGGGATCTCAGTTCCCTCCTGACCAGGGATCAAACCCGCGTCCCCTGCATTGGAAGCACGGAGTCTTAGCTACAGGACTGCCAGGGAAGTCCCTGGCTTCTTTTACTTACCAAAATATTTTCAGGCTTTGTCCATGTTGTAGCATGAATAAGTACTTCATTCCTTTTTATTGCCCAATAATGTTACATTGTATGAATATATCACATTTTGTTGTCAGTTGATGGACGTTTGGCTAATTATGAATAATGCTGCTACAAGCATTCATGTACAGATTTTTGTCTGAACATACATTTACATAGAAGTGGATTTGTTGGACCGTATGATAACTCTATATGTGTAACCTTCTGGGGAACCACCCAGCTGTTTTCCAAAGTGGCTGCGTGTGTGCCTTGCCACCAGCAACGTGTGAGGGTTCCATTCGTTGTAATTCAGAATTCCAAATTTTCTGATGATAAGCTGGGGACGAAGGGGAGGTGAGAGAGATGATTCTCAGGCTCTCTCGTGTCCCTGAGTCGCATGCCGGACTGCCTGTTCTGCCTTTCCGAAGGTAGCTGTGTCAGCTACCAAGAAACCAGCCGGCTTCCCTGCCCCACACAATTGCTGTGCGTCACCAGGCTGATAAAATGCCTGCGGTCTGTGGCCACGCAGAGCATATTGATGTTATAGTCTGGCTGTTTGTAATCCTTGCCTCCTGACTTTAGAGATACCAGGCAACCTGATCGTCTTGGTCCCAGTTAGAGAAAAATCCCAAATAAAAAACCCTTCGCCACGAGCCGTCCAGGTCTGGACATGTCAAAATCACTTATGTGACACACACCAAAGACAGCTGTAGAGACTGCACAGCGAAAGAGCAGCTTTTGTTTTTGTCAGAGTTTATATTCTCCAAGCTGAGCTTATAGCCCTTTCTTTGGCAGCCCAGACTGGACGTTCTTACATCTGTACTGAAATGACTGTGTGTGTGTTCAAGGGAGGGGAAGGGGCTGGCTCTTCCTTTAGGCCTATCTGGGTCCTGGTGAGGACACACACTGTACATTCTGAAGCTTTGTTTGCAGCTGGAAAAAATTAGCCACACTCAGATCTTTCCCGCTGCAGGTCCCGTCAGGAAGCCCAAGTATGTGGAAAGCCCCAGAGTGCCTGGAGATACGGTCATAATCCCGTTCCGAGACGTGCCCAAGCCAACAGAGCCCAGTGAAAATGGTAAGAATATGTTTTCAATGATTTTCCCCCCTAAAGATTTTACACCATGACACTCCACTTCTGAGTGAAACTTGAGTGCCTCTTGCAGGAATGCTTTGCTAAACTGAATGTATCTGGGAGGTGGTTTTCCTTGGGCAGTTACAGAGATCTGTTTAGTTAATGTAAATTCTTGGGATTATGTACATAGTGTAGGAATAGTTGAGTGGGTGCATATGCATTGTTTACAGGTTGAGACTTAACTTCCTGTCGATTTTGACCTTCCTGGTTCGGGGGGGACATGAAAAGCCAGCCAGTAGACTGCTTCCAAGATTTTGTTTTGTTTTGTTTTTTAGTGCTCCATCGTTTTAGAATATTCAACAGCAGGCTTTGGCTGAAAAGCTGAAACTGTAGCTAGACAAAGCTTATAATAACTAGCTTTCTTAAAAGCATTTGGTAGCTTTTGAAAGCTGCTTATTTTTTTTTTTAGACACCAAAAGTTTTTCTTTAGAGAATGTTGAAGTAGAGGCAAAAAATATCCAAATTGATTGAAACTTTTCATGAAGACACTTTATATTTTGCTTTTTTTCCCCTATATCTGGAAATAACATGGAACAGACGTTACATACTCTAGCATTTCGTAGATGTATTAATAGTTCTTTATTTTTTTAAATCGATTCCAGAATGTACCTGTTTGTTTCTTTCTCTGGGGTGGGGGGTTGTGTCCCCAACTCACAACTCTAAGGTCTTTAATTTATGTGTTTTGAACTTACATCCTGTTTTCCTGCAGAAACACATGGTTAAGAATCCTGGCATATGTAGAGAAGCCTGTTGTACTCCCAATATGGACACAAGTTTATGTAGTAATGCTGAAAGAGAAAACTCACCCATATTTCCACCTTGGAAGACCTGGCATCCTCCTCTCCCTGATTGTGGGTGGAGAGGGGTATAGCTTCTTTATGTTCTACCACTGTATGTGCATTTCATGTTTCTGCTGAGGCATAGGAGGGAGTGGGTACGAAGTGTAGGACATGGTAGGAACATGGAGTGGGGTGGCAGTGGTGGCGGTGAAAATAAAGCTAAAAATGAGCTGAGTGTGAGGGGTTGGCAGAAGATGAAAATCAAGAAGAGGAGTTTGGGGTGGGCGGGGGTCGAGATGGAACCAGGAGCTGAGCATTCTAGGCAGGGAAGAAATGCTGTTGCCTGCATCTTGGCATGAGAAATGCCACCCTTTTTCCTTCTGTCCAGGCACCCAGCCGTTTGGTTTAGGTAAGAGGTTCACACTAGGATTTGTGCTGAGGAGGAGCAGGGCACCAGGTGTGTGGTGGTGCAGAGGGGAGGGTCCACAGTGCTGTCTGGTCAGGATAGCCGGAAACCCTGCAGACCCTCCTGGTTGTGAATTCACGCGTGCAAGGTGTCTGTGGGTCGATCTTCTCGCTCCTTTCTATTCTGGGTGTCAAAAAGAGTGAAAACCTGTTCCTCTGAAGTGTGAATATCAATAATCTGAATTTACTGAGCTGTCTGCCCATTTCAGAATAAGCCTGCCCCCCTTACCCTCATCCCCACCTGCCTTTGGAGTCCTGGTTGGTTTATGCCCCTGGCATTTGGCTGGTGTGGACTCCATTATGTGACGCCTTCCTCGGTGGCCAGGAGTCTTGCTGACATCCTGTCTAGAGTTTAGGGCTCCCCCTGGGGTAAGAATGAGGACAAATTTGGGATTTTTATTGGGCAAAGAAAAGAGGTTACAAAATAGTTCCCACTGTCAACTTCTCTCCCCTTGCCCAAGGCAGAATTGGCCTTCTTAGGGGAGGAGGTATTCTTATGCTTGGCTGCCAGCTGAGCTAAATTCAAGCACAGTGATTGATATTGTTGGTGTAGCCTGCAGTCTGCAGATGTGCTTACTCTCGAGACCCTAACTCCTGGATTCAGCATCATCAGTCTCCATGGGGACTGAAATTACGACATACCCGGGCTGCGAATACACACCAGGAGTTTCCAGAAGTTTCACCTAGAATTAAGAAGCAAGGTACATTTCCCCTTTTTTGGGCGTTGGGGAAAGGGGCGTAGTTCATGCTTGCGGGCACATGGTCTTTCGTGGCTAGCCACGAAGCCGGTGGAAGCCCCAGGAGAGTTATCTGTTGGTTGATGAAGAGGTGGTTGCCTAACAAAATTTAACTTGATGATTAGTAAACGATGGTGTGTTTTGTAATCCCCGTGGAATCCTTTACCTTTCAATGGGGTTAATTAAGTTTGCCATATTAAAGTACAAATTTTATGTCCAGGTCACTGAATCTAAAGGCGAGGCTGGAGCAAACTAAAACTAATTGAGTTTGAGTATTAACCCAAGCATGTGCAGATGCATGCATGATGGGCTAAGTCCTAATTTCTAGGATTTCATAGTAGCAGCATCACTTAAGTTTTAATTTAAAATTTGGGCTTATACTTTTCCATATTTCCTTTGGGCATTTTTAAAAAGTCTCTAAGACACTTTTCTGGATGCTGTCAATAATAGCATTTCAGTAATCCCCAGACCAACAAACTATTGAAAACAGCCCCTCGTGAAATGCTTTTGAAATTTCCCATAGACTCGTGAAATATCAAGTTATTCCTAGATGTTTGAAATACCCTTTCCAGACTAAGCTGCCTCCCTTTATGGTTGTGTTGCTCCATAAATTCTTGACTCTTAGCTCTCTGAAATTTAAATCAAAGTAAAACAAAACCAATGAGCACTTTGAATTTATCCATTAACTTATAAGCAGTTGTATTTATGTGTAATCTGCTTATTTTAGCCATGTGGGAAGTGGGATATATGATATGGGCAGATGAACATTTTTATTATAAGCAAAGAACGGGTTTATTAAAGTTTACATTAACCTGGAAACATCTTTATGGAAAGAGATTCTACTTTATTCAGTATTTTAAAATATTTTGGAAAAACAGCACTTTCTACTCTGACAAAAAGAGTGACTTAATGAGGTCCTCAAACAAAATACAATCCCCTTTTTCCTGTCAAATGATCCTAATAAGCTATGTGTCATACAGAGTAAGTTCTTCACAAATAAGCTTCCTATTGCTAAACCAACATATTGTTTAAGGGGAAAATGTCACCCACAAAACAATACCTCTGCCTTAAGGGAAAATAAAAAACTAGATAAATTAGGGAGGGTTATTAGATTATAATAGGATTCACAGCTATGTTTCTTGGAATTAGGGGCCACCATAATCCATTTAGGTTTGCTTCAATCTGTCATTAGCTTCTTGAGCAAGCTTTGATGGGGAGGGGTGAGAAAGTTTTAGTCTTATGAGTCATTGCTTGGTGAAGTCTCAAAATACGACGAAACGTTTTTTTTCTAGCAGTGTGGTTAGCAAGTAAAACTAACACTTATGAAACAGCAGAATAATTAAACGCAGAACTATCTTACTGGGAGGAGTGAATCTTTTTTAGATATATGTTTAAGTAAATATTGATGCCTTATGTTTTTGATTCCTATTTTAAACATTCAAAAAGATGTAGAGAATGAAACAGGTATAAAGAATATGGTACGTGTCTACCCACTACTCAGTTTAAGAAATAAAACATGACTGTGTTTCCTCCTGATCACATTTCTCTTCCTTTCCCAAGAGGTAACCTTGCTCCTGCTAATTTAATTTTCAGCTTCTTAGCATGGTGATGCACCACTTGACCGATGGTTGAATAAGGTTTTAGTTAGATGGAAGTACAGAAGGGGGACATCCCTGGTATGTGTGTAGTGGAGGAGAGACTAGAGGTAGAGTAGCCATTCGTTCTGCATTCCCTTGAATAAATATTAAATTCTTATGCTGTGAAAAGTACTATGTTGGATGCTATTTAAGATGGGTTATCAAGCTTAGGTCCTTTTTTCTTGGAGCCTTAGAGTCTGGTCGGGGATTAAAGACCTATATATACAGAGTAACTATAGTACGGGGGTGGGGGAGTAGTGTTGACTAATCCAAGCTGTGTGACCAATTGGGTGCAGATAGAGGTGCTGTGCCGGGAAAGACTTGCTTGGAGTACTACGCCTTGATTCACTTGTCAGCAAAGTATAGGATGGAGTGGGGCAGGAAAGGGACTAGAGTCAGGGAGAATGGTTAGAAAATGATTTCAGTAGTTAAGTGAGAGAATAAGATCTCAAATGAGAACAGGATCAGGAAAAAAGTGATACAGGAAGATTCCTGAGGAATTGCAAGGACCTGGAAGCCGTAAGAGACAATGATGATGACATCACGGTTTTGAGACTACATTAACCAGACACTAGGAGAGAGGGACCTGTCCATTTTGGTTTGAGTTCAGTTTCAGGCATGTTGAGTTTGAGGTCTGGGAACATCTAGGCAAAAGTGTCCAATGAACAGTTGGAAAAATCAAACTTAAGAAAGAGCTCAGGGGGTAAACTGGGCAGCCTTTTACTTAGAGGGAACGTGATGAGATTAGGTGCATTACACTAGGGAAAAGGTCATAGAGAGAAGAGACCTGAAAACCTTTGGTATTTTATTCTTGAGCTGTGAATAAGGTGGAAGAAGCACCAGCAAAAGGGTAGAAGAACCCACAAGACCACACAGTATCCATGGGTCTCCCCTCTGAGTGTCTGATGTGACAGTTGCCACTTTCTTCCTTGGAGAGCAGAGTATCTGCCAAGGTCAGAAATTCACAGGAAAATCAAAAGAGGAGATGGGCCATGAAAAGAGAGTTACTGTGCCTAATAGGGCTGTTTTAGCAGGCTTGTGAAGGTGAATGAGTTTAAGTTGTAGGTATGTGATAAGGAAATGGAATTGGTGAGGATAAACCACCTCTCTTTTACCCCTAAGAAGCTGAACAAGTAAGGGAAGATGAGAGATCAGTTAGTAGGGTGAAGGGAGTCTGCGACTATGGTTTTATTTATTATTTTTATGAAAAGGGAGAATTTAGTACAATTGAAGACTTAAAGGTTCTACAGGAGTGGGACATGGACTTCTAGGCATCCCTAAGACCCTTGCAGAGGGTCTGTGAAGTCACAGCTCTTTGCATAATAACACTAAGATATTTCCATTTCTTTTGCATTGACAATTGCAGTGATGGTGCAAGGGCAATTGTTGGTAAGACTTCTGATGCCTTAATACACGTCAAAGTAGGGGCTCCTGCTATTCTAGGGCTACATGTGGTATTTTTTTTTTTTTTTTACCAGCACCCACTTGCATCAGAAATAATAATTCACTGAAAAATGTCCTTGATGAAGCCCTAAAAATAATGAATTTTAAGTCTTGACCCTTGAATACCCATCTTTTTAATATTCTGTGTGATGAAATGGGAAGTCTGCAGAAAGCACGTCCACTGTGTGCTGAAGTATGATGGTTGTCTCAAGGAAAAGCACCTGTGTGATTGTTTGAATTGCAAGCTGAACTAGCCTTTCTTTAAAAAAAAAAAAAAAAAAAAAAGAACATCATTTTTACTTGAAAGTACAACTGACAAATCAGGGTTATTCAGAATTGGGTATTTGACATATATTTTCTCGAAAAGGAACAAAATGAGCACGTCACTTCAATTAAAAAAACAAACAAACAAACAAAAAATCCTGACAGGGATTAGTTGCCAATGATACAATTTGACCTTTCGAATGAAAATTAGGTTTTGGGGAATTTGCATCTGTCCCAAAGAGCTTGATGGCTTCCCAAGACTTTTCTATTAATGACTGTGACATTTTGGTGTTGTATAATAAAATGTGTCAACACTTGCAAGATCTGCAAAACCAGTATTTTCCAAATGACCCAGTGCATGATGTTACAAAATCTTGCATGGGTAAAATCCATTTGAAGCATAAAACAGACCATTGGATTTTACTGTAACAGAGTACAGAAAGTTCACTGATTCAGATTCAGAGTCAACATTGGAACTAACCTTTAAGAAATTGCTACTTGTCAAGTTTCGGGGAGGTGTCAAAGAAGAATATATGTAATTAACTGGAAAGGTTCCTCCCTTTCCCAACTATTCAATACATTGCTCTCTAAAGCCACAATTCTTCACATGCTTCAACCCATAGAACCTATCACAACAGATTGAATGCAGAAGTAGACATTAGAATCCAACTGTCTTCTATTAAATCAGATATTAAAAAGAATTTGAAAAAATTTTAAAACAATGCCATTCTTAACTTTTTAAGTTAAAATACAGTTATTATTAAAAATGTTATTTGTTAGTGTAATTTTTATTAACTTAAAATGGATTAACATAGATTTTAACATTCTTAGTTTTAATTTCTAACATGCTAAATATCAATAGACATAACCCATATAAGCCCAAGCTCTTTGGAGTTCTTGATTTTTAACGGTGAGCTCTGATACTAAAAAATTTGAGAACCACTGGCTTAGAGGAAGGAAAAGAGAGGGAGAAAATAAAAATAGGTGAGAAAATTGATTCACAGACTAATAGTTATCTAGACTGGAGAGGATGAAGACTGAAAGTGGCAGTGTGACTGAAGAGAAAAAGGCGAATTCAGGAAACATTTTGAAACAGGAAATAGTAAGATTTGGTGACAATTTCAGTCTGGGATGCGTGAGATGAAAAGCCTAAAGATAACTTATATGATAACTATGTTTTGGTATTCCAGACTAGAAACCAGTTATTGACAGAACCAGATCAGGTTCATGGATAGATACTCCTCCGTAAATAGTATTTTTGGAAATTGAAGGAGGAGGGAATGGCGATGCCTTAGGAGAAGGAGTAAGCAGAAAGAAACAGGAAAATGTTTGTGGAGTACAAGGCAAGGAAGGCAAGAGGTTTAGCAAGAAGCAGGTCCTAGACAGGTAGAGGCAGAGGAAGGGATTTAACATCAATCAAGGCTGTGTCTCACTTAACAGACTTGATTCAGAAGTACTGTCTTGGAAGCTGATGTTAAGTCAGTGGTTCACGGTTACATGCTAGTGAATAGCCAAGCATCATCAGCAATGCCCAGCGCTCTGTTGAGTTTGAGGAGGATGAGAGTGGAGAAAAGCCTTCTCTTGATGGCATTATCATTGGTAATCCCCAGGCACTTCCAAGGTTCTAATAGCGTCTGGCTTTAAGAAGGCAGAATGATTATATGGGAAATGAAAGCAGTTAAGTGTGGGCCAAGTTGGAGCAGTTTGATAGCAGGAGGGGATTTGTTGTCTTGAAGGAATAGTGAGTTCAGAAAAAGTTAAATTAAGGCAGAAAAATTCCAAACAGAAAACTATTTTTTTTTTTTTTAGGTAAGAGAAATATATGCACATTAAATATAGAAAGGAAGCCATGAAAACAGAAAATGAAGTAATAGTGAGAAAGTGAGCTCTTGGTGTTAAAATAGGTAGAAATAATGACCAACTTTGATACATTGTTTTATCTCAAAGATATTTGGCTTATAAGATGTTTCTCACATTTGTTTTGAGCTTCACAATCTATAAGAAGTAGGTGATGACCACTTCCCTGATGAGGAAATTGAGGTTTAGGAGAGGCTCACACTGTAAGGGGTCCAGAATAGCTTTAGTGTGGGGAAGTCTCTTCCTCTGAGCCTGTAGGGGGGAGGCTGAGGGGATGGTTATTAAGGGGACAAATAGGTTTGAAGTTAGGATGGCGGTAACTGGGGAGCCAGTCACCTTGTGGACTGTCCCTGGATGTTGGCACCCCAGATGTGATCTTACAGGTGTGAATAGGTAAAAAGAGCCAGGCAGGGAGTGATCAAAGAAATTCCCTTTGCCTTTCTCCATGTGATTATTCCACAGTGGTGTAATAGCGAGGATTTCATGAGAACATTATTGGGAGGAATATCGCTCTCCACTTACCTAACGGATTCCTAGGGATTGTGAGGCCAGTAACTCTCTCAACTCCAGCTACAGTCCTCATAAGTTCTTTGGATATTTAAATCTATGAGATGTTAAAGCATTGCTAAGAGATGAGGTCTTTCTCTCCAGCCCTTATCCCACTGCTATGGGGTAAGGTACACCCATTATTGATGAGTGATTTAATATTAATTACACAAATGAAAATAGACTATCTAGAGTATCCCACTGAATTTTGGTTTGGGAGTCATTCTGGAATCATTAGCTCAAAGAAAATCCTATCTGACTGTTCAAATCTCAGTATTTGATAATTGACTATGGAAGGAGAAATACATTTCCATTTCACAGTCGAGTGTATCAGTGTGTGTTCCCAGGCAACTCATCTCCCCCAAAATGGCACTGTCACACTTCACCCAGGGGTCCTTCTGCCAGAATGAAAAGTTCAGCGAGAGACACTCTGTGCGTTAGGGAAGGAAAGATGCGGACAGCTTGACGTGGATTAAGGAATTCAGACCAAAGGGGACTTCTGAGGGGAAGGTCACTAGGATGACATTTTAGTAGAAAGAGTAATATGAAAAGACAGTTGGGAAGCTTCTGGAAGAAAGAAAATTGTAGTGGCTTAATGGATGCCAAAACTGCAATAAAGAACATCTGTTCATTCCTCCCAAACCTGGGTAGATTTTTGGAACGTTGGTAGCAACAAAGACCAGATTGAACAGTTAGGAGAACAAGTTAATGAAGAATTTGGGCGTCTCTTGTCTCTTCAGGAGACTGGAATGGCCATTGCTCTCCAACTTGTCTGAAGGGGGGAGGTTTAGATGACTAGTTGTCTTTGAATTTATACACACACACACACACACACACACACACACACACACACATATACATATATATGTGTGTGTGTGTGTATATATATACAATGATATACGTATATAAAATTATTATTTTTTTAATGAAAACCTTGACAATCTGGGGTGAATCTGCTGCCTCCGGCCCCCCTTCCCACCCAGGACCTACACAGGATGCAGGTCTTAGAGTGAGCCGTTGGCCGTGGCCCTTTTTGTAGTCAGGGTAAATTCTGTGACAGCAGCTGCCAACTGGGAGTAGTTTTTGGCTCTTTCCCCAGAGTGTTTCAGGTTGAACCAGAAGCTAGACATTCTGGGGCAAGTCACAATTGGGTAGCAGTGTAGAGATTGTTTTGAAAAGAAAAGGGGGTGTGGAGTAGGGATAGTGCTGAGTTCTGGCCCCTCACCCACTTCTTCCCCTTCCCAGCTGCATCCTGTTCTCTCCCTCCCGTCCAGCTGCCACACCTAAGATAAAGTAGCTGCCCTGCCTGAGCCTTGGGGCAAGGGCGGCACTGATCCTGTTCTGAAGTAGTCCAGCCCTTGGGTGTGCCTGGGTCATGCTGATTTGGTTTGGTTCCTGCTTTCCTTTCCCCAGTGCCCATGTACCTTAAGAGTCAAAATGTGGTTGGAGATCTCTGGTGGGAAGGGACCTTCTGTAGAGTGGCTTTGAGGGTGTGGTTGACCTGCCCTGGGGTGGCTCTCTTACCCCTGTCATTGGCTTGGGGCCACTGCTCCTTCATGTTATGGGTTTATCTCAAATGATCCAGAAACATCAAGGCTCTTTTAACCCACAAAAATCAAGCCTCGGTTGTTTTATCTCTGCAGTATTCTAGAGCAACTGAAAAATATCCAAGCTGGGAAATAGCTCTTCTTCTCACCCTAAACATTGGGAGCTTTTGAGAGCAAGCAAGGGGTGGGGTACTTTTCCTTCCTTGAGGATACAGTCAGCCTAGTTCCCCTTGTAGCTGCCATCCTGGGAGCATGACATAGCAAAACTGATAATGTGGGTGAGGATAATACAGGTGGTCTCCTCAGCTCTGCTTATGTTGATTTTTGTAGTTCCTTACAAAAGGCAAAGTTAGCATTGAACTTTGGTGCTGCTGTTGTAGCTCAAAAGTAATATCTCAAATTTGTTCTTTCCTCATTTTATTTTTCTATGACCTATTACGTATTATCTGCAGATTTCCACATCCAGGGAAAATTGTTCATGAATATATGGATCTAGGTACCTAGACAATTAACAAAAACCAACAAAACATTAAGATGAATGACTCTATTACGGGTTGTATGTTGTTCTTAAGTTCTAACTTTTGTAGGCACAGTTAACTTTATACATTATTTCATTCCCTGATGGATGCTGACTTAAAACTGTAAGAGAGCTGTTAGAATGATGTGAATATCATTTTGTCCACCATAATTAAGTTCCCTTAGGCTTTGGATACAAGGTTAATCTACAGCTCAACATTTAACTCAAATCCAACAATAAAATTCTCTTGAGTGCACAAAGCAAGATGACCAGCCTTAGGGCATCCAAACATGCCCTGTGACCTTCAGGTGGAACGTGCTTCCAGCCTTACTGTGGAGTGTGCTGAGAATACAACCGATTTTTCTGCATCTCCCCATGGACAGCAGGGTATACTACTGGGTCCTGTCTCTTGGGACACAGTTCACTGGGACTTAAGATCTTTGTTTCAGCATGGATCCCTGATGATTGACCCTTGGGTTGGAATCCTGGTTTTGACTTTCACTCCTAGGGGGTGTGCCCAGGAAGTTTCCACTGAAGTGGTCATGCCTCTGTCTTGTTTAATGAGAGCTTGCATTTCAGTTTTCTCCCCTGCATCTAATAGCTCCGGCAGCATGCCACTTGGATTTTACTTTATTTCAGCCTCCTGTTGGCATTGGACACACTGTGCTCTTCAAGAGTAAGATGAGGAGTAGGCCTTTTTCTGCCTTTGGTGTCTGAAGTACCCATTTTTCATGACATGGAAATAGGAATTGCCATCAGAAAATGACACCGTGTCTTCTGATTCAGGTCAACAATTTCACCCTTTGCACTTGGAGTTTCTCTTTTACTGTTTTCTTAACCTGTCACAGTCTCTTAATTGGAATGTATTGCTGGCGGACAGGCAGCGTTGTCAAACTTTGCGCGTTTTATAAAAATAACACAGAAGCACTAGACAAGCAGCTGTAATGCCAACTCCTCCAGATGCGATACTGAAATTCCCGAGAGGGGCGTCTTTCATTGTTTTCTTTCTTTGTTCCAGAAGCAAAGGCCGATAATGAACCGAGCTGTTCACCAGCAGCTCAAGAACTGTTGACAAGGCTGGGATTTTTACTGGGAGAAGGGATCCCAAGTTCCACACACATCACCATTGAAGAAAAAAACGAAACCATGGTAATGCCCGAGGAAGACACTGCATGTCATACCTGCTCAGAGGATGAATGAAGGCATGACCGTCTTCCCCCCTCCCTGAGTGGGGAGGTCGTTGTTTGGGCCAAATGAGTCTGGGCTGCTGTGTCTTGAAATTCATTTCAGCAGTGTGTTTGTGAATCTTTGTAGTTGACGTTGGGGCGGTGAGAAGCAGAAGGGTGTAGAACTTACTAAAATGTCTACATTAACCTTCTGATCACCACCTGGCGAAGAGTAGCTGAATGAATTAAAGCGGCTGAGAGAATTCCTTAGTAATGACACTACTTTTATCTTTATAGCACCGTTCTTCTCATCTGGCTGCTTTGGTACACGCTTTCCTGTGCATTTTTATCCGTTGAAATTTTGGAGGGTCAGTGGGGTGAGGAAAAGATTTATAGGAGATGAATAGAGACAAAATAAAATGAGATCAAATGGTCCATCTACGGAAGAGCACTCCCCTTCCTAGGGAACAGCAGCCTGACACATCCGAGATGAGAAGTGTACGTCTGAATAGCAACAAGGGGCCGGAGCCTCTGCCCCCTGCGAGGGTCTCAGTGAGGGTGTCACGCATTGATTGAGATCGCAGTGGCCACCCGTCTCCTTCCCCTGATCGCAGAGCCCATAAATCTTCAGGAATTGAATCAGGTTGCAGTGCTTGTGAAACATTACAAAAACAGAGTTCCCAGATTTTCCGCACAGAGGTCAAAGAACCCATTTGTCTTCTGCAGACGTTAAATGAAAGGAAGTCTGCCTGTTTGCTTTTTCTGCTTTACTTAAACGCACATTCCCACTAAATTATTTCTAAGACTGCCCTTTTAAGAAAAAAGAAGATGGCAAGGTGGGGGGAACAGAACTAGGAGATTTCTCTCTTAAATTTTGGAAGACCGTATATATTAAGATCCCTAGATTTAAAGAACAAAACTGTTTTCCATTTTCCGGTTTGTAGTTTCATTGTTTTAGCATCAGAAACAAAGGGATGTGTAGCTGCGCTAACTCCTCCTTCCCTTCATCTTACAGTGCACAGCTCTGAGCCAAGGCATCAGCCCTTGCTCCACACTTACAAGCAGTACCGCGTCTCCTAGCACCGATAGCCCCTGCTCAACCTTGAATAGCTGTGTCAGCAAGACGGCAGCCAACAAAAGTCCCTGTGAGACCATTAGCAGCCCTAGTTCCACCCTGGAAAGCAAGGACAGTGGAATCATAGGTAAGAAGCTCACTCCTCGGTCATGTGCTGGCTCCATGCATTTCAGCCAGAGCGTTCACTAGGCACTTCTTAAAGAGGGTTTTAGCATGCGTGGTTTGTGAAGGTCGGCCCTCCGGGGCCTGCCCTGTCCTTTGCAGATAGCACCGGCTCCATGGACAGCTGAGAGGATGAAGCATTGGCTTTTACATTCCTTGGTGTTTATTTTATAACCCTGGGCTCATTTGGTAAAAAATTTTCCAGATCAGGTGTGGCCTGCGAAGTTACAAAAATCTTCCCTCCTCACTGAGTAATTCTACTTGATGGGGATCGGGTCTGGATAGGACACACCATAGGGCAAGGAAATCCCTGCATATTGAGAAGTCTTCCCAGCTCAGTCTCAAGGTCACTGATCTCCCCACTTATTTCTGGGTGTTTGTTCTTTAGTTTCTTATAATGGCATCTGACCACTGTTTGGAGGCCAGGAGTTTCTAAGGAAACCTAACTGCCCGCACACACCCATGCCCATACCCACGAAGTAGGTGTGCGTGTGCTGAGCTGAGAGTCTGGAGACACAGAGTGTAGTCCTGACTCTTAGGCTGCCTGGCTAGGTGACTTGAGCAACATTTAATTGTATTCTTTGCACACTTCTTTCCTTCTCAAAGGAAATCAAAAGTAAGGCTTCTGATTAGGTCAGTAGTTTCTAGTCCCACGTTCACAATAGAATCAACCAGGGAATTTAAGAGCCCTTGTTTTTACATCCCATCCCAGACAGAGTGCATTCGCATTTCTGCAGGCGGGCCTGGGCGCCTGTGTGTCCCAGGCTGCAGCCTGGTGTCTTTCGGGTGAGCTATTCAGGTCTCTTGTGCGCTGAGGCCATGCTGCTATCTGACACCAGTGCTCTCCTGCACAGCTCAGCCCCTCCCTGTTGCCCGAGTGATGCACATGTCTTTGAGGGATATTTTATGTTTTATGTATGTAACCAAATGCAGTGACATTTGAGCTTTGTTTTCTCCAGTCACCTGCAATTTCTTTCAAGTGTAATTTGAAAAACCAAGCTCTGCAGGTTCATCCAGTTTTATTTTGGCGATTGCCCCAGAAGATCTGTGAGATGCCTAGGACTGGGTGGTGGGCTCTGTGAGGGGCCCGTCAGCGTGAGGAAGGCAGTCTCTTCCCTCGGTTTTCACTTGGATCAGGATCTTCTGTGGGTTTTTGTTTCATTTTTGTTTGAATTGTCTCATTGAGATATAATTTGCATACCATAATATTCACCCATTTAAACCATTGAGTGGTCTGTGTTTATTCAGTACTGTGCAACCATCACCACAATCTGATTTCAGAATATTTTTACCACTTCAAAAAGAAACCCTGTACCCTTAGAGGTCACACCTCATTTCCCCACATACCCCAGCCCTGCTCAACTGGCAATTGACTTTCTGTCTCTACAGACTGGCTAGCTCATTCTGGACATTTCATGTGAATGGTAGGTTGTGGTTTTTGTAGCAGGTTTGAATTCTTTTCACTCAGCTTCAAGCCCTTCCAGTGAGCTTATTCTGCTAATTCCCCTTTCTCATCTCACTCTGCTTCCCCACCTGCTGTTTTGTCTAACAAATTTTTCCCAGTGTTACCTCTGTTTTCATACCTCGTCTCTCTCTCTGAGCTGCCCACCACCGAAGGATGTCTGGTATTAATTTTGTGATAGCCAGATGACTTTCTTTACAGCATTCTTAGCTCTTCTGCAATGTCCTCTCCTCCTCAGAGTTTGTCTTCCTTCAAGAAATTGGCTAGTGCTACAGATTTTTTTTTTTTTTTTGACAGCATTTTACTTCTTACTCTGTGTTCTGGCATTGACGTCTCATGCCTCTGATTATGGCCAAGCCAGTTTCTTGTTTTGACAGAAACCTTTTCAATGACAGAAAACTACCCTCATTCATTCATTCATTCATTCATTCTCACTGTCTCTTTCTCTCATTGAGAGATTGCTGCTATTTTAAAGGTGTTCTAAAGAGGGAAAGGAAAAGTTGCTGGTTGGTTTTCTGCATTGTCAATGAACGACTTAACTGCAGGAGTATCGAGGCTCTTAATTAGTACTTGATTTAATACAGTCCCTGCTGAGCCCAGACTGGTTAGTCCCCCTATTACATGCTCTCCACAGCACCTCAATATTTTCAATTTACTTATTTTTTGTTTGTTTGTTTATTTTATTTTATTTTTGGCTGTGTTGGGTCTTCGTTTCTGTGTGAGGGCTTTCTCTAGTTGGCGGCAAGCGGGGGTCACTCTTCATCGTGGTGCGCGGGCCTCTCACTGTCGCGGTCTCTCTTGTTGCGGAGCACAGGCTCCAGACGTGCAGGCTCAGTAGTTGCGGCTCACGGGCCTAGTTGCTCCGCGGCATGTGGGATCTTCCCAGACCAGGGCTCGAACCCGCGTCCCCTGCATTGGCAGGCAGATTCTCAACCACTGCGCCACCAGGGAAGCCCCTCAATTTACTTATTTTTGTTTTGTTATTTACTTTTGTCTCCACATAGTTAGGGGGTCTCATTTATCTTATTCTGGCTATCTACTGGGCTCCTAGCATGGTGTTGGGTATGAGAAATTAAGGAAAGAGAATTGTGGCTACTTATCAAGTTGCATTGCAGGAGGCAATGGTTTAGTTGGTTTCTAAAGAAGCTATGTGGGATTCCCATTCCAAGTTGGCATTGTCCAGTCTTTTCATGTCGTCTGTATTTTAAGTTGTGTCTTGTCGTTAAAGTTAAATGACCCATTTCATGTCATTGAGGCTGTCCTTCCTTCCTTGGCTCAGTCAACATGTTCCCTTAACTTGGCTGAACAGGAAAAATGGCGACGATTGAGATGAAAGTGGGAGGAACCGGGAAGAGGTTCCTAAGTCCCTCTTTCAGCGAAGACCCCCCCTGCTTCATGAGACTGTGCTTTGTGCCCGGTCACCTGATCTCCTGCAGGGAGTGAGGACCATAGGTCGCCGAGAGGGAAACCCTGTGCTGGTGACAGTGTTTCTCTGTTCTCTCTCCTTCAGTGACCTGCAGAATTAGAACCTGTTGCCAAGGGACACATTGGAGGTGTGGTAGGGAGGAGAAGGAAAAACAAGCATTTCCTCTGCAGGCAGACTTACCCACAGCTCTCTGAAGAGGTGGGCGTGGCAGGGCCAGAGGAGGGACAAGCTTCCTCCTGAATCAGTACAGGGTACGCAGGTTCCGTTGCCTCTTAAGGGAGCAGGGATCTGTGACTCAGTTGTGGTTCTGTGATTGCCGGGGGTGGGCAGTGACGAACATGTCTGTTTTTATAAGGTGTAGCCTGGGAATGGCAACCTTTGGGCATCTTAACTGTTCAACAGAGTAAAATATTCAAGAACACAGTGATCCCAGTGGGCACCGATGAAGGCGAGATATCTTGGCTTCCTGCTTTGGGAGGCCCTGCAGCTGCTTGTAAAACAGGCTGGTTAAGATTCATGTTCCAGATTACACAGGGCCTGGAAAAGGGAGGAAGAGGCCTTCCATTTAATTTTCGATTTTAAGTTGTTTGAGATTTATTAACCCATGGAGCTCAGGTTGGAGTGGCAAAGGTTTGGGCGTGGGCTGACGTAAAGAGCACACAGCTGCCATGACATGGCAAGCTTTGGGGAAGCTGTAGACTCCCATCCAGGGCTCAGACCAGAGCTCCATGTACAGTATTAGCACAGTTTATTTAGGGGAGATTTCTAACAATGCTAACCCAGCCTTAAAAATTCCTGGGCCTCCCCCTTACTATTCAAGGTGACTTCCTTCATGATGATTCTATTCAGTCTAAATATTTTTGCCCAACAGATGCCGTGAAGGGAAGCTTGTGTTCCCACGTGCCCAGACAGCCTTCTCAGGCTGCCACAGGGTGCCCTGCCTGGGTTCTGTTTCTACTGGTTTTGATACATTTGCAGGTGAAGAGAATTTCCTTTTGGAATTGCTTAGTAGGAGAAAGGGCAGGCTAATGACCATGAGAGGAATTTATTGGGCCCCTTCCAGTCTCTCTCTGTGGAAGCCAAGGCCTAGCAGGCCCCTCTCCACCCCCTGCTCCACATTCACGGTGTAATGCAGAGGGGAGTGCCACTGCATCCTATTTCAGGAGCTCCAAGTTCTTCCAACATAAATGTCTTTAGAAGTTTAATAATTCTGTCATGTAGAAATACTGTCTGAGCTGGATGGGATTAACTAAATTCCCTACAAATCTCTTTTTTTTTTTTTTTTTAAAGTAAAATTCCTTACTCTTTACATAATAAAATCATTGGCATTACCTAGAAGTTAGTGTCTGATTTTCAAATCTGCAATGTGAAAACCTTCCAAATGTGACACCAGCTGTACTCAGTCACCATGAAGCAGCTTTTTAATTATTTGCTTTGAAAAGGAAGACTTTATAAAGAAGTAGCATTTAAAGGTATTTCCTCCATGATGGAAAGAACATTTTTTCTTAGTGACACTCCCTTGAATATAACTTGCTTCCAGCTGTTACAAATGGAAATTGTAGACTATTAATCCCGGCTTAGAAAAAAATTAAGTACAGGCAGATCTCAGGGATATTGCAGGCTTGATTCCAGAACGCCATAACAGAACGAATATCGCAATAAAGCGAGTCACATGAATTTTTTTGTTTCTTAAAGTGTATAAAAGTTGTACTGTAGTCTGTTAAGTGTGCAACAGCATTATGTCTAAAGAAAAAAGCAATGTACTTACCTTAATTAAAAAATACTTTATTGCTAAAAAATGCTGACCATCATCTGTGCCTTCAGCGAGTTGTAATCTTTTTGCTGGTAGAGGGTTTGAAATATTTCGAGAATGACCAAAATGTGACACAGAGACATGAAGTGAGCAAATGCTGTTGGAAAAATGGCGCCCTTAGACTTGCTCGATGCCGAGTTGCCACAAACCTTCAATTTGAAAAAAACCCAATTTCTGTGAAGTGCAGTAAAACATAGTATGCCTGTATGTGTATTCATTGGAATCTGTGTGAAAACCAATCTGATTTAAAAAAAGAAAACATCACTGAAAATAGCGGGCTTTAAAGCACTTTTTGATTTAAAGATACTGCTTAATTTTTGTTTATGTCCATATCATGTTCAATATTTTATGTGTGTGTGTATTTATTTCAAAGAAATGGGCTATTTATTTAGGAAGAAAGAGGATGGATGTTGGATGAGGAGAAACAAATAAACCTCAGCTTTCCTATCAAGATTTAAAACAATAATAAATCCTTCCTATCCATTAATGATAGAGGTGCTCAGAAGAAGGATTTCCAGGTAGCAATTTGAAAAATTCTGGCAGAGAGAGAGGCCATTAAAAGTCAGCCATCCCTTCCATTTCCTTTCTCTGCCACTTGCTCGTACCTGCTGACATTTATAATCTCCCAGTGGCTTTCATAGCATGTTGGATGGGTTTCCTTTTGAGAGTTGGTGTTAGGACAGCCCCATGAAGGGAGGGGAGGGGGTTCTGAGTGTCAGACGGCCACATCTCACCTCTCACCCCACCATCTCCCACATTGGGTGTGTCTTCTGAGCAGAGCAGGTGTGTCTCCACCTGCCCTGCTGGCCCACACCTGAGCCACTGCATTCCACCAGGCCAGGTAGCTTTCAGGATGATTAAGTGCTCAGAATTTTAAAAGGGTAAAGCAAGAACTCAGGCTTTTCCTGCTGCCTTTCCCCTTTCTCTGGGGGGCGGGGGAGGGAGCTTACATTTGCTCTCCCCCTGCTCACTTTGAAGCTGGGAGGCAGGTATACTTTTTTTTTTTTAATTTATTTATTTGTTTGTTTTTATTTTTGGCTGTGTTGGTATACATTTAGGCAGGGGAATTACCGTCACAGGAATGTTGCTCCTGCAAAAGTGGCTTGCAGTGAAATACCGGCCACTTGATTAGGATCCTTGCTGGAGTTTGATAATATTTGTTCTTCTGCCCAGTTGCTTAGGACATAAAGAAAAGTTACCCTGGGCTGACTTTTGTCTTCCTGCATCTCTCTTCTTTGCCTTTCCTAGGCTTGCAAAATGAAAGTGATTCCAGAGGTAGCTTTAGACCTTTTATTTCCTGGACTTTGTGTCCCAAGGGAGATGATCAGATGCAGAGAGGCACACAAAGAGGAATTAATTGTACTTTATTTTCATTTTTAACTTGTTGTAACTCCTGTCCTTTTGATTTTATGCTAATACTGCTTTGTTGCCACCTGTCTTGCCTTGCTTGCTACTAAATTGAAATGCTTTGAAATTGATTTGGTAATAACTATTTAGAGTGTTTCAAATCTGTGTTACTATTCATTTTGCTACACTGCCTGCAATTTAAAAAATCATCCTTAATTATAGAAGCTTTTTAATCTCTTGGGTGAAGGAGGAAAATTTGCTTTTACATATATAATTTGGTAACATACTTAACATGGGAAAGAAGTCCTTGGCGGTGATGCGAGTTAGCAAAGCGCTTGCTATACTTGTATTCAGACTGTGGTTGGATTCTCCGGGCTGTTTTGTTGGAAGCATTCATTGGCACCGACTGCATACCAGGAGCACATTTTTTCAGTACTGGGACAACAGAGATAGGCACAGTATCTACTTTAAAACTTGTTTACCTGTGGAACCAAAGAATGGTCTCCTGCCCTTTGAAACTTGGGCAAGTTGTCACTAGCTGAAAAGGGTTTAAAACATGGCAGTGCACTCTGATGGAAGGTGTATGCCGTAGGTGCATAATAATACCAACCACTATTAGTGCTTCATGCTTTTTTCTGGAAGAGTCCAGAATTCTGTGGAGTCATTGGACTAAGTCAGAAGTGCCAGCGTCTAGGCCTTTGGTGTTCGGGTTATGCGAAGACTTACCAGGACACCGCGTCACATGCTATTGCTAGAAAACTTGCTGTTGTTCAGGTCCGCGGGCTGTTCTCGGGAGGCCGCTGCCTGCCCTGTCCCACTGAGGCTGGGCCATGCGGGGTGGGGCTGAGGTTGGATGGTGTGGCCGAGTGAGGAGGCCTGTCCTCCCCTCCCCCACTGCCCTGCCCCAGCTGCCCCTTCGGGCGTCTCCACGTGAGAGGCCCGCCGAGCGCTGCTGTGACCGCGTGGCTGTGGCTCGGGCCCCTGGCCTCGCTGCCTGTCACAGCAGAGAGCGCCTTGTGCACAGCCGTGAGAGCGCTGAGCCAGGGATTTGGGACAGAGACCTGTCTGTCACAAGCCAAAGCGCAGGGCCCTCGGTGGTTCCACAGGGCTGGCCAGAGGAGCCACGCGCTGCTGTCCATGCAGAGTGGCGGGAGGAGGGGCCAGAGGTGACTCAGGCCACCGCCCCCCCTCCCCCCGCCCCCCCCCCGCCCCACATCCTGCCAGGCAACGTCGCGTTGTGCCTTCGCAGGCCCCTCGCCTTGCTGGGCTGCCGGAGGTGAGAGCAGTGCCCCAGGGCGGCGGCGAGCCGCAGACTTCGTTCCCTGCGGTTTGTTAGTATGTGGGTGGGGCGGAGGGAGAAGCACAGTCTGGCATTTCTGGTCAGAAGGTTTCCTGCAGGCTGGTTTCATCCTTCATCCTTGCAGTCTTCCCCCTTTGTCACTCGGGGAAGTGCAGAGTGTGGCACGGCAGCCTGCACCGTGTGAGGCGTGAGTGCACAGCAGAGGAGTGCACCGAGTGCTGTCGGGTCCCAAGGACCAGGTAGTGGGCCCGTGGCTTCCTGGACCTGTCACTTGGATCTGGCCCCAGCCTCGGTGGGACGTTCTTCGCTTTCTAGAGTTGTTGGTGATCTTTATGCAGTCGGGTCAAAGAGACAGCGTCTGCACTAGTTGGATTTTCCTTTTTTACTCACTTCTTCCCTTCCTCCACTTTCATAAGCAACCAGTCTATTTCTTTCTTGTTTGGTCTCTAATTCTTTGGTCCCGTGTTTTAACTTTTAGACTCTTCCCGTCAACCATTAAACTGGATATAGAAGCTGAAAGATGTTTGGGTTTTCTTAGTGCTCCTTTAGTTTTCTTCAGTTGTATGGGGAGGAAAGCATTCTTGGGTCCTTGTGATATACGAGGCACTTTACATATGCTCTTCTATCTGATTTTCTCTCCCAGGAAGAGAGTTTATAAAGAACAGGGCCTGGGCATGATTAACACTATTATAATATTCATGTTAGCCACTACTGTTGTTCTTATTTTCTAGGGATACTTATTTATTTATATTTCATCCCTCCCTAGTGGATTTGAAATGCTCATAGGCATTTACTAAAACAAGATTTTTCTTTTTCAGGGAAGATATGAGTTGGGAAAGAGTGAGAGAAAAGATGAAGTCAGCAGTCAGGTTCATAAGATTTTATTAATTTTGCTTATAAGTGGGCAGAAAGTTTTAAGATTCCTAGTATCCTGTGTAAAGAGAGAAACACAATCAAACACACAAGATGATGTTAGTAAGGTGAGACAAAAATGTGCCCATTCCTAGTAGTGGGCCCAGAGAGACATACCCCCTTGTGGGTCCTCAAAAGAGGAAAAGCCAAAGTTTGAACCAAGCCCCTTGCACTTTTCACCTCTTGTCTTTTCCAGAGCTCAGAGAGAGAAGAATTTGGCTCTGTGTATATGTTTGATATCAATGGCCCTTAGTTTCTAAATAATTCTGGACTAATGCCTTAGTCAATTTAATGTATTTCTATCTATCTATCTATTTATTTTTGGCTGTGTTGTGTCTTTGTTGCTGTGTGTGGGCTTTCTCTAGTTGCAGTGAGCAGGGGCTACTCTTCGTTGCGGTGCGCGGGCTTCTCATTGTGGTGGCTTCTCTTGTTGTGTAGCACAGGCTCTAGGCCTGCGGGCTTCAGTAGTTGTGGCACGCAGGCTCAGTAGTTGTGGCTCGCAGCTCTAGAGCGCAGGCTCAGTAGTTGTGGCGCACAGGCTTAGTTGCTTCATGGCATGTGGGATCTTCCCAGACCAGGGATTGAACCCATGTCCCCTGCACTGGCAGGCGGATTCTTAACCACTGTGCCACCAGGGAAGTCCCTTAATTTATTTCTTGATGTTCTTTTAAACCTACAACTTGATTTAGATCCCACCAAACTACTTACTGGGCCCTGGACTTTACTGTTTTTTTGGTTTTTTTAATTCTATTTCAAGTGAATGTTCAACATATGAAAGAACCTTCAATAGGCAAAGAGGGGATGAGGGAAAGTTGGGAAGGAGAAGGAATCATTTTTTTGCAGTGCCATATATAGCAAAACGTTTAATGACTGAGTGGGTCTCTATCTCTGCGTCCCCCTCTCCCAGTCAGACTCTCTCCTGGCTGCTGTGAGCCCACGACTGGCCTCTCGCCACTAGCCCCTGCCCAGGGGCTGCTGTTTTTAACAAGGCAGATGTCATGAACTGCAAAATACTTTTTAGCCACAGATACTTTACAGAACTCCTTTTACATGTTGAGAATTGTACAAGGCAAAGGGAGTTTTAATACACACTGCATGTGCAGTCAAAAGGACTGGTATTGGACATACCACCAACTGTGTGTATGTGTGTGTGTGTGTGTGTGTGTGTGAGAGAGAGAGAGAGAGATCAGTTTCTCCCCAGTGTGTTTCCATATCTATAAAGTGGGATTGATGGTTCTCAGCCTTTCCACCTCTTCTCTCGTGTTGTGGTGATCATGTATATGTCTTAACATAATTAGAAAGTGCTTTGGAGGTGGTGTAGCCCTGTGCACTAGTAGGTCTGGTTAAATGTGCTGTTTCTACAGAGGAAGATAGCCTCCTGTCCTTGGCTAAAAGGAATTTTCAAGTTACATGGGGGAGTCAGAAGTAGTAGCACATGAGAATCAATGAGCAGTACCAAACCTAATTTCATACTGACTTGTAAGGCACAGCCAACCTCGTAGCTTGGTACAACTTAAGGCCTGATAAGTTGCTCATTTTACAGAATCCTGTGTGTTTGCAGAGTGACTGAGACCCAGCCTGAGTGATGGTGGCAAGTCTTAATTGACGAACACTGGCATCTATAGTAGTTGAAGGAATAAGATGTTAGAATTTTTGAGTTGAATTTGTTAGGGAACTTTTCAAGATTATCCAGTCTCTGGAAAATGTCAAATGACACTGATTTTTTAGAGCTTTTTTTTTTTTTTTTAAAGGAAACATCATAGTTAGGATGTTGCCCTGTGTGTGTTAAAACTTGAAGGCGACTGGGTTAACTTAATTAGGAGTTTATTTCTGTTAGCTTGGAAGAAGAATAGGTATTCTTTGAGTAGCTTGTCATTTGTTATAAGAAATACTTTCCCTTTCTTGGAGACCGTGGAGCTTCCCTCTTCGGTGTGCTTCCTAGGTCGTGTGGGAGAACTGGGGCCTTTATCTGCCCCACTGGATCTGCTTCAGAGCTGCATTGTGCCTGAACCGAGATGAAAGTTCACTGCCTGGACTTCCAGCCGTCAGCCTGGGTCTGGTACTGGATCCCAGGGAGGAATGTTGTGAGGTGGGGCAATCTTAATGGAGCATCTTTGGGGGAGGGCCCTGGCTCCAGAGCTCCTCACCTGCCTGCCTCTGAGAGGGCCCTGGTGAGTGTGGACTCTGGAACACATCCCTTAGTTGAACTTCATGAGGGCAGCGGGAGAGTCTCCTACTTACACACATACTGTAAACTCGTAATATCCTCCTTTTGAAATCGTGGCCCCATCTGGGACTTCTCTTCCCAGCTGCTGTTCCCTGCAGCTGGGGGCCTTCTTCCTCCACCTCCTTCCCTTCCGCTCACTGCCACGACCTGAATGGTGCCACTCATCAGGGCCTGGGCACCTGTGGCTGTGCTGACAGAACTGGGCTTTCAGCCTGTCCCTGCAGCCCATGAGCCCTGACCAGAATGTCCCTGCCTAGCTGCTGCTTGGGTCCCGGAAGCCCTGCTTCTGGTGCTGTCACTGGTAACAGGGAGTAGGGAAGTCCCGGTTCCTGTTCCCACTGCTTGAGGTCTGAGTTAGGATCAGATCCTTAGGGGTTTGATTCTGAAGTGCATGGCACTTAGGGAGAGCCAATGAGAAAGAACATCACTCCGACAATGTTTGTTTTTCACCTTAAGAATATATGCCCCCAGATAAAACAGCCACAACATAAAAACCAGACCAGTCACCCCAGCCGCTTTCTGTAACTTAGGTGTTGGGGTAGCCTGGGAACCTAATTACAACATGCCTGCAGGAAAAGCGTTCTGAGTCCTGAGCACTGGACTTTTTTTTTTTTTTTTTTTTAAGAAAGTTAAACAGGTCTACAAAGCTTTTTTTTTTATGATCCATTTATTTATTTATTTATTTATTTATGGCTGTGTTGGGTCTTTGTTTCTGTGCGAGGGCTTTCTCTAGTTACGGCAAGTGGGGGCCACTCTTCATCGTGATGCGCGGGCCTCTCTATCACGGCCTCTCTTGTTGCGGAGCACAAGCTCCAGACGCGCAGGCTCAGTAGTTGTGGCTCACGGGCCTAGTTGCTCCGTGGCATGTGGGATCTTCCCAGACCAGGGCTCAAACCCGTGTCCCCTGCATTGGCAGGCCGACTCTCAACCACTGCGCCACCAGGGAAGCCCTGATCACTGGACTTTTAAATGAAAGTTTGGAACACAGTCACAGCTTATTAATAGGGTTATCATTAGTAACTAATTACCATTGAGGCAATAATCTCATTAATAAATTAGAGTATTCCTGTGATGCCCTTAGCACAATCCGTGATATATACAGTAACCTTCAATAAATATCAACTGCTGCTATTACTACCACCACCTGCATTTTTAGGGTGGAAAGAGTCATACTTAATATACGTATGCTCGTATGAATGATCCATTTAAAAAACACACAATGGAGACTGTGATCGATTCCAAATAGATGGAGAGATTAGTATTAATACGCCTGCTAGAAAACTTGGAAATGCTGGGAGTAATGACAGGTACCCTAAAGATGTGACAGGCCCATCTCAAATCAGCTTACACTTTGGTTAGAGACATAATGTCAACAATCCTGAACCAATAACAGTGAGATTGAACGTAGTTTGTTCATTTGCTCATTTGTTGGATAAGCAAACATTTACTGAGCACTGAGTATGTGCTCAGAAAAGGGAAGGGATCAGCTCGTGGTGAATGCTCTAAGGAGGCTTCAGCATGTAGAAGGGATTTTTAAACAGGGAGATAAGCAGTGGGTGATAAGTCCAGGCTGGGGCAGCAGGAGCAAAGATAGTTTTAGAATTGTGACAGGATACCCTGCGGTTGCATCACAGGAGGAAATGGTTTTGTCCTTACTTCTAAACCATAAAGAGCATTGTAAAAATAAACAAAACAAAACCCCTTCAGACCCTTTGATCCTAGATAACAGACTGTGTTGGAGCTAATTCACCAGTCTGCTGATAAAGTGTGTATCATCGGGGTATGTTGAAGAAGCAGCTTAATCCAGGCAGCTGGGTCCTGAATGCCCTCTGACCTTGTGCACTCCCATTTAAGTGTTGCAGTTAAGGGCCTGAGCTGCTGGGATCCAAATAAAGATCAGAGGACCTGGCCTCTATTCTCAAGGACTCAAGCCAGTGTTGCTTGCAAGCGGATCACATATGGCTCAGCGTCTTTAAATCAGAAGTGGCTGTTTGTAGATTTGTGGAGTGAATGCTGCTGCCTTCCTTCATCATATCCGTCCTCTTTTGCCAAGATGTTTTTCCATCCTGCTTTTCTTAGAAGAGGTTAAATTTTAATTCTGCCGTCAAGTGTCCCTTTCCATGCTTGCGTATTCCCGGCGCTGGTTACGTAGAGGTTTCCATTCTAAGCTGCTAAAGGAATAAAGTCAAGTCAGCCTCTCTGGATCGTCTTGAACAGATGTTATAAAGTTTTAATTCTAAGGATCAAATTTCTGTTTGACTTTATAATCGTATTTTTGTTTTATAGATTTCTCTCCTGCATCTTTTCTGTATTAGCTATTGTGCTGCCCTGCCCCCTCTCTTTATACACAAATGTTATTAATTTGGGAAAAATACTTAAAGGTTCAAGGGAATTTAATGAGATTTGAATTCTTTTGTGAGCAATTCATCTTTGTTAAAAGACAAGGCTATATCATTTCCAAATTACATAGATGTCCTGTTAGCTCTCAGATACTTTTAGACAGCTTTTTCATTATCTTCTTATCAGAGTTTTCTTTTTCCTCCCCTGTAGAATGATTTAGCAGTTTATTTCCCCTGATAAGCAACATTCTTCTGATTTACTAAAATACACTGTATGAAACATACTTTGATAAAAATCTGTGCGGGCCAGAAAACTTTCCATTGATCATGGGGAAGGGTGTGTGCGTGTGCGTGTGTGCGCGTGTGTGTGTGAACTCTCAACAGCCCCAGCAATTCCTGGCTTCCTTCAAAGTATTTTGGTCTCTCATTTCAGCCACAATTACAAGTTCATCCGAAAATGATGACCGGAGTGGCTCCAGTTTGGAATGGAATAAGGACGGAAGCCTAAGGTTAGGGGTACAGAAGGGAGTGCTTCATGACCGCAGGGCAGATAATTGCTCCCCAGTGGCAGAAGAGGAGCCCCCTGGGCCAGCGGAGAGTGTGCTGCCCAAAGCCGAAGCCTCAGTTGGAGATGGTCCGGTCCCTTATTCTCAGAGCTCCAGCTCGCTAATAATGCCACGGCCCAACTCAGTTGCAGGTAAGGCCACCTTCTCCCTGGAATGGTGATCTCACTGGGTCTGAGGTGCCCCCTGCTCACTCTCTTCACTTGGGAATCTAATCCAGACACAGGCCAACCTTGTGATCATGGGTCAGGCCCTTACCTTTTGTAGGCCTTAGTTTACCCATCTGTCAACATGAGGGTAAACCCATATGTAAACATAAGGCTGCACTTAATGGTCTTTAAGTGACCCTTCCCCTCTGGAATTCTTTAAATCTAATATTTAGACTATATGGCTCTTTGTGTTTGAGGGAAGAAAGCACCAAGAACACTGTCCTTGTTTTTTGTTATTTTGAGCCGGAGTTAATTCAGGATTTACAGCTTGGTCAGTGGGAATTGTTGTTTAGAATGAGTTTGTTAATATTAGCTCAAAGAATTTCTAATCCAACTTTCAAACTAATTTTTTGTAATTGAGGCCCATCACATAGATACGAGGCCCAATTTTTGTATAATTCAGTTTTAAGGGAGCTCATAGTTTAAAACATAAGCAGCAGGAAAGAGAGCTCTCCATCAAGGAAATGAAAATAGATGAGACAGACCTGCCTTCAGCAAGATGTGGCAGCCAGAGCTGAGAAGAGAATGCAGAAGTGGTGACTGGTGCTGGCTGACTGGTCAGTGAGTGGTTGTGAGGCAGGGAGACTAGTTCTCAGTGGGTGGGGAAGGGAACTCGGCATCTGAGCTGTCTTGCCTGCTTTAAGGTCCCAAGTTTCTAAACTCAGTGCTCTTCTGTTGAATTTAGAAGAGGAACTTGTTTTGATCATTCTTTGTTACCAGCGAGGCGCTTTAAATTTCTCCTCTGCCAAGGCCTGGACCCAGGATCTTTCTTCCTACATCAAAGGATTTCTCTGTGATTTTATATTGCTCCTTTGGGATGTGCCAGGCTGCTCTGGTTGTTATTGGGTGTGTTTTACAATGGAACTCTGAAGCAGCTGATAAATAAATGGCCCTAATGGAAAAGTTCAGAGACACAGCTCTTAATTCAGTTTCAAAGGGATTTGGCGTGCCTGCCAGAGGGAAGTACTGAGAGCTTTATGCGTATTGAGTGATGATTCTTCCAGAAGCTTTTGTGTCCTCCCACCACCCTCCCACTATCTACGGCATAACATGTTGCACCCAAGGCATTTTAGACCATTTTTACTTGGATATGATGAATGGTTCATTTGTATTATCCCATTACTTCATAGCTTTATTGACTTCAACAAAATAGCAAACTCATATTCAATTTAATGAAGCTATTTCAAAATTAGGAAACACATTAATAAATTACTTTAACAGTGGTAAAAGGACCCCCTTTCGGGTTATGTTTTCTGCTTGATGTTCTTTTATGTGGTTTCCTGCCACGTGAAGTGACAGTGGGTATGAGCTGAGTGTTTCCAGGAGACTGCAGTGATTATAGAGCAGGCCTTTCTGATTTCTGCTCTGCTCATTCATTAGCATCTATGGATGCACTTGAACTGGACCTCCTGTGGAATTGGGAGGGTTTTACCTCTGGTGTTGAGCAGTGACTGCCTAGCCTGATGGGTTTGCTCATTTCTCCGTGTTGCATATTTTATAAACTAAAAACATATTTTGGAAGGAAGTAGTATCGATTCTGCTAACAAGCTGGGAGTCTGGTAGATTCTTCATTGCCTACCCTCTTACCCCTAAAGCTGAACCTCAGTTAAGAGGGAATGCCAAGAGTTTTCAAGTATCATTGAAAAGAATAAAAGACTCAGGTTATAGGCTATATGCAGTGCTGTTTATCTAGGGATTAGAAGGCAGGCTGCTACAAACAGGGCAGTAGGCAACGCTCAGTGTTCGAAGGATTGAAGTAAAATGGGAAGGACCGTATACTGAAATCTCTCGGAAGTGTTTGCACGTCAAGATCCATGTAAACACAGAGAAATTGCCGTTTGATAGGAAAGCTCTTTTCGTACGTGAGGGCAGAGTAAGGATTAGCAGGTGAAGGAAGGGTGATGCCAGCTTCCCCAAGGGACATGGTTCCCCTGGGGGGGTGAGGATATGGAAACAAGTTCCTAAGGCTGCCTGCCTGTACTGTCACTGAGCCTGTTACAGAGAACTGGAGTTGTCGCTTCAGTGTTAACTGTCTCGTACAGTGAAATTTTTTGGTCAAAGATTATGAAAGTAAGTTGGCCAGCTATGGTGATTGTTTTGCTCTACAGAGATTTTTCTTTGTAAAAGCATTTGTTGAAGTGGAATTGATTTAGAAAGCTGCAGTCAGGTTATTACTGTATATGCCACATCAAAATGTATGACACGGACACCTTATTCCTTCATTAAAAAGCAGAATGAGAAGCCTTTAAAATGATATCTTGGATAATCCAGAAGTTGGGTAATTGGGTTCTACCTGTTTTTAAAAATATTTATTTATTTATTTATTTTGGCTGCGCTGGGTCTTAGTTGTGGCACGTGAGATCTTCGTTGTCGCATCTTTTGTTGTGGCATGGGGACTCTTTTCTTTTTTTAATATTTGAGTATTATTTTATTTTTTTATACAGCAGGTTCTTATTAATTATCCATTGTATATATATTAGTGTATACATGTCAATCCCAGTCTCCCAATTCATCCCACCACCACCACCCCTGACCCGCCCTGCTTTCCCCCCTTGGTGTTCATACGTTTGTTCTCTACATCTGTGTCTCAATTTCTGCCCTGCAAACCAGTTCATCTGTACCATTTTTCTAGGTTCCACATATATGCGTTAGTATACGATACTTGTTTTTCTTTTTCTGGCTTACTTCACTCTGTATGACAGTCTCTAGATTCATCCACATCTCTACAAATGACCCAATTTCGTTCATTTTTATGGCTGAGTAATATTCCATTGTATATATGTACCACATCTTCTTTATCCATTCGCCTGTCGATGGGCATTTAGGTTGCTTCCATCACCTGGCTATTGTAAATAGTGCTTCAGTGAACATTGGGGTGCATGTGTCTTTTTGAATTACGGTTTTCTCTGGGTATGTGCCCAGTAGTGGAATTGCTGGGTCATATGGTAGTTCTATTTTTAGTTTTTTAAGGAACCTCCATACCGTTCTCCATAGTGGCTGTATCAATTTACATTCCCACCAACAGTGCAAGAGGGTTCCCTTTTCTCCACACCCTCTCCAGCATTTGTTGTTAGTAGATTTTCTGATGATGCCCATTCTAACTGGTGTGAGGTGATAACCTCATTGTAGTTTTGATTTGCATTTCTCTAATAATTAGTGATTCTTTTTTTTTTAATTGGAGTATAATTGCTTTACAATGTTGTGTTAGTTTCTGCTATACAGTGAAGTGAATCAGCTATATGTATACATATGTCCCTTCCCTCTTGGACCTCCCTCCCCCCCATCCCCCATCCCATCCACCTAGGTCGTCACAAAGCACCAAGCTGAGCTCCCTGTGCTATACAGCAGGTTCCCACTAGCTATCTGTTTTACACATGGTAGTGTATTTATGTCAAACCTAATCTCCCAGTTTGTCCAACCCTCCCCTTCCCCCTCTGTGTCCACATGTCCGTTCTCTAGATCTACGTCTCTATTCCTGCCCTATAGATCGGTTCATCTGTACCATTTTTCTAGATTCCACATATATGCATTAATATACGATATTTGTTTTTCTCTTTTTGGCTTACTTCACTCTGTATGACAGTCTCTAGATTCATCCACATCTCTACAAATGACCCAATTTCATTCCTTTTTATGGCTGAGTAATATTCCATTGTATATATGTCCCACATCTTCTTTATGTATTCATCTGTCTTCAGACATATAGGTTGTTTCCATGTCCTGGCTATTGTAAATACTGCTGCAGTGAACATTTGGGGTGCATGTGTCTTTTTAATTTATGGTTTTCTCAGGGTATATGCCCAGTAGTGGGATTGCTGGGTCGTATGGTAGTTCTATTTTTAGTTTTTTAAGGAACCTCCATACTGTTCTCCATAGTGGCTGTATCAATTTACATTCCCACCAACAGTGCAAGAGGGTTCCCTTTTCTTCACACCCTCTTTAGCATTTATTGTTTGTAGATTTTTTGATGATGGCCATTCTGACTGGTGTGAGGTGATACCTCATTGTAGTTTTGATTTGCATTTCTCTAATAATTAGTGATGTTGAGCATCCTTTCGTGTGCCCCTTGGCCATCTGTATGTCCTCCTTGGAGAGATGTCTAGGTCTTCCGCCCATTTTTTGATTGGGCTGTTTGTTTGTTTTTTTTGATATTGAGCTCCATGAGCTGTTTGTATATTTTGGAGATTAATCCTTTGTCTGTTGCTTCATTTGCAAATATTTTCTCCCATTCTTAGTTGCGGTATGTGGGCTTCTTAGTTGCGGCATGCAGGATCTAGTTCCCCCACCAGGGATCCAACCCGGGCCCCCTGCACTGGGAGCATGGAGTCTTACCCACTGGACCACCAGTGAAGTCCCTGGGTTCTACCTTTTGGACTACCTGTTTTTGTCTTTTGAAATTCTAAGTGAATCACAGAACACTGTGTTTAGTGTAGGAAACCAACAAGCAAAATTACCAGCCAATTTTCTTGAAACTCTAACTGGTAATTGCCCTGGACTTAATGGTATTTACCTTTGATAGGTTAATCCGTGGTGTTTCAACAGATGTTTCCCTTTGCTCAGCTTAGAGAAGTCTCCCTCTGCTTCTCCCTCCACCTACTCCACCCCCACCCCCTTTTCCCCCCCAAAAACCCTCTTTCCTGCAGCATCTTAAAATGTACCTCTCACCCAGATGTTAGACACAATGTATGTATGCAGTGAGTATAAATTAATTATAATTAATTTAACTGTAGAGATACTAGCAGTAGGTTTATTGCAGCATGAAATTATTGCTTCCTCTCTGATTTTTCTGGGCCCTGTATAGTGTTCAGGCTTTTGAAAGCATTTATTGTTAAATACCAGAAGCGAACTAGTTTTTGTAGTGTCCGAGCATCCGTAGGCACGTGTGAGAGGACAGCACGTCAGCCTGGTCACCTGATCAGCTGGGTGGGCGTCTCCTGGGCGCGGTGCTAAGCAGCTGCAGCGTCACTGCTGTTCCTATTCCATCCATCTCAGTGGCTGTGATGATACCTTAGAAAGCAGAGGGAGCTGGCAGCTGGTGGCTTGCAGCCCTGCTGAGCAGTGGTCCATTTCAAAGCAGCATATTCATGTTTTAAATAGAGCTCTGGAGTTACTGGGGCCGCTCTGTTGCTTGCTTCAGAGCTGAAGCTGTGGTGACTGGATATCTGAAAAGAGGCATTCGAAACTCCACTGTCTTCTGCCTCTGTGTCAAACTAGGGCTTTTTTGCAACCCTTTCTTTGGCATGCCCTTCCTAGTCTCTTCTTCTTAAACCTTTCGGTTGCTATACAAGATCATGAACTGGATGTCATGTTTTGACGGGTCAGGGTGGAAAGGCAAATGGGAAACCTTTGGAGGCTGCAGGCGTCTTTGTGCTCTCCGGGGCTGAAGCAGCAGCAGGTCAGGCAGTCGTGGCTCTTCCAGCTCTGAACTGAACCGGCTTGTGGATTGTTCTACCTCAGCCTTCAACATGTGCGTTTATTCACAGTGAGGCGTGCTGAGGAGGGGGGCATTTGCAGAGGCCCGAGTCAGAGTCCCAGGTCCCAGGTGGGAGCCTGGAAATACGTTCCAAGCTCTGTTATTAGAGGGAGCCAGGGTGATGGTTGTGGTCCTTGTGGCCCTCCGAGAAGTTTCACGTGCCCTGGTTGTGAAGGACCTGGAGAGAAGCTAGAGGTTGCCATTGGATTCCCATAATTTAGGCCCATGTGGAAGTCCTGCATAAGGAGTTAGCTGAATCTTTCTAACAGGAAAGATTTGGGTGGCATATTGACGTAATGTGTACAGGGTGTGTGAACAGGCTGTGGATATGCACTGAAGAAGCATCAGTGTGTGCTTTTTTAGAGTCAGGGTGTCTGATCTTTCTCCATGGCCTGGGAAGGTGAGTAGGGCACGTGGTTGATTGCCCTTTGGAGACTGCAGCAAGAGGGGACACACCGTCACAGAGCCAGGCCGTGGAGCCACGCAGGTGCCTGTTGAATGAAGGAGTGAGAGGAGGTGGTGCTACCAGTGAGGAAGAAAAGGACCGAGGCCTTAGGAGGGGAAGTAGGAAGGGCCTAGGTCGGGCAGGTGGTCCTGGTCGGTGGTCGGCAGCTGTGTCAGAGCCCGTGGGGTAACCAGAGGGTTTTCAGCAGGCAGACAGTCCAACTTGACTTCTGTTCCTCCAAAGTTTGTTGCACTAATGATTTCACCAGTCCTTAGAAGTCTTAGCCCTGGGAATATGAGTCCCTCTCCCCCATCATTTACCCTCAAATGATATCTGTATTTTATCATCCTGTAAGATAATCATATGTCTAGGATTGTCAGTACTTTATAATTGGACTACTTAACCCACAAACCAAATTAGGTTTAATGTTATTTAGATTTTTCTCATTGTGACCTAGGATGTGTATGTAAATAAGAGGAGGTTCCTTTATTTTTTTTTTTTAAGGCAAAAACATGTACTGTATATTTGCTTGAAAGATTTGCTAAGAATTAACAAAATTATTTTGTACTGATTATTTTTATAATTGAACTGATGTATGCTTCAGTTAACGATCCTTAATGCTTTTTAACAGGTAGCTATGTGCTATGAGTCTTATTGATTTGATCAGAGGTAAATGTGATTACTTATTTTTAGAATTAAAAAAATGCATACATAGATGTAATATAGTATAATATGTAGTCTATAATGTATACATAAAAATTTGAAGCTTTCTGATAAAGTCCACTCGGCTACTTTTACCACCAAAAGCTGACTTTTAGGGTTCTGAGCACTGTGGAATTGTCCGTGCAGAATCTGCTCACTTAGTTAACAAGGTTGGAATTCCAGCAACAGCAGAAGGCTCCCTGGAGCTGCAGAGAAGACAAGTCACCGTGCTGCGTGTTTGCAGTCAGTACTGAGTGACCCTCGATTGTCAGTTTTCTTCATAAAAATTTTTGGTGAGGTCTCTCTCTTTCCATGAGTAATGGAGACTTCTGGCAACCATATCAACGTGACTTTGACTCAAGAATGAGGAGCACTTAGTTTTGTCCACTTTTCAGTTAGCGACATTGCCGGAAAAATTAACTGGGGTGGGCAAACAAAACCAAAATCACCCTGAAGTAAATTTTGTTGAAAGCCTGAAATGAATCGCTTAGTAATTTATAATTTATAGTAGTTTGGGTATGATGTTAAACTCAACTTTGAAGAGACTAAACTTCAGTTTAATATTACAGCGACGAGCTCAACCAAATTGGAAGATCTGAGTTATTTAGACGGACAGAGAAATGCTCCCCTTCGGACATCAATTAGGTTACCATGGCACAATACGGCCAGAGGCAGGGCACAGGAAGTTAAAGGTATTTATCTTTTCATCCGCTGTGATCATGGCTATGATGAGCTCATTCACTAAACACGGAAAGTCTGTGGTAACCAGCATTCAAGCCAGCTGTTTTAAAAACATGCTGTGAAGTGTGTGTGCGAGAAGTTTATCTGTAAGGTGTGCTAGGAGGCCATGCTTAACAGTTTTGGGGCTTCTTCCTTATACTATGTGATTAACTTGCTTCTGGAGTTGAAAAACTATTCTGCAATACGTTGTTTTGAAGTGAGGAGTCCTTTAACACTCACTAGATTTTTTGGTCACCAACACAGAATCGGCTTTGTTACTGTTCCTTGGGCTGTATGGGCCACCTCCCGCTTCTACCCGTAGTGCACAGTTGGGTGGCCAATAATCTCACCATAAGGGGCACAGCACCACCACACCCAGATAAGAGCTGGGACTCTGTCTCCAGGGAAAATGCATTTCCATTTTATTCCTATAGGAGTGGAAGAAGCATGTCTTAAGTACTGTTTCAGATAAACTGATGAGACATGGTTTGGTCCCTTCACCACTTTCTCTAATCCTCTGTGTGTCTCTCTTGAGTCATGAGAATAACTTAGAAGCATGAAAGGACTAGAAAGTCATTTTAATAGGACCCTTTGTAAGGCCAATAGGGTACGATAAATGAGGTATTAGGAAGTATTACTAGAACCAAACTGGTAATATTAATACTTCCAGATCCCTTGTGTCGTAAAACCAAAGTCTATGCTCACAGTAACATACAAGCAATGATAAACTGAGTTTTTTAGTGTATAAAATTATGTCATTCTTCTAAAATAATGATCTTTTTTTTTTTTCTAAGCACGATTTGCTCCCTACAAGCCTCAAGACATTTTGTTGAAACCCCTGTTGTTCGAAGTACCGAGCATAACTACAGACTCTGTGTTTGTGGGAAGGGATTGGCTCTTTCACCAAATAGAAGAAAACTTGAGGAACACAGAACTGACAGAAAACAGAGGAGCAGTGGTTGTTGGAAACGTGGGCTTTGGGAAGACGGCGATCATTTCTAAGTTGGTGGCACTGAGCTGCCACGGAAGCCGCATGAGGCAGATTGCTTCCAACAGCCCCAGTTCATCACCGAAAAGTATGTCCATGTTTAACTGCTTGTCTAGTTTATTATATTACTGTAAGATAGATGGAGGAAATTGCTGTTTGGATAGACATAAATTCCCCATTTTCCTCAAGTTGTCCCAGCTGCTGTATCAGGTTTGCGATTGTATGCTGGAGAACTATCAATATTTATCTCTCATGGTCCTCTGCAGCTCTAACCTGGCGTGAGGCCAACCCTCCCTGGTGTTCTCCCGACTGTCAGGCCTGTCCCCCTCTTGATGTGGGCAGTGAGGCCTGATCAGATGCTCTGGGGAATTCAGGGTCCTAAAACTGAGTGGGTTAGACTTCTGGCACAGCAAGCCAGAAGGAGTCTGTGCAGAATTCGTTTGCACCCTGTTTTCCACAGCCTTTGTCTTCTATGCCAGATTTACCAAAAGTATAAAAACTAACCTAAAATCAGAAGGAGTAGCCAACAAATAGTTGACTATTCTTAGCTTACTTTGTATGTAAAAAAAGAAAGTGTCTCTAACATGGTAAACAGGGACAAGTGAGCCAGGAAAGATTTTTTTTTTTTAACCAAAAGGAATGTAATAAAGGCAACCAGAAACAGCAGTTCTCCCGGGAGGGCACCTGGATGGTGGAAGACAGGGCTGAGAGAGGGAGCCTGGTATCCCCATTTGGGCCTTTGCATTTGTTACCATGTTCACTCATTACCTGTTAAAATACTCTCTGGGTCCGACCAAGAAATATGTTCAATATTCCACCCTATCCTTGTTGTAAATAATGAAACTAGTCTCTTCGCTGCAGCTTCAGATTCCTCCCAGGATCTTCCTTTCACTCCATTGCTTTCACCAAGTTCTTCTACAAGTGGTATCAATGCAGCTAAATCCCCCCCTGGGTCTGGGTCTGATACTCCTGAGAACCAGAGACCAAGAGAGGATGCAGTGAAATACCTCGCTTCTAAGGTAATCTGCTCCTGCTCTACGGGAGCCTTCCAAAGAGAGAGGTTTGCTAGTTTGCCTTTTGAGAAATGAACTTTAAAAAGGGATCTTAAAACAGAGACAAGAGTTGCTTAATGCGAAAGTGTAGCTTTTGATAAAATTGTGGTAGAGTATGCCAAATAAAAGGTATTAATGAGAATTAGTATCTTAGGACACTGGCAGTAGACTTTTATTCCTCCTAAACAGTGGATTGAAAGAGTTCCTCAAAGCAGCCAGGGGTGTATCATTGCACTTGCCACAAATCCATCCTTATGAGCATGTGTCCTCCTTCATTTCATATGAGAGCAGGAGAGTGGGAGCCTTTAACCCAGTGACCCAGGCCTCCGCCCCACCTGCACTCTGTTGCCTAGAGCCCTTGGTTACACGTGTCTTTCTGTCAGAGGTTTCTTGTGATGTTGTGAGAGGCTTGGCCAATTTTCCCTTCCTAGATTCGTGGTCAGTCATGATCTTTCTGAAATTTTCTATCTGCTTGACATCTGGCACAGGTTCATAAGCTGCCCTCCTGCGTTGAAGCGGTTACACCTCTCATTCCTGGTGAGCCACTTGGGTCTCCTGGGGCAGCAGTGGCGTGAGTTGGTGGAGCTGGAGAACCACCAGGGGTGGACAGCAGTGAGAAGCATCTAGTGAGGAAGCCCCCTGGGGTGAGGTTGGTGCAGGGGAACTGAAAGGAATGCTTCTCTGCCCCAGATCCCTTCTCCTCGCTCTGCTTCCCAGATGAGGGCCGTTCCTCACCCGGCATGGGCAGCCCTGATGCCCTGACCACTGATTCGGGGCAGTCCTCTGGTCATGAATGGGTGATCTGAGATGAGGGATGTAGTGCAGACTTCAAAGCCACCCCGTGACAGTGATTTTTCAAACCACTTTGTGACCCACAATATGAAATACATGTTACACTAAACACCTGATACACACACACAGCATCACACACCCAACTGAAGAAAAAGCATTATAAGACTACACTTATTCTTACATCCTATAAAATTCACTGTATTAAATTAAAAAAAAAAAAACTTTTATGGCTCCAAATTGGTTTCGTCACCCACTGTTGGATTGCCAGACACCGTGCTAGGTGGGCTGTGGTGCTAGCTCATTGGTGGTTCGTACAAGCTCACAGGTCCTCTTGCGTTGCAGCTGACCTCTGTCCAGGTGAGAGGCGAAGAGCAGTCAGCTTTCCTCTGAGTGTCGATGATAAATTTAATCAAAAACGGAAGTCACATGGCAGTTCCAAATTGGCCACATCTACTCTTGCCACTTGCTTTTTAAGAGTCTACAGACCAGGAATCGAATCCCAGAAATTCCACTGACTGTCTGTCACCCTGGCGAGGCATTCAACCTGTATGTCTGCTGCCCTCACCTCTGAACCGTAGCTAGTGGTTCTCGTCCTACTTACGCAGGGGTTGTAGGATGGAGTGGGACAGCAGTGTCGCAGACCCTTCTGAAAAACATAAAGCACTTTACATGAATGTGTTTTGACCTTTTTCACCCCCCTTCCCTGGTACGTATATCCCTCCATTCATCCTCGTTTGGGAAAGTCTCAGATTTTTCATTTATCGGCAGTGTGCCTCTCCTCTCAAGACAGTGCCGCATCTGGCACTTTCCTGGGGGTCTCTCTCATGAATAACCTGTTGCCACTTCAAATCCATCCCAACAAAAAGGATCCTCTCAGTGCTTGGGCAGGACCCTCCCTCCTCCTATGTGTCCCTTCACAAGATAGGCAGGAATTTGGTAGTGTCTGATGTTGATCCTTCAAACAGTGTAGCTGTTGAACTTCTCCATGGTGTCGCTGGAGACGGCCCTCCTGCCAGGGAGAGGAAGCAGCTGCGACTTGAGAGCCTGGCTTTCATTGCCACCAATTTTATCTGCTTTTTGGGAGCCGCAAATGAGCTCCCCAAGGAGATGCTGCTGTTTTTGAAAACAGAAATGTAGTGAATATGGTACTTGGGGATGTTGAGAACGTCGGGATTGCTTGGAATTGTTTCAAGCCAGGGTAGGCTTTAAGTCTTATGAATGACTTTTATTAGTTTATATTCAATACAGAGTAACTTGTGCCGATCTTAGTGCCAGTCAAGACGGACTTGTGGCTGCAAGTAAAAGTCGGCCTAAGATTTGCCAAACTTCAGAATTCCTTCCAAAGTAAAGGGATAACTGAATCAATTAAGCTAAATAACGACTCAGTCTTGGGGAATAGAAGCAACGTTTTCTTGTTATCTCGGAGAACGGAAAAATTGCATCCCTGATGGAGAGACTGCAAGGTGCCGTGTGAAGAGGATGGGGCATTGCTGACGACTCCGCTTCTTCTGCAGGTCGTGGCCTACCACTACTGTCAGGCCGACAACACCTACACGTGCCTGGTGCCCGAGTTCGTGCATAGCATCGCCGCTCTGCTCTGCCGGTCCCATCAGCTGGCCGCCTACCGAGACCTGCTGATAAGGGAGCCCCAGCTCCAGAGCATGCTGAGCCTCAGGTCCTGTGTGCAGGACCCAGTGGCCGCTTTCAAGAGGGGTGTGCTGGAGCCACTCGCAAGCCTGCGAAACGGTACCTCCCAGCAGCCACCCGTGTCCTCCCTCTCCCCAGGACAGTCCTCAGAAGCGGGGTGGGCGTCCACTTGACTCTGGGGTACGAGTGAAGTGGGCCCAGGGAGGATGTGAGTACATCTCTCCTCCCCTTCCTCAGAGCCGTCTCCCCAGGGCTCCTCCTTGCTCCACTCCAGATGGTCTTGTTTTAAATTTTTTATCTCTAGTGAGAATTAACTCCACAGTTGAACATTTCCAAAGTAGCTAATTTGTAACCATAGGTTATTTAGATGACTTGTTCTCTAGAAACTGCTGCCTGCATATTTTGCACTCCTAAGGCGGAGGGGTGTAAGTTGATTGTTTGGGGAACTTGCCAGCATGTTTTTCCAGGGGCCTCTGCTCAGTTGAACCTAAAGCTGTTTCTAGAAGTGTCCGTTTGATTTTTTTGCCCTTGAATCTTCTCCACAGTAGGGGCATTAGTGATATTATGGGCCTTTGACTTTTTCCATCTTCCCTGCCCCCTTGCTCTTCACCTTTTGAGCTAGTTTACCTGCGTACATAGCACTTCTGCCAGATGGTGCCAGAGAGAGGGAATTGAAACAGATATGTCTTCATTGCTCCTCATCCCTGGGCAGAAAGTTGGCACTAATGGATAGAAAACTAGATTCGGGCTTGGAGGAGTCTATAAAGCAGAGTTCTCGCCTCCATTGGCTGTGTGCCTCAGACCTGATGCTTTGCCCTTTGCGGGTCAGATTTCCTCGCCAGAATCCATCCAGGGACCTCTAGTGGGGGTGGGGTGGGGGAAACCTAGAGTCTTTGGCAGGTTTCATCTCGGTCCGTGTTGGTTATCTTTGCTGTAGCTCATCCCAGTGACAGGAGTTTTTGAAGAGCTAAGTGTATCATATACATGGGTGAGATTCTGCTAATGTGTGTAATAGAGTATGTTTCTGAAAACTGTGTGGTGAGAATTGGTTTTCTTTTGGCTCTGTGCTCTGGTTTTCATTACAAATTTAATAGAAAATATGCTTCTGTGAAAACCATTTCTTCTGCCACATGTAAACCTTTTTAGTTTTCTCTAACACTTTAAATTGTGCATTAAAATACACTGGGTGGTGCTATCTTATAGAAATGTATAATTTCCTAATTAAAAAAAATTATTTTCTCCTTTAGAGCAGAAAATTCCTGAAGAAGAATACATTATTTTGATAGATGGTTTAAACGAAGCTGAGTTTCATAAACCTGATTATGGAGATACACTTTCTTCATTTATTATCAAGATTATTTCTAAATTCCCTGCCTGGTTGAAGTTGATTGTGACTGTAAGAGCAAATTTTCAGGTAAAAAATAGTTCTCAAATGTCTTTTCAAGACCCCAAACCCCAATTTTACAGTTTTTACAATTACAATTTTAGATTAATACTAACAGCTTAAACTGTTGTAAACCATTTAGCTGCTGAATTGAAAACTGTATTAGAGCTTTGAAATATTAGTGCACAGAGCTCTAAACAGGCAAAACTCTGACCTTTTTACCCCCAAGGCACATTTATCAAGATGTCAAGTGAGTTCCTTATTATCATCAAGTTGTACTTGTGCTTCTAAAATAGAAGTGTCTCGCCCTGGTTCACCATAACTCAGTTTGGGGGGCTCTTTGAGGTGCCTGGCTAACAGGTCTACCAGAGTTTAAAGTTATTCCTGCTTGTAGTTATTTGTATGGGTTTGCAGTGGGACTTTGTTTTTTGGGTTTGTTTGTTTGTTTGTTTTAATGAAGGGAAAAGGGAGGGATGAAGGAGAAATATTTTTAAGGCCTATTCTGAATAAAAGTCTAGTTTTTCATAAAACTTAGATATGAAGTAACGCTTGCAGCGAGATGAAGAGTGTGTGTGTTTTTTTAAAATTCTCTTCCTCATTTGTCCCCTCATTTAAACCCTAAAATTATATCGTAACAGCCATTGACTCCTTCCCTCCTATCCATTTTTAGTAAAGACACGAGACATTAGATTCTGATTTTTTTCCCTTTTAGGATGATATTTATTTTAGAATAGCATTTGGGTTCTTTCCTTCCTCATTAAAAGTAGAATTAGACCTCATTCGAACTTGGTGTTTGTTTTCACGGACATGTGATTCATACACTTTTCAGTCATTTTTCACCCAGTGAGCAGGATCTGGCAGTCAGCAGCACAGCAGCAGGAGTCCTGTGTTTTACATGCGAGCTATGTAAGTTTTCAGAGGCTCCGTTAGCATCTGTGTAACATGGGGGGGGGGGAATTGTCCTCAGCCTGTCTCCTACAGCTGTCACATGCAATGAGGACATGTCCTTAGCTACTTCACAAATGATAGAGGGATTAAAAAAAAAAAAAACTCATCTCTGCTGTTAGGTGTCAGGACAGTGATTATCTGTGGGATGGCAAAGGGACACGGGGCTTCTGGGAGCTGGCAATGTTCTTTGTCTACCTGCTGGTCCCACAGGTATATTTGACTTCGTGGAAGTGAATGACACTGTGCAGTTAGGATTTGTGCACCTCTGTGTATCACAATTCAATTGAAAAGTTTACCAAAAAACAGCAGCTAAAAAAAAAAAAAAAAAATGACAGTGGGCTCTACGAATGTCCAGCAGCTTTGTTACGGCAGGCTGTCACTGGAGCCCAGCCTGGGGGCAGTTGCAGATGTCAGGTTGGGTTATGCAGCCCCAGTATCTAATGCACAGCGTAGGATGCCTCTTGTCTGGCCATGGTCTTAGATGTACAGTGTTGGTTTGTGTCTGTCCTTGTTATTATAATCAGTTGCACAGTGTAAAGATGATGGGTATCAGGTCACCTGGGGGCCTCACTGCCCCTTGGCTGGTGCAGCCAGACCGCCGCGGTCTGCTCGAGGCTCTTCCATCTCACTTGGCTCTGCGTCCCCGGATAAGGACCTCAGGAAAGCCTTTTCTGATTTGATCTCACATCAGGAATTTCTTTCACATAAGCTTTTTATCTTCAGTTTATCCTATTACATGTTTTAATACAAAACAAAGAGTCCCTGTAATCCGTGAAAATCCTCCTTGAAAGGAAACCAGTGGGTCTGGTTTGAAATGCAGCTGACGTGAAAAAGGAACTCTCTGTGGAGTGGCACTGCGCGTCTCATTCTTTTGCAGGAAATCGTCAGCAAGCTGCCGTTCATCAAGCTGTCCTTAGACGACTTCCCAGACAACAAGGACATCCACAGCGACCTGCACGCCTACGTCCAGCACAGGGTCCACAGCAGCCAGGACATCCTCGGCAACATCTCTCTGAACGGCAAGGCCGACGCCGCCCTCATCGGGAAAGTGAGCAGCCACCTGGTGCTGCGGAGCCTCGGCTCCTACCTGTACCTCAAACTCACCTTGGACCTCTTCCAGAGGGGACACCTGGTCATCAAGAGCGCCAGCTACAAGGTGGTGCCCGTGTCGCTGTCCGAGCTCTACCTGCTGCAGTGCAACATGAAGTTCATGACCCAGTCCGCCTTCGAGAGAGCGCTGCCCATTTTAAACGTGGCCCTCGCATCCCTCCACCCCATGACAGACGAGCAGATCTTCCAGGCGATTAACGCCGGCCACATCCAAGGGGAGCAGGGCTGGGAGGACTTTCAGCAGAGGATGGATGCCCTCTCCTGCTTCCTCATTAAGAGGCGAGACAAAACCCGCATGTTCTGCCACCCGTCCTTCAGGGAGTGGCTCGTGTGGAGGGCAGATGGCGAGAACACGGCCTTCCTGTGTGAACCCAGGTACGACGGGCAGCTCTGTGCAGGGAGTCTGATGTGTGACTGGGGAAGGGATTCCAAACACTAGTTGTGCTCTTTTTTTTTTTATTTTTTTTTTTATTTTTGGCTGCGTTGGGTCTTTGTTGCTGCAGGCGGGCTTTCTCTAGTTGCGGAGAGCGGGGGCTACTCTTCATTGCAGTGGCTTCTCTTGTTGCGGAGCACAGGCTCCAGAGCGCAGGCTCAGTAGTTGTGGCTCACGGGCTTAGTTGCTCCGTGGCATGTGGTACCTTCCCAGACCAGGGCTCGAACCTGTGTCCCCTGCACTGGCAGGCGGATTCTTAACCGCTGCGCCACCAGGGAAGCCCTAGTTGTGCTCTTTAACAGAAAGACAGTACAGCATGAATAATTCAGGAAGGGTGATGGAAAATTCTCTCTGCTGCTAAACAAAAGCTTCCTTCCTTTAATTGCTAGGATTTTAGGACTCCTCAGTACATGTGGACGAAAGAGAAGCTTGGCAGTGCCCGGGCCATATTTCTCTGGTGATTCTCTTCTAGATCCCTGCCCCCTCGCACAGGGGTCACCCGTGGGAGAGTGTGGCATTAGCTGCAGGGAACAGCCGGCTTCCTTCGACCCTGTTCATGGCTCAGTTTCTTCACCAGAGGGTCTGTGGACTGTCTCGCATCCTCAATGCTGCCACTTCCCACCACCTCTTGAGCTTATGGCATCTTGTCCCAGAGATCTGATGTGCCTGCGGGCCCAGAAGGGAGTACAGCCATCACGTCTGGCCTCCTCGTTTTGTATTTGTGTTCTGCACTGTGTAACAGACTGGGATTTGGGGTCAGGAGGATTCAGGTTTGGAGCTCAGATGCCCCACTTACAAGATGGCAGTGGGGCACCTGCATCTGGGGAGTCAGAGGTTCCACTGAGGCTTTGCAGCAGGGCTGGGCCGGGATGCAGGTCTCCTCACCGCCCAGGGGAGGAGACGGGTGGGAAGCCTGCCTGCCCTGTGGCATATGGTGCCAGTCAGGGTGAGAGACTGGGGACTTCGAGGTGCGAATGCTCTCAGTAAGGGTGTGTTCATGTCCACCACCTCTGCCTGGCCCTGGCCTTGGCCGGCATCATTGCTGTCTTTCTTTTTTTTTTTTTTGCCTGCGTTGGGTCTTCATTGCTGAGCGCGGGCTATTCTTCGTTGTGGTGTGTGGGCTTCTCATTGCGGTGGCTTCTCTTGTTGGGGAGCACGGGCTCTAGGTGCGTGGGCTTCAGTAGTTGTGGCTCGCAGACTCTAGAGCGTGGGCTCAGTAGTTGTGGTGCACGGACTTAGTTGCTCCACGGCATGTGGGATCTTCCCAGACCAGGGCTCGAACCCATGTCCCCTGCATTGGCAGGTGTCAGGTGGGAACCACTGTGTCACCAGGGAAGTCCATCATTGCTGTCTTGAATGGCTTCTGCCCTCTGTGAGTCAGAATTGCTCCCGGCCCCGTGTAAGAGGTCTGACAAGCTGCTAAACCGTCTGCTTTGGGCTGGACTGGACCTTGGATCAGATGCTGGGGCCAGAGATGAAATGAATATGCACTTGGGAGCCGCACACTCCCTTCCTTCCATGACTGTTGACTTAACATTGACACACTAGGTCTAGCTGCTCTTTTCATGTTGTGGATAAGGTGTTTTCTGAGGCAACACTGGGCTAAGAGTTTCTTATCTTTTGAACCTGCTTTCGGGCTATAAACTGTAACTCGCAGGTTATTTAGCCAGACTGTAATGACTAGGTGAAATGTGTGCTGTGACATGTTTAGCCAAATCAGATCATTTTCTAGGAAGATAGTGAGGTGGAGGCCAGCCTTGCTGACATGAGATAGATGGGCCTGGCTTGGCCTGTGGGCAGAGTCGAGAAGAAGGAGGTGCTGTATGTAGGTCACGCTGAGGTGTTAAGCTTCAGAAACTAGGAATGGCGTTGCTCTTAGAGTGGGTAAGAAAGGCAGGGGCGGCTTTGGATTTTAGCAGTTTGAGTTTATGGGGTTGGTGGTGAGGTTCTGAGGCAGGTGGGGTCTAAACGGTTGGAGGAGAGGTTGGAGTTGAAGATCTGGCATCATTGACGGAGAGGCAACGGTGGGATGTAGTGAGGAAGTGCAGTGAGAGGAAAGGGAGCTCTGGACTTCTGGGACAAGGAGAAGGATTTCAGGGAAGGAGGTGAGGGGAGTATGTGCTGTCAAGAAGTGAAGGAAGGTGAGGATGAAGGGGAAGCCATTGGCTTTTCATTGTGGGAGGAGGGCCCTAGATCCTTTGGAGATTCCTTCCATTGGGTTGTGAGGCGTGAAAGAGGAGAGAGCCAACATCCTGGCATGGGAAGTGGAAGGGTCGAGAGGTTTCGGGTAGCTTGAGGGTGGGGAGGGGTATTGGTTTATGTTTTTAACAACGCAGGGGATTGGGACGTTGTTGGAAGCATCATTGAGACAGCATGGGGAAACACAATCAGTGAAGAGGGAGAAATTGGCAGCACAAGGGAGCGGGGTCAGCTAGCCTCCTCTGGCTCCCGTTGAGTCCGTTCACAGTGCCGTTCCAGCTGGATTTCATCTTGTTTACGTGTGTCCCCAGTCCAGTTGCTGAGAGCTCCTCAGGGCAAGGACCTCGTGTTGTTCCCCATGGGATCCCCATTATTAAGCCATGATGCTGGCTATAGGGGGATGTTAACGCACAAATGAATGAATGAGAAACTGAGTTACGATGATGAAGGCATCACAGGCACTCACGTTGCACAGCCTGTGGTCAAATTCTGCTCAGTCGTTACCACCTGTTTGATCTCGGGCACATCATTTACCTGTCCAGGCTTCTGTTTCCCCATGCAAACAAATTGGGGGTCATAAGACGTAGTGATTCACAGGGTCGAACAAGTTAATGAAATAATTTAGTTAACTCTCTGCATCTGGCACGTAGTAAAAGCTTGATATGTATAAGCTTCAGAAAATGAACAGACTCGTAAGTGCAGGTAGACTTAGAAGGGGGCACATGACCCCAGGGCCAGGAAAGAAGGACGTCAAGGTAGATGGGATGTAGAGGAGTGCAGGTGCCCTGTGACTGCCTGGTGAATTGTCTCCTCAGGGAGGTGGGAAGCCACGTGCTTAGCTGAGAGCACTGGACGCCTTTGGCCCAGCCACTGAGGGCTGCGTGGTGGTCACCCACAAGGGCCAGCCAGCCACAGTGCTTGGCGTGTCCTTGTGGTGGACGCAGATGGCATGGCTACAGAGCCGGCAGACTGGGAGACTGAGGATGGCTGAGCCTGTGGGTGGGAGAGTGGCCCTGACGAGAGTGATGTGGGACTAGCCCATGGATAGGGACCATGGAGGGCATGGAGCAGTGGAAGGTGGCAGAGAGTGTTTTCCACGGGAGCAAGGGAGGCTCTCATCTGAGAGGGGAAATCAAAGCTTGAGGTCTGGGAGGTAGTGTGTGTGAGGGAGCACAGGGCATGTGCTCTAGACCCTGACAGGACGCGAGGCAGGACACTCAGTGGCAGTGTGGTCTTAAATGTCATGCCTTCCCCTGCAAGATAAAAAGCAATCTCGTGGTTTCCACCTGCCCTGATTTCCTCGTCTGTAACATGATTTATACTTGATTTGAGAAACAGGCAAGCATCTGGATAGATAAATATGATTTAAATGATGAATGCCTTTAATCCTCTAGATCAGCGACTACTAGAAAACACATTTAGAAGAATGCTTTTCTTTTTCACAGTTTATCTTTTCCTCCACAACTAGCTGCTTTTCCTCAGCAAAACAGTACTTCAACGTTTGTCAGGTTAATAGAAATAAAAATAATTCACCCTGCACAGAGGTCACTGCTGTGACCTTGGAGTAAGCAGCCCTTAGCATCTTTTCCAAACAGATTGGCTCAGACAAAGGCATGGAGTCCACAGGAGACAGAATGACTCCTACAGATGTAGAGGGGAAAATGGGTAGGATGGCTCCTTCACGAGAGGGTTAGTTGGGGGATTAATTGGTGGTGTCAGTTGAATGTCTACCCTGTGCCCAGAGGCAGCAAACCTACTCATACAGCTTAGCTTTTTTACCCCTACAAGGAAGGATCTGTGTTCCATTCAAGCCTAGAATTCTAGGTGTTTCTGATCATGAGCTCTTGCTGTACATGGCCTGGTTTTTCTTTCCCTTCCATTGTGAGGCCTTGGCCTTTGGCCCAGGTCTGTCCCCAGTGGTGACTGTACTGAGGGGAGGCCTGAATGTCAGGTCCAGTGATGATTCTGATCCATTTGTCCACTTGCACATCTGTCCTTCGTCCATCCATCCATCCATCCATGAAATGCGTATTTGCGTTCATACTGAGTCTTGGGCATTTGCTAGGTTTTGTGGCTATAGCTGTGACTTAGACAAGACCCTTAGTCACATGGAGTTTACATTTTTGTGACAGTCATAAATCAACAAATAAACTGATGAGAGAGTGATGGAGGATGAACAGGGGGCGGGTGGTTGCATCGACAAAGACCTGCCCTGTCCAGAGGCTTCTCTCTGAGTCACTCCACAGAGATAGAGGAATCCTGAGAAAGCCCGTAAAATGACTCGAGGAATAAACAGCAGTGACCATCTTCTGTGAAGAAGCAGCTTTCCACCCGTTTTGTGTGGTGATGCTGAAGCACCAGGAGAACAGTTCAGGGGTCGAGGGGGCGATGTTCGCCCCGAGGGCCTGCAGAGAGATGGACTCGGGTCTTTGGTTACCAACCTGTGTGTTTCTCATCCTAGGAACGGGCATGCTCTCCTGGCATTCATGTTCTCGAGACAGGAGGGCAAGCTGAACCGCCAGCAGACCATGGAGCTCGGCCATCACATCCTGAAGGCACACATTTTCAAGGTGAGACCCCCACCACTGCAGGCAGCAGCCCTCCATGAGCCTCATTCCCAGCCCAGCCGCTTCCCTAAAAGTAATCACTGTTCTCACTCAAGTGTGTATCTACTGCTGTGATTAAATTTTACTTTTTCCCTCTCTAAATCTTTTCTTTTCACTTAAAGGTTCCACTTCATTCATTCCCTTTGCTTCCGTGTTATTTAGTTGTTGAAGAACCAGATTTCGTGACCTGTGTCGTTTCATACCCCCTGGATTTTCTGATTGTGTCCTTATTTCTTGTGGCCTACGTTAACATGTTCCTCTTTCCTCTGGATATTTTATCATTTGGTATTTATAGCGAGCGGCTTAATCAGGTTCAGGTTTGATCCCCACCCCCTCTGCCCCACCGGGTGTCACAATTACTTTATACAGGTAAACCTTGTTTTATTGCACTTTGCTTTATTGTGCTTTGCAAATTTTTTTTTTTTTTACAAATTGAAGGTCTGTGGCAACCCTGCGTTGAGCTGGACTTTTGGGACCATTTTTCCAACAGCATTTGCTTACTTCATGTCTCTGTGTCACATTTTGGAGATTCTTGCAATATTTCAAACTTTTTCATTATTACTTGTGGTGGTGATATGTGATCAGTGATCTTTGATGTTACTACTATGACTTACTGAAGTCTCATGATGGTTAGCATTTTTTAGCAATAAAGTATTTTTAAATTAAGGTATGCACATTTTTTTGGACAATGCTATTGCACACTGAATAGACTACAGTATAGCGTAAACATAACTTTCACGTGCACCAGGAAACCAAAAAAATTGCATGACTCGGTTTATTGCTGTGGTCTGGAACCAGACCCACAGTATCTTCGAGGTCTGCCTGTTAGAGTCAAAACGCTCTGTAAGTCTGTATAAGGTTTCTAGTGTCAGGATGCATAGCATGTGTGCTTGGTGTGATGCCATTGGCCACGACTGGTCTCTTCCTTCATTAGGGGTTCCAGATGGTGATATTCTAACATTTATTCTTCCTTTAATTGATTGGAGAACGTCTGTAAAGAGAAACTTTCTCCTCATCTGCCCCCCCTTTCCCCAGGCGTACAGTTGATGTAGGCTAGTTCCTCAACCCTTGGCTTTAGGGCGGGAAGGCTCACAGGTTCAGGCCTTTTCTGTGTGCACAGCCTTTGCCCCGCGTTCAGCAGGGACCCGCGCCCTCCCGGGCACACCCGCTTTCAGACCCACACTGCGGGTGGGAAGGGAGACCTTGAAGCTGATTTGTCGCTGTTGCTTCCAGGGCCTCAGCAAGAAGACTGGAATCTCTTCAAGCCATCTGCAAGCCCTGTGGATTGGGTACAGCACCGAGGGGCTGTCTGCCGCCCTGGCCTCCCTCAGGAATCTCTACACTCCCAATGTGAAGGTAAGCGACCCTCTGCCAGGGGGGCCAGAGCCCCCTGCCCCCCGGCCGCTGTTGCTCCAACAGTCCCGCTCTCCCCAGCACTGGCTGGTGGCCAGAGAAGGCTGGGACGCTACGACTAAAGATGCTGTTTCCCGATGGGAAGCACACAGACTTGAACGCTCTGTTGCCGGTTCTCCTCTACAAGTTTAGCTTTCACTGGGGCAGGAAGATGTGGGTGGTCAGGGGCTGCTATGTGAGCATGTGGTGACTGTTTCAGAGTGGAGGAGATAAGGGAAGCAATTCACAAAGGAAACCAAAGGTCAGAGGAAACCCTGGTCAGATATCCAGGGAAAATGGACTTTTAAGGCGTCCTGGTTTCGAATCTGGACTATCTCTTTATGGTTCGTAGGAAATTAAGCACTAATGAGTAACACAAAGTGGTGGGCACACAGAGGGAAACTGTTACTAAAGGTTTTGTGCACATGTGTATTCATGACCACGGAAAGCGTATCAGGGTCTGCCCGCCGCTGAGCCAAGAGTTTCCTCGCTCTTGGTCAGAGGCTATCATGTCACAATATTCTGCTGAGCTTTTTAGGATAGATCTTGCCTCCTCATTTAGTGCAGTCTAAGAATCTGCAGCACACAGAGGCCGAGTATCTGTTAAGGCGACAAAGAGGAGTTAACTCCCACAAAGAGTGTGGAAATTACTGTCTTATATCAGTTTACAACCATCTTTCCCAGAGCAAAGTAAGATGAGATCATAAGTGTCTTCACATTTTAGATTGCTCACCTGTTTGACGCATCTGCTAGACTCCAGGCCTTTCAGCCCCAGGCCCTGACCTGCCCGGCTGCCTTCAAAAGCTCTGACATCGTTTCCCAAGGAGTCACGTTCTCCCCTTCAATCACCTCCATGAGAAGTCATACCTGTTCTCTCCTTAGTAGCACAAAGGTGCCCTGGCATGGTCGCAGTGTGGTCAAGGGAAGCCCTGGAAGTTTCCAGGAATCTGTCTTCTACTTCTCCTCACTTTGGTTCATCAAATCCACCTGGGAAGGGGGCCACATGCCCCAGAGATGGTGCCGTGGAGGACACCTGGGGGCCACTCCCGGGGGACTTCTGTGCCTCTCCTCCCCTGCTGTCAGTACGTCCCACCCTCAGCACCTGCACTGTGGGTGTGTGTCTGGGGATCAGGGCCTTACAGAGCATTTCCTGTGTCTGGTGATGTGAACTCTCCTCCCTCTTCTCCCTTCCTTGCCTTCCTGGTGTATAGTGGTCCCTTGGATCAGTTCGAGGACCTCCCACAGATACCAAAATCCAAGGATGCTCAAGTCCCATACATAAAATGGCGCAGTATTTGAATATAACCTGCGCACATCCTCCCGTATACTTTATTTTTTTTGGCCACGCCTTGCGACATGTGGGATCTTAGTTACTTGACTAGAGATCGAACCCGCACCCCCTGCGGTGGAAGTGCAGTGTTAACCACTGGACTGCTGGGAAAGTCCCATTTTCCGCCCCCTCCAGTATACTTTAAATCATCTGTAGAGTACTTATAATACCTAACACAATGTAAAGGCTATGTCAATAGTTGCTGGCACACAGAAAATTCAAGTTTTGCTTTTTGGAGCTTTGTGGAAATTTTTGTTTTTGAATATTTTCAGTCTGCTGTTGGTTGAATCCACAGATGCAGAACCTACTGATACAGAGGGCAGGCTGTATTTATTTTCTTTCGCTTTTTTTTTTTCAACTGAAATATAATTGACAGATAACATTACATCTCAGATGTACAACCTAACTATGTGTTATTCGTTTGGATTGTGAAATGATTACCACAAAAGGTCTAGTTAACAGCTATCACCACATATGGTTATAAATTTTTTCTTGCGATGAAAACTTAAGATCTGCTCTCAGCAACTTTGAAATATATAATACAGTATTATTAACTGTAGTCCCTGTGGTGTACATTACATCTCCACCTGCTGGTGTATAGAAGGGAGGAGCCTGGGTGTCAGGAAGGACCTAGCGGTGCTCTGACCCTGGGGCAGCTCACCCACAGCCCTGCTGCCCAGTGCAGAGCTTGGGTGTTGGTTAGAGAAAGGCCACCACCCCCTGGTGGGTTCAGACAAGGTCTTTTGCAAATACAAAAGTGCAGGTGGTCTCAGCACTGTTGGGGTTCCAGGCTTGATGGGCAGAGGGCACATTGGATTTCAGCCTGGCTCACCCCTGGGTGGGGTGCCTGGGAGTAGAGCAGCCCCAGGGAGCCGCTCCCGGGAGCCTTGTGCTCAGCCCTGCTCCTTTGGACATTTCTACTCACTCTGCAGACGACTAGGCTTGAGGACTTGTGTCTCGGCTGAAGCTACGGGCAAGTTTCACGGGGTGAGGACAGGGAAGCCGCTTTCATAGTGAAGGAGCACTAGCTCTAAGCTGCTGCTCGGGGTCAAAGTGAGCACTTCCTTTCTTTTTTTTTTTTCAATTAATTAATGTATTTATTTATGGCTGTGTTGGGTCTTCGTTTCTGTGCGAGGGCTTTCTCCAGTTGCAGCGAGCGGGGGCCACTCTTCATCGCGGTGCATGGGCCTCTCACTATCGCAGCCTCTCCCGTTGCGGAGCACAGGCTCCAGACGCGCAGGCTCAGTAGTTGTGGCACACGGGATTAGTTGCTCCGCGGCATGTGGGATCTTCCCAGACCAGGGCTCGAACCCGTGTCCCCTGCGTTGGCAGTCAGATTCTCAACCACTGTGCCACCAGGGAAGCTTGCACTTCCTTTCTAGATAGCGTTACTCTGCAAAAGGTAGAGAACACGCCGAGCGTAGACTTCACGTGATGAAGGAATTGTATTTAGAATTTTTGTTTTACTTTTTATAGAAATTGGAATTGAGTTTACTGTAATAACACTGTTTCATCTTTCACTTCAGTTAAAAGTATATCTTTTGCCTTCTCCATAATTAATAAAGTTCTGTAATGATGGCAAGGAAGAAAGAAAAATTAAAATGGCAGTATCTGCTTTCACCATTTGAATGAATTATGGGCCCAAAAGTTATTTTAATGTGGAGAAAAATAAATGGGAAATGTCATAACTCTGTTGAATACGAGTTTTTAAGACAGTAAATTAAAAGGTACGGTGTAATAATGTAATGAGCTTGACCCTCCTGGGATTATAAACTTTCCTCTTTAACATATTTGCAAGTTTAAGAGTTATTCGTCTTTACTTTGTTTTATATAGAACTCCAGTGTCACCTACCTCTACGCGATCCCCCAAATTGTATAACTTGGTTACCGAATTTTAAGGCATTCCATTGTCCTTCTGTTTTCTTTTATCTTTCAAGAAAAAAAAGGGGGGGGGTTCACAGAATCGTGAACAAATTACAGTAATTTAAAATTATGCATGCAATTAAGGAATTTTTTTAGAGAGTATTAAATGTTGTCATTACAGGAAGGGATGTCATTTTGAGCAATAATTGTAGTTTGCTACTTTGGTCCATTACAGCGACTTGCTCCCGAATGATTACTTGGTAGATGAATTTTAATTTTGGTGGCATGCCTGTGATGTCTAACAATGTGATCTCCCGTTGCCGGGCCAGGCTCATGCCAGCCCGGGCCCTGGCTGGCCCACTGGGGTGCTTGCCGCCAGTGCCTGCAGGCTCCCGTCCGGCTGGTTGTTTTGCTCACATAGTCCCATGGGACCGGGTGCCAGCCACAGGCTCCCGAAGGCTGTGCGCTCGAGAGAATTAAGGTTGTGATTCTTCTCTCAGCTGGAGCTGGGGCCGCAGGGGAGGAGCCAGGAGCTAGGCGTGGGCTTTGGCCTAACTTCCCTGGCTCAGAGGATCCAGTCATATTCTGCATAACTGCTAGGCAGCACATATTTACACCAGTTGTATTGATGAGAACCTCCAACATACTTAATGAGAAAACTGAGCTTCCCACTTTACGACCCTGCTGGACAGTGCCCCTTCTGTTCCTCAGGATCACATCATTTTTGCCTACCCCCCCAGCCCCTTTTTTATTTTCTTGTATTCATCAAATCCAGAAGTATACAGGTAATATTGCCATTTCCAGGTGTTATCCAGGGAGAGCTTCATGGTGCTGATGACCAGACCATTTCCATGTGATTGGGAGAAAATGTACAGGAAGAACCATTTAAAACCCCTTCCTCGAAGGCGGAGTAATCTTAGCCAGAGCTGCTGCTTTGGATGCTGGACTGCTCTGTGATAGTAATTAGCATTGTGCCCAGGGCTAATTGGCGGCTTATCTGCTCTGAGCCTCAGTTTTCTCACCTGTAAAATGAAGGTAACAAAAGAACCTGCATCACAGAGTGATGGGAAACCTCATTGAGATGTTAAAGCTCTTGGGAAAATACTTGGCATTTATTATATGGTCAAGTGAGTCATTTTTATTTGTATTTCACCTTCTTTCTGGAAACTGAGATTCTAGTGTAAGCACCTGAGAACTTGTGAGTGTGCAGGTTGGTGGTGGTGAAGGGGAGCTGCCCGTCATGAGGCATTAATGGGTCCACCTCTGCCCTCAAATAAGCATGAGGTCTCCCTGCTGCTCTGTGCTGGTGAGCAGCCCAGGCGGGCCAGACCCTCCGGGTCGCCAGGTTCCTGGGGCAGAGCGCCCTCCTGTGCCTTGCAGGGGTCAGGGACTAGGGCCCTTGTCTCTTCTAAAGATTCCATCAAAGGTGATTGTAACAATAGCAAGTAATATTTATTTAGCACTTACAGGATGCTGAGGGCTGTGCTAAGTGCTTTGTGTGTGTGGCACGTTCCTTTTTAATCTTCACAACAACCCAAGGAGGTGAAACTGTATTTATCTCCACCTTTCAGGTGAGGAAACTGAGGGTGAGGGCAGTGATAGGGTGACGCAGATCCCACAGCGGGGAAGGGTGCCTGCCGCCGAGCAAGCCCACGCTCCTTCCGCAGGTGCGCTCTGCACCTGACATGTTTACAGCCATGGCTGCCAGCTGGAACCACTCGGGAGCCCCGGGCCCTAGCCAAGTCAGAATCTCCAAGGGTGGGGCTGAGGCTTTGGAAACTTGCAAGCTCCCAGGTGATTTCACTGTGCAGCGAGGTTAAGAAACATGGGTTCGGGGTAGATCCACAGACTGATTGGGGGGTAAGTGGTAAAAATACCCGCAGTGTTGCACCAACAAACTAAATGTCTTTCCGAAGAAGCAGATAGAGAACTGATAACAAATACCTTTAGGAAAGCTCTGCCCCTAAGCACATACCTTCCATAAGAATTTTCTTATAAAGTATTCAGGAAGACAGCACTGAAACAACACCTTCCAGCATTCTTAGGAAAGAGTTTCTGTCCAGTAGAAACATGGGGTGGTGTACTGTCATTTTCTTAGGAGGCACTTGAATCACGGAGAGGTTGAGTAATTTTCTGAAAATCACACAGCAAGTTAGTTAAGAGGCTGATTGGGAACTCAGACTATTTAATTCATCATCTTTTTCTCTTAGGCTCATGAATCTAAAGAGGGAATGGGATTGGTGGGAGAGGGGAGAGAGAGGGTAGCTGGCTGTCAAAGTCACCCTGGGAATTTACAAACAATTCCTGCCTGTCCTTCGGTGACCAGAGTCCGATGTGCCCCTCAGTGATGTTATGTGTGCTTTGAAAAAGCTGCTAGGGTTCTTCCGTAATTCCTCTTGCCTAAGAACTGATTTCCTAGGCCTTGATAAAATCCCCACCTGTGTCAGCAACACTGTCTTATTCCTGCTATGCTGTTGGCGGTTACTTGAAGGAAAATAATTTTCTCAAAAACCCTTACTTTTGTTGAGAACTTACACTTTTAAAATTCTTTCACATCCTATTTGAGTCTGTGCTGTTTTTAAGAGCAAACCTACGTAGGGTGGTAGAGCAAGCTTGGCAGGGATGAGTTTGCCCGAGGTTGAGCGTCGCATGGCACTGTTGGGGCAGGGACAGCGCTCCTGGTTTCTCCTCCCTGTTTTTTCTGCCCTTCCATCCTCACGTGCTGGTTTGTTGCAGGAGGCTGGGTTGGTGCTGACCCAGGTGGGGTTGAAAGATGGTCCCCCTGATTGGGTGAATGACGAGGCGGGTGCTGGTCACTTGGGTACAAGCTGTCCTTCCTTCCTTTTTTTTTTAACTGAAGTATGGTTGATTTACAATGTTGTGTTAGTTTCAGGTGTACAGCAAAGTGATTCAGTTTATTTTTATATATATATATATATATATATATATAAATAATTTTTTAGATTCTTCTCCCTTATAGGTTATTACAAAATATTGAGTGTTGTTCCCTGTGCTATACAGTAGGACCTTGTTGATTATTTTATATATGGTAGTGTATATGTGTTAATCCCAAACTCCTAATTTATCCCTCCCCCCAACTTCAAGCGGTCCTTCCTTAAATGTAAGTGATGGTCCTAATGGCAGGAAGGAACTGACTCGTGGGCCATCCTCACCCATAAAGGGGCTTTGTTTACCTCTCTTCTCTGTGAACTTCTGTGTCTTAGAACCAGTATCTTGTGCCATGGGCCGAGCCGGGAAATGGAGTGTGCAGAGTAGATGGCCATGCACGGGGTCGGCCTGTGTGTGTGTGTGTTGGGGGGGCGTGTGCATGGGGAGGGCTGGGAGCATTCTGTATAGGATGGGGGGACTTCTCCCTGGTGTCCTGGCATTGAAGCAGGGACCCATAGGAAGTGATCCTTTGTCATCTATAGCTATGGAAAAGGGTATTTATTCCTGGCAGAGGGAACTATACGAGGAAGAGGGAAAGACCAGGAGGCCAGGGCCTGCTTGCCATTGTTATAGGACAAGCGTTAGACCCAGCATGGTCACGGTGCAGGGAAGTGAGGGTAAGGGTGCTGGGAGAGGAGGTCAGAGAAGGAGCTGAAGGGCTGGGTCACCCGGGGTTCAAGCTTCAGTGGCGACCCAGACCACTTCAGGTTTTACACTTTGGGTTCTAACCTGTCTGTATGCTGTCTCACTCTTCTGAGGTGTGGTGTCACCACCAGAATAATAATTTCTATCACTTTGTAAATATTCTGTCAGCTACTCTTGTGGACACCATATCATTGAAATACCTTGAATTTTGTGTGTTTTGTCATCTTTCTGTATCTTTTAATGATCCCATGTGTCTCCGGTCAAATAAGAGACCCAGTCTGTGTGGTTTTTACACCTAATGGGCAGCCCGGAAGTGGCCAGGGTCTGTCGGGAGTGATTGATGTCGATCCGGGACCATTGAAGGGAACTGTTAGAAGAAACGCAGTGGGCATCTTAATAGGTGTTTAAAAGAGTGTCATTTTTCCAATGACCTGGAGATTTCAAGAAGATATTAGTATAGCTAAAATTTGCATAAGGTATTCTGTGATTTTATTTTAAAACCTATAGATAACAAACTTCCCTTGATATCTGGGTCCAAGGAGTTAAGTGGGTGGTGGATGTAGTAAGTAGTAGAAAAAGCCGGTGACTTTCTATGAGTCTTGTGCTGCTGACAGCCCCAAGCATGTGAACATTTTCACGTGTTCTGCTTTTTCTTGAAGGTACAATTCCTTGTAAAGAAAAGAGAGTATTTGCGTTCACTTTTGGCTTTATTATCTCACTGTTAATTATTTAATCCTGTGATGATTATTTCATTGCCCCCCAAAATGAATTTTCTGTTTTTATTTGGATCAAACAGTGGTTTTCAAAGTGTGGTCCCCAGGGACTTTGCTGGTGGCGCAGTGGTTAGGAATCCGCCTGCCAACTCAGGGGACACGGGTTTGAGCCCTGGTCCGGGAAGATCCCACATGCCGCGGAGCAACTAAGCCCGTGAGCCACAACTACTGAGCCTGCGCTCCGCAACAAGAGAAGCTACCGTAATGAGAAACACGCACACCGCAACAAAGAGTAGCCCCCCGCTCGCCGCAACTAGAGAAAGCCCCTTCCCAGCAATGACGACCCAATGCAGCCAAAAATAAATAAATTAAATTAATTAAAAAAAAAAAAAGTGTGGTCCCCAGACCAACAGCATCAGTATCACCTGGGGGGAATTCATTAAAAAGGCACATTCTCAGGCCCTACCCCAGGCCTACTGAATACAGAGGTCTGATTCCAGAGAATGTGCATTTCTAAATTTTTAACTGTGATTTAAAAAAACATAAAATAAAATGTACCATCTTAACTATTTTTAAGGACAGAATTCAGTAGTGTTAAATATTTTCACATTATTGTACAGTAGGTCTCCAGAATAAAACTAAATCTCCATACCTATTAAACAATTCTCGTTTCCCCCTTTTCCCAGCCCCTGGCAGCCACCATTTTACTTTCTGTCTCTATGAATTTGACTACTTTATGTCCCTCGTATAAGTGGAATCATATAGTATTTGTCTCTTTGTGGCTGGCTTAGTTCACTTAGCCTCATGTTCTCAAGGTTCATCTGTGCTGTGGCATGTAACAGGATTTCCTTCCTTTTAAAGGCTGAGTGATTTTCCACTGTATGTATTTACATACCACTTTTTTCCATTCATCTGTTGACCTTTTAGTTCACCTGTATCTCTTGGCTATTGTGAATAGTGCTTCCGTAACACAGCAGTGCAGATACCAACATCCTGATTTCATTTCCTTTGGATATGTACCCAGAGCGGGGTTGCTGGATCTTAAGAAACCTCCACACTGTTTTCTGTGGCAGCTGTGTCATTTTACATTCCCACCAGCAAGAATGTCCATTTTCAGTGCATGTGCAGGTCATACTGGTGCACACTCAGGTTTGAGAACCACTGGATCAAGAATACCACCCTTCTCCACCGATGTCGTTGTGACTGACATCTACGTGAGAAATTAATCTTGTTGGGGGACATTCTCCAACAGGTGAGCCGTCTCTTAATTTTGGGAGGGGCCAACGTGAACTACAGGACCGAAGTGTTAAATAACGCCCCGATCCTGTGCGTCCAGTCTCACCTCGGCCACGAGGAGGTGGTCACTCTGCTCCTGGAATTTGGCGCCTGCCTGGACGGCACGTCGGAGAACGGCATGACTGCCCTCTGCTACGCGGCCGCTGCCGGCCACACGAAGCTGGTGTGTCTGCTGGCCAAGAAGGGGGCGAGGGTAAGCCGCAGCCTTCTCCAGCGGGGGAGGCAGGGGCGAAGGTGGGAGGGGTCTTCCATTGCTTGTAGAATTCTCATTTTCTGGGCCAAGCTCCCTTTGGTCTCTGCTTCGTCAAGTTGCAGTGAACAGAAATCACCACATAAACAGAAAAGGTGGAGCTACAGGCTCCAGACACTGTGTGATGTAGCCTGACGTGGGTGTGTGTGTCACCTCCGAGAAAGAGAGGGGCCGTGTGTTTTGTTCGAAGCTCTTACTCTGCTTAATCCTGACCACCAGCAGCCTGAGTAAGGCCATCCTTTCAAAAGCCTGCGGGTGTTGCCCTGGAACTTATCACAGAATTTAACACAGCACTGGATTGGTTGAAAAGATATAAATGTTTGATTTTTTTTCTCCTTTCTTCTTATTCCGTTTCATGTCTTTTTTTTTTAAATAAATAAATAAATAAATAAAATGAGTTCTGTGGGTCTTGGAAGGCATGTGCTTAAGCATATGGTTGCAGGAACACTAGAAGGCCCCAAATCCTCATTTCTCCAGCTGCCAGCTGGGACGTTGGGCAAGTTGTTAAGCCTGTGTGCCTCAGGCTTCTCATCTGTAAAATGGGCATAACAACAGGACCTACCACAGGGCTGTTGTGTGAGCATAAGTAAATCAATATATTAACAATACGAAGTAACTATGTTGTTAACGGGTTACTCGAGGACTATCAATGTTAAGAGATTAAGTGAGAACAGTGCCAAGTTCACAGTAAACTCTGTTTAGGTTTATTATAAGCACTTCATTGGGGAAGGGAGAAGGTACTTTTGAACAACAGTAGAAGTAAATCACTGATATTTGTCTTTCTTCTTTATAGTTAGGATCCTTAAAGTTCAACGAGAAGACATGAGGCTTATAGTAACTATGGGAGTCTTTTTGGTTTTTTCTCTCAAAAATAAAGCATTTGGGACAGGTCACCCTTAGCTCGTGGAAGAAGGGAAATGTTGCTGTTAAGCCTTCCCAGTGGGTTCATTACTGCTCATCACCACACCTCCATTTCCACTTCCGAATCGTGGCTGGGCTTTATCCGGAGGCTAGCTGAAGGCTCTGTAGGAGGGGATGGCTTGTGTAGTGGCTCTTGCAAAAAAAGCCTCTGGGTTGAGGTGTAGAGCATCCTCAGAATTTGCAAGCAGGGCTGGACCCTGAATCCTCTTCCAGCCCGATATTTCCAGGCTTAGACAGGGAATGATGTGTTGTCTGCTGCCTTTTGCCCCATTAGGGGGTTTGCAGCACTTGGGTACTCCCCAGTTGTGGCTAGCCGGCCTTCCTGGCTTTGCGACCACACTTGGCATGCTGACACGTCCTGGGTCACCTGCCTTCCCCAATAAAATGCCACTTGGGGTCCCTTCCTGCTCTTCCTCGTTCAGAGCTGGGTTTTCCAGATCCCTTCCTTTCGCTGGCTTTCCTGTCTCAGTAAGCAAAGAACTGCTCTACTTCCCAAGTCATAGCTTGTCACAGCAGATTTAGAATACTCCGCCCAAGTTACCAAGGTTGGGGAGTATAGGTTTGGGTCTGTCCTCATACCTGCTTCCCGGAGAACTTGGAGCTCTGAGTCATTTGCGAGGAGGATGTCTTGTGATCACTAGTTGTACAGAGGGAACTCGAGGCTTGGAACAGTGCATTAATTACAACAGAGTAATTCAGCCGGAGACTCTGCAGAGAGACATACTGGGACATTATCCCCTTACATCTGCAGTGGGATGGGGTTTGTGCAGAGCATGTGTGGGGCACTGTGACAAAGTGATGCTAAACCATGACCTTCCTCTGCTCCTCCCCTCCCCCCCCCCCGCCCAGGTGGACCACTTGGATAAGAAAGGCCAGTGCGCGCTGGTCCACAGCGCACTGAGGGGCCACGGCGACATTCTCCGCTACCTGCTGACCTGTGAGTGGTCCGTGGGCCCACCCCAGCCAGGCGTGCTGAGGAAGAGCCAGGCCCTGCAGCAGGCACTGACAGCGGCCGCCAGCATGGGCCACAGCTCGGTGAGTGGGGCTGCCATGGCCCTTCCTGGGAAACTGGGAGCCCCGTGTAGCCCAGTGGGTCGGGCGTTCTGCATCCACCTTCTTCTGAGTTGCTAGCTTGTGATGCACCAAAGGAATGAAAGAAAATGAGGGTTTCACCACGTGTAAAGATCTTCTGTTGTTATCAAGCCTGTCGTGTGAGTGAAAACGCAGGGGAGTGCCCACCGTCTCAGGTGCTGGCCCTGTGGGGGCCGGCAGCTCGCACGTGGAGCCCCTCTGCGGTGTGCATTCTCTGCTCTTCCTTGTTTCTTCCCCTCTTCCTTCCTTGTTCTATTTTTACCCTCTAGCTCTGCTGTCTACCTTTTTCCCCTCTGATTCATTCTTTTGTCCTTGTGATCTTTTAACAGTAATCACATGGAATCCTAATTATAAACTAGTTCTTGAGTATTTGAAGGCTTTTTAAAAATAGAACTTAAGCGCTCTGGTAGCGTGAAAGAGTGCTTATCATTCGCAGTTCCTGCACTGAAGGAAAACTTCATGCTGTAGTTACACTGAGCACTTAACTTCTGGTAGGTGTCAGTATTCCTCGATTTGAAGATTTCATTGGCATCTCCTGACCCGTGTGTCTGTGAATTTAATAATATTTTACCCTCTCTCTCCGTGTATTTCTCACGCTGTATTACGTATCTTCAAGCAGTTATAGAGTTGCCAATGTTTGGTAAGATTCTTCCCCACAATAACTAAAACGTGAATTTGGTTGCAAAGCCAGCTGGCTGACTTTTAGCATTTAAAACACTAGAGCAGATACATGCACACACTGCTAGCTTATTGTTGGCATTTAAAACATCAAAAATATACATACACACTACTTCAGCCAACACAATATATTGCAATAAGTTGAATGCAGAAGCATATAAGAAAACGCAGCTGTCTTTTCTTAATACAGACATAAAAGAGAGTTACAAAAATGTGAAACGATGCCAGTCAAGTCAACTTATCTATATGTTTTAGCTTGGGAGAAAATACTCATTTCATAAAAATGAAAAAATACACATTTCATAAAAATGTGTTAAATGTTACCATGTGGTGGGTTTATTATAATTCCTTTAAAATAAAAATGTAAATAAATACTTTTATATACCCATATACATAGATTCACAGAGCGCGTTAAGTACACTTATTTCAATGTAGATGTTTTTCCTCTTTAAACTGTTCCCTAAATCTGTGTGGGTTCAGAATGTGCAAAATCATCTCAGGGAGCACAGGGAAGCCACAATGGACGTGACCTTGGTCTCAGCTCGTTTTAAAGCCGGCTGCGAGGAGCTGTGGAAAAGCAACTGCAGTACATCCAGTAACTGTTTCGTGGAAAAGGACAGGATTTGTTCACCAAAAGACTTGAAGGGTGTATTAGTTTCCTCATGCTGTTGTAACAAGTGTCCACAGACTTTAGTGTCTTAAAACAACCTGTTCTGGAGGTCAGAGGCTGAAATTAAGTTGGGTCAGGAAGCCAGTGTTCCTTCTGGCGGCTCCAGAGGAGAGTCTCTCTGTTTTCTCCAGCTTCTAGAAGCCACCTTCATTCCTTGGCGTGTGACCCTGCCTCTGTCTTCAGAGTGTGCCACTCTGACTGAGGCTCCTGTCTCCTGACCTCTCCTTCCTCTGACCTCGGTTGCTCCTGTCCCTCTTATAAACAGCTGTGTTCTTATCAAGTGTAGATCAAATATACACCCGGATAATTCAGGATAATCGTCCCATTTCAAGATTCGTAATCACATCCGCACATCCCCTCCTGCCATGTAAGGTAACATTCACGGGTTTTCAGGACTAGGATGTAGGGCCCTTTACTGGGAGTGGATTGAGAGACTGGAAAATGGCTTCGGCGAGCTCTCTGGTCACTGCCCACGAACGGGGTGGATGTGGGCTCTGGTTCGGGGCTCAGATACTTCTGTTTCCCCACGGGCCAGCACCCCTGCCTCCACACCTGTGACCCAGCCTGCTCTTTGACAGAGGGAAAGGAATAATGTTGTCAGTAGAGAAATTTGGAACAGCACTGTTTTATTTTACTGAAAAGGTATGTACATCACCTTGTTTTCCTTCCTTGTGAAAAAAGAGATTCACCATCTTCTGGCGATTTATGCAGCAACTGCACTGTGTATGATCTCCCCTGTCCTTTGTTGATTAGGCTGGCATATTTGGGTCATGTTGGAATTCATTAGAATTCTGAGTACCTAGTAATCCTGAACAATGTTGCCGAAATTCACTGTCTTTTGTTCTTTTCCTTCTCAAAGCGAAAATGTGAATAGCATATGAATTATGCTGGAAAACCGTTTTCATTATGTTTTCTCTCCTTGTGCAGCATAAGATAATCATGGTTAAAAAACAACACACTCTCTCCTTGGATACATAGGATACAATAAGCACGTATGGCTTTGAGAACTCATTAAATCACCTTGCCACTTCTGACAGGTGGTCCAGTGCTTGCTGGGACTGGAAAAGGAACATGAAATAGACATCAATGGCACCGACACACTGTGGGGAGAAACAGGTAATTATGGTTCCACTGTTTGTAGTTGGGGCCAAGTAGCTTCCTGACGTTTTAGCCCGCATTTTGGCCTAATTGTCTTAAGAATGACTTGGGATGCATCTAGTCCTATTGTTATTTTATCACAAGGCATTTGAAGTTAAGAGCTTTTAAAACTTCCCAAATGGCTAGTAAAACTTTTCTGGAAGCAAGTGCAATTTGAATCATTTTGGATTTACCAGCAGTTTCTGTGCATGTGATGAATGTCAGCTAGAAATACCCAAATAAGGTAGTGGTTTCTGCTTTGCTGAGTTTTCTCATCTCCTAACCAATCTGGTCTTCCTGTGACCCGTGCAGAGTGAGCAGAGTGGGAACTTCCAGCCCCATGTTCAGGTGAATCAAAGGTGCTCAGCAAGGAAGGCTCTGGCCTGCCTTCTGGAAGGAGAGTAGGACTCAGTCCCTATGGAGCCTGCTTAAAATACTGAATACCAGCTAACAAGTCAGTTTCCGAGGGTGTGCGGGTGTGTGTTGAGCTGTAGTGGAGGAAGGAAGCCTGGGGCGAGTACATCTGAGTTCGATACTTGTCAGATTAATATAAATAATACTGCTTTGAAATTTTCCATTCGACTGAATGGGTATTAGAAATGTAAGACTTTGTTAGCAGTTGTTGTTTAATAGATGTAACCAGAGGTGTTTAATATGCATTTCCAGGCTGTGTCCTGTGTATATACATAGTGTATATGACTTCAGTGTCTCCTGCAGAGATTTATTTCCAAATGCTTCTCACTTATTTCCTAACAAGCCAAATGGTAGTGTGTAGAGTGCATCAGCTAATTCATACTTATTAGGAAAAGCCTCAGAGTTTCCTGGTGGGTATCACAGGTGCTCACCCCCCAACCCATGGTTGCCATCATGCACACGCGTGGGGCTTACAGTTGCTAGTTGTGGTGATGTGGGCCATGGGGGTCCCGGCGGGAGAAGAGGTGGCATGACCCGGGGTTCAGCGAGAGCGCAGGACCCCTAGACGGGATTGGATTATGCTTGGGGTACACGTGTGTGGATGTAAATACTGGCCTTAATTCCTTCTGGAGTCTTTCCCCCACCCATTTCTCTGTACCACAGTACGGGCTGCTCTGTAATTTGATAAAAGGAAAGCTGCTACCACTTCCTATTGGGTTGCAGGCAGCAGGACAGCTGGGCAGGTTAGCACGTGACTTTCTTTGTGCTTAGCCAGAAGGTCCGAATCCCTGCCTTCCGTTGCCTGGTTATCAACTTCGGGCAGGTAACTTTGCCTCCTTGTCAAAGGAGGTAAATAAGTTTTTCTAGGATTGCAGTGAAGACTAAATGAGATGAGATAATCTTGGCCAAATGTTCCCAATGATCAGAACCCCTGGGGCAGTTGAGCCTAGAAATTCTGATTCATTAGGTCTAGGGTGAGTCCAAGACTCTCCTTTCCTAACAGGGCACCCAGGTGGTTTCGTGGCTTCAGGACAAATAGAGCAGCTCTGTGAGAAGCTGTCTAAAGTGCCGGCCTTGCAGTGCCAGTAATGAGAGGAGCTGGTGGTGGTAATGATGAGGGCCAGTGCTAGTAGTAGTACAGTGACAGCCCTCACGTAGCTCAAATAAGAATCTCCAATCTTTAATATTAGAGTTGAGTTTTCTTTCTGGAAGAAAAAGTCCAGAGAAGCAGAGAAGGGCTCCATCGGAGGGCTCTGTGTGAGCAGTTTGTTTTGTCTCGAGATGACGAGTCCTGAGTTTCAGTAACCACCTCCTTCCCTTCCCCCTTGAGAATCTGCTAGGTTGCAGGCTAAAGAAGCATGTAAGAGAAACTACAGACGCCCATCAGCCTCGATGAAAGGATGAGTAATAGTTCAGCCTCTCCCTTCCAAAGCCTCATGCATAACCTTCAGACCACTTTGCAGCCTGAGAAGCAGGTCACATCTTCCCTCAGCAGGCATTAAGCGTGAATTAACTCAGGCAGGCGTTTGAGAGACTTTTGAAAAAATTTAAACCAAGAGAAAGCTAAGCACTATTTCTCAGGCTTAGAGGCCCCAGCAGTGCTCTGTGGCTGCATGTCAGTAAAACTAATCTTGCCTGCTCCACGTTTTTCTATCTGATACCTTTCTCCTGTGTTCTTTCAAAAATGTCCACCAGTGTCTGCTACCACAAACCCTCCTGATTTCCAGGTCTGTGGTTGTCAGAGGAATACTTTGAAATCTTGAGGAGGAGGTTTTATTTATTTATTTTTAATTAATTTATTTATTTAGGCTGCACTGGGTCTTCGTTGCTGCACACGGGCTTTCTCTAGTTGCGGCGAGCGGGGGCTATTCTTCGTTGCGGTGCGCGGGCTTCTCATTGTGGTGGCTTCTCTTGTTGCGGAGCACGGGCTCTAGGCACGCGGGCTTCAGTAGTTGTGGCATGTGGGCTCTAGAGCGCAGGCTCAGTAGTTGTGGCTCGTGGGCTCTAGAGCGCAGGCTCAGTAGCTGTGGCTCACGGGCTTAGTTGCTCCGCGGCATGTGGGATCTTCCCGGACCAGGGCTCGAACCCGTGTCCCCTGCATTGGCAGGCAGATTCTTAACCACTGTGCCACCAGGGAAGCCCGAGGAGGAGGTTTTAGATGAGAAAACATCTGCAAATATGGGGCTTTGCACGAGTGTCTACTGCACTGCCCAGGTTGTGAGGTCTGTGTTTGGGATTTGGCCACACAGGGTCCACATTACCTGACCCCACGTGCCGTCTGGAAGAGAAGGCCCCGGTGCGGATGACAGCCTGAGGGGATGGGTCAGCTCATCGTCCTTGTTCTCGCCAAGCCGCCGGCTGGTGGGTCCCCAGCAGCTGCTCTGTGCGCTCTTTCTAATTGCTAGGGACCCTCAGAGTGAAAGCGATAGTTTTGCTTCCTGGTTTGTTTGATCCTCTTTCCTGGGTGTGGTCAGTGATGCTTTGTGTCTAAAACACTCTAGGATGGAGCTTGTCTGTCTCCAACCACAGTGAGGGGGTAGGATCCCAAGAGTGATCGTGTCTGGGGTGTGGGCAGGTGATGGGACAACCAGACTCTGTGTCAATAATGCAGTTCCTTATTTCTGTTTGACCCTTGTGTGAGTTCCTACAAGTCTGTTCAGTGTAGGTTAGCTATGAACAGCTTGGCTTTAAAATGCCAGCTGATGGGGCTCCAAGAGAGGGTCTCCGGGGTGTGTTCTTGGCTCACCTGCCCATCTTTGAAGGGCCCGTTGGTTTCTGTGCCGTGCCACGCCGCCCTGTTTGGAGCACAGCTACCCGCCCATCTGTCCTATCCCCGCCCCGTCCAGGAGGTGGGAGCGCTAAATCGGTGCACAAAGTCCTCCTCCACTTTTCTGCCGGAGGGACCCTTGCCATCCCGGGGGAGCTTTCGTGCCTGTTGCCGACTGGAAGCAGCAGGTCATCGGTGAGAGATAATGACGGCGGACAGCCGGGGAGGAGGGAGCACAGGGGGCGCAGCCCCACGGGAGGCCCCCTGTCACCCAGGCCCATCCGCGTGGAGGTGATGGCAGTAGGCTCAGTTGTGTGCCTTCAGTGCCCTGAGCGTCTCCCTGCTGGTGACCTGGAGTCACCAAACAGTGTCCCGAAAGGGGGTGGCTCCTGCCTTAGGTATAAAGAGACAAGACAGTGTATAGAGTAGATTTTTAAGACGTTCATCTAAAATGGGAACAATGTTTACTTTGGGGTTTATTGCAGTAAACTCAGAGTTTAAAGAAAAGTTGCAGAATACAGATGTGCCTTGGCGATATATGGTGACTTTGGTTCCAGACCGCTGTAATAAAGTGAATGGCACAGTAAATGTGAGTCACACAAATTTTTTGGTTTCCCAGCGCATGTAAGTTATGTTTACACTGTACTGTAGTCTGTTAAGTGTGTAATAGCTTTACGTCTTTAAAAAACATATATACCTTAATTTAAAAATACTTTATTGCTAAAGAATGCTCACCATCATCTGAGCCTTCGGTGTGTTGTAATCTTTTTGCAATAATAACATCAAAGATCACTGATCACAGATCACCATAATGAGTATATAAAAATAATGAAAAAATTTTAAATACTGCAAGAATTACCAAAACATGACACCGAGGCAAAGTGAGCAAAGGCAATATCTGCAAAGTGCAATTAAATGAGTTATGCCTGTATCTCTACTGGTTTTGGAGAGCAGAGGGCCTAATTTATTTAAGTTTCCTTTTCCACCAGCATTTGGAGCCATTTGCTTTTTACGTCTGTTTGATGTCTAGATCCAGCCCTTCAAAAATCAGTCCTGTAGCTCTTCAGCGCTTCTCCTCGGGCTCACGCAGTTGAAGGAGTGTGACACTCAGGTGGAGGGGGTGGCGTAAGGAGAAAGCTCGGAGCTACTGCGCAGTGGGCTTGGGGTGCATCTCCGCCAAGCAGCTCCGCCCGCGAGGCAGCCGAGACCCTTTGCTCGTGACGTTCACACTCTTGGTCGGACAGCCTTGATCCCATGGTCTCCGGGCAGACTGAACCATGACAAGAACGCATCAGATGCTTTGTGTTATCTCTGTTTCAGGCATTCCACAGCCATGACAAGCAAGTACTGGCTCCCACGAAGTCTTGACCTAACCGAGTTACTGTTTCCTTGTCAGTGTGTGATGGGAGTCTGCCCAAACTGAAATGATCAGAAATGCTTAACTGGTGACCTCATGGTGTTGTGAATTGTCAGAGGAACTGTGCTTCCAAACTCTAGGCCACTCTCAAGTCTGTGAGCCTGTTGTCTGTCTCTGGGCAGAACTTCACGCTCTTTACAGGGGCATAAAGGCCCTTCTGTTTCAGCAAGTTTGCCTGTCTTGTAAGCAAAGCCTTCCCAGCCCCGGTCCCTTGGGGTCACCTTGCAGTTCCCTTCGCAGTACTTACGACTGATAAATTCGATTGTTGGTGTTGCTTATTTGATGAAAGCTTGTCGTCCCCAAATTGTGGGCTTCAGGAGGGCAGAACTTTCCAGGTCTCTTGTGCTCATCTCTGTGTGTGGTCACTGTGTCTGGTCTCGTGTTGTCCAGTAGAACTTTCTGTGGTGGTGGAAATGCTTGCTTTCTGTGCTGTCCAGCCAGGTAGCCACTAGCCACTGATCTTGCCTGGTGCTTGTCACATAGCTGTTGAATGAGCAGACCAGCGGGTTTAGAGAAAACACAGCTAGGTAACTTTTAGGGTAGGTGACACTCACTTTGCAGAATAATTTGGGAGAAATTGTGTTGTTGGAGGGGAGAGGTAAGGAGCCCAGTTGCTCGTCGGGACCCAGTCCTCTGGTGTCTTCGTGTCTGTCGTTGCGCAGGTCACGTCCTGCTGGATTCCAGGCTGGCTGAGATGCCTTCGTCCCAGTCAGCAGTGTGGCTGGGTGCTGGGTTACATCTTTTGGGACACCCAGCTATTAGCAGCCACACGTGGTGTGGGCACGGCTGACAGGCCAGGATGGACCGTGCCAGCCCCATCTGTGTGTCCATAACGTCTCCCTCCCTGCGTCACCCGCCCGACTGCCCACTGCCCCGATGTGCCGCGCCCTCACACTGTTGTTCCTCGGAAATCCTTCTCGCTGCTTCACAGCTGGTCTGCGGCAGGCCTGGAGCCGCGGGCTCCACAAACGGACAGGACGCTGTCCCGCCTGTCATACGGCTGCTCCCAAGGGCTGCCCTTCCCTAATTTCTGACCTGAGAGGCCCCGTCAGAGGGAGGTAGACGTCTGGCGGAAATGTTTCACGCCAAGTGTTCTTTTATGTTGTCCGTGCTCTTTTAGTTGGTAAATACTTTCCAAAGAAGTTGAATCATTGGAAACACTATGTTTTTATTGCCAAAGCTGTTAACAACACCGTATTTTCCTCTCTTTCTAAGAGGGGCTGAAGTTTTCTCCGCAGTATTTAGCTGCGTGGCCCTCCATTATCATAGTTCGCACAGGCAGTTTAGGCCAGCGTGTACGCTGATCACAGGTCACTCTTCTCTAATTCTGCACGGAATGCTGAATGGGACTTGAGTCTCAGGCCCAGCCTGTCAGCTGGGGTGTGGGCCTTTCCAGGCCAGTCTTGGGGGAGGGGTCCTCGCATCTGTTTCCTTACGGGGCCAGGAAGCCAGGTAATGAGTTGTACTTCGTCCTTGAGGTCTTAAACGTTTCCCTCTCGTCTCCGTACAGCTGCTTCAGTTTCCACTCTGGGGGCTCTGCCTGTCCTTCTGGGAGTGAGATGTCTTTCTGCTCTCATTGCAGGGACCACGGGCAGCAGAGCTCATCACACCCAAAGCCACCCCAGAACTCGGTGCATGCATGCCAGGCGACAGGATGCCTTGTTGCTGATTTAAAAATAACCCTTTGTTTATTCAGACTTTACCTTAGGTTTTTTGGAGAGAGGAGGGCTATTGTTTGGTAAGAATTTAAAGAACGCTTGAGACTTACTGGATGGAGTTTGGCCTTCGCACAGGTTAGGTACATCTCAGGGCAGAATTCAGGTGAGAGACTGGAAAGAAAAGAATTGGTTTCTTGCTTGTTGGGGCATGTGGAGAATTTGTGTGAAGGAATTTACTTAATGTATCTTGTAGAGAAAAGCGAGTGACTTCTCTTGTACACTGAAGACACCCGATTTTTTTTTTTTTTTTTTTTAATTTATTTTTGGCTGTGTTGGGTCTTCGTTTCTGCGCGAGGGCTTTCTCTAGTTGCGGCAAGCGGGGGCCCACTCTTCATCGCGGTGCGCGGGCCTCTCACTGTCGCGGCCTCTCTTGTGGCGGAGCACAGGCTCCAGACGCGCAGGCTCAGTAGTTGTGGCTCACGGGCCCAGTTGCTCCGCAGCATGTGGGATCTTCCCAGACCAGGGCTCAAACCCGTGTCCCCTGCATTGGCAGGCGGACTCTCAACCGCTGCACCACCAGGGAAGCCCAAGACACCCGGTTTTTCTGGAGCTCCTGAGCCCCTCACCAGCACTGCTGTTGGGAAATCCTTGTCCAGGCCTTCCTTCCTCTGCTGGTGTTTGCTTTAGGAAAGTGCAGTAAGATTGTTGGAAATCCAGGTTTCTGTCAGTCCTAAACAAGGTAGAAGTTCTTGGTTGTCTTTTGAAAGCATGAAAGAGGGGTAACCCAGGACCTTAGAGGGTATGAGGGAGGGCACAACCCAGAATGGGGGCGGGGGAGAGGTGATCCAGGATCCTGGATGGAGGGGGCAGCCCAGGACCTAGGAAGGGAGGGGAAGGGTGGATAACCCAGAACCCTGCAGAGGATGGGAGGGGGGAGCTCTGGACCCTGAATGGAGGGGAACTGGGGAATAACCCAGGACGGTGCAAAGGGAGGGACAAAGTTGAGTAATGTAGGCACTGGGGAAGGGGGTGATGTAGGTACTGGGGGAGGGGGTAGCGCAGGCTCTGGAAGGAGGGAGATGGGCGTGGGGTCACCCTAACAATAGAGAGGATGTGGGGGGTAAGAACCAAAGGGACTGGGTTTGTCCACACCCTGCCCCCTTCCTGCTCTAGCAGACCCCTGGGGTTTGCCCCCACGTGGGTGTGTTCTGGAGACCTTTCCTCTGCTGAGAGGCCAGCAGGAATCAGCGGGCCTGTGCGTCCCTGTCCTACGGGGCAGGTGAGGGGCAAGGAGCGGGGGCCCGTAGAAACCCGCAGGGGCATTTCAGGTGTAGATGCACTGGTAGCTTGACTGCTTACCAAGACCCTGTGCTCCACCCTCATCTTACGGCTTTCGCTGTCCACAGAGGCCTTTGTTCTAGTGAGTTCCTTCCTATTCATTAAAAAAAACAAAAACAAAACTTGGGCTTTCAACATAAAATCATGTGCTCGTCTACATTTTGGTACCTTAGAGCATCTTTACCCACAAACACGGCTGCTTGTTCTTTTGGTCACTCCCTCCTAACAGGACTGCACATGGTTCACCTGCTCTCCCACGGAAAAATCATCCTTGATTCTTTCCAATTCTTCCCGCAATGATATTTGGATTCTCTTTTTTTGAGCCTGGATCTCAACTTGTGTAGGATGGTTTTGTCGAAACTGCCCCCCTTTTTACACTGACCCCTCACATGGGGTCCTGCCCATAACTCTGTTCTCCTCAGCCCACGCCCAGCCCTTTGAGGAGAGAAGAAGGAAGGAGCAGCATGTTGTACATGCTTTAAATAATTTGGTGTGTAAGAGGATCTGTCCAAAATGTGAGCATTCTCAGCACACTTTAGAAGTGACAGCTGGTCAAAGCTGTGATCTTCTGATGGATTTTTGGCACAAAGTCTGTATGAAACATGATTTATGTCATCCACATTTTAGGAAATTGTTTTTAAATTGAATTATGTTATTTATAGCACACATTATTCCTCAAAGGATTTGAAGAGGCTTACTTGCTTACTTGAATTAATACATATAAGAAAAGGGAAAAAAGTCAGGAATAGGACATGAGGAAGAGCAGGGATATTCCTGCCATAATGTCCTGAATGTTTACTAGGTCGAGCTACTGTTTTGGCCTTAGGATGCTGTGTGACCAGAGTTAGAAGGAAACATAGTCATTACAGATTATTCTTACTGTCTGTGGGAGAAAGCGTAACAGTTCTTCAGGAGAAGAAAAGTGTTTTCTAGTACGCTTGTTCTGAAACAACATTCATAGTCTGTTTGATTAGTTGGATATTTTTTTAAAGGAGACTTTTTAGGGGCAGAAGTGTGAGAATTAAGAACTCAGATTCCAGCCAGACTCCCTGACTTCAAATCCTATCCTCCCTCCCACTAGCTGTGTGACCTTAGGTGACTTGTTCAACTTCTCTGGACCATATTTTCCTCATCTGCAAAACCAGGATGAGTGGTACTTGCCCCGTAAAAGTTAGTTGTTGTTTTTTTTTGTTTGTTTTTTTTAAGATTTTTGATGTGGACCATTTTTAAAGTCTTTATTGAATTTGTTACAATATTGCTTCTGTTTTATGTTTTGGTTTTTTGGCCCCAAGGCATGTGATGTGGGATCTTAGCTCCCCAACCAGGGATCGAACCTGCACCCCCCTCATTGGAAGGCGAAGTCTTAACCACTGGACCGCCAGGGAAATCCCAGAAGTTAGTTGTATATTAAATTAATTTATGAATTTGAAGGGCCATGAAGCATCATGTAGGAAGCAGTTTACAAGTGTCAGAGTATATTATTAAAATATGTCAGGATCTTCCTGTTTTGCTTGTGAGAAGAGGTAAGCTCAAGGTCCTTCTGTTCTGCCATCTTGTCCAGTCATCTCACATTGCACTGTTTTCTTATCCTTCTTTATAAGTTCTAAAGACCTAGGATCCTTAGAATCACAAAGCATATCACTGAAAGAGACTAATAAGCTCATGGTATAAGTGCAGATAGTTGAGGTCCAAAGACATTTAATTGTTTCATCAAGGTTTCACAGTGAATGGGTGGCAGAACCAGGACCAAAACTCTCCGATAATCAGGATCTTCCTATTCTGATTGAGAGCATGCCTCCAGGTTCTTTCGGCTGCTTGGGTTTAATTTCTAACTGACACTGAATCAGCTTTATGATTCCGGGCAAATGATGTAACTGTTGTGACTCAGTTCCTTCACCTCAATAAAATGGACATCATAATCTTCTAATTCGAAGGATTCTTGTCAAGCTTAAATAAGAATTCACCCATAGTCTTTTGCCCAGAGCTCGGCAGCTCTAAGTGTTCAACAGATACGATATGCTGCGAAGGTTGTGATGAGCTGATTGTTGATATTAATTATTGTAATATATTTATGCTGTACCTTTGGCCTTGATAGAGCATTGAAATGAATGCTTAAGTGACAGAATCTTAGTTACTTTGCAATTCCTTTATGGATTTGAAGGATGGAAAAGAATTTTGGTCACGTGTGAAGTCCCATTTAGTGACAATTATGCATTTTATTTCTATAAAAAAATTCCTTGGTAATTTGAGGTTCATATTTAACCTGTGTACAGAGACTGACAGCATGTTTTCACTCTAGAACTGGTCACATGCCAGGGGTGTCTTGGTTCCTCAGATTTGGTTTCTGCCTTGCTTTGTAGGTAGTTCACTGGGAAATGGGCTGATTTGGTGGGGAAATCTCTATGTGTGGTTTGGCTGCTGCCTGTTGCCTTGTCACAGCGATTCCCTCTCCTTGACCCCAGCCCGGCCTGCAGCTGCAGGCCCTCCTGGGAGACTTAATGCCAAGCGCAGAATGACGAGGCAGGGTCAGAACAATAAGGAAGGTGTTCCAAACAGCCACTGGTGAGCTTCAGAGAGCTTTTGGGCAGAGCCGGCTTCCTGTTCGTAAGGTCACCCTCCCAGCACCGGGCGTCTGTCAAGGCTGGGGGTGCTGGAGGCTCCTGGGGGTTCGTCTCCCGGTGCAATGGCATTTTTCAGTGAGAGCAATCTTTGTTGTGTTTTATTTTATCCTTTGCATTGTTGAGGATTCAGATCTTTGCGGAGATGAAGAATTTATAGCTGTTGGAGAGTTTGTTCTTCTACTAGAAGCCCTCCCCTCCTTCAGCCAGGAAGGAAATACCTAACAAAGCAAGGCTATGATACTGGACTTTTATAAATCTCAGCGCTGTCCGTAGAAGGGGGAGGGGGAGGGGGTGTTGCCTGACTTCCCGGGGCGGGGACAGGGCGCTGCTTTCATTCAGAGGCCTTTGGGACCAGCCTCTCTGAGTGGCAGCCCTGCCCAGACCCAAAGGGCAGCAAAGCAAAACACAGGCCGACTAGCCTCTGGGGTGACAACTCCTCGTGAGGTTATTTGTTAAGTGCAGGGCGAGGGGCTGCCATTCCCAAAGAGGTTTAAAAAATTATAGAATCCCAAATTACATTCCAGCATTTAGATAAAATAGCTGAGAATTCCCCAGCATTCCACGTGCACTTTTTAACCTTTGTTCTTCTCCGGCCCAGGTTCTGTCTTCACTGCCTTTGTCGCATCTAATGGTTTCCATCTTGGTCGCAACTAGATGACATTTATGAGAACCCTGCTGCTTATTACTATTCATTTTCCACCCATTTCTGTAAAAGATGGGAAAAGGCAGCATGACAGGAAATAAATGACGCCAGTGAACACACGTATGGAAGCAGAGCAGAGCCACGCTGCCCACGACCCGGGCAGCCACCTGAGCCGGCAGGAAGCGCGCCTCTGCGGGTGCGCACTGTTCTGCCTCACGTGCTCGGCTGGGGCCTAGGAGGCTGGGCTGGCTCATCACCGTGTGGTGTATGAACAGGTCCCTGTCCAGAAGCAGGGACCGCCTGCGTGTACTCTGACCTGTCACCCTTTCCTGTAAGTCGGGAGAGAAGCATCTGGGCAGAGGGGTCGACAAGCCATTGTTGAAGCCCCCGGGCCTGCTGGCCTGGCCCAGGAACACATCCCTGTGTGCTTGAGGGACAGACCTGCCATAAAATATCACAAACAGCCCTGCTTATGGAATGACTGTGTTCCAGGCAAGTTGCCGTTGAGCTTTCGCAAATGACATCTTTGCCCAGAGAACTTTAGTTCTTAAAAGATTCCTGCAAATGATCCTTTTTACCAGGAACCATCTCTCACTGATGTTTTCAGTGAGGATGTCATATTGTTGAGGGTCAGTTGGGTTTTCTTAAAATGAACACCTGCCACGACAAACGTACTCACGCTCTGAAGACAGGAGACAGTACTGCCGAGGTAAAATTAATCAGAAAATGACACATGCCTTCGTGGGAATTTAATTACAAAAATGCCATCTTGTTGAGGATTTTGCAGTAGAAGAAGTTATGTTCAGTTTGAGTCCTAAGAAGCGCCATGAACTCAGGTTGATTTTTAGAGCTCCTGTTTCATACCAAGTCTTTTTTCTCCTTCCTCTCTGAACTCTGTTGGCCAGAAGCCAGGGCTTTGCCCTACTGCCAGGCGCTCTCTCCTCCTGTCTCCCCCCCACCCCCCGCCCCCCGCCTTCTCCTCCGGCCAGGCGGAGTGCGCTGACCCTTGTTAGGGGCTGGTGCTCTGCTCGGAGGACAGCCTTTTCAGCAGAATAGCTGAAATTCCTGAGCAGAGTTCTGTGGTTTTGTTTGTTTAAGCATCTGGTTGACTATTCTTCAGCCTCGCTTGTTTCCGAATATGGTATCCTTAAATCCTCGTGGCTGCTAGAACTTGAGATACACCCTTAGCCTCAGGGGTCCTGAGTGATGGCGCCAGAAAGATTCCCTCTGAGTAGAAAAAGGAAAACACAGGTCCTGTTGTTTGGGGCATCGGGTGAAAGCGAGAGCCTCATTAGGGAAGTGTGATCCCTTTTAGGCCAGCTGTGTGAGACTCCCAGCCTGTGCTGATAGGTGCTTTACCATCTCAAAAGAAAGCTGATCACCAAAAGTGCAGCCAGTCTGGCTGGAAGGGAGAAGGGAATCCAGCCCCGTCTCCAGGCCTGGGCGGCGCTCCCCTCCGACTGTCAGCTGTTCTAACTTCTGGCTCCTCTGGCACCTCCTTCAAACACAGGGCCCTATTTTTAGTGCCGGGCTGTCATTTTTGATGTGCTGTTGCAAAAAAAAATCAGTGGCAGCTGCAACAGAAATCCTGACTTAAAGGCCCCACTTATTAATGCGGATGAAACCTGTTTACCAAATAAAAGAGACTGGAATGTCATGGTGATCAGCTGCTTCGGACCTCGTCAGAAGGAAGAGCCTTGAGCTTATTACGTCCACGGTGTCCTGCCTGCGCCTGGCCACGTCCCCGCCTGCAGCGCCTGTGCCCGCTCCGTGCCACAGTCCGCTCCCGGCAGAGGAGGGGCTCCCTAATTGCAGGAAGGATGCAAAGGAGCCGCAGGCCCGGGGAGTGGCTCAGCGTCCAGATCTTCCATCTCACAAACCCCCCCGCTTTCAGGGACGTGGTGTTAGACCCATCCAGACAGTGTATAGAAAAGCACCCCACGGCCCACGTTACGTCAGAATCGTCAACATTCACGCCGTGGCAGGAACAGACCGTGATGGGCGTGCCCGGCAGCAGGACCAGGACCCGCTAGTGTAGAAGCTCACAGGACAGACAGGATCACTTGGCCACTGATGTTCAGACGTTTGGGGTATGGGAGCTCCCACCTCCAGCACAGTGCGTCAGTATATAAACCAATATCTAGTCTGTTTGCGGTATTTATTTGTAACTTATTTACAGGTGTAGATGTGCGATGGGTGACAACGCGCCTGTCTGTGTAACACGGATAGGAATGGCACCTGTGGTCGAGACCCGAGATAGCTTCCACTCCTTCTGTGGTTTGTACTGGTTGCCCTGTCTTGAGAAAATCAGTAAAGCGGATGTCGACTTCTTTGTCCCTGAGAGGGGAGATGAGGTCCAGGTGTCACGTTTATATCCTTTTGGCGTGTGCGGTCCTGGGAGTTAAACCATGGCTGGGCTGATGGAGCTGGAGTAGGCATGATGTCTGTCCTGAGAGGGGGTCTGGAGAGGACACAGGGCGTCTGCATTGCTGAGCCCCTGGCTCCCCGTCTCAGCGATGCCGGGAGGCCCAGGGTTCCCAGCGGAGCCGGCCCTGCCCTCTCGGAAAGGGGGCCACTGTGGGCCTGTCCTGAGACCGCCCAGCAGTGCTCAGTTCTGAGCTATCGCCCTGTGTGTTCTTCTGTGCTTTGCTTCTTGGGATCTCTGTTAAATTTGGGAGACGGACCCGTTGCGCTGCATTTAGCCGTGTGGTGTTTATTTGGTGGCCGTGCAGTGTTTGCACCATGACCTGTGGTCGGCTGTCCACAGCCAGCTGGGCTGCTCCAGCTCAGGCTGTCACAAGCACGCCTCCCCGTGTGCTCCAGGGGCATGTCCGGGCACCCAGCTACACCTGGGTTGCTGCGTGGAAGGATGTGTACGTCCTCAACCAGCAGTGGGTCCCGTTTCTCAATTACTTGGACTGCTAGTGAGGTTGGGCGCTTTTCGTAAGTTCGTTGGCCTTTGGACTTCACCTTTTGTGAAGGATCTATTCCTGTTGTCTTCCTAGTTTTCATACTGAGACGTCGGACTGATTTGGAGGGACGCTTACTTTATTCAGGAAGCCAGAAGTTTGAGGTGTGAGGTTGTATGTAGAGACGGAGTCGCCCTGGGACTCGAGCCGAGCTGCAGCGTCAGGCTCCACCCTCTCCTTCCCCCTCTGCATCGTAGACACTCCCTCCTGCGGTGTCTCCGTCTCCCACCCTCGCCCCTTCCTGTCCTCTTCTCTGCTGAAGAGCTTTGTCTGGGCCTGGGGCTGTCCCCGCGACCTGCCACTGTCCTTCCCTGTAGACAGTGGTTCATGCCATGGCAGAGCCCCCCTTCTAACTAAACCCCTCTTTCTGCCTCCCCAGCCCCCAGTAGGAATCACGCCTTGGGGGTGGGGGGGCGCAGTCACTGCTGTGCCGATGTCGTGAGGACTCTTGGCCTGCGTTCTTTCCCTTCACACCGTTCTCGTTTTGTCCTCGGCTGACCTTCCCGCAGCACCTCTGCTGCCAGCTGCAGCTCCCTGCCTCAGGATCACACTGCGCTGTTCGCCTGGGCACTCAAGGCCCTCCACAGTCTAATTGTCCTTTTGTTCTTTTGTTGACATTCTTAACCCAGGATCTGGACTTGTTACAGAAATTCTAAGCTCCCTGAAGGCAGGAACGATGTGATACACTCTCACTGCCTCAGTAATCGTTAGTTCTTGTTGATTGAAATGTATGGCTTTAGGGTAAGAAGCTGGTCTGGACAGTAATACTGATCTCTGTGTTTGAATGGCCCTATATTCTCGTTGTCTCTTACTGTGAAAAAAGACAACAATAAAGCAAACGCTTAGTGGCTCCTGAATCTGCATTTGGGCCAGGCTTGTAGGGATGGCTTGTCTCTGCTCTCACAGCTCTAGCTGGTGTGGCTTGACTGGGTCTGGGGATCCCTTTCCAGGATGGCACACACGCACATAGTTGACAGTGTTGCTGGCTGTCTGCTAGGATGTTGGCCATGCACAGCTTCTCCCAGTGGGTCTCACCTCAGGGCTGCTTGGGCTTCCTCACAGCGTGGCAGCTGGATCCAAGGAGTGCTCGAGGAAGTGGAAGTTGCCCACCTTAGGGCCTGGGCCCACACACTGGCACAGCATCATTTCTGCTCCGTTCTGTTGGTCAAAGGGGTCACAGAGGGACTTCCCTGGTGGTCCAGTGGTAAATAATCCACCTTCCAACTCAGGGGACGCAGGTTCAATCCCTGGTCGGGGAGCTAAGATCCCATATGCCGCAGAGCAACTAAGCCCACGCGCCACAACTACTGTGCCCACATGCCTCAACTAGAGAGCCTGCGTGCTGCAAACTACAGAGCCCACACACTCTGGAGCCTGCGGGCCACAGCTACAGAGTCCACGCGCTCTGGAGCCCGCGCGCCACAACTAGAGAGAGAAAACCCACGCCCCACAACTAGAGAGAAGCCGGCGTGCCACAACGAAGAGCCCGCATGCCATAACGAAAGGTCCTGCGTGCTGCAACTAAGACCTGATGCAGCCAAAAAAAAATTTTTTAAAAAGAAAGAAAGAGAAAGGTGTCACAGAGCCTACCCAGATTCAAGGGGGGCAGGATGCACGGTCCCCCTGCTCTCAGCGGGAGGGGTGTGGGAGAACCTGCGGCCCCCTTTAGCCACCGCCATGTGGCCGTCACGCTAACAGACCACTCCTCCCCTGTGACCTCCCTCTAGCCCTGACGGCCGCTGCAGGACGAGGCAAGCTGGAGGTCTGCGAGCTGCTGCTGGAGCGTGGAGCCGCCGCGTCTCGGACTAACAGGAGAGGCGTCCCTCCGTTGTTCTGCGCGGCACGCCAGGGGCATTGGCAGGTACCCGGGGGACCCCGAGCGCTTCAGAAACAGTGAATGGGATGGAGTTCGCTACTGCCCGTCTCCCCTGCTGGGCCCTGTCTTCTTCACGTTCTTGGCTTCTGCTTGTGCCGTGAGCACTGCTGTATCAAGGCAGACCTTTGACAGGCTAGCTCAGTCAGCCACGTTGGCTGGTAACTGGGAGCAAGGCCGGCAACCAGGTCAGAGACCCACAGCTGCTTCCCCGTAACCGGGGAGGGGACGTGGAGCGGGAGCACCCCGTCCCGACAGCAGAAGACTTGCTGTGACACAGCGGCTGCTGTGGCTGTGCGACGCACTTGTCCGGCAGGCTTGGGGGAAGAGCGGCCTTGTTGTGCTCCTTGGGAGGGGAAGCCTTTTCCCTCTGGTCCTGCACTGTGATTCAGGCTGGTTTCTTTTACAGGGAGCGACGCATCGTTGCTTTTAGTTTAATTAAGGGAGCAAGGGGTCCTTGATAGCAGTGGTTCAGTCATTTATTCCTTCATTTTGTAAACAGTGACCGTGTATCTACCCCATGCCCGGCACCAGCTTACACACAGCTGCAGACAGACAGATGGATTTCACCATCATGTCCGTTATAGAAGGAATTTTCTAGACCCAGGTTTACAGCGTGGAGTCGCCACCCTTCCGATTCCTGCTGGCCCTGCTGGTAGGAGCTGTGAGGGTGCCCCACCGAGATTCTGGCTTTTCTCCTTCCCGTTTCTAAGAGCTTGGTTTGTACCGGCCACTCCCTGTCAGTCTCACAAGTCCTTGCGATGCCCTAGCTGATAGTCCTCTCTCCTGTTCTCCGTGTTCCCTAAGTCATGCGGAAGTCTGGAGACACTTGTTAGTGTGTCAAGAACAAGAGAGCAGTGGGAATACGCCACCTTCTGCTGTGGTGGCAATAAAAGAAGCGTGGTGCCAGAGGGAGAGGCTGGACCACAACCCCCTGGACAGAGCAGTTCCCTCCAGGATGGTCACTGTAGGAGTCGCCTCTCTGGGTTGTTTTTCCCCTTCTCACCATGTACTGTTTAAAGGCATAACTTGGAGGCTGAAACTCCTCCAGGAAGCTTTGCTAAAAATCACCTGCTATGAAGGTCCCCCCGTCCTGAGCCTCAGGAAGCAGACTGCTGAGGGGAGGGGGTGGGTGAGTGTTGTCGCATCCGTTGCCCGTGCCGTGCCCTCCTGCTGCAGGAACGAGGTGTCAGCGCCGCCGCGGGGCCGTGGCTGTCGTGCGCCCCCTTTAGTTCTGCTCAGCTCCCCACGTGCCCCTAGTGGCTGTCCTGTCATCACTTGACTGTGCTTGGAATCCTCCCTCCTCCAAACTTCTGCCTGTGTGTGCATGTTTTATAGACATAGTAATGAATTAGGCTTGTTAAAGAGAAGATGTATTTGGGAGAAGAGTCTGTTCAAAGGAATACAGCAGAAAGATTTTACAGGCCCCGTGGATCACACGGCTTACAGGGGTTTTCAAAAAGAGGAGAGTCCTTTCACTACTCTGAAAGGTGGAAAAACCGTCCCGGGTAGAGAGCACGTGATTTAAGGGGCAGCAGGAAGCGTGTAATCTCGAGTGTTTCTTTCAGATCATTAGGTTGCTGTTGGACCGTGGCTGTGACGTGAACCTAAGTGACAAGCAGGGCCGGACGCCCCTCATGGTGGCTGCTTGTGAAGGGCACTTGAGCACCGTGGAATTTCTCCTTTCGAAAGGTAGCCGCGCTGCCCTCCCCCGCGTGGGGTTCTCTTGGATGGACAAGGGCAAGAGCTTTGGCAGACTCGTTTAGTACTTTCTGATTTAGTTTTTTTTGTTGTTGTCTTTGTTTTGTTTTTGAAAAAAAATATTTTTGTTAAGTGTTCTTGTCATGGACATTTTTTAACTTGCACACAGGTAGAGGGAATAGGGATACGTCCCACGTACCCTTTATTCAGCTGCAGCAGGGATGGTCATTTCACCCTTGGCTTCAGATGCGGGTGTGAAAGGGTCTGCCTCTGGCCTTGTCTTTCCACGCTCACGTTCTGTGAATGGGCTTCTCTTTCAGGTGCCGCCCTTTCTTCTCTGGACAAAGAGGGTCTGTCGGCATTAAGCTGGGCTTGTCTGAAAGGGCACAGGGCTGTGGTCCAGTTCCTGGTGGAGGAAGGAGCCAAGATCGACCAGACGGACAAGAACGGCCGCAGCCCCCTGGACCTGGCCGCCTTCTACGGCGATGCGGAGACCGTAGGTACCGCGGCGGCCACGCTCCCCACCTGTGCCAGGCGTCTGGGCCGCGTGGAAACTCGGGAGCTGAGCCATCCCCAAGTGTGCATGACGCTGGCCCCATGTGGCCGGGGCATACGTGTGTGCTGTGGGGTGGCTTTCGTTTTCCTCTAATTCTGTGGCACGCGGTCTATTCCAGAACTGGGGTAAAGATTTTAATAGACTCTAAAGGCTTAAAATTCCATGATTACAAGCTGCATGCACATACGTGAATATGTGTACACACGTGCATATGTCGTTTTATTTTCTTACAATTTCCATGTAAATAGAATTCCTGTATAGATCATTTAAAAATCACTTTTATATATGTGAGAAATTAGTAATCAAATAATCAGTTGGTTTGTTTTTAAATCGATGTGGCTTTGTCTGGAAATAATAGAAAATGCTTTGGGCACTGTCTTTATCTCTTTGCCAAAGGCCTAAGTCTCATTGAGGAATAAAGGGATAAAACCTTAATAAACTAAAAGCCACAAGATGTCTTTCAGGGTAAAAACCACTTTGTCAGTGTCCATATCCCAGGCACCAAGCAGGTGCTGGAGGAATGTTCATTTCTCCTTGCGAATTATCGTTTATGAATCGTTAACGTGTGTCTAAGGAGAGGACTAGCTAGACAGACAGGTGCTGTATTGCTGGGGGCTGTGGACCTTGGAGCAGAAGCCATCCCCACCCTGCACGTCTGTGCCTGATGGTTTTACAAGGCAGTGATGTTACAGTTAAATAGTTTCAATTTCCTGGACATTATAAACTGTACTTAAATGTCGATTTTCAGAAACAGCTATTTAACTAAACCTCACATCTCCACACTTTTCTTTTTCAGCTTATGTTACATTACCAGATCCTGTAGTTTATCAACATTAGGGAAGAGTGAAGGATCTTTAGCATTCTAAGTGTCATTTAAAAAAAATTTTGGTAAAAACACATAACATAAAATTTACCATCGTAACCATTCCTAGGTGAAGAGTTCAGTAGTGTTGCGTACATTTCACATCGTTGTGCAGCCAAAGTCCAGGCTCTTTTTGTCTTGTAAAACTGAAACTGCACCCGTTAAACAGCAAGCCCTCATTACCCGCTGCTCCCGGCAACCACCTTTCTACTTTCCATCTCTGTGAATGACAGCTCTAGGTCCCTGAATACAAGTGGAATCATACAATATTGTCGTTTTGTGACTGACTTATTTCACTTGGCATGATGTCTTCTAGGTTCATCCATGTTATAGCATACGTCAGGATGTCCTTTTTTTTAAGGCTGAATAATATTCCATTTATGTATTTACCACATTTTGTTAATCCATTCATCCATCATTGGGCACTTGGGTTGCTTCCACCTCTTGGCTATTATGAATAGTGCTGTTACGAACATGGGTATGCAAACATCTCTTCGAGAGCCTGCAAAGTTTTTGAGATCTATCCATTCTTTTGGATAGATACCCAGATATAAGATTGCTCAATCGAGGAGTAATTCTATTTTTAATTTTTTGAGGAAGCTCAATGCTGCATCCATAGTGGGTGCATCATTTTACATTCCCACCAACAGTGCACATGGCTACCTGTTTCTCCACACCCTCTCCAGCACTTATGTTCTGTTTCGTTCTTTTTTTTGATAGCATCCATCCTAACAGTTAATAGCTTGTTGTGGTTTTGATTTGCAGTTCCCTAGTGATGATGAGCATCTTCTCACATGCTTATTGGCTATTTGTATATCACCTTTGGAAAAATATCCATTCAGATCCTTTGCCTATTTTTTAAATTTTATTGAAGTATAGTTGATTTACAATGTGTTAATTTCTGCTGTACAGCAAAGTGACTCAGTTACACACACACATATATATGTATATATATATATTCTTTTTCATATTCTTTTCCATTATGGCTTATCACAACCTTTACCTATTTTTAAATTGGATTTTTGAGGTTTTTGTTGTTGAGTTGTAGGAGTTCTTTATATATTCTGGATATTAATCCCTCTAGTGTCATTTTGAACAGCTGGTAGACTGATAGGATCTAACAGATCCACATGAAAATCTAAGCAGGCTACAGACTTTTCCCGTGAATAGAGCAATTTTAGTGGCCAGCATGGTTTTTCCTGTTGTTCTCTGTTTAGTCTAGGTGACAGCTACTTTATCACATCAAGTCAGTCTTTGCCATCTTTACGGTGCCCGTATTCAGGTCTCTTTCCTGAGCCTTAAAGTGAGTTATAATTGGGTCCCGTTGATCCTGATCTTCCCAGCTTCTGTACCCAGGCTGTGTGGAGCTGAGTGTTTCTGAAGTGCCATTGCCATAACCTGCCAGCACGTTGGAGCTATGGCAGAAGTCTGCCTCCTAAGTAATTGGAGATGAAAAGCTGACAGTATCTCGTCTCTGTGGCCTGGGAAGTGGGGTGAGACAGACAGGTGACAGCGTGCGTGTACTGTCTGTGGTCTGTGGGTGCACAGACACACGTCCCGCCCTGGGAACATCCACCTGCTTGTCTCATTGCCAACATCAAAATCACTTTAGCAGAGCGGGTTTGAGCTGTGCATTGCAGCTCCTCTGCTCTGTTCTATGTCAGCTTCATTTCCCTTCTAGGATCCCGTTAGGCCAGAAGCATCTGCGACCAGAGTGAAGCTAAGACCGCCAGCTCCTAAACCGGCTGCAGCGTTGGGCCAGGTGAGGGCTCCTGCTACCCGCGCCCTCAGGGCCTGTGTCTCCCTTTTGCAGGTGCTGTACCTGATCGACAAGGGGGCCGTGATCGAGCACGTGGACCACAGCGGCATGCGGCCCTTGGACAGAGCCATCGGTTGTCGAAACACATCTGTAGTGATTACACTGCTGAGAAAAGGAGCCAAGTTAGGTCAGTAAACTCTGCAGCTCACCAGCGAGAGGGAGGGTAGCTTCAGATTTTAGAGTACGCGAGGGACCGTACTCACCTGCTCCCAGGTTAAGAAGTAAGATGTCAGGTGTGTGGAGATTTTTTTTGTCCCTCTCTAAGGCTCAGTTAATCACAGTCATTCAGAGTGTGTAAAAGACTCATATTATTACAACCCATGTGGGCAGAAAGCAGAGGCCAGTGTTGAAGGCCAGCCCAGCCCTGGGGGTGCTGGGGATGCGTGGGAGCCACAGGGGAGCAGTTCCGGGGGCCTGTGTGGGGAGGGCCCGAGGGCGGGTGGGCGAGAGCTGGAGGGTGGTCGTAATGAGCAGCCGAGCGCGAGGACTGCTGTTCGGGACGTGGCGCTAGTCCGCTGGGAAGGGCAGTGGCAACCCTAGCACAGGTTCTGGGAGGGAGAGTTCTCGGGACTCACTGGAGATGAGATGGGGTGACTTGAGGGTAATGTCAGGGGCCGGAGCTCTGAGGAGGTTGGAACTCGGCACAGGGTTCAGCGTGTGGGGAAGAGCGCCCCATACGGCACTGTCTTTTCTGGTTTCACGTCAGACCTTTGGCTGCCAGCAGTTCTGGGGAGGGGTCTGCGATGAAGGTGGTGAAATGACATTATTAAGCAGCTCATGGTATCAGGAGCTATTCTGAGCAGTTTCGTGTTTTAACTTATCTCATCCTCACCTACCCTATAAGTAGGGAATGATGAAAGCATCATGTTACAGAGGAGGAACCCCAGGCCTGAAGATGGTGAATAGCTCCCCTGAGGTCATAGTGAGCGGCAGGTCACCTTGAACCTGAGTCCGACTCGTGAGGCTGTGCCCCTAAGCGTTGCTCCCTGTGCGTGTTCAGAAGAGGCTTAGACAGAGGTGTGGCTGTGCCGTCAGCCGGGAGAGAAGGAGACACAGGCGGGAGCAGGGAGGCCGGGGGCGGGGATGGTGGGAGGAGGGCAGCAGGGCCAGAGCTGGCGTCTCAGAGTGGATTTGGTGGTGACTCTGCAGCGAGTGTGAGAGACGCTGAGAAGCCTCGCCTCCACCTGCACGTGGTCCTGACAGCGCTGCAGGGAACTAAAGAGATGATTGGGAAGCAAATCCCCATAGAAAGGAGGGGTGGCTCGTGGCTGCGCTGATGCTTGCGTGTCCCAGTACTCTTGTCCCCCCAAGTGACAGGGTGTGCGGGGTGCAGCTCCCCGCTAAATGCTCCCTTCCCTTCGCTGTATTGTCACGCGGGGCCTGCAGGACACGCCGCAGTGTCCTCTGCAGCTGGGTTCCCTGCTGTTTGTGGGCTTAGCTGTGACGGGGACACGGAAGCATTGAGCTCCTTTGCTCCAAGCCCACTGGAATGCCTCTGAACGCATGTTTATTTTGCAGGAAATGCTGCTTGGGCGATGGCTACTTCCAAACCTGATATTCTGATTATACTTTTACAGAAGTTGATGGAGGAAGGGAACTTGATGTACAAAGTAAGTGGTGTTGCCCTTTTCTCATGATCCTGTAACAACCTATGAGCAGTCTCTTAGTTTGGGGTATAATGGATGTAGCTGTGCTACTGCACGGAATGTGTATAGCTTAGCTAATAGAAGTTCTGGGAAGCGCTAACCTAGCCTCGTGCCCAGGCTTTGATATCCTCACAGCAGAATCTTCAAGGTGGAAAGCACTGCTCTTTGTGTTTGAGAACCAGTATTTCTGAACAAATCCGTGGGGCTGTGACTGTGACTTACAGCCTGAAGCCTTGATATGAAGGCAGAGGTGCCTCTTGTTTAACAGGCACATCCTACAGGAAATTCCTTGGTGCTTGGAATCATGAGACATGGGAAAGGAACACTCGGGAGACATTTTCAGAAGAAAGGAATCATGAAATCTCCCAAGCCTTTATTATCTTAATTTTAACGTCTGTAAGCTTCTGGAATTTGAAACTGTTTCTGGAGAGGTTTTTACTTAAAATAGTCAAGTAATAGATAATACTCAGTTACTCAGGAGGTGGAATTAATTTCTTTTTCTCATTTTCCCTTAGAAATGGAAAGGCAATTTAAAGATTAGTAAATTTGACTTTAAAGTAAAAATGTTCAAACTAAGACATGCAGTTTAGATCGGAGGGTAGTACACTTCATCTGGAAAGAGTCAGGTAGTAACCATGTCAGGCTTTGCTCTGTGGTCCCTGTCACAGCCCTCTAGCTTTGTTCTTGTGGCACAGACGCAGCCAAGATAACACACAGACAAATGAGCCAGGCCGTGTCCCAGTCAAACTGTGTTTGTAGAAACAGGTGGCAGGCCGGGTTTGGCCCAGAAACCGTAGTTTGCCAGCCCCGAGTTTAGAGAGATGCTCAGGCCATTTCCATAGATCATTTTTCTTTCCAGGTCTGTGATTAGACAGAATTAAAAGATGATGAAAACAAAAAACTACATCATGACCATTTTAATCCTTTTTGGCATGAAGCTGCTGTACTTTCTATGTTTTAGTTTTTCCTTTTCTTTTTTAATAACAACAAATAAATAGGCATATAGCATGACCCAGCAGGGTTCCTGGCCTGGAATCAGTTTGAAATTGAGGTCAGAGTGTGTATTGTTGTGGCTTTGAAGTGGTTTTAATATGAATTTTGGTAGGCAATTATTAGCCATTTTCGACAGACTTCATACCTGCTGTGCAACAGAACCAACAGAACAAATGGATTTCTTTAGCCCTGAAAATGACGTGCAGTGCTGTGCTGAGTTTTAAAGCCCGTGCTTTAGTTCCTCTTAAAAGAAAAATTATCATTCTACAGCAGCTCTAGGTTTATCCACAAGACTACTTGCCTTAGGGACGGTGTGGTTTTTCCATTTGATTTCTGTTACACTCTGCATTAAAGTAAGTATCTTTAGATGAGAGATCATTCATGAAATGGTTGTCAAAAATATGTAACAGAGAAGATAATCTGATGTTTTAAGATTGATGGTTATGGGTTTAGCAGTTCACAGATCCCTTCCTGTAAACCCAGCTCTGGTTGCAGACGCCTAGGCAGACAGTGAAGCTGCGTGTCCAGGCCGGTTAGTGGACCAGTTCTGGCCGTGGCCTGTCCTCATTAGGATCTTTATTCATCTTGGAGCCTCTGGAAACGATAAATTTCTCTGATTTTTGAATCCTAGAAAGGGAAGATGAAAGAGGCAGCCCAGAGGTACCAGTATGCCTTAAGGAAGTTTCCTCGAGAAGGATTTGGAGAGGACATGAGACCGTTCAATGAGCTAAGGGTTTCCCTCTATCTCAATTTGTCTCGCTGCCGAAGAAAAACAAATGTAAGCCGGGCCCCTTATTCCAGTCCTTTAGCTGTTCTCACAGTGGTGAAGGCCTGCCCTTCTACAGACCAAATCATGAGACCTCCTGTCTGGTTTGTTTGCACTTTTCTGTGAACGTGGCGCATGGGGAGCTGCTTGTCTGGGGTGACCATCATTAGATCACAGCCCCACCCACCTCCCAAGGTGCTGAGAGAGTGCACATGGACGTAGTTTCTCTGCCTCCGTGATGACAAGCACATGCAAACTGCTCCTCCACCCTTGCCCAACTGCACGCTGCCAGCACTTTCACGAGCGGCTGTCCCCAGATTCAGAAGGAAAGGGCATCATTGTAAAGTCCAACACAAATGTGTTATAATCAGCTTAGTGTTATTATGTTTGCTCAGAGGGTAAGCCAGGAACTGGTTAATTTGTAATTAATTGCAGTTAACTCACAGTTAACTTGTAACTAGTAACTAGATTTGTTTCAGTACCAATTTCTTAGTTTTTCTTTTTTTTTTTTTTTTTAACTTCATCCTCCCTCCACCAAATCTGTGACCTGCCTTCTTCTGCGCCCACATACTCTGCCCGCCTTCCTGCTGCAGGTGCTGCAGTGTCCGGGCCCCTCTGAGGCTCCCCCTCCCCCCGGGGGCGGGCTCCCATCAGCCCTCGCCTCTGCTGCGCTGCTTCCACCACCGTTCTCTCTCTCTCCTGAGTCACCGATTTTTGCTTCTCTGTGGGATTCTTCTTGTAAGAATATTAATAAGCTGTAACTGTCTCCTAACTTCACAACAAAAAAACCAACCTACCTTCCCCTTCATCTCGCTCCAATTGTGTCCCAATTCTCTACTAACCTCTAGAGCAAAACTCTTATTAAAAGGTTGCCTGTAATCATGTTTCAGTGCTGCTTCTGACTTGTGTATTTAAATATTGATACCAGGACTTCGGCATGGCAGAAGAATTTGCTTCCAAGGCTCTCGAGTTGAAACCAAAGTCCTATGAAGCCTTTTACGCCAGAGCGAGAGCAAAGAGGAGCAGCAGGTACCGTCTGGGGTTGGACATGTGACCGTGACTAGAGAAGCCTGCTTGTCTTTCTCTGACATCAAAGCTGCTGCTTTGACTTTGGGGGCTTCTGATTCATGAGCATCACTCAGTGCCTCTCCTCCCTTTTAATACTGAACAGGTAGCTTCCAGAAGGCGCAGCAGTGGCTATCATTAGCAGTGGCTAAACGTTTATTTTCTCCAGACATCTCAGTAACTATCCCCACAGCTGACATGTACTGCAGCATAAAGTTCCTAGCTTAGTGCATGTTATCAGTGAGACCGCCGACTACAGACACTGGGAGGCAGTGGCGGGCAGGCTGGGTGGAGTCCATCGGTCTTGAGTTGTAGGTGGAGGTGGTGAGAGGGATGGGGAAGGTGACCTTAAGAGGATTCTGACCCCCACTGCTTTCTGCCTGCGCTCACCCCAGCCCAGTGGTCTTTATAGACAGCAGGGCCCCGGAGCCGCGCAGGTCTGCGTTAGAGTTCAGCGCTCCCACTTAGCCAAGGAACTCCAAGCTCGTTCCATGGCTTCCGTCCACGCCGTGAGTGTGCAGAACTCACTCAGCTACCTTCTCTTTTAGCAGAGCTGCTTTATGAACAGTTACGTTCAGAGCTTGTTCTTACATGGCCTGTAATTATATCGTCTCTTTTAATACAAAGGCAGTTCACGGCCGCTCTGGCTGACTTGCGGGAAGCCGTGAAGCTCTGTCCCACCAACCAGGAGATCAGGAGGCTCCTGGCGCGCGTAGAAGAGGAATGCAAGCAGCTCCAGAGAAGCCAGCAGCAGAAGCAGCAGTGCCCGCCGCCAGCGCCCCCCGCTGACTCGGACCACGAGGAGGACGCCCCGACCCCCGGCCTGAACGACCACTTTCATCTTGAGGAGGCTGAGACCTCTCCACAGGAAGAATCTGTTCCCCTCGCTCCCAGGCCCCAGCCGCCCTCCTCTGCCCCCTCCCCATACATCCGAAACCTTCAAGAAGGGCTCCAGTCCAAAATGAGGCCGGTATCGCCACAGAATCGGCCAGGGATGAGCCAGCCCCCGAGGGAGCCGGTCGCTCAGCCGGGGCTGAGGGTGCAGCCCACCAAGCAGGCGCAGATCGTGAAGACCAGCCAGCACCTGGGTTCTGGGCAAGCTGGCGTGAGAAATGCTAGCTCGAAAACGCAGGTCTCTTCGCAGAATCCTCCCCCGAGTCCCATGCCTGGAAGACTCTCTGCCACCCCCGCTGCCGGAGGCAGAAACCAGCATGTGGAGGGAACAGGCACCTTCACTGCGGGAGCAGCTTCTGGCCACTCGGGAGATCGGCTGGGGCCCAGCCCCAGCGTCCAGCTGCAGACCAGTGACGGTGACGCTGCGTATCCTTTACCGAGTAAGATAAAAACTGCAGAGAGGCTTCTGTCTCGTGCCACCGTGGCTGTGGACGTAGCCCCTCTGAACCCAGGCGGGCCTGGGAGCTGCAGCGACGTGCGGCACCCGGCTTCCCTCACCAGCTCAGGCTCTTCCGGTTCCCCGTCGAGCAGCATCAAGATGTCAAGTTCAACCAGTAGTTTGGCTTCAAGCAGCAGTTTTTCAGAGGGCTTCAAGGTCCAAGGACCAGATGCTCGAATAAAAGACAAGGTTGGTAGCCAGGCTCCGAGTGGCCCAGCTGAGCACAGGCCGCGCAGCACTCCGTTCATGGGCATCATGGATAAGACAGCGAGGTTCCAGCAGCAGAGCCACCCTCCCAGCCGCGCCTGGCACTGCGCGGTGCCAGAGGGGCTGCCGACAAACACGCCTTCTGCGGCTGGCCTGCAGGCGTCACACTCTGAGAAGCCCTCTCTCAAACAAGCAGGAGGATACAGTAGCCAAGCCAAAACCCGTTCTGTGTCTACTCTGGGTGGAGGGGTCCACAACGGGGCCCAGGGGAAGGAGCTAGAAGAAAAGAAGTGCCAAATTCCAGTTCACTGTCAAGACAGCCGGATAACTAAGACTGTTTCTCATGCGTATCAGGAAAGTCTCTCTAAACAGCAGCCTCACATCAGCAGTGAAGCCCACAGGAGTCACCTCCCTTCAGCAAAACCAAAGCGATCATTCATAGAATCAAATGTGTGAGCCGTAAGAGAGACCCATTTGTAGTATTTGGAAAACAGTGTGTTGGCTCCTGGTAGTAATTAAATGGTTGTTTGTGAGAAAAATTACTCTTTAGTCATATATTTATTTTTCCCTTGGGGGTGGATCAGATGCCATTGATATATTGAAAATGTGGGATTAAACTTCTTTGATAAATAGATAGAAGTCACCAGAAATAAGAATGCTAACCAGAATTGAAAACTACAACTAGTTATGCCTATTAAGTTAAAAATTTAAGACAGCCCAGAAGACATTAACTCATGCTTCTCTCTTTTGGAATTGTTTGGTTTTTATCACTTTTCTCCTAGCCTTTGCTATGTGGTAAGATCATATTATTTTTTAGATAATGTAAATGTCTAGTGATAAGTTTAACTCATGACATAATATCCAGGTGATGTGTTTTGGAAAAGATGGAATTTTCAAGTTACAGTTCCAATGAGTCAAATCTTAATTTATATATATATGCACGTACACATACAGTTGACCCTTGAACAACATGGGACTTAGGGGCGCCGATCCCCTGTACAGTCAAAAATGTACAGTGTAACTTTTAGTCGGCCCTATGGAGGGTTCCACATCCTCGTATTCAACCAACCGTGGATCATGTAGTATGTATTGACCAGGGAAAAGAAAATCCGTGTATAAGTGGACCTCTACAATTCAAACCTTTGTTGTTCAAGGGTCAGTGTGTATATGCCTGTGTGTGTGTGTATATATATATAAATAAATAATTTCTAGCTGAATGTGACTATACATGTTATATGGCTGACTTTTGTTAAGTAAAATACAAGAACATCCAAGTATTGTTCCCTTTATAGCAGTTCCGTTAAAAAGATTAAACACTTATTTCTGTGTTATGGTTCCTTTTTTTGGAACTATATTCCCGCTTCAAGGTGTTTTTAATATTTGGAAACAGTATAAACCATTTGGAATCATGATTGGTGGTTAAGTTGAATTGGGGCTAAAATACTAAGAATACAGCATTCTCGGTGACATGTAAATTAGCTCTCAGTTGGTTCCCGAACTGCTTTTATCAATGATAGCACTCCTGGAACAAGCCTTCCAAGGTCCTCTAATGACAATATTTAATTTGGATCCTTAAGGTGTGGTTGGTTATTGCTTTCGTTTTATTATACAGTCATTACTTTATAGCCACATGTTGTATATATCATATAGCCAAGTTGTATTCAGACTTGTAAATATAACAACTATTTCAAGTAATCTTAAAGTCATATATTTGCATGTTCTTTTTAAGCTTCGTCCATGCTGGTTATTGCACTGAACGATAATATATATGGCATGTTAACAGTATACCAGTAACAGCACTTTATCTCATTTATTATGAACACCTTTGAGGTGCTACTTAAGTCCAAACTGATGTATTATTCATTTGTAAAGATAAGGTACAGGAGTGAACCTTGATTTAAAGGTATTTTTATATGAAAATGGTGTGCTATTGGAGGATGTTAAAATACTAGTTTGAGAGAGGTGGGAGTGTATTTGTTTTGTATGTTGGGATGTGAAATTTATTTTCTAGAATTGGAGAGAAGGAAGTTCTATATTTACAGAATGTTTTAAAAATGAATAGTTGTAATGAAGTCCCTGTGAGCATCATTATGGTTTTGTATGAATAGGACTCTTCTGGTGTCATTCTTCATTTGTTCCTGAGCGTGTACAGTGTACTTTGTACAGCTTTATCAGTCTTTTTTTAGAGGCGTTTCATGAGTTCTGCTATAACTACTATGGCTTATTTATTGTTTATTGTTTTCTTTAATATTTGTGGAAGTCTTACTCTTTTGTTATGTAGTTTTGTTTCTGCACAACTACTGTACTTTTCCATATGGAATAAAGACAATTAATAGAATTTGTTTTGCATTAAATGAAACAATGGCTAAGTAGAGAAGATCCTGATGTCAGCTATCTGCCTTGCTTAAATCCTGAGTGATTTTGTTATCCTAAAGAAGTGGAAAGCCTGTTTTTCAGTAATACTAGAAATACATATTTAATTTTATTTAATAATTTCAGAACCAAGGGTAATGGCTTCTAGAAATCCCAAAACATTCCAGGGTCAAAATTAGTCTTTTTGCCTGAAATGAGAAGAACGCATGAAGAGCATTCTATACTTTTCTGTTCGGGAATCCTGGTGTGTGGTTTTAGTGGCAACAGGTTATCTTCAGTATTTAACTCTCACTTTGGCGATACATACACTGAACACTGTGCCAGTGTGAAAGTTTGTTCTTCACATTTCTATTATCTTTGAGTTAAAAGTGTTTGAAACTGAAATATGTGGTTATAAAGACAAAGTAGTATGAATGAGTGTGAACATTAAACTGTTGTATTGTGATAAAATCCTGACTTGGAATCTTAAGCCTAAGCAACTTCAGGTTATTGTGTGGTTACTGCTATTACTAGCAAGGCCAAGTAAAGTATTTTCAGTCTCTTTTGAAAGCCATATATTTAAACTAAAGGTAAAAAACAAAAAACTGGGTAGGAGGGGAAAACTCTATTAATAGATCATTCTTATTGGATGACTTCCTGTGATGCTGCCAGTGTGACTATTAGTAGAATTTATTATACATTACCTTATGATTTTGATTGATTGATATTCTTAGTAAAGGTATTTGGTCCAATTACCCCAGGAAGTGCAGTCTCCTTGGGATGCTACTGGTCAGTGCTGAGGACCGGGCAGTGGGCAGGCAGGTGAGAGCTGCTCCTGCCTAGTCCTGCACGGATGGTGGCCCCCAAGAGTGCAGAGGGGCCGTGTGGTGTCCTTTCCTATGGGTGAGTTTGGATTTGGTTTATTTAGTTTTTTGTTTGCTTGTGTTTGTGGGAAGTAGCAGCTTAGCTTTGGTTTGTTTGTATATAAAAACAGATGCACTTCACTTTCGTAAATTGGCATCTTAGTTTTCAGCTATCTCACAAGAAACTATCCTAGTGAAACGTAAAAAAGAAAATCACCTTCTTTAACACATTTAGCAAATAACCAACCTTTTACTGTGTTTTCTATCAATGACTTCACTGATTTTCAGTAATTTTTATGTGAAAACCAGCCAGGCTTCTTTGGAAAATAAGTCTATTATTTTATCAAAACAAAAGATATCTAGTCCAATGGTGGGCTCTATCAATTTTACCCAGTCTTTTGTTAGAATTATGTTAGCATACTTCCTCTATAGAATACAATAGAAAAACACCTTCTAGAACATGTTCCCATCCTTTTTTTGTCCTCATGAATAAGAATGTGAGCAGCATGTGTAGTAGGAAAAAAAAAAAATACTCTCCTAGAATCACGTATTGTGAATCCCAGCTGTGACACAAAGGAAGTAAAATTCAGTAATAATACATTAGGATGACAAATTTTACAAAGCAGCAATTACAAAGAACAGGTTTTTGGAGATTTCTGTGGTAGCTTTCCACCTTTCTGTGAACATACAGCATATTAGCTATAAGTTTATAAAACACTAGAAAAGGCTGACGGAATAAATACTTACATTGATTTTTCCCTTTTATTTCTGTATTTTCATATTTCAGAACGACGACAATGAGGATTCTGGGGGTAAGCACAGAGTCTTGGTCCCTGCCTGCCCTTAGAGTTTAGTTCTAACAAGCTTTCCCACTAATGGCTTCCATTCTGGTAAACAACTTGTGAGACGAATGGAGAGTCAACACAACCTCAGCTTCCCGAACTTGAAGTTTTCTTCTGAATGTTTATCAGGGTGTTGTATTAGCTATCAGTCTATTGTGTAAAAATGTATAGTCACCTTAGCTTAAACTATTATGTGAGAACTTTTAAGAATTTTAAATTCTAAAAGGAGGCTAGTTTGCCACTTTATATGTTTCAGTAAAGTCAACTTGACGTATCTGATAATTTATTCCATCTAACTTGTACCTAGGTTTGGACAACGGGGGAGAAATCATTACTACCTTGCAAACTGAGAATCTAACAAAATTGTTCATTAAACATGTCAAAGTGATTTTCTCAATTTAGTCATTAACAAATCTACAATTGTTTTGCTAAAAATTCTCTTTAGAAGGATTCCAAAGAGTTATCAAATGAACAGTTATTAAGTAGGATTTATCTGTTATATTCTAGATTATTCCTATCTTTGGTTATAATGGAATATGATCTATAACAAGAATAAATTTGAGCATGGCAATTTAAAGTTGTAAAACTTTACTTCTCTACAGGTTAAGCTTTTTTTCACCAGTATAAAAAGACTTTTATAGTAAAAATAGAAAAGATGTTATATGTGTTACTTAGTCCCTATGTTTTAAAGAATGAAAATAGCCAGTAAATAGTTTTTATAGGTAACCAAGTTTAAGAAGTTTACCTTTCTCCTTCTGTTTTGCTTTTAATAATGTCTGATTAGTATCTACCTTTAAATCATTCAAATGAGGTCACAGAAAATATAAATAATGCAATATAAAATAAACAGTTTTATTTTTGATGTGTCTCCAGCCATCGATCAATGGCCATTTTCAGAGTCCTATTTGGTATAAGTACCACTGAAGGAAGAACAAGATTTGTCATGGGACTTGTACGTTTCTTTTTGCTGATCCAATTTTCCATTGCTTCCTTTTCGTATGAATAGCCATCTAAAAATAAAACAAAACAGAACAAAACCACATATAGAAATTATTTGCAATGTAGGAAAGGGAAGTTAGGATTATTAAAATGGGTATAAAAACTCCACTGCCAAGGCCTTTACTGTAATTTAAGTGGTAGTCTTGTCTAGCACCACTGCTCCCAAAATATTTCTGCAACAACATCCTAAATTCTACCATTTAAGATGCATTAAGATTGCACAGATTACCTCGAAAAGTGTCAAAAAACTGAAAAAAGGACTGTCAAAAATTCAGATGTAGCACAAAGGAAGAAAGGAAACGAGCCAGGTAGAGGAAAGTGGTAGTGAAGCTACGGTGCCCTGCTAGTGCTGTCAGCTATGTGTCAGTTAATGTGGCTAAAGATGGGAGCAAAAAGCTCTGGGGATGACAAGGCAAAACTTCCCGACATGTTGAAAAGTCAGGGAAACACATACCAAGAGATTATAGGACTCACCCCACAAAGGACTTGACAGTAAAGGGATTTACTATGCCAAAAAAAAAAGATTCATTGGCTAAGGTTTTTCATTACCATGTTCTTACAAACTTTTTTGCATGTGTTAAGGTTGGAGGTCTTGCTTCACTACTTTTTTTTATACTTGTAGCTCTCTTAAACTGAAAATCTTAGTTCCTAATTACATTTACGTATTAACCTATTTCTTTTAATCTGCAATGCATACAACTGTTTCAAACTAACAATGCCAATATATTACTAATTTAAGACTGTGCAAGATTTTTAAGATTTCTTTCTGGCTCTTTCTGTCACCAAGATAGATCCACTAGGGTTGTCTAATTGAAATCCTGTGTTTGACAATCACTTGAAAAAAAAAAATTTCTGATTATGTTACTGGACATATAATGTGGTCCATTTGCTTCCCTTTTTATCCTCCCAATTTTTAGAGACTGTTTTGTTTTTCATGATGTATTTTAACATTTAAATGGTTTCAAAGTAAAAACTATAAAAACAAGTCACATTAAGAGTCTCTCTGTCCAACCCATGTTCTCTCCCTTCCCATATAGGTAACCATGTATGTTACGTTTCTGTTTACCCTTTCCTTTTGAAAATATAAGCAAATGTATGTGTACACACACAGTGCATAATACATTCTTACGTACGTAAAAGTTAGCATGCTCCACACTATTCTGTACCTGGTTGGTTTGTTTTTTACTTAACTATACATTGCTTTTTTATTCCCCCACAGTACTTCCCTGTATGGATGTATTGATGGACATCTGGGTTATTTCCAATACCTTTTTACAAATAGTGCTGCAATGAACAGTGAGTGTTATCATTTGGGGGGAGATTCTAGCAGTAGGACTGCTGCATCAGAGAAAATGTATACAATTTTGCTAGAAATGCTAGTACTTCCACAGGAATTCTACCATTTTTTTTCCCACTAGCAATGTTGTTTAGAGTGCCTGAATTTTCCCCAGAGCCCAACCAAGAGAATGTGCTGTCAAACTGAGTTTTTACCAGTCTCTCATGAGCAATGGTATAGTGTATCAAGTAGTTTTATTTTATTATGAGGGAGCTAGAACATTTCTTCGTATGTTTGAGCCATTTGCTTTTCTTTTTCCTGTAAACTGACCATATTTTTGGCTCACTTTTCTATTAGATTACTCTTTATTTCAGAAGATTTATTTTTGAGATATAACTGACAAAAGTTTCAGGTGTGCAACATGATGATTATTTTTGCTCTTTCTCCAGATTGCTTTGGTTATTTGGAGTCTTTTGTGGTTTCATACAAATCTTAGGATTGTTCTTTTTCTGTGAAAAATGCCATTGCGATTTTGATAGAGATTGCATTAAATCTGTAGATTGCTTGGGTAGTATGGACATTTCAACGATATTCTTATCCATCAGCACAGAATATCTTTCCATTTATTTGTGTCTTCTTCAATTACCTTAATGTCTTGTAGTTTTCAGTGTACTGATCTCTTACTTCCTGAGTTAAATTCCTAGGTATATTCTTCTTCTTGATGCAATTGCAAATGGGATTGTTTTCTTAATTTCTCTTTCTGCTAGCTTGTTACTAGTATACAGAAACACAACTGATTTTTATATATAAATTTTTGTTAACCTGCAACTTTATCGAATTGGTTGATTAGTTATAATAGTTTTTTGGTGGGCTCTATAGGGTTTTCTGTATATATTATGTCATATGCAGTAGAGACAAGTTTTACTTCTTTTCCAATTTGGATGCCTTTTATTTCTTTTTCTTGCCTAAATGCTCTGGCTAGGACTTCCAATGCTATGTTGAATCAAAGTGGTGAGAGTCTGCATCCTTGTCTTGTTCCAGATCTTTGGAAGGAGAGATTTCAGCTTTTCGCCATCGAGTATGATATGAGCTGTGGGCTTGTCATATATGGCCTTTATGATGTTGAGGTAACGCTATGCCTGCTTTATTGAAAGTTTTTTTTATCATAAGTGGATATTAAATTTTGGCAAATGCTTTTCTGTATCTATTGAGATGGTCATACGATTTTTATCCTTCATTTTGTTAATGTGATATATCACAGTGATTGATTTACAGATGCTGAACAATTCTTGTATCCCTGGAATAAATCCCACTTGACCATGGTGTATGATTCTTGTAATGTATTGCTGAATTTGGTTTGCTGATATTTTGTTGAGGATTTGTGCATCTATGGTTATCAATGATATTGGCCTGTAATTTTTTCTTGTGGTGTCCTCGTCTGGTTTTCTTAAGAGTAATACTGGCTCGTAAAATGGGTTTGTTAGTGTCCCCTCCTCTTCTGTTGTTTGGAAGAGTTTGAGAAGGATTGATATTAATTTTTTTAATGTTTATTTCATCCATGGAATATGAACACTTTTCAATTTTTAAACTTCTTTCTTTTGGATTTTGAGTCCAGGTTAGGAAGTATCCCTATTTCCAGGTTATCAAGGAGTTTACCTACATTTTCTTCTGGGACTTGTAAAGGTTTCATTTTTTATATGTCTAATTCATTTGGAATTAATTTAGATGTGTAGTATGACAGATGAAGCCAGTTTTATCCTTTTCCCTATGACTACTTAGTTGTCAGAATACCCCTTTTTAAAATTCCTTATTTTTCCCACTGATTTAAAATTTCATTTTTATCATTCACTAAACTTCCAAATGTACTTGGATCAATTTCTGGATTTTTAAGAATTATTTTCCATTAGTCTGTCTATTCATGTGCCCATCTCACACTGTATACTTTATAGAGACTTTATAACATGTTCTAATATCTGGTAGGGCTCTTTGTTTTTTATTTTCTAGGTTATTTGTTGTGTGTTCTTTCCAATGGAACCTAATAATCACCTGTATTTCTAGGAAAAAGCCTAATAGTGACATCTTGCTCATGATGAGTCTTCCTATCTACCAGTGTGCTATGCTTTCCATTTTTTTCCAAGTAAACTTTAAAGGGATGTTTTATGGTTTTCCTCATGTTGTTTTGGTAAATTTTGCATATTTCTTATGTCTAGTGTTTTGTTTTTGTTCTTGTAAATTGTCTTCCATCATACCTTTTAACTGCTTTTTGTTTACACACACACACACGAAGGCTATTGATTCCTCATTGATGTAACTTGCTAAATGCTGATTAGCCCTGTTAACCTATGGTGCCTCAGCTCCAAATCCATATATAATGCTGAGGACTCAGCATGCTAGAAGCCAGGCTACTGTAAACCACATTTCTGCTTTGCCAGCTGGCTCCTTGTTAAATCCTGCAATAGGATTCCTCTAGAAGGAGACAAAAACGGGGGGAAGGCTCCTATCAGAGTTGTGCCTGGTCATGGCCCTTTATCTGGCAGGGGTAACTGGTTATACTCTCCAAATTTTTTTTTATTTGCTTCACTGTAGGTACTGCCCAAACCTCTTACCCTTCCACCTTCAGAGAAAGAAGCACCAGCTGGGTAGCTCCCCCTTCTTAGAAGCCTGAGTTCTGGTTCTGAGAGACCCACGTGAGGTTCTAATAACCTCAACTCATTCCCTTTGTTCCCTGAGTCCTAGAGAACATAGATGCTTTCTGCAGATACTGTTACCACCTTTTGTTTTTGAGATATAAGTCACATACCATAAAAGCCACCCTTTTAAATATACAATTCAGTGGTTCTTAGTATAATTTAGAGTTGTGCAACCATCACCACTATCTAATTTCAGAACATTTTCATCATTCCATAAAGAAACTCTGAACCTATTAGCAGTCATTCCTCTCCCCCAGTGACCACTAATCTATTTTCTGTCTCTACGGATTTGCCTATTCTGGACATTTCCTATAAACAGAACCATACAATATGTGGCCTTTGTTGTCTGGCTTCTTTCACTTAGCATGTTTCCAAGGTTCATCTATGCAGCATGTATAAGTATCTGTTCCCTTTTATATCTGATTAATATTCCATTGTGTAGATATACCAGATTTTTAAATTTGTCCATCCAGTGATGGGACATTTGAGTTATTACCACTTTTTGGCTATTATCAATAAGACTGCTATGAACATTCAAGTACAACTTTTTGTATGAACATATTTTCAATTCTCTAGGATAAATATCTAGAAGTACAATTGTGTGGTCACATGGTAACTATGTTTAACTTTTTGAGGAACTGCCAAACTGTTTTCAACAGCAGCTGCACCATTTTCCATTCCCACTAGCAATATTTCTGCATCTCCTTGCCATCTTTCATCTTTTTTTTTTTTTTAAAGATTTATTTATTGATTGATTGATTGCTATGTTGGGTCTTCGTTTCTGTGCTAGGGCTTTCTCTAGTTGCGGCAAGCGGGGGCCACCCCTCATCGCGGTGCGTGGCCCTCTCACTATCGTGGCCTCTCCTGTTGCGGAGCACAGGCTCCAGACGCGCAGGCTCGGTCGTTGTGGCTCACGGGCCCAGCCGCTCCGCGGCATGTGGAATCTTCCCAGACCAGGGCTCGAACCCGTGTCCCCTGCATTAGCAGGCAGATTCTCAACCACTGCACCACCAGGGAAGCCCCCATCTTTCATCCTTTTGATTCTAGTCTTCCTAGTGGGTGTGAAGGTTCTGAGGTCTCTCTTTGTGGTTTTGATTTTCACTTCCCTAACAATGTTGAGCACCTTTTCCAGTGTTTATTGGCCATTTGTATATCATCTGTGGAGAAAGGTCTATTCAAATCCTTTGCCTGTTTTTTCAGTTTTTCAGTTGAGTTATTTGTCTTACTATTGAGTTTGTAAGAATAGTTTCAGTAGGAAAATATACTCAATTTTTATTTATGAAAAGCTGATATATAATGAACCGCAATCTTACCTATCAATCACACTGGCCTATCACTGAAAAATGATGTGCGTGTGAAATATTGTGAGTTCACTGACAGCTAATTCATTTGCCACCAAGCTAGATACGTATGATAACAGAATGTTTTTAACCTTCCAGGTGAAAGGGGCCCACATTTGTAATTAATTTCTTAGTTAGTTACATTCCATTGTGGTGACCCAATGGTGTTTTTGTTATTTCTGGTGATATATTCAAAAAGAAGGTGTACTTCCTATTTTGGACTGAGAGGTATGATCAAGTCTGTTACTGTGCTGTATTTCTCCTTGCATTTCCTTACACCGTCTGTAGTTTCTGCTCTGTGAAAGTCGCTGCTGTGTTTGGGACTGCATAGCTAGTAATGGTTGTCCTCACTGAGAATCGTGCTCTTCAGTATTATATAGTATCCTGTGTCATTTTAACTTTTTTTTGGTCTGAATTCTCTTGCAGGCCAGTATATAACTCCTTTATTTTTAGTTGCAACTGTCTCATTTTTGTCTATCATCTTTCGTCAACTAACCTCAAATCTTTCATCTCTTTAGGGATGAGTTAAGCCAAATTGTTTATTATCAGTACGTTTGGTAATAGTTCTATCATTCTTTTTTATATTTTTATAGACTACTTACATAAATTCTTTCACTATAGGAGCTGGTTTCTTCCATTTTGATACTTAGGGAAGTTTGTATTTTTGATCTACTGGTTTACCTTTACACTAATACCTTTTAAAAAGATGAGACCAAGAGTATTAGTGTCTATTGGTTCCTTACTATAAGTAATATTAAAATTAGTAGTATTTTTCTGTCCCTCAGTGTCTAAATTTCAAATAGGCTTTTTACTCAGTTAATAATCAGCTTATTCAACTTTTCATACTTTCTACTCTCCATGTTTAATAGTTGTATGATATCTACAGTGTTAGAGCATATTATCATCTTATAGTATTTTATCACCTTTAATTGAATTCCCTTAAATGAATAATTTTTCCTTCCCTGCCTGTGGGTTGTCAGTTTCTTGAGTGGTAGCAGTGAATAAAATATCAACCCATTCACTCTATGGAGGTAGAAGCTTCCTGCTATAAGAAAGTCAGTTACACTGGTCACAGTTTATCCTAAAGTTTAATATAAGCTTTCTGTGATATTATAAAGTAGTGATTCTTTGGAATAATCAACAGTTTTCTACTGGGGTCAAATATATTCCCTGAAACATTTGTTTACCAGAGAAAGTAGGAATTCTGAGTGGATCTAGAACATTGCTATTTATATGTCAGCTTTCAAACTGTTCTACCAAAGTTCATCCCAAAGCCCTAAAAGGTATTATCAGAGCTACAATACAAAGCAAGGACCGCTTCCCCACCCACAGTCTGTCTGTCATGTATAATTTAAAAAAGCAATGAAACACTGTAACTAGAAATAACTGCATCTGAAAATTTGGGTTTCTTTTAAAAATTCATGCCTGAAGTTTACGATAACTAGAGTTAGCTTATTTGAAATCAAACATGTATCACTAGGGGAAAAAACTGACAATTTTTAAAAGAAAATATATAGTGCACATTACATTCAGTATTTATTAACTAAGTTTGCTTGTTTTCATATTTTTAAATTGACCTAAGGATTTTAAAGCTTTCAATAATTTTTAAAATTATTTTTGCCCAGACAGTACCAACCATCTGACTCTTGCTATAAACCAAGATAGACACTGAGTTGACAAATCAAGAGCTATACCAGATAGTTCTAGGAAATAAACAATATTTAATAAGCTCTGTTCACAGAATTTTACTTCATAATTATTGAATATACTCAGATAATTAAGTTGTGATAAGATACCAAAGTAATGACACTTACTTTATTCATTCCATACACTTCTATTTCTAGTAATAAAGATTAAGTAAACCCCAAAATTTCTTACTAGATTAGAGTTAAAAGGTGCTTCTTTTAGTCACCATTTCTAACATGGATAGCTGACTTACAGGTTCAAATGGCTTTGCTCTAGTGAAAAAAAGTTCAAGTGAAAAATATTAGCTCACAGGCCTGAGCTCTGAATTTTTAATACATCTGTTGTCCAAGTTCTTAGCCCACCGCTGCCCACCTGTTGTCCTGAGAAACAGACAAAGCAAGCCCAACACTCCTTTGGAGCTATATGCCCTCTTCCTGTACTCAGCTTCCACAGGTAATGCTTGACTGAAGACAAGCACGCAGAAACAAAGAGAAGGATTAGGATCACACAAACCTCAGAAACTGATAATAGAAACAACCGGTGAGTATTCCTAAAATGGGAATGAATCTAAAACAAGGTACTATGAAAAAGAAATATTTAATACTTATACAGCTAATTGTGTCTCATTAGGCTGTTCCAGGGCACTGTTACCTGTATTATTTAATCTGTACAACTTTATGAAGAAATTCATGCATGGCCTGAATAACTTTCCAAGATCATACAAGTATGGAAAGACACAGCTGGGATTTAAACCCAAGCAGTCTATGTGCCTTAATGTACATGCTAAATCAGATTTCCAGAAATGACAAATACTGAAATTTTGAAAAAAAATCTCGATGGTATATCATTAACACAATGCAGAATAGATGACTGGTAGGCAGGCTGGAGAAGGTGTACAGAATGAGAATAGCAAAGTTTTCCAGAATTGATAAAAGGCACAGAATTCATTCAAGAAGCAGTGTACCCTGAACAAGAGAAATAAAAATACATATCAAACTGAAACAAAAAATCAGAAACTGACATTATACTTGCACTGAAACAACAGACACTAAAGAATGTATTCTCTATAAATAATTGAGATAAATCACTGTTGAAACAGAGCAGGACCCTATGGTCCTTGCCCCCCACCCCCCATGTCCTCAGCCTGCCTTTTGTCTGTGGAAAAACTTTAGCCAAAGAATAAGTTTAATCAGAGTGCAGAAACAAAGGAAAACAGTCAAAGGAGACCAAATAATAATAGTCATTAAGCATAGTCAAGGACCTTTACTTCCTCCTTAAGGGCTACAGATAATATTCTGAGCCATATCCTGTGAGCTGTCTTACAGATACTGAAACCTCCACCAGGTAGAAGTTACCTACATGATGACCAGGCTGTAGCCATGACATAAGCTGCCACAATTCCAAGAATTGGCCTCAAAGAAATGGAAACAAACTGAACGTGGAACTGAAGATTAACTGTACCTAAAACAATCAAGATGACACTGGTCAGGCCACTGATGACCAATTTCAAGACGACTGTCAGAGCTGACTGTATTGTTTCTGCATGTAGCCCCCTCCCTCTGTCTATATACGCTCTTGCCCCCTGATTGTCGGCAGGGGGAGTCAGCCTTTGGACTGGCATCTGCCCTCCCCACCAGTTGCCAGCCTCCAAAATAAAGCAACGTTTCCTTTCCTACCAACACCTGTCTCTCAAGAATTGGCTTTCAAGCAGCAAGCAGCCGGACCTGGGTTCAGTAGCACTGTGAAGGCTTTAGAGAAAAATCAGCATGCTCAGATAAGGTTTATTAGGTTTTTACAATTTAGAATGATGAGTTATAAATGTGAGCACTTACTATTTTTCTAAAAATTAACATATTTAAATGTTCAGAATAGACGGAAAGCTTGACTAGTGCAACGTTGTCATTCCTACTCACTCCACCCCCAAATTAACATTTCGTTTTTAGATTTTCTGTAACTCTAATCAAAATGTCAATGAGATTTTCTTTTGTAGCATAACAAAATGATTCTATAACTTATCTGGAAGTCAAAAATGGACAAAAATTGCACATGCCGATATTTAAAAATAATGAAAGGTGAGCATAATTAAAACAAAAAAATTAAATATGGCAGTGCCTATCAGTATTGAGAACTTATCCAAGAATTTATCCAACAGCAATACTTCAAGTATACCTGTATATACTATATGACTGTGGATTTTTTTCCTGCAGAATTACTTGGAGAAATGTCTTAAAAGAGTAAGAGTTAATATATGGAACATCCATACCATAAAATACTGTCCTGCAGTTGAGAATGAAGTAGTTCTGAATATACTAACAAGGGAATACTATCTGATATATATATTAAGTAAATTTAAAAAATTTTTAATGTATCATCCTGTTTGTTATAGAACAAAATTATAAGTGGCTAGAAAAATATCTGGGAGGATATACCAGAGTATAGAAGAGTCTCCACATTTTCAAAATATTTATTTCTGTGTTGCTTAAGTGTTTTTCACCAAGCACATGCTGCAATCATCATTTAAAAGGATAGATGAAAAAAATACTGTGTAAGAATGCTGAAATATAGGCAGAAACAAGTCTCAGAAATTTTTTTCTGAGACAGTTAATTCAACAGATGTAAGGTATAGGCCTTCCAAAACACCATGAGGAAGAAAAAAGCCAAAAAGGACATGTGATCAATTCAGGAAAGAAGGGGGAAAAGGGAAGTAGAAGAAAGCAAAAGAAATTGGTTCAGTTCTATTAAAGATAAGACTGAATTTTTTTAAATTAATTCAACTGTATGTTTTCCACAGGGAAGACTTCTAAAAGTAACACAGGAAGGCTAAAAATAAATGGATGGTGACTAGCTGGGAATTATGCTAAATGAAAAAAGCTAATCCTAAAAGGTTATATACTGTATGAGCCCATCTGTATAACAATTTTGAAATGACAAAATTTTAGAAACAGGACAAACTGGAGTGGAGGTGGGAAGAGAGCAGGCAGGTGATGGATATAGTTATAAGAAGGCAACAGGAGGGGTCCTTGTGGGTTTTGTCTTGACTAGTGGTTGATACTCAAACTTCCAAAAGGGGCAAAACTGTATACAACTTAATACACATCTGGGGAAATCTAAATAAGATTTGTGGATCACATCAATGTTAATACCCTAGTTGTAATAGTACAGTATCATCTGCAAAATGCTACCAGTGAGGGAACTGGGAAAAGTGCAAGAAATCTCTCATTTCTTACAGAACAGAGTGTGAATCTACAATTGTTTCAATAAAAGTAATAAAATTTAAAAATGAATGGGTGGCACCACTAAGGTTTAAATGAAAAACAAAGGCAATACTAAATGTACAGAAGGCTATGGAGCAACTAGAACTCTCATGCACTGCTGGTGGAAGTATAAACTGATTCAACCACTCCAGATAACTACGTATATCCATTCCTAGGAATACACCCAACAGAAATGCATTTGTACATTCACACACACAAAAAATGATTAAAGGTTCATGGCAGCATGTTTATGATAGCCAACAATGACTATCAATAGTAGAATGGGTAAATAAACTGTATACTGACACGAGAATGAACAGATTACTGCTTTATGCAACAGCATGAACAAATCACACAAACATGATACTTAAAGAAGCTAGACCCAAAAGAGACACACACTCTGTTTCAATTTAGATAAAAATGTGCTTCTCAGCAAAGGAAACCATAAACAAAAAGACAACCTAGGGACTGGGAGAAAATATCTGCAAATGATGCAACCGATATGGGCTTAATTTCCAAAATATACAAAGAGTTCATACAACTCAACAACAAAAAACAACCCAACTGAAAAATGGGCAGAAGACCTAAATAGACGTTTCTCCAAAGAAGACATACAGATGGCCAAGAGGCACATGAAAAGATGCTCAACATCACTAATTATTAGAGAAATGCAAATCAAAACTACAATGAGGTATCACTTCACACTGGTCAGAATGGCCATCATCAAAAAGTCTACAAACAATAAATGCTGGAGGGGGTGTGGAGAAAAGGGAACCCTTTTAACATTGTTGGTGGGAATGTAAACTGGTGCAGCCACTATGGAAGACAGTATGGAGGTTCCTCAAAAAACTAAAAACAGAACTACCATATGACCCAGCAATCCCACTACTGGGCATATACACAGAGAAAACCATAATTCAAAAAGATACATGCACCCCAATGTTCATAGCAGCACCATTTACAATAGTCAAGACATGGAAACAACCTAAATATCCACTGACAGATGAATGAATAAAGAAGATATGGTAAAATGGAATACTACTCACCCATAAAAAAAGAATGAAATAATGCCGTTTGCAGCAACATGGATGGACCTAGAGATTATCATACTAAGTGTAGTTAAGTCAGAAAGAGAAAGACAAATACCATATCACTTTTATGTGGAATCTAAAATACAACACGAACATATCTACAAAACAAGAATAGACTTACAGATATAGAGAACAGACTTGTGGTTGCCAAGGGAGAGGGAAGGTTGGGCAGTTTGGGATTAGTAGATGCAAACTATTATATATAGGATGGATAAACAACGAAGTCCTACTGTATAGCACAGGGAACTATATTCAATATCCTTTGATAAACCGTAATGGAAAAGAACATGAAAAAGTATATATGTGTATAACTGAATCACTTTGCTGCACAGCAGAAATTAACACTGAAAATCAACTATACTTCAGTAAAATTAAATATATATATACACTCGAAAAATAAAAAAAAAAGTGCTTCTGATTAATATTAAGTCACAATACTGACTACCCTTCTTAATTATGTGAAAATTCAAGATGTACACTTATGTTTATTTAAAAAATACATAAAATGAAAGAAATATACCATGCAGCTATTAAAAAAACAAGAGAGCCAAGACTGAAATGAATAAGACAAAATTCAAGACAAAATACATTAAATGATACCAACAAGAGTATTTTAAGATGATAAAAAATGCAAACCACCAAGAGAGAACAGTCACAAATTTAATTTTGTGAACTAACCTATTAAAGCTGGATTTGAATTCATAATTGAATTTGTGGTTAAGAACTCTCCTACAAAAAACTTCAGGCCTAGAAGACTTCACTGGTAAGTTCTAACAAACATTTAAGGAAAAAATAATAGCAATACCATACAAACTCTGAAAATGGAGAGGAAACACTTAGCAATCATTTATGAGGCCAGAATTACCCTCATACCATATCAGACAGACATTACAAGAAAACTACAGCCAATATCCCCTTATGAACACATATATAAAAATACTGCAAGTATTAGCACATCAAATTCAGCAATATGTAAAGAGGATAATTCAGATTCTACACACACACAAAATAATAAATTCAGCAAAGCTGCAGGATACAAAATCAACATATAAAAATCACTTATGTATAGAGTAAACATACCTCAACATAATAAAGTCCATTTATTAAAAACCCACAGCTAACATCATACTAAATGGTGAAAAACTGAAAGCCTTTCCTCTAAAATCAGAAATAAGACAAGGATACCCACTCTTGCCACATCTCTTTAACGTAGTATTAAAAGTCCTAGCCACAGCAATCTGATAAGAAAAAGAAAAGGCATTCAAATTGGAAGAGAAGAAGTAAAACTGTCACATTTCCAGATGACATGATACTATATATAGAAAACCCTAAAATCTCCACCAAAAAAATTAGAATAAATTCAGTGAAGGTACAGGATACAAGGTTAACATACAGAAATCTGTTGCTTTTCTATACATTAATAACGAGCTATCAGAGAAAGCAAGAAAACAATCCCATTTAAAATTGCATTAAAAATAATTAAATAGCTAGGAATAAACTTCACCAAGGAAATGCAAGACCTATACTGTGAAAACTATAAAACACTGATGAAGGAAAATGAAGATGATACAGAGAAATGGAAAGATATCCGGTGCTCTTGGGTTGGAAGAATTAATATTGTTAAAATGTCCATACTACCCAAAGCAATCTATAGATTTACACAAAAGACCCCAAATTCCCAAAGCAATTTTGAGAAAGAAGAGAGCTGAGGTATCATGCCCCCTGACTTCAGACTACACTACAAAGCTACAGTCATCAATACAGTATGGTACTGGTAGAAAAACAGACACATAGATCAATGCAACAGAATAGAGAGCCCTGAAATAAACCCATACACTTACAGTCAATCTATGACAAAGGAGGCAAGAAAATACAATAAGGAAAGGACAGTCTCTTCAATAAGTAGTGCTGGAAAGACTGGACAGCTACATGTAGAAGAATGGAAATAGAACATTTTCTCATGCCATATACAAAAATAAACTCAAAATGGTTTAAAGACCTTTATGTAAGACCTGACACCATAAAACTCCTAGAAAAAAACAGGCAGAACATTCTTTGACATAAATTGTAGCAATATTTTTTTGGATCTTTCTCCTAAGGCAAAGGAAACAAAAGCAAAACTAAACAAATGGGACCTAATTAAACTCAAAAGCTTTCGTACAGCAAAGGAAACCAGCAATAAAACAAAAAGACAACCTACTGAATGTGAGAAAATATTTGCAAATGATACAACTGATAAGGGGTTAATATCCAAAATATATAAACAGCTCATACATCTCAATATCAACAAAGAACCTGATTTTAAAATGTGCAGGAGACCTGAATAGACATTTTTCCAAAGAAGACATACAGATGGCCAACAGGCACATGAAAAAATTCCCAACATTGCTAATCATCAGAGAAATGCAAATTAAAACTACAACAAGATATATAGCCTTACAGCTGTCAGAATGGCTATCATCAAAAAGACAACAAGTAACAAATGTTGTGAGGATGTGGAGAAAGGGAACTCCAGTATACTGTCGGTGGGAATGTAAACTGGTGCAGCCACTGTGGAAAACAAGATGGAGGTTCCTCAAAAAACTAAAAACAGAACTACCATATGATCCAGCGATTCCACTGTTGGGTATATATATGAAGAAAATGAAAAGAGTAATTCAAAAAGGTACATGCACCCCAGTGTTTATAGCAGCATTCTTTACAACAGCCAAGATATGAAAGCAATCTAAGTGTCCATCAATGGATGAAGGGATAAAGAAGATGTGGTATGTACATACAATGGGATACTAGTCTGCTATAAAAAAGAATTTTGCCATTTGCAGCAACGTGGATGGACCTGGAGGGTATTATGCTTAGTGAAATAAATCAGGAAAATAAATACTGTATATTATCACATATATGTGGAATCTAAAAAATAAAATGAATGAATATAATTTTTTTTTTACTTTAGAAAGTCAAAGGATCTATTTTAAAAGCTCTTGTTACTAATAAACTAAGCAAGTTGAAAAATAAAGTAAATCTACAAAATCCAGTGTGAAATATCAGGCAATTAAGAATTGGAAATCGAAAGTTTGAAAAGTAGTATTTACAAATGTTATAAAAAATGAAATACCTAAGGATAATGTTGGCAAAATATGTGAAAACCTATAGACTGAAACACAAACACTGTTTAGCAAACATTAAGAAGACCTAAATAGAGCTTCCCTGGTGGCACAGTGGTTAAGAATCCGCCTGCCAGTGCAGGGGACACAGGTTCGAGCCCTGGTCCAGGAAGATTCCACATGCTGCGGAGCAACTAAGGCTGTGCACCACAACTGCTGAGGCCTGTGCACCTAGAGCCCATGCTCCGCAACAAGAGAAGCTACTGCAATGAGAAGCCTGCGCACCACAACGAAGAGTAGCCCCTGCTCGCCAAAAGTAGAGCAAGCCTGCACAAGGCAACAAAGACCCAACACAGCCAAAAATAAATAAACTAAATAAATAAAATCAGTTTAAATTAAAAAAGAACACCTAAATAAATGGAGAGCTATATCATACTTGTGAATTGGAGTTGTCAATACCAAATGTATCTATAGATTAAACACTATCCCAAGCATAATCCTTGTAAGCTTTTATACTGCAAACTACAAAACATGCTGAAAGAAATAAAAGAAGACACAAACAAATGGAAAGACATCCTGTATTCACGGACTGGAAGAGTTAATAATGTTAAATACTCCATACTACCCGAAGTGATCTATAGAATCAATGCAATCTCTATCAAAATCCCAATTGCATTTTTTGCAAAAATAGAAAAGTCTATCCTAAAATTCATATGGAATCTCAAGGGACCCTGAAGAGTCAAAACAGCCCTAAGAAAGAACAAAGCTAGAAGCTTCATGCTTTCTTATTTCAAAACATACTACAAAGCTACAATAATCAAAATAGTGTGGTACTGGCATAAAGACAAACATATAGACCAATGGAACAGAATAGAGAGCTCAGAAACGAACATTCACATATATGGTCAAATGATCTTCAACAAGGGTGCCAACATTACACAATGGGGAAAGACTACACATTTTTCCACGTCATGAAGCTTTCCCCTATGCTTTCTTCTTGGAGGTTTATAGTTTCAACTGTTATACTTAGCTCTTTAATCCATCTGAATTGATTTTTGTATATGGTTAAAGTAAGGATCCAATTTCATTCTTCCGTATGTGGATATCTAGTTTTCCCAGCAACACTTGTTGAAGAGAATATTCATTGAGTTTGGCAATGATTTCTTGGCTAGGACACCAAAGGCACAGGCAACAAAAGCAAAAACAGACAAATGGGACTGCAGTCATCCCTAAGTATCCAAAGTGGTTTGGTTACAGGAGCCCCTGTGGATACCAAAATCCACAGGTGCAAAAGTCCTTTATATAAAATGGCATAGTATTTGCATGTAACCTATGCACATACTCCCATGTACTTTTTTTTTTTTTGAATTTTATTTGACTTTATTTAATACAGCTGGTTCTTATTAGTTATCTATTTTATACATACTACTGTATATACGTCAATCCCAATCTCCCAATTCATCCCACCACCACCACCACCACCCACTCCGCTTCCCCCCTTGGTGTCCATATGTTTGTTCTCTACATTTCTGTCTTTATTTCTGCCTTGCAAACAGGTTCATCTGTACCATTTTTCTTGATTCCACATATATGCGTTAATATACGATATTTGTTTTTCTCTTTCTTACTTCACTCTGTATGATAATCTCTAGGTCCATCCACGTCTCTACGAATGACCCAATTTCATTCCTTTTTATGGATGAGTAATACTCCATTCTATACATGTCCCACACCTTCTTTATCCATTTGTCTATAGATGGGCATTTAGATTGCTTCCATGACCTGGCTATTGTAAATAGTGCTGCAATGAACATTGGGGTGCATGTGTCTTTCTGAATTACAGTTTTCTCTGGGTATATGGCCAGTAGTGGGATTGCTGGGTAGTATGGTAATTTTATTTTTAGTTTTTTTAAGGAACCTCCATACTGTTCTCCACAGTGGCTGTATCAATTTACATTCCCACCAACAGTGCAAGAGGGTTCCCTTTTCTCCACACCCTCTCCAGCATTTGTAGTTTGTAGATTTTCTGATGATGGCCATTCTGACTGGTGTGAGGTGATACCTCACTGTAGTTTTGATTTGCATTTCTCTAATAATTAGTGATGTTGAGCAGCTTTTCATGTGCCTCTTGGCCAGCTGTATGTCTTCTTTGGAGAAATGCCTCTTTAGGTATTCTGTGCTTTTGATTGGGTTGTTTGTTTTTTTAATATTGAGCTGCATGAGCTGTATATACATTTTGGAGATTAATCCTTTGTCCTTTGACTCATTTGCAAATATTTTCTCCCATTCTGAGTGTTGTCTTTTCGTCTTCTTTATAGGTTCCTTTGCCATATATAAAAGCTTTTAAGTTTCATTAGGTCCCATTTGTTTACTTTTGCTTTTATTTCCATTAATCTAGGGCTTTCTATCCTGTTCCATTGATCTGTATTTTTGTTTTTGTGCCAGTACCATACTGTCTTGATTACTGTAGCTTTGTAGTATAGTCTGAAGTCAGCAGTCTGATTCCACCAGCTCTGTTTTCTTCCCTCAAGATTGCTTTGGCTATTCGGGGTCTTTTGTGTCTCCATACAGATTTTAAGATTTTTTGTTCTAGTTTTGTAAAAAAAAAAAAAAAAAAGCCATTGGTAATTTGATAGGGATTGCACTGAATCTGTAGATGTCTCTGGGTAGTATAGTCATTTTCACAATATTGATTCTTCCAATCCAAGAACATGGTATATCACTCCATCTGTTTGCATCATCTTTGATATATTTCATCAGTGTTTTATAGTTTTCTGAGTGCAGGTCTTTTACCTCCGAAGGTAGGTTTATTCCTAGGTATTTTATTCTTTTTGTTGCAGTGGTGAACGGGATTGTTTAATTTCTCTTTCTGATCTTTCGTTGTTAGTGTATAGGAATTCAAGAGATTACTGTATATTAATTCTGTATCCTGCAACTTTACCAAATCCATTAATTAGCTCTAGTAGTTTTCTAGTGGCATCGTTACCATTCTCTATGTATAGTATCATGTCATTGGCAAACAGTGACAGTTTTACTTCTTCTTTTCCAATTTGTATTCCTTTTATTTCTTTTTCTTCTCTGATTGCCATGGCTAGGACTTCCAAAACTATGTTGAATAATAGTGGCGAGAGTGGACATCCTTGTCTCGTTCCTGATCTTAGAGGAAATGCTTTCAGTTTTTCACCATTGAGAATGATATTTACTGTGGGTTTGTCATATATGGCCTTTATTATGTTGACGTAGGTTCCCTCTATGCCCACTTTATGGAGAGTTTTATCATAAATGGGTGTTTAATTTTGTCAAAAGCTTTTTCTGCATCTATTGAGATGACCATATGGTTTTTATTCCTCAATTTGTTAATATAGTGTATCACATTGATTGATTTGCATTTACTGAAGAATCCTTACATTCCTGGGATAAATCCCACTTGATCATGGTGTATGATCCTTTTAATGTGTTGTTGGATTCTGTTTGCTAGTATTTTGTTGAGGATTTTTGCATCTATATTCATCACTGATGTTGGTCTGTAATATTCTTTTTTTGTAGTATCTTTGTCACCATCAGGCTGATGGTGGCCTCGTAGAATGAGTTTGGAGTGTTCCATCCTCTGCAATTTTTTGGAAGAGTTTGGGAAGGACGGGTGTTACCTCTTCTCTAAATGTTTGATAGAGTTCACCTATGAAGCCATCTGGTCCTGGACTTTTGTTTGTTGGAAGATTTTTAATCACAGTTTCAATTTCATTACTTGTGATTGATCTGTTCATATTTTCTATTTTTTTCCTAGTTCAGTCTTGGAAAGTTATACCTTTCTAAGAATTAGTCCATTTCTTCCAGGTTGTCCATTTTATTGGCATAGTTGCTTGTAGTAGTCTCTTATGATGCTTTGTATTTCTGTGGTGTCAGTTGTCATCTCTCCTTTTTCATTTCTAATTTTATTGATTTGAGTTGTCTCCCTTTTTTTCTTGCTGAGTCTGGGGAAAGGTTTATCAATTTTGTTTATCTTCTCAAAGAACCAACTTTTAGTTTTACTGATCATTGCTATTGTTTTCTTTGTTTCTATTTCATTTATTTCTGCTCTGATCTTTATGATTTTTTCCTTCTACTAACTTTAGGTTTTGTTTGTTCTTTCTCTAGTTCCTTTAGGTGTAAGGTTAGATTATTTGAGATTTTTCTTGTTTCTTGAGGTAAGCTTGTATTGCTATACACTTGGCTCTTAGAACTGCTTTTGCTGCATCCCATAGGTTTTGGATCGTCGTGTTTCTGTTGTCATTTGTCTCTAGGTATTTTTTGATTTCCTCAGTGATTTCTTGGTTATTTAGTAATGTATTGTTTAGCCTCCACGTGTTTTTGTTTTTTACTTTTTTTTCCCTGTAATTGAATTCTAATCTGATAGCGTTGTGGTCGGAAAAGATGCTTGATATGATTTCAATTTTCTTAAATTTACTGAGGTTTGATTTGTGACCCAAGATGTGATCTGTCCTGGAGAATGTTCCGTGTGCACTTGAGAAGAAAGTGTAATCTGCTGTTTTTGGATGGAATGTCCTACATATATCAATTAAATCTATCTGGTCTATTGTGTCATTTAAATCTAGGGTTCCCTTATTAATTTTCTGGCTGGATGATATGTCCATTGGTGTAAATGAGGTGTTAAAATCCCCCACTAATATTGTGTTACTGTAGATTTCCTCCTTTAAAGCTGTTAGCACTTGCCTTATGCATTGAGGTGCTCTTATGTTGGGTGCATATATATTTATAATTGTTATATCTTCTTCTTGGATTGATCCCTTGATCATTATGTAGTGTCCTTCCTTGTCTCTTGTAACATCTTTAAAGTCTATTTTATCTGATATGAGTATTGCTACTCCAGCTTTCTCTTGATTCCATTTGCATGGAATATTTCTTTCCTCCCCTCACTTTCAGTCTGTATGTGTCCCTAGGTCTGAAGTGGGTCTCTTGTAGACAGCATATATATGGGTCTTGTTTTTGTATCCATTTTGGTTGGAGCATTTAATCCATTCACATTTAAAGTAATTATCGATATGTATGTTCCTATGACCATTTCCTTAATTGTTTTGGGTTTGTTTTTGTAGGTCCTTTTCTTCTCTTGTGTTTCCCACTTAGAGAAGTTCCTTTAGCATTTGTTGTAGAGCTGGTTTGGTGGTGCTGAATTCTCTTAGCTTTTGCTTGTCTGTAAAGCTTTTGATTTCTCTGTCGAATCTGAATGAGATTCTTGCTGGGTAGAGTAATCTTGGTTGTAGGTTCTTCCCTTTAATCACTTTAAATATATCATGTCACTCCCTTCTGGCTTGTAGAGTTTCTGCTGAGAAATCAGCTGTTAACCTTAGAGTTCCCTTGCATGTTACTTGTCGTTTTTCCCTTGTTGCTTTTAATAATTTTTCTTTCTCTTTATTTTTTGTCAGTTTGATTACTATGTGTCTCAGCGTGTTTCTCCTTGGGAGTATGCTGCCTGGGACTCTCTGTGCTTCCTGGACTTGGGTGGCTATTTCCTTTCCCATGTTAGGGAAGTTTTTGACTATAATCTCTTCAAATCTTTTCTCAGGTCCTTTCTCTCTCACTTCTCCTTCTGGGACCCCTATAATGCGAATGTTGGTGCATTTAATGTTGTCCCAGAGATCTCTTGGGCTGTGTTGATTTCTTTTCATTCTTTTTTCTTTATTATGTTCCACAGCAGTGAATCCCACCATTCTGTCTTCCAGGTCACTTATCCGTTCTTCTGCCTCAGTTATTCTGCTATTGATTCCTTCTAGCGTATTTTTCATTTCACTTAGTCTATTGTTCATCTGTGTTTGTTTGTTCTTTAATTCTTCTAGGTCTTTGTTAAACATTTCTTGCATCTTCTTGATCTTTGCCTCCATTCTTTTTCCGAGGTCCTGGATCATCTTCACTATCATTATTCTGAATTCTTTTTCTGGAAGGTTGCCTATCTCCACTTCATTTAGTTGTTCTTCTGGGGTTTTATCTTGTTCTTTCATCTGGTACATAGTCCTCTGCCTTTTCATTTTCTCTATCTTTCTGTGAAAGGGGATTTCATTCCACAGACTGCAGGATTGTAGTTCTTCTTGCTTCTTCTGTCTGCCCTCTGTTGGATGAGGCTATCTAAGAGGCTTGTGTAAGCTTCCTGATGGGAGGGACTGGTGGTGAGTATAGTTGGGTGTTGCTCTGGTGGGCAGAGCTCAGTAAAACTTTAATCTGCTTGTCTGCTGATGGGTGGGGCTGAGTTCCCTCCCTGTTGGTTGTTTGGCCTGAGGCAACCCAGCACTGGAGGCTATGGGCTCTTTGGTGGGGCTAATGGAGTACTTCCCAGAACTTCTGCTGCCAGTGTCCTTGTCCCCGGGGTGAGCCACAGCCACCCCCCACCTCTGCAAGGGACCCTCCAACAACAGCATGCAGGCCTGGCTCAGTCTCCTATGGGGTCACTGCTCCTTCCCCCTGGGTCCCGATGTGCACACTACCCTGTGTGTGCCCTTCAAGAGTGAAGTCTCTGTTTCCCCCAGTCCTGTCAAAGTCCTGCAATCAAATCCCACTAGCCTTCAAAGTTTGATTCTCTGGGCATTCCTCCTCCCATTGCCAGACCCCCAGTTGGGAAGCCTGACATGGGGCTCAGAACCTTCACTCCAGTGGATGGACCTCTGTGGTATAATTATTCTCCAGTTTGTGAGTCACCCACCCAGCGGCTATGGGATTTGAATTTATTGTGATTGCACCCCTCCTACTGTCTCATTGCAGCTTCTCCTTTGTCTTTGGATGTGGGGTATCTTTTTTGGTGAGTTCCGGTGTCTTCCTGTCGATTATTGTTCAGCAGTTAGTTGTGATTCCAGTGCTATCACAAGAGGGAGTGAGCACACATCCTTCTACTCCACCATCTTGAACCAATCTCCCCTCCCATATACTTTAAATCATCTCTAGATTACTTATAATACCCAGTAGAATGTAAATGCTATGTAAATAGATGTCAGCATGCAGAAAATTCAAGATTTGCTTTTTGAAACTTTCTGGAATTTTGGGGGAACCTGTGGATACAGAGGGCTGACTGTACATCAAACTTAAAAACTTCTGCGCAGCAAAGGAAACAATCAACAGAGTGAAAAGGCAACCTACAGAGAAATATTTGCAAACCATGTATCTGGTAAGTTAATACCTAAAACATATAAAGAATTCCTAGGGCTCAACAACAAAAAATAAACAACCTCATTTTTTAAATGTGCAAAGGTCTTGAATAGACATTTCTCCAAAGAAGATGTACAAATGGCCAACAAGCATATGAAAAGGTGTTCAACATCACAAATCATTAGGAAAATGCAAATCAGAATTACAATGAGAAATCACCTCACACCCATTAGGATAGTCACTATCAAAACAAAACAAAACAAAAACCAGAAAATAACTAGTGTTGGTGAGAATGTAGAAAAATAAGAACCCTCGTGCACTGTTGGCAGTAATGTAAAATGGTGCCGTCACTACAGAAGATAGTATGGAGGCTCCTCAAAAAAATTAAAAATAGAATTACAATGTGATCCAGCAATTACACTTCTGGGTATATATCCAAAGGAATTGAAAACAGAATCTCAAAGAGCTATCTGCACACCCATATTCCCAGCATCATTATTCACAACAGCCAAGAGGGAGAAGCACCCCAAGTGTCCAACAATGGATGAATGGATAAACAAGATAGGGTATACTCATACAATGGAATATTATCCAGCCTTAATAGAAGGGAAATCCTGCCATTTGTAGCAACCTTAATGAACCTTTAAGACATTATGCTGAACGTAATAAGCCAGCCACAAAAAAACAAATAAATACTGTATGATTCCACTTATATGAGGTATGTAAACTATGGAAACAGAAAGTAGACTGTGGTTACCAGGGGCTGGGGAGAGGAGAACAGGAGAGTTGTTCAATGAATAGAGAATTTCAGTTTTGCAAAATGAAAAAGTTCTAGAGATCTGTCACAGAACAATGTGCATACTGTTAACACTACTGTACACTTAAAAATGGTTAAGAAGGTAAGTTTTATGTTATTTATTTTTTCACACACACACACACAGAAAAACATCTGACACGCTTTTCCGTACAAAGTGAGAAAGTGATTCTAAAATCTATATAGAAATATGCTGAAGACCAAGAATAACTAAAACAGTTTTGAAAAAGAACTAATATGTAAAGGAGGCAAAAATACAGTGGAGAAAAGACAGCCTCTTCAATAAGTGGTGCTGGGAAAAATGGACATATACATGTAAAAGAATGAAATCAGAACACTCCCTAACACCATACACAAAAATAAACTCAAAATGGATTAAAGACCTAAATGTAAGGCCTGACACTATCAAACTCTTAGAGGAAAACATAGGCAGAACACTCTATGACATAAATCACAACAAGATCCTTTTTGACCCACCTCCTAGAGAAATGGATATAAAAATAAAAATAAACAAATGGGACCTAATGAAACTTAAAAGCTTTTGCACAGGAAAGGAAACCATAAACAAGACGAAAAGACAACCCTCAGAATGGGAGAAAATATTTACAAATGAAGCAACTGACAAAGGATTAATCTCCAAAATATACAAGCGGCTCATGCAGCTCAATATCAAAAGAACAAACAACCCAATCCAAAAATGGGCAGAAGACCTAAATAGATATTTCTCCAAATAAGATATACAGAAGGCCAACAAACATGAAAGGATGCTCAACATCACTAATCATTAGAGAAATGCAAATCAAGACCACAATGAGATATCACCTCACACTGGTCAGAATGGCCATCATCAAAAAGTCTACAAACAATAAATGCTGGAGAGGGTGTGGAGAAAAGGGAACCCTCTTGCACTGTTGGTGGGAATGTAAATTGATACAGTCACTATGGAGAACAGTATGGAGGTTCTTTAAAAAACTAAAAATAGAACTACCATACTACCCAGCAATCCCACTACTGGGCATATACCCTAAGAAAACCGTAATTCAAAAAGAGTCACGTACCACAGTGTTCACGGCAGCTATATTTACAACAGCCAGGACATGGAAGCAACCTAAGTGTCCATCGACAGATGAATGGATAAAGAAGATGTGGCATATATATACAATGGAATATTACTCAGCCATAAAAAGAAATGAAACTGAGTTATTTGTAGTGAGGTGGATGCACCTAGAGACTATCACACAGAGTGAAGTAAGTCAGGAAGAGAAAAACAAACACCATATGCTAACACATATATATGGAATCTAAAAAACAAAAGAACAAAAAAAATGGTTCTAAAGAACCTAGGGGCAGGACAGGAATAAAGACACAGATGTAGAGAATGGACTTGAGGACATGGGAGGGGAAGGGTAAGCTGGGATGAAGTGAGAGAGTGGCATGGACATATATACATTACCAAATGTAAAACAGATAGCTAGTGGGAAGCAGCTGCATAGCACAGGGAGATCAGCTCAGTGCTTTGTGTCCAACTGGAGGGGTGCAATAGGGAGGGTGGGAGGGAGATGCAAGAGGGAGGAGATATGGGGATACATGTATATGTATAGCTGATTCACTTTGTTATACAGCAGACACTAACACACCATTGTAAAGCAATTATACTCCAATAAAGACGATAAAAAAAAAAGAACTAATATGACTTATACTACCTGATTTCAAGACTTACTTCAAGGGCTTCCCTGGTGGCACAGTGGTTAAGAATACAGGTTCGAGCCCTGGTCAAGGAAGATCCCACATGCCGCGGAGCAATTAAGCCCATGTGCCACAACTACTAACCCTGAGCTCTAGAGCCCACGAGCCACAACTACTGAGCCTGTGTGCCACAACTACTGAAGCCCGCGCACCTAGAGCCCATGCTCCGCAACAAGAGAAACCACCGCAATGAGAAGCCTGCGCACTGCAACAAAGAGTAGCCCCTGCTCGCCACAGCTAAAGAAAGCCCGCATGCAGCAACAGAGAACCAATGCAGCCAAAAATTAATTAATTAATTAATTAATTTAAAAAAGAAAAAAAGAAGACCTACTTCAAGGTAAAGCTACAGTAATCAAGGCACTGATGTAACTGGCACAAGGACAGACATAAAGATCAACAGTTCACAGAAAATCCAGAAATAGAGCAGTGATATCGTCAAGTGATTTTCAACAAAGTTGCCAAAATAATTCAATGGGAAAAGATTCCTCAATGCTGTTGGAACAATTGAATTCCCATTTAAGAAAAGAAGAAAAGCTTACTCTTATCTTGCAAAGTACACAAATATTAACTTGAAATAAATCACAGACCTAAACATAAAATATACAACTATAAAACATCTAGAAGAAAACACAGGATAAAAGCTCAACAACACTAATAATTAGAAAAATGCAAATTACAGGTACAATGAGATACCACTTCACACCCACCAGAATGGCAAAAATTAAAAGACTAACAATACCAAATGTTGGCAAGTATGTGGAGAAATTGGAATTTTCAGTTGGGAACTTAAATGGTGCAACCACTTTGAGAATCAGTTTGACAGTCTCTCTCGAAAGTTAAACATTCACTTACAACACAGAAATTTCACTCCTAACTAACCAAGAGAAAGGAAACATGTCCAGACAAAGACATGTACATGAATGTTCCAGTAGCTTCATTCATAATAGCCATAAACTGGAAAAGCCCTAGAAGTTCATTAACAGTTAATGGATAAATATACTATGGTATATCCATGTAATGGAACACTACTCAACAATTCGAAGCAATGAATTACTGATATGTGCAATAAGATAAATGAATCCTAAGCATTCTGCTGAGTGAAGAAAGCCAGATACAAAAAGTATATACTGAAGGATTCCATTTATATCAAATTCTAGAAAGGCAAATATGATCTAGAGTGCCAAAAAGCAGATCAGTGGTTACATAAGGCCAGGGGTGGAAAAATATTGACTGTAAAGGGGATAAAAGAACTTTCTGGGATGATAATAACATTTATACCTTGATCATGATGGTGGATGCACAGGTATACATGTTTCAAAAACTCATCACACTGTATACTTAAAATGAGGAGATTTTATTATTTAAATTATACCTCAATAAATTTTATCCAAAAAAATAGATTATGGAGCTGTACTGCCCAATACAGTAGCCACAAGTGGCTATCTGAATTTAAATCAATCACAATTAAGTAAAATATTCATATCCCCAGTAACAGTAGCCACATTTCAAGTGCTCAATAACCACATGTGCCTAATGTTACTACAATGGTCAGTACAAAGAACACTTCCATCACAAAAAGTTCTACTGGATAGCAATGATACAGAGGATCTGAATTAGACAATTATCAATTTGATATATATATCTATCTATATATTGATATACTATATCAATAATGTTGCAAAAAATAATTTTGCAACCAAAGAGAAGAAATACTTTTCCTTCAAATATCCATCGAAACTTTATAAAAAATTAGCCATATAAATTTTATAACAAACATACAAGGAAAATCTCTAACTCCCCAAAGAAACACCGTTTCACATTTGATCCCATGCAACAAAACTGGACACCCCTTTCCCAAAACACAACCTCAAAACTAATCAAACGATTTGCAAACTTTAAAAGTTTTTCTACCAACCTTTGGGTAAAAGTAGAAATGCAAGCTGAAAGTATATATTACTTAGAAATTGAAGATATGGAAAATACGGCAAAATCTAGGTAGTGAATACTTATTATTTGGTCAGTACCCCTTTTCTGGAAACTGTCCCTTCCACCACTATCCTCCTTATGATGTTGCTCCATTTATACACAATTCTACTCTCCACAGTTGGACAAATCTCAGCACTGCACCTCACGCCTACAGAGACTAGCACTGGGGTAGGCTCCTGGATCAGGCTGGGAGCCTCTGGGATTTTTGGAGTTGGCACTAGAGAGAAATGTCAGAATTGTCCCTTCCTGGTGGGTGAAACTGTAAAATGTAAAATTTGGGACCTACAGGTGTTCATGGTTTTCTAACACATGGAAAAGGCACACTGAGTATCACAGAAGGTGGATATTCAGAAGCCTTGGACCAGATAAGACAGTACCCAGACAACACTCAAGTCTCTGGTGCCAGTTTTTCCTGAGACTCACTTACAATAACTTTTAATAATTACCATTTCTGCTTAACCTAGTTCAAGTTGAGTTTCTTTCAGTTGCAAATAAAGGTCCTGATATAACGTACCAAAACCAAAAATATACAGCCATTACCATGCTCAGAGAAAATTTCATAGCCTGAAATTAAACGAGTTCACTGCCATTTATTGAGTGGTGCTCTTTTAAGTACCTAACATGCATTAACTCATTTGATTCTTATAAGAATCCCATGAGGTTAAGTACTAGTATCCCATTTTGTACATAAGGAAAATGAGACACAGCAAGATTATATAGCCTCCCACAAGATAACTCAGCTAATAAGTAATAAAACAGATTTAGACCCAGGCAGTCTGGTTCTTCAGTGCATATGCTCAACTACTAGCTCATAGGGGCTCCCGTAAGTATGTTTCTTAATAAATAATAACTGAAAATAATAAAATTAAATTTCAATTAAATGCTGATGAATAAGAGAGTCACATAAGGAATTATAAATGGTTAAAAACCTTTAAAAGAGCTCAAACTCAATATTATACAAAAAAATACAAACTGAGATTACTTCTCCCTTATTAGAATGAGAAAGATTAAGACTGCTAACACCCAGTAGAGGCAAGGATATGGGAAATAGGGACCCCATATAATGTTGAGAGGACAATTTGTCAGTATCCCTCAGTAACTGCAGCTTTAGGTAATTTATTCTACAGAAACATTCACATTAAGACTGCAAGACAGGGCGGAGTCAAGATGGCAGACTAGGAGGACATGGAATTTGCATCTCTGCACAACTAGAGCACCTACCAGGGACCAGTGGGGGACCATGGACACCTAAGGGGATGAGAGGAACCCACAGTGACCGGGTAGGACATGAGGTGTGTGGGGGAGGGCAGTGATGGGGGAGGAGAAGTGGAGGCGGGATGGGACCAGCACCCCTGAGGGGCGGCTGGGGGAGGGGAAGGGATCCCATGCATGAAAGGGGGAAGGGGGAGACAATTGGGAGGGCAGAGGATCAAAAGGGAGCATGTCCAGGGTTTCCCCTGCCCACTTGGGCCCCCCGGGAGCCTGCAGAGATCCCGGTCCTGATCCTCTGCCCACCTAGGCCCCCTCTAGCCACACGGGTCCTGAGAGAGTGAGAGGGAGAGAAAGGGGAGCAAAAGTAAAGGCCGGACCTCCGGGACCAGCACCCCTGAGGGGCGGCTGGGGGAGGGGAGGGGTTCCTACACCCAGTGGGACCCACCCATGGTTGGGGTCCAGCGGTGATGGGGGAAGACTGCTGGGGGTGGAAGAATGGAAAGGAACGCAGTCAGTGCTTTGCCTGCCCATTTGGGCACTGGGGAGCCTGCTGCCCTTGTGGACATAATCCTCTGCCCTCGGAGCCTCCCTTCTGCTGCGCAGAGCCCAAGCCCCAGCCCTACATGCCCACCCAGGGCCCTACATCTACACTCAGAGACACCCCCTGAGACCCCCTCCAATGAGCTGGGCCTAAACCCCACCCACACACCCTCACACAGGGCCCTACCTCCAAACTCTGGAACTCCACACTCCGGAGGCCCTCTGGATGTGCTGCCTCTCCCCTTGTGCGCAGGTCCTAAGCCTAGGCCTTGCCCCCAAGGCCTTTGCCAGCTGTGTGGGTCTTGAGCCTAAGCCCCGCCCCATGCTTAAACTTAACCCGCCCCCCGCAGGTCTCACCACAGCCTAAGCCCCGCCCCTAAGTTCCACACCTGCATAAGCTCCGCCCCCATAGCCAAGGCTTTTTCTTTTTTTCTTCTTTTAGGTTGGTGTTCACGTCTACCTTGTTGTTGACTCCTTTATATTTTTATTTTTTTTAATCTTTTATTTTTCCAATTTTATTTTCTTCTTTATACTTTGTTATTGTTCACTCCTTTTGGCTTGTTCCCCCCACCCCTTTTTTTCTCTTTTTTCTGTTGTGGTTTTCTTTTACCTTGTGGCAGTTGTTTCAATTATATTTTTATTTTTCCTAATATATTTTTTATCTTTCTAAATTTATTTTATTATTTATTCTTTGTTATTGTACTACTCCTTTTTTTCTTATTTTTTGCTGAACTGCACAGCTTGCGGGATCTTGGTTCCCAGCCCGGAGGTTGGGCCTGAGCTCCTGTGGTGGGAACGCTGAGTCCAAATCACTGGACTAACAGAGAACTTCAGACCCCAGGGAATATTAATCAGAGTGAGGTCTCCCAGAGGTCCTCATCTCGGCATCAAGACCAGCTCTACCCAACCACCTACAAACTCCAGTGCTGGACGCCTCAGGCCAAACAACCAGTAAGACAGGAATACAAACCCACTCATCAAAAAAAAAAAAGAAAAAAAAAAGAAACTACAAAAAAATGTTACAGACAAAGGAGCAAAGTAAAAGCCTACAACACCAAATAAATGAAGATGAAATAGCCAACTGACTTGAAAAAGAATTTAAGAGTAATGATAGTAAAGATGATCCAAAATCTCGGAAACAGAATGGAGAAAATACAAGAAACGTTTAACAAGGACCTAGAAGAACTAAAGAGCAAACAAACAGTGAGGAACAACACAATAACTGAAATTAAAAATACTCTAGAAGGAATCAATAGCAGAATAACTGAGGCAGAAGAAAGGATAAGTGAGCTGGAAGATAAAATGGCAGAAATAACTGCTGTGGAGCAGAATAAAGAAAAAAGAATAAGAAGAAGTAAGGACAGTCTCAGAGACCTCTGGGACAACATTAAACACACCAACATTCAAATAATAGGGGTCCCAGAAGTAGAAGAGAAACAGAAAGGGTCTGAGAAAATATTTGAAGACATTATAGTTGAAAACTTCCCTAACACCGGAAGGGAAAAAACCACTCAAGTCCAGAAAGCTCAGAGAGTCCCATAGAGGTTAAAGCCTAGGAGAAACACTCCAAGACACATATTAATCAAACTAGCAAAAATTAAATTTAAAAAATATTAAAAGTAGCAAGGGAAAAGCAAAAAATAACATACAAGGGAATCCCATAAGGATATCAGCTGATTTCTCAGCAGAAACTTTACAGGCCAGAAGGGAGTGGCAGGATATATTTTAAATGATGAAAGGGAAAAACCTACAACCAAGAGTACTCTACCTAGCAAGGATATCATTCAGATTCGACAGAAAAATCAAAAGCTTTACAGACAAGCAAAAGCTATGAGAATTCAGGACCACCAAACCTGCCTTACAACAAATGCTAAAGGAACTTCTCTAAGTGGGAAACACAAGAGAAGAAAAAGACCCACAAAAACAAACCCAAATCAATTAAGAAAATGGTAATAGGAACATACATATCGATAATCACCTTGAATGTAAATGGATTAAATGCTCCAACCAAAAGACAGACTGGCTGAATGGATACAAAAACAAGACCCATATATATGCTGTCTACAAGAAACCCACTTCAGACCTAGGGACACATACAGACTGAAAGTGAGGGGATGGAAAAAGATATCCCATGCAAATGGAAATCAAAAGAAAGCTGGGGCTTCCCTGGTGGCGCAGTGGTTGAGAGTCTGCCTGCCAATGCAGGGGACATGGGTTCGAGCCCTGGTCTGGGAAGATCCCACATGCCGCGGGGCAGCTGGGCCTGTGAGCCACAACTACTGAGCCTGCGCGTCTGGAGCCTGTGCTCTGCAACAAGAGAGACTGTGATAGTGAGCGGCCCGCGCACCGCGATGAAGAGTGGTCCCTGCTTGCTGCAACTGGAGAAAGCCCTCACACAGAAACGAAGACCCAACACAGCAATATAAACACAACACAAAAATAAATATAAAAATAAAATTAAAAAAAAAAAAAGAAAGCTGGAGTAAGCAATACTCATATCAGATAAAATAGACTTTAAAATAAAGACTGTTACAAGAAGTAAGGAAGAACACTACATAATGATCAAGGGATCAATCCAAGAAGAAAACATAACAATTATAAATATTTATGCACCCAACGTAGGAGCACCTCAATTCATAAGGCAAACACCAACAGCCTTAAAAGGAGAAATCAGCAGTAACACAATAATAGTGGGGGACTTTAACACCCTACTTACACCAACAGATCAGGCAGAAAATAAATAAGGAAACACAAGCTTTAAATGACACATAGACCAGGTAGACGTATTAATATTTTCAGGACATACCACCCAAAAGTGGAAGAGTACACTTTCTTCTCAAGCGCACATGAAAAGTTCCCCAGAACAGATCACATCTTGGGTCACAAATTGTATCAAGTATCTTTTCCAACCACAGCACTATGAGATTAGAAATCAATTACACACACAAAAAAAAACTGTAAAAAACACAAATACAGGGAGGCTAAATAGTGTGCTGCTAAATAACCAGAGATTACTGAAGAAATAAAAAAATACCTACAAACAAATGACAAAGAAAACACGATGATACAAAACCTATGGAATGCAGCAAAAGCACTTCTAAGATGGAAGTTTACAGCAATACAATCCTACCTCAAAAAACAAGAAAAATCTCAAACAATCTAACCTTACATCTAAAGGAACTAGAGAAAGAAGAACAAACAAAACCCAAAGTTAGTAGAAGAAATCATAAAGATCAAAGCAAAAATAAATGAAACAGAAACAAAGAAAACAATAACAAAGATCAATAAAACTAAAAGTTGTTTGAGAAGATAAACAAAATTGATAAACCTTTAGCCAGACTCAGCAAGAAAAAGACAGGACGCAAATCAATAAAATTAGAAATGAAAACGGAGACATTACAACTGACACCACAGAAATACAAAAGATCATAAGAGACTACTACAAGCAACTATGTGCCAATAAAATGGACAACCTGGAAGAAATGGACAAATTCTTGGAAAAGTACAACATTCCAAGATTGAACCAGGAAGAATGAGAAAATATAAACAGACCAATCACAGGTAATGAAACTGAAACCGTAATGAAAAATCCTCCAACAAACAAAAGTCCAGGACCAGATGGCTTCACAGGTGAATTCTATCAAACATTTAGAGAAGAGGTAACACCCATCCTTCTCAAACTCTTCCAAAAAATTGCAGAGAATGGAACACTCCTAAACTCATTCTACGTGGCCACCATCAGCCTGATATCAAAACCAGACAAAGATACTACAAAAAAAGAAAATTACAGACCAACATCACTGATGAATATAAATGTAAAAATCCTCAACAAAATACTAGCAAACAGAATCCAAAAACACATTAAAAAGATTGTACACCATGATCAAGTGCGATTTATCTCAGGGATGCAAGGATTCTTCAGTATATGCAGAACAATCAATGTGATACACCATATTAACAAATCAAAGAATAAAAATCATATGATCATCTCAAGAGATGCAGAAACAGCTTTTGAAAAAATTCAACACCCATTTACGATAAAAACTCTCCAGAAAGTGGGCATAGAGGGAACCTACCTCAACATAATAAAGGCCATATATGACTAACCAGCAGCCAACATCATTCTCAATGGTGAAAAACTGAAAGCATTTCCTCTAAGATCAGGAACAAGACAAGGAGGTCCACTCTCGCCACTATTATTCAACATAGTATTGGAAGTCCTAGCCACAGCATTCAGAGAAGAAAAAGAAATAAAAGGAATACAAATTGGAAAAGAAGAAGTAAAACTGTCACTGTTTTCGATGACATGATACTATACAAAGAAAATCTGAAAGATGCCACCAGAAAACTACTAAAACTAATGCATTTGGTAAGGTTTCAGGATACAAAATTAATGCACAGAAATCTCTTGAATTCCTATACACTAACAGTGAAAGATCAGAAAGAGAAATTAAGGAAACAATCCCATTTACCATCACAATAAAAAGAATAAAATACTTAGGAATAAACCTACCTAAGGAGGCAAAAGACCTGTACTCAGAAAACTATAAAACACTGATGAAAGAAATCAAAGATAACATAAACAGATGGAGAGATATACCATGCTGCTGGATTGGAAGAATCAATACTGTGAAAATGATTATACTACCCAAAGCAGGGTAGTTCAATGCAATCCCTATCAAATTACCTATGGCATTTTTCACAGAACTGGAACAAGAAATTTTACAATTTATATGGAAACACAAAACACCTGAATAGCCATAGCAATCTCGAGAAAGAAAAACGGAGCTGGAGGAATCAGGCTCCCTGACTTCAGACTATACTACAAAGCTACAGTAATCAAGACAGTATGGTACTGACACAAAAACAGAAATATAGATCAATGGAACAGGATAGAAAGCCCAGAGATACACCCACGCACATATGGTCACCTTATCTTTGACAAAGGAGGCAAGGATATACAATGGAGAAAAGACAGTCTCTTCAATAAGTGGTGCTGGGTAAAATGGACAGCTACATGTAAAAGAATGAAATTGGAACACACCCTAACACCATACACAAAAATAAACTCAAAATGGATTAAAGACCTAAATGTAAGGCCAGACACTATAAAACTCTTAGAAGAAAACGCAGGTAGAACACTCTTGACATAAATCACAGCAAGATCCTTTTTGACCCATCTCCTAAAGGGAAATAAAAACAAAAATAAACAAATGGGACCTAATGAAACTTAAAAGCGTTTGCACAGCAAAGGAAACCATAAACAAGACAAAAAGACAACCCTCAGAATGGGAGAAAATATTTGCAAATGAAGCAACTGACAAAGGATTAATCTCCAAAATATACATGCAGCTCATGCAGCTCAATATCACAAAAACAAACAACCCAGTCCAAAAATGGGCAGAAGACCTAAATAGACATTTTTCCAAAGAAGACATACAGATGGCCAACAAATGCATGAAAAGATGCTCAACAGCACTAATCATTAGAGAAATGCAAATCAAGACCACAATGAGATATCACCTCACACCAGTCAGAATGGCTATCATCAAAAACTCTAGAAACAATAAATGCTCGAGAGGGTGTGTCGAAAAGGGAACCCTCCTGCACTGTTGGTGGGAATGTAAACTGATACAGCCACTATGGAGAACAGTATGGAGGTTCCTTAAAAAACTAAAAATAGAACTACCGTATGAGCCAGCAATCCCACTACTGGGGATATACCCTGAGAAAACCATAATTCAAAAAGAGACATGTACCACAATGTTCACTGCAGCACTATTTACAATACCCAGGACATGGAAGTAACCTAAATGTCCATCAACAGATGACTGGATAAAGAAGATGTGGCACATATATACAATGGAATATTACTCAGCCATAAAAAGGAACAAAACTGAGTTATTTGTAGTGAGGTGGATGGACCTAGAATCTGTCATACAGAGTGAAGACAGTCAGAAAGAGAAAAACAAATACCGTTAACGCATATATATGGAATTTAAAAAAGCAGTACTGATGAACCTAGTGGCAGGGCAGGAATAAAGATGCAGACGTAGAGAACAGACTTGAGGGCACGGGGTGGGGAAGGGGAAGCTGGGATGAAGTGAGAGTAGCAACCAACACATATACACTACCAAATGTAAAATAGCTAGCTAGTGGGAAGCTGCTGCTTAGCACAGGGAGATCAGCTCGGTGCTTTGTGATGACCTAGAGGGATGGGATAGGGAGGGTGGGAGGGAGGCTCAAGTGGGAGGGGATATGGGGATATATGTATACATATAGCTGATTCACTTTGTTGTGCAGCACACAAACACTGTGGAGCATTTATACACCAATAAAGATGTGAAAAATAAATAAATAAATAAAAAAGGAAAAAAAAAAAGAATTACCATATAACCTAGCAATTCGACTTCTGGGCATTTATCCAAAAGAACTGAAAGCAGCAACTCAAAGAGATATTTGTATATCCCTGTTCACAGCAGCATTATTCATAATAGCCAAAAGCTGGAAGGAAACCAAACATCCATTGATGGATGAATGGATAAACAAGATGTAGTGTACACATACAATGGCGTATTATTCAGCTTTAAAAAGGAACGAAATTCTGACACAGGCTACAATGTGGATGAACCTCGAGGACATTATGCTAAATGAAATAAGCCAGACACAAAAAGACAAACACTGTATGGTTCCACTTATATGAGATATGTAAAATAGTCAAATTCATAGAAACAAGAAGGTATAGATAGTTTCAGTTTTGCAAGAAGAAAAAATTCTGAAGATTGGTTACACAATAGTGTAATACACTTAAAAATGGTTAAGACAGTAAATTTTATGTGTATTTTACTACAATTAAGAAAAGATGTATTTAAATAATTAATGCCTGCATCTAATTACAGATTTCCCCAAATCTGGTATACCTGTCTCTCTGATGAGCTGGGTAAGGTTAGGACATAAGTCCCAGTTTATTATCACCCCCATCAACCATCAACTCACTCTCAGACTACACTCCACTACACCTCCACTGTAGTGGAATTTTGCCTCCGCTATAACTGATCCAGACCAGAAATGAGGCAGTCTAAAGATTTCTGGGAAATAAAAACAAATAGAAAGGGGCCCACATGTGCACACTTCCTTAAAGACTTTTAAGCTTTTTTACTTACTGTTTAACAATAATTTAGTTTAACTGTAAAAGTACACTACTGGCATAACAAACAAAATTAGAGTAAATAAATGTAAATTCAGCAAAAAAAAAAAGGAATACAGTTTCAAACCAGTATTAAACTTGCAAAAATAAATGAGTTCTAAAATTCAATGATCACAAAACTGGAAAAACGGGTACACTTACATACATTTCTGGTAGCATTCTAAACTATTTTTTCCTAGAAAACAATCTAATAACAAATCTAACAAGAACTATCAAAACTGTTCTTTTTAACATTCATAAAATATTCTGTTTGGTTAATTCTGCTTTGGGGAACACATGTCATGAAAATACCTCTAAGTAATGCTAACAACACAATGAAAGGAGTACCAAGATATCAGCACAATGCTATTAACAATATAAAGCTTTTCAAACATATACATACACCAAATAGTAGAAGAGTCAAATTGTAGCATAGAGCTACAATGGAATAAAGTTATTAACACTGAAAATTATGTAGACTAAGTCAATATTCAGAAATGTATATAACAGTCTTAAAAATAAAAAGCACAATATGGATTCACTGACTACAACGATGTAAAGTATGTCTGTGTTCATTGACAAAGGTTAGAAATTAATGTGAAATGATGTAACTTTATAACCTTTAAATTCTTATTTCTGTAAGGTTGTTTAAATTCATGATAGACAAAATAAATATAATAGATCTCAACAGTGTATCTTAAAAAACAATATTTTAACTATACATTCTAGTAACTAAATACATATTTCACAAGTTTAAGTAAGGCTTGTCAAGCTTATTTCTTTTGTCTCTAATCTTATCCAAACCTGCTCCATCCAATTTTATTCATTAAGAAATATACAGTGTTCAATAGTTCACCTCAGATCTAAGGAATTTTTAAAAAGAAAAAAAAAAAGAAAGAACTTATGAGAAATAAAGTAATTTTGAAAAAGTTTCACATTTAAACAAACTTCTGTGAACTGTCTACATTATTTATTCATTTAGTACATAATATGCCCTGAAATTTAGAATAGCATCACATACCTGATGCGATGACAGGATCTTTCATAAGCTCCCTAGTTATTGGACATATAAATTCATCAGGAATTCCAGAGGAAAGGGTTTTTATCTTTGTCCTGAGCTCTTCAATTTTCCGCAGAACTTTACTACGCAGCCCTAGAGATTCTGAAAAGAAATTATTCTGTTAGGGCTGGAGAACTATTACTTGTAACCTTTATGCAAGTCTTCAGCAAACAAAGAGAAATTTCATCTACTACAACCAAAAATCTTCAGACATTCTGTTTTACCACATGGAACCTTTTCTTTATAAATTCTTTAATCAATATTTGTAGTATAGAATACTGTGTGATTAAAATAACTCAGCAAGAGAAAGTTTATTCTAAATAACTTTAGATTCTCAAAGTTCCTCAAGAATTTCAGATTGCCCAAATACTAATATACCACACAAAATCAGAAAAGGCTCATTATTATAGGTTAATTTATTTAGACAACAAAAAATTTCCTAAAAATCATTTTTAAAGATGTTCAATTTAATAATATAAAAATTGTCTTATATTTATAAACATTATGAAATTGGGTATATTATTTGCTGATTCTCATATGAAACACAATCTCAAATAAAGTTCATATGTTTGTCCAAGACTCTACACATACGTTTCATTCATTTGTATTACTTTCATCTTAAGTTTTTAAAATTATCTTAATTTTTAATTTCAGGAAGATTAATACAATTAAGTTTAGGAAGTTTAGTGTGATTATCTGTTTATATTTTTAGATAATCTAGCTGACAGTTCTATTTTAGGTGGAGGTGTTTGGGGGGTGTAGGGGGGGTAGGAAAAAAGAACTACATTTCAGAACACCTCAGAGTTCCCATAAAAAGCCAAATCAACTTTCTTTCTGATTGGAAGGTAATTCTCCATAGTGTTTATACACACCTTATGACACCTTTTGTCTAGCAATTTTTTCAAGGATGTCTGCAAACTTACTTGGAAGCTAGAGATAGTGTTTCCCTCCCAGTCTGAGGGCAGATTTGTTTCCTGACAAGTACAAAGATAATGTCTTCCTCTTGGACTAGTTTGCTAGCAGTCCCTTTATAAGATTGGTGGGGGGAGGGGTGGTTCATAAACTCAGGGTTCCTCAGCTATGACACCAACACAAATTGCCCCCACAAGACTAGGCGGAAAGGGCAACCAATTTAAATATTAAGCTCATGCTGCCTGCTGTGCCATGAGTAATAAACTGTTCAAATCTATTTGGACTCATTGACCATATCTATGGAAGTATGGCAAGTCAACCTAGCAGCTGCCTACATCCTAGGAACTGCTTTACTGCTTTCCTATGACTTACCTCCTATGTAACTCATTGAAACAAAACTGAGGATTTTTAAAACAATTTTTTAAAAGCACCACAACATGTTTATAATTAGACTAATTAGACACGTTAATAATTACATAACATAATTAAGTCATATCATTTAAGGGGAAAATTATACAACATGTAATAAGGATATAGAGGTATTTAATATTCTGAAAACAATATATATATTACCTTGTCAAATATACATGTGTGCCAATATTTAGAATGTTTATTAATAAAGAATATAGAAACCCTATTTCAAAATGTACTGGATAAGAAAAGGTTAAATTGTGTGTTACCCTTGTCTAATTTTAATGTCATTTAAGAATGCCCTCAGGCAAGCAGTTACCAAATCATATCCACAGAACTTGGCCAGAAGAAGACATCTCCTTTTGTGATCGGGGTTTGGCAGTGAGTGTTATTAAACTTAATTGCTCAGAAAGAAAAGACCCTGACCAGCTGAGGGCTAGTAAACCCTCAGTACGGGCAATGGGCAATATTTAGCTATATTTACTATAACTCTGAAAAGGCATCTGGCTATTAATAAGATGACAAATTAAATAGGCCATCACCTCCTGTACCCTCTTTCCCACCCCTTCCCCAACCCTGGAAATGCTACATAATTGAGAATTGATGGAGCCTGGACACAAATAACCACCAAAAATACAAAACAAAATTCCGAAAACCCTCAAGGGAACAGAAGTAACTAGGTTCCAGAGTAGGGGATGGGAAATAGCGTAAAGCAGAGATTTGTGTACACAAATGGAAGAAATACCTTTCTACTTGTAGCCTTCACTCTCCCCAACTTTGTCCTGTAAATATCATTGCTAAGGCAGCAACGCCAGCATGAGCTGGAGGCAGGGTAACAAGAGAGCGCTATGGCCTGGACTAACAATTACAGCCCACTGGGCTGGTCACTGAATCACCTCTGCAATGCCCTGAGACAGAACAAGAGAATCAAAAGCTGGTTTCTTGGAGAAAAAAACTTTAAAACTTTTTATTTTTTAAAGATAAATTTTATTAACAAACTTCTGACTTGAAAGATCAAGAGAAAACAAGACATAAAAGCTATATTAGGAAAGAAAAGGGACACACAACTATAGGTACAGTAGGGATTTTTTAAAGGACTTAGAGAAGATGGTGATAGAAGCAATATAATTTTTAAACTTCTCTGAATCCCCACATAAAAACAGAGCAACGAGATAGCAAAATCAAATCCCACCGACACTTCCAACAAAACAAGGTAGCAGGGTATCCTCATGAATCCCACTGTAAGTGGAAGAGAATAAACCACCAACATCCATAAGACCTGTGATTGATATCAATGCGGAAGCAACAGGACATCTGATAGGCCTGAGGAATGGAGACCCCCGAAATGCCCTACTCTCAGGAAAGTGGGGTAGGCCAATTTGAGAGCAGCAGCTGAACTGGAAGGGTTATGCCCACTCTAACAGCAGGTCAGTGCACAGGCCTATACCTGTGAAAGGACTATTTCACTTCAATTGTGTGCAAAGAAAAAATGGTAAATGTTCTTGTTACTTAACAGTATATGCAGTTAGGCAACAAGTGAAAGTCTACATAAGGAAGTATTACTAGGATTTGAAACATGAAACTTCCAAAATTTGAGGATGTTAAGACAGCTGGTGCATAAAGTTTTAAAAAGCATTTGATATAATAATTTTTAAAGCAGAAAATGATAAAAATGTCTCATGTGCTTTCATGGTTTCTTGGAAAGACAAGAATAAAAAGAAGAGGGAATGCTCTGAAAAAACCTCATTCCCAATTAAGAATCTATGACTGATAATTAGTTGAATATATGGGTAAGGACTGACACGATATACAGTAGTTCCTTGTCATTTGTCATTCCATGGTTCTACCATTATATTGTCTACAGCAATTCCAAACTCCAGGATAGGTAGCAGTTTGCAATAATCCTGAGGCCTGGATATAAACTGAAGCCAAACTGCAGATGAAAATCATGTGGCTAGTTAGTGGACTTAACTGCTTGCCTAGTATCACATCTCAAAGAGACTTTCTTGCTCTTTATCTTCATACTTTATGCCTTTTGGTTGCAATATTAAAGGCTGTCATAGAGTTCACAAATTCATGGATATACATATGTCTTAAGACACACCTCTCTTAATATCAAGGATCTCTTGTACCTGTAATCTTTTTCTGGATATTCCTTATGCAAATATAGCACTAGATATAAGGAGTTATTTCCTACCTAAAACTGTATGTCTGTTGTACCCTTAGTTTTCATTAACACTATCCTAGAAAAGGACTATTACTCTAGGTTAAAACACCAGGTTCCAACAGATACTCAAATCTATAGAAGGTTCCTTTATTGTATATTTACAAAGGCTCACTGAAAAAAGATTTGATAGACTGCTTGACTCCTTAAAAATAATTTTTAAGTGTCAAACGTAATAGATATACTACTTTGTTCCCTAACACTCCAGTATACTTCACTGAAAATTAATTAACTTCCTTCATATGATGAATGTTAAATTCGTATTTATTCACATTGACATAGGAACCGTTTTAACAGCTGTACCACAAAAGCAAATGCAAGTAAAATAGTTATGCATCACAAGAGTAAAATTCATTATCACATACTCATCAGTTTGCCTCTTAACACATTTTTTTCTAGACCCAATTTCACTTCTCTATTACTCCAACTTACTGTTTTGAGGAAGAGCCTACTTTTCTTAAAACTCAAGACTAACAGAAATCCACTGTAGCTTAAAGCAGCACTTGTAGAAGATTAATGTTAGCTTGCTGACCCTTTATAATTTTGCAAAAACTTTAAAATATTGATACTTTAGAATGATGTAGAAAAAAATTATTTAAAAATTTATTTAAAAATTTATTTACTAACTTATTCTGTATTTAATTTGTTGTATTTGCTAACTTTCCAAATCTTAAGCACAAACACAAAGCAAATTCCTTACTTACTAGAGAGTACGCAATGTTCTTGTCTCCATTTATAATGATCTTCCTAATTCAGCTTTTAGACCACAGCAGACTTATTTAAATTATATTTCAATTTTGGCTTGAGCCTGGTAGTTCCAAAACTTATTTCACCGAACTTCAGAATGATCATAACTACTAAACCCGAGACTCACCTTCAAAAACTATTTCAGGCCATTAACTGAATCCTGTAAGAATTTCTTATACTTTATTTATCGGGCTATTGGGACAGAATTCTATTGCTATTGTTTTTACTATGCTCTCTTATGTTTTGAAACATCCTTTGTTGAAATCTGAAATTATTATTTTATATTGTCATGTGCTTCTGTGTGATAAGGTATTGTTAAAACTTATTGTGAGAGAGTAATGAGAAATCAGCTAATGAACATGCTAAATTCACCAGAACTTTAAAAAACAAAAACAAAAACAAAAAATACCCTGTACTCTATTAAGTACTTTCAGGAAGAAAGAGTAAATTATAAAGGAAATAAGTTACTAGAGATATAAAAATAACTTTCACAGTATGGCCTGAGTATAAAACCATCTGATTCTAATTATTTTCACAAAATCATCATTCTATTAACTTCTTAAAAGGCCATAAGCTTCCAAGACACTTAAATAGGTTCACATACTATATTTACTATGTAATGAAAGTATACTACTATACTTTAGAATGATTTTCTATAACAAACACTTTTTTTGCTCTTTGACTCCTCATTAACAGTAAATTCACTATGGACATCCTATCTCCTAAGCTTTCTGGTTAATTAAGATTTTACTAGAGCATACTGGGAAGTGTCTGAGTATTATGTTCATTAGAGCACAACACTAAGACTTCAAACTGTTTTTGATAAGGATGTATTGATAGTAACCAGAACACATAAAACAATTCTTACAGTTCAACAATAAAAAGACAAACCAATTTTAACCAAAGAAGATATATAAACAGCCAATAAGCACTTGAAAATATGCTCCATATCATTAGGTAAATGCAAATCAAAAACCACAATGAAATACCACTTCACATCTATTGAATGGCTATAATCAATAAGATAGGTAATAACCAGTGTTGACAAAGAGGTGAAGAAATTGGAAAGCTCACACATTGCTGGTGGGAATGCAAAATAGTACAGCTGCTTTGGAAAACAGTCTGCCAGTTCCTCAAAATGGTATATGTAGAGTTATTCTACTTTTAATCATATATCCAAGGGAAATGAAAATATACTCACACAAAAACTCATACACATATATTCACAGCAGCATTATTGATAACAGCCAAAAGGTAGAAACAACCCAAAAGACCATCAGCTGATGAGTGGATAAACAAAATGTGGTATAGCCATACAATGGAATATTATTCAGCCATAAAAAGGAAGGAAGTACTTACACATACAAAAACATGGATGAACCTTGAAAGGTTAAATTAAAAAAGCCAGATACAAAAGGCCACATATTGTACGGTTCCACTTAAAAGAAATGTCCAAAATAGGTAGATCCTATTTCTACAGAAGATAGATTAGTGGTTGCCAAGAGGCTAGAAAGAGGAAAGAATGGGATTCTTTTGGGGGGATAAAAATGTTCTGAAATTAGATAGTGGTGATGGTTGTACAACTCTGTGAATATACTAAAAACCAGAGGATTGTACACTTAAGAAAAAATGACTTGTGCACTGAAAATTACAAAGCATTGTTGAAAAAGAAATTAAGAAGACCTGAATAAACATAAAAATATCCTGTGCTTATGGATTAGAAGAATTAATATTGTTAAAATGACAATAATTCCTAAATTGACGTAGAAATTCAGTATAATCCCCATCAAAGTCAGGTGGCTTTTTTGCAGAATTTGACAAGTTGATCCTAAAATTCATATGGAAATGCCAAGGGACCCAAAGGAGCAAAACCAATCCTGGGGAGAAAAAAAACCCAGAGATGGAGGACACACAATTTTCAATTTCAACACTTACTACAAAGCTATAGTAGTTAAGACACCGTGGCACTAGCGTATGGATAGACAAATAGGTCAGTGAAATAGAATTGAGAGTCCAGAAATAAACCCTCACATTTATGGTCAACTGATATTTAACAAGGGTGCCAAGACAATTTAAAGGGGAAAGAATAGTCTTTTCAACAAATGGTGCTGGGACAACTGGATATATACATCTGAAAGAATATAGCTAAACTCTTACCTCACATTATATACAAAAATTAAGTCAAAATTGATCACACACCTAAATGTAAGAGCTAGAACTATAAAAGTCATAGAAGAAACACAGGTGTAAATCTTCAAGATTCAGGATTAGGTTTGGGTTTCTTAGATATGACACCTACAGCACAAGCAATGACAGAAAAAAAAACAGATAAACTGGACTTCACCAAAATTTGTAACTTTCGTGCATCAAAGGACACTTTCAAGAAAGTGTAATGATAACCCACAGAATGGGAGAAAATATTTACAAATCATATATCTGATTAAGGGTCTAGTATCTAAATTTATATAAACTCATCAATAAAAAGACAAATAACCCAGTTTTTAAAATGGGCAAAGAATCTGAACAGACATTTTTCCAAAGAAGATATACAAATGGCCAATGAGCATATGGAAAGTTGTTCAACATCACTAGTCATCAGGAAAATGCATATCAAAACCACAATGAGAAACCACTAGGATGGCTATAATTGAAAAACTAAACAAGTATTGATGAGGATGCAGAGAAACTGGAATCCTCATACACTGCTGGTGAGAACATACAAAAGCACAGTTGCTTTGGAAAATAGCCTGGCAGTTCTTCAAATGCAAGCACAGAGTTACCATATGATCCACACTTCCACTCGACAGTTTTCAGAGTTTTGTTTTGTATATTTGATGGTTATTTGTATCTAGACTCCATCAGTTTTCAATTATGTAGCATTTCCAGGGATGGGAAAGGGGTGGGGAAGAGGGTACAGGAGCTGATGGCCTATTTAATTTGTCATCTTATTAATTTGTCATCTTATTAAGAGCCAGATGCCTTTTCAGAGTTATAGTAAATATATCCCAATGTTGCTCATTGCCCATACTGAGGGGCTACTAGCCCTCAAGCTGGTAAAGGGTCTTTTCTTCCTGAGCAATTAAGTTTAATAACACTCATTCCCAACTCCCAATCACAAAAGGAGACATCTTCTTCCGGCCAAGTTCTGTCAGTATGATTTGGTAACGCCCTAGAAAACTGAAAACAGATGCCCACACGAAACTTGTATATGAATGTTCATAGAAGCATTTTTCATAAAATCTATAAAATGGGAACAATCTAAATCCAATCAACTGGTGAATGGATGAACAAAAAGTGATAAATTCATACAGTGGAATATTATTCGGCCATGAAAAAGTGAAGTACTAATATATACTACAACATGTATGAACCTTGAGAACATGCTATGCAAAAGAGGCCAGACACAAAAGGCCGTACATTTTATGAAATGTAGAACAGGTAAATCCTTAGAGACAGAAAGTAGATAAGTGGTTGCCAGGAGCTAGAGAGACAAGGAATAGGAGTGACTGCTAATGGGAATGGAGTTTCCTTCTGAAGTGATGAAAATGTTCTGGAATCAAAGAGTGGTGATGGTTATACAACTCTGAATAGTCACTGCACTGTACACTTATAAAAGGATGAATTATATCACAATTTTTAAAATATATACATTTTTAAAATTACAGTTACATGATAGCTTTAATTACCTAAAGAAACAGTATGTAACATTTCTTTCCCATAATCTAATAAAAATATACTATACTTCTATACACAGACATATACCAGTACTACCACCATGCTAGAATATTAAGAGGAAACCATTAATGCAATTAAAACCAATCTCAGAGAGTAAATTATTAAAAGCTGTTTTTAAGACTGCCTAACTTTCACTAGTCTTACCAATTTTCAAATCATCAGCTAGACTTTCTTTTGTAAGATTCAACAGTTCTCGTCCATCAATGTTATTCATTTTGAAAATACCAACAAGGTCTTTTAAACCTTGTGCACAAAGCCAGTTTGAGACATCGTCCTCTGACCAATCTTCAGTAAATTGCTTTGGTTGATCTTCTGTGATCCTTGCTTAAAAAACAAACAAACCAAAAAAACCCCACAAACAAAAAGTAAGTGAAAAAACAACAAGCAAGAGAAAAAGTATATCCTTTATAAACATTCTCACTTTGTACTAAAAAGTAAATGAAATTTTCTTAAATCTGTGTTTTCTACTTTAACATCCTTTAAGAAATTTTTAAAAATCAAATAATACTACGTATAAAGTATTATTTAATGCTACGTTAAATGTTACTCTTTCGGAACATTTTTCACTCCAGAAAAAGTTTATCTTTATTATATAAAATTCATATCAGCAGAAGTATTATATGTGATCTGTCATCTGCATATCAGCACCACTAATTGGTTAATACTGACAGTGATAAAAATAAAACTCCTAAATTATGTGTCAATGTTGCTTGATAAAACCAAAAATAAAACCAACAAGATAAAACTATCATTTCTATTTTGTTCTAGGCTATATTTATCTGAAAAATTAGTATGGAGTATAAATAAAGAGCTTACAAAACTATGGGAGGTATGATATACATGAATGTGCATCCAAAAGCATTTACCAACAGTTTTAATGTAGATGTCTGGGTTAACTTTAACACTGGGTTCTCTAAAATTATTTTTAAATTATATTAAATTTGGATGTATGCTTTATATTGAGAAAAGCAACAGGAATAATTTGTCAAAAAATTACTGAATTTCTCATTTTAATGGTGAATGGTGCTGAAGTGGGTTACACATGATATCCTTACTAACCTTGGCAAAGTGTTTCCAGGTCAAACTGCCAGATATTCACTGTTTTGTCCATTGAACCAGTAGCAAGTAAAAGGATATTGGGTGCAAAGGCACAAGTTGTGACATACCTAGTTAATAAAAACAACTATTATATATCCTTAGACCAATTTTTTAATTATATTACTACAAAGTGAGGTTAAGTTCAGACCTGGTGTGCTGAGTCAAGGTGTGAAGTATATTCTCAGTATTCTGAAAAACAACACAAACAGCTTTATATTTACTCAGGCAAGAGTAAAGCTACTGATACAGACTTGTTTGACCTGAACGGTTTATACACTCTATGTATTCTAATATTATGAGTCACTAATATAAATCAAAACTTTACCCAATGAATAGAGAATAGCATTTATAACTAATAACATTATCAAGTACTTATTTCACTTTCTCAATTATCAGCACTGCTGTCTGCTGAAATTTTTAGTATAATATAGTCCTGGCTGATTTGTCTCAACTTACTAATAGTAACCATGAAATAATCTGAATTTTTGCTATGGCATTTGACTGTACCCACTGCAGACCAGTGAGTAGAAATTAGTCATTTCAATATTGAGTACACTTAGCTGGCCATCCAACATCTAGATGTATTTAACTGAGACTCATATACATATTTTATGGAGAAAATTTAACATTATAGCTATTTCTGTGAATGTAAAATCTCGTGAAAATCTCCTGAGAAATATTAAGGATCTATTTCACCTCGTTTGAGTACTCTTTCCCACTTCCTGCCAGAACTCAATAATTTGAACTGCTGTGTGGAGGACTAGCTTAGCTTCCTTGTTTGACCCACTACACTTTGATAATTCACATCTCTATTTCTTTGCTGGCATAGCTACAACCTAAGCTGAACCACTGTAAGGTCCCACTCAACACCGATTTCTCTTGGAGAATATTTTTGTCAATTATACCTTCACTATATATTAAACGTTCATTTTTCTTCATATTTATGCAACCTGGTCTTTATTCACATGCATCTACCAAAAAGCCCCATTTTTCCAAATCCTTTATAACTTACTCTTCTTATACTAGTCTCTAAATCCAGGTGGGACTCTAAAGTGATAGAGCCACTTTCAGCTTTCAGCTATACCTTCCCAAAACCCTTGGGTAAACATTCCTTTGCTGTTATGGAAACCTGGTGTAAGAGTTTAAGAAAAATTGACTTAAAGTGATTTTTTTTAATATTGATGCTCTTTAAATCTGTATTTTCTTTGATCAGACTAAACATCTGTCTATCTTAAAACCATTATTGAAATATTTAAGGGCTTGTCTCAGAACCAATACCTTACCTGCATAACTATTTTAGCATTTCTGAAAATGTATATATTATATTCTTGGGCATCCTAAACAGAAAAAATATGTACATTTTTCTCATCTTGCCTAGCTAAACCTGAAGCTCAGTAGCCTAATAAGCAAACATAGTTTACACAGATCACACAAGATTTTGAAATACTTACAGTATCATACACAATGACAGACTTATCCACTGATCTTTAAAAGAAAAAAAAAGATTATGGGTGAAAGTTCTATAAAAACAAAGTACAGTATTTACGTAATTAGTATTTTTTAATCATTTTAATAACTTTTTAAGAAAAGGCTGAAATACTGATATGCACACATTCAGAATGCAATCTATTTTTGTTCATATGTATAAACTTTTATTTAAAAAAACTACATGCCATATACCAAACACCAAATTTATCAGAAAATTATAAACTTTATTAAATGCTAGCACATGCTATTTATGCTATATAGCCATAAACAGAATAAGCATTTGTAATGTATAAATAAGACGCAATCTCATATCAGGTTAGTAACTTGAAGGGAAAAAATACTACAAGGAAAAGCTAGTACATTCTACTTGATTTTTGTTCCAAATAGCGTTGCTATTATTGATATGGCTGTGCCTTAATTACTAATCAATACGTATATATGTTTTGATTGTGACTCATTTTTGAAAATTATGATTCGAAACTTGATATGGACCCTACATTGTTTCTTTCAATGCTATAAAAATTAAAACAACCATCTGCGTTTATTCTAGTGGTGAAAAAAAAAAATCATACAAAGAAAAATACAATAACATAACAAACTATTTAGTTGAGAACAACAGATAACTATGTTTCTACATGATATTTTCCCCCTGATACAGCTGTTATGCCACGATATATGTTGCAAAGCAAGAAAACATATCAACAATACGAGTGTTACTGCTCTCTATACAACTTTAATAGTATTTGTACTTATTATTATTAAACGGTAGCTGATGACAGTCTGACCACAGGAGTCACACCTATTAGAAGGCTTAAAATTCCTTTAAGGACTTCCCTGGCAATACAGTGGTTAAGACCCAGCGCTTCCAATGCAGGGGGCTCAGGTTCAATCCCTGGTTGGGGAACTAGGATCCCACATGCCACCAAAAAAAAAAAAAAAAAAAAATTCCTTTGAATAAGACTTAAAATTTCTTATTTAGTAGTCTCTCCAGTGTTGGTGATGGATTTTGACTACAGAATCTTTGCCATAATTTCAAAATAGAAGTTATACGTTGTTCAATATAAAATAAAATACAAGCAAATGAGAAGCATATAAATGCATTCTGGCATCAAAAAACAGAATTATAGCAGTAAACGTTAAATTCCAGCCAAAAAACATTGAGAAATTATATTAGCAGCTAATATGTATATGCTAGACATGATTTATAGACACTCTTATTTAGTCCTAAATTTCTCAAAGTACAAAGTATTATTTCTGGAATATCTAAAATTCTTAGGGAAAACTTCATTACTTCTTAGCATCCTTAAAACAAACTAAAAGGAATTTCCACTTTGTGAGACTATCACTAGTGCAATTAGAACTAACTCATCCTAATGATGTATCACTTGAGAAGCTGAATCATCATTAGACAGTCTTGTAAGCAACAGATAGCCAGCCATGATGGCAATGAAATAGGTTCACTTGCTGATGAGGTATAAAAATGAATTTGAGAAGCAGAAGGCCAAACATGAAGAACTCTTTAAGAGTCTACTGGATCTAGGCAAGAAGACTAGAGATTATGGGCAGAGACCTGCAGACATTTTAGAGATTAAAAGGATTTTAAACTCACCTCCTATAGTCCCTAATTTGACTAATGGGGATTCAACGGAAGATGTAATGGGATTTGATAACTGATTAGATTTGGGGGGAAGGAAATTAGGATTAGGGAAAAATAATAGTTTTCAATATTCGAGATTTGGGTTTCAAAGACAGAAAATAATTATAACCACTGTAAACAGGCATAAAATACCTTGAAACTACTAAAACAATACAAAACCTCAAAATATTCCCTAAATAGAACGTGAACCAACAGCAAATAAAAATTCTGATTGTTTGGTGCCCCTGGTTATACATTTCTTGCCTGCTATATATAACTCTTCCCCCTGCTATATATAATTCTTTCAGTACCCACAATCTGCTCTGTCACCTTAACCTCACTTTCCCTTATAAAGGATGCATTAATTGTCAAGTCTTTTGATACTCCATTCCTACCATTTTGTGGCACTCTAAAACCTCAACTCTACTCACTCAAGAACACAAGAGAGGGCTTCCCTGGTGGCACAGTGGTTAAGAATCTGCCTGCCAATGCAAGGGACATGGGTTCGAGCCCTGGCCCGGGAAGATCCCACATGCTGCAGAGCAACTAAGCCCATGCACCACGACTACTGAGCCTGCGCTCTAGAGCCCGCAAGCCACAACTACTGAGCCCACGTGCCACAACTACTGAAGCCTGCACACGCCTAGAGCCCATACTCTGCAACAAGAGAAGCCATGACAATGAGAAGCCCGCACACCACAACGAAGAGTAGCCCCCACTCACCACAACTAGAGAAAGACCGCGTGCAGCAATGAAGACCCAACGCAGCCAAAAATAAAGAAAGAAAGAAATTTATTTAAAAAACAGAATACAAGAGAAACATGCCAATTTTATCTGGACAGCTGCTAGGCAAGAGGAACAACACATACAGTTATGTGCTTGATATGGAAGAGCATATAATCACAAGCTCAGGGGAGATGAGTGACACTGTAGTGACATTGTACAGCCAGCCACCCATGTCACAAATCACCTGAAGCATTTTAATTCAAACCAGTTTTATACAATGACCAAAAAACTAATCAAATGAAATTACCCACAACTATTTCATTAGGTCAAGTATGTTCCTAAGGTTTAATGATTTATTTTACACTCACACATTTTTATTTTAAATACACATCTATGTTTCTTCTCATTCAGAAAGTACATGCAGTCTCTTACAAAGATGTAGCAAAAAGAAGATAGAAATTATGTGAAGAAACTGGGGAGGAAGAGAACATAAAGATGAGGTGGGGGAGAGAGATGAAGGTTAAGATTACTATTTAAAATGTATGTCACAACAGAGTCCACTTTGTTAACAGAGGGCTGCAAGTTTGTTGCCGAGCTTCTTCAATAGCAATTTAAAAAAGGAAACATGATCTGTCATACAATTTAAGATAGAAACACAAACCCAATGCATGGGAAAGGGACATCAATTCTTTAGGCTGAGACCTGTAGGAACTATTTCCCCCAAGGTCTTTACAGAGAGGATGCTATGAAACATAGTCCCCAACAACTCTTCCTGAATGAAGATGGTTAAGTTTCAAACAGCTGTTTTATAATGCCCCTCAGTATAGATCAATGGCTAAAACTTAACCCAGAAAAAGCAGAAATCAGAAAATGAGGGAGTAAAATAATGTTATATGTTATATAATTGCCTAATGTTCTGGATTACAAAAATAATACATAAAAATAATATTCTTATAATATACATATTTAATGAACCTATACTGAGCAATTATTGTGCCCCAAACATAATAAATGCTCTGCCTGCATTTTCTTATTTAAGCTTCAAAACAATCTTATGAGGAAAGTGTTCTGACTTTCCCCATTTTATAATTCAGAAAAATGAAGCCGAGAGAAGATATGGAACTAGAACTTGTTTGAGGTTGCACACCTAGTGCATGGCAGGGCTGGGATTAAAACTCAGTAACCTGTGTTTCTGGATTTTACACTTCCTAGAATATCCCCCATGAATGTATTATAATTAAACTTGATTCATAATGGGCACACACCCTGACAGTTTTAGCCTAAAAACTTACAAAACAGATCACATGACTATTCAAATTTCACTAGAGTTTTCACAAGACATCTATTTTTTCAAGCCGTGTAATATCTAATAACCCTCATGATAAGCAAACTGCAACATGGACTCTGTGCAAAGAACTGACTTGTTCAATAGTTCTGTTAACAATGTTGTAGAGAGTACGGGGAAATGAATGATGATTTGAGTTTTGGAAAGGTGACCTTAAGCCTTCTTATGCTAGTCATTACTGAGTGAGAGAGGGTGACTGTTGAGCCATTACTAATTCATGACAGTAAAACTCTGTTGTCCACATTTATAAAAGATAAAACATAAACAAGCATCTTGTTGAGAAGAGGGGGGACAATTACTTCCAGTTCGTTCTGGAGTAAGATTCCTGGCCTCTTTTCTCCCTATCTTGCTTAGCAGGAAAGGAACAACAGATAACTGAAGTCTGGGGAAGATGCTGGGCCATGTGGTTCAGCCCCTTCTGGATTTTCTTTTTTCTGATCTGCCCTTTCAGGGGAAGTCTGCAGTGGTCCATGCCACCCAAGAGCAGGTGAACAAGTCAGCTGCAGATCTACAGTCCTGCTATCTAGTAGTTATCTGCCCAGTATTTCTCTTACTGGTTTTCAACTCAAGAAGAAGAAAAAAGGGTGTTATTTTTGAACTCTTAAAACTCTAACAATGATAGCCATTCTTAAACTGGTTTCCAAAGAATCGTAACTACTAGAACTGAGAATTTATGGAAAAAGGCAACCTCTATTTGAGTTACAAAGACTGACTCTTCCTGTTTGAATAGCAGCTAATTCATATAATGTTAATTTTATCTGGTTGGATCAAGAGAAGTAAGGGTGAAACCAAACACAAATTCGGCTAAGGGGCTGGAGGAAACTTATTAGAGGAGAGATGTGGATAAAGATGGAGAGAAAAAGTTCCTACACATTTTGCTGTATGACATGTGATGCCATCATAGCCCTGAGAGCTAATGAAGCGTGTGAAGCAGATATGAGAATCTATGTATCTTCTGCTAACCCAGATACTGAAGAGATTTTCATAAATGTAAAACAATGCCACGTCTCTCACTATTTTTGGTTTTATTTCTCCTAAAGAAAAATGTTATGTTAATATACGAGTTTACTACTATTGTTTAAACAAACTTAAAATATTTTAGAGTCTTCTCAGTTTTATTTTCTGTAAATAGCAATATATGTAACCCTTATATGCAAAAGCTCTTTGGAGTCCTCTATAACTTTTAAGAGTGTCAAAGAATCCTAAGACCAAAAAGCAATGAGGGGGGTGGAGTCAAGATGGCATACTAAGAGGATGCGGAATTCGCATCTCCTCACAACTGGGGCACCTACCAGGCACCGGTGGGGGGCCACAGACACCTAAGGGGACGGGAGGAACAGCCAGCTACCGGGTAGGATGTGGGGCGTGGGGGGAGTGAAGGGGGAGGAGAAATGGCTGCGAGACAGGACTGGTGCTGCTGAGGGGCAGCTGGGGGAGGGGAAGGGATTCCACGCCCGAAGGCGAACTTGGGGAACCACTGGGAAGGCAGAGGATCAAAAGGGAGCGTGGCCAGGTTTCCCCTGCCCACTCAGACCCCCAGGAACCTGTTGAGATCCCAGGCCGGATCCTCTGCCCACCTAGGCCCCCTCCAGCCGCTCAGGTCCTGAAGGAGTGGGAGGGAGGGAAGGGGGAGCAATAGTAAAGGCCGGACCTCTGGGACCGGCACCCCTGAGGGGCAGCTGGGGGAGGGGAGGAGTTCCTACACCCAGCGGGACCCACCCACGGTTATGGGTCCAGTGGCGATGGGGGAGATGCTGGGGGAGACGGTACAGCAGGGCGTAAAGGAACAGAAGGGAACGGGGCCAGTGCTTTCCCTGTCCACTCAGGCCCCGGGAAGCCTGCTGGGCTCCTGGGCCAAATCCTCTGCCCTCTGAGCCTCCCTCCTGCTGTGCAGAACCAAAGCCCCGCCCCTACACCCCCACCCAGGGCCCCGCCTCTACACTCGAAGACCCCCTCCCGCAAGCTGACATACACCCCACCCACACACCCTCACTCAGGGCCCTACCTCCAAACTCCAGAACTCCACCCTCCAGAGGCCCCCCTCAGGTCTTGATGCCTCTCCCGTTCTGAACAGGTCCTAAGTAGAGGCCCCGCTCCACACTTGAATTTCCGCCCCCCCCCCAGGCTCAAACGTCACACCCCCACCTGCCTAGGTCTCGCAGCACCCTAAACCCCGCCCCTGCCTAAGTTCCACCCCTGCCAAAACTCCACCCCCATAGCCAAGGCTTTTTTTTTTTTCTTTTTTCAGATTGGAGTTCTGTTTTACCTTGTGGATTCATTGCTGCTAATTCTTTTACATTTTTACTTTTCCTAATAAATCTTTTATTTTTCTAATTCTACTTTATTCTTTATACTTTGGTTATTGCTCTCTCCTTTTGGCTTCTTCCTCCCCACCACTTTTTTTTTCTTTTGTGGTTTTATTTTACCTTGTTGCAGTTGTTTCAATTATAGTTTTATTTTTCCTAATATGTTTTTCATCTTTCTAATTTTATTTTATTATTCTTTGGTATTTTACTGCTCTTTTCTTTTTTTCTTTCTTCCCCCGTTTTTTTTTCTTACTGCGCCACAAAGCTTGTGGAATCTTGGTTCCCAGGCCAGAGGTTGGGCCCAAGCTCCTGTGGTGGGAGTTACAAGTCCAAACCGATGGACTAACAGAGAACCTCAGACCCCAGGGAATATCAATCAGAGTGAGGCCTCCCAGAGGTCCTCATCTCAGCACCAAGATCCAGCTCTATCCAACTGCCTGCAACCTCCAGTGCTGGACGTGTCAAGCCAAACAACCAGTAAGACAGGGATACAGCACCACCCATCAAAAAAAAAAAAAAAATGAAACCAGAAAAAAATATGTTACAGACAAAGGAGCAAGGTAAAAACCTACAACACCAAATAAATGAAGACGAAATAGGGAACCTACCTGAAAAAGAATTAAGAGTAATGATAGTAAAGATGATCGAAAGTCTTGGAAACAGAACGGAGAAAATAAAAGAAACGTTTAACAGGATCTAGAAGAACTAAAGAGCAAACAAACAGTGATGAACAACACAATTACTGAAATTAAAAATACTCTAGAAGGAATCAATAACAGAATAACTGAGGCAGAAGAAGGAATAAGTGAGCTGGAAGATAAAAAGGTGGAAATAACTGCCAGGGAGCAAAATAAAGAAAAAGGAATGAAAAGAATTGAGCACAGTCTCAGATACCTCTGGGACAACATTAAATGCACCAACATTCGAATTACAGGGGTCCCAGAAGAAGAAGAGAAAAAGAAAGGGTCTAAGAAAATATTTGAAGAGACTATAGTTGAAAACTTCCCTAACATGGGAAAGGAAATAGTCGATCAAGTCCACGAAGCACAGAGTCCCATACAGGATAAACCCAAGGAGAAACACACCGAGACACATATTAATCAAACTATCAAAAATTAAATACAAAGAAAAAATATTAAAAGCAGCAAGGGAAAAGCAACAAATAACATACAAGGGAATCCCCATAAGGTTAATAGCTGATATTTCAGCAGACACTCTGCAAGCAAAACGGAGTGGCAGGATATATTTAGTGATGAAACGGAAAAACCTTCAACCAAGATTACTCTACCCAGCAAGGATCTCATTCAGATTTGATGGGGAAATTAAAATCTCTACAGACAAGCAAAAGCTATGAGAATTGAGCACTATAAACCAGCTTTAAAACAAATACTAAAGGAACTTCTCTAGGCAGGAAACACAAGAGAAGGAAAAGACCTACAATAACACGCCCAAAACAATTAAGAAAATGGTAATAAGAACATACATACCAATAATTACCTTAAATGTAAATGGATTAAATGCTGCAACCAAAAGACACAGACTGGCTGAATGGATACAAAAACAAGACCTGTACATACGCTGTCTACAAGTGACCCACTTCAGACCTAGGGACACATACAGATTGAAAGTGAGGGGATGGAAAAGATATTCCATGAAAATGGAAATTAAAAGAAAGCTGGAGTAGCAATTCTCATATCAGACAAAACAGACTGTAAAATAAAGACTATTGCAAGAGACAAAGAAGGACACTACATGATGATCAAGAGATCAATGCAAGAAGAAGATATAATAATTGTAAAAATTTATGCACCCAACAGAGGAGCACCTCAATACATAAGGCAAATGCTAACAGCTATAAAAGGGGAAACTGACAGTAACACAATAATAGTAGGGGACTTTAACACCCCACTTTCACCAATGGACAGATCAACCAAAATGAAAATAAATAAGGAAACACAAGCTTTAAATGACACATTAAACAAGATGGACATAATTGATATTTACAGGACATTCCATCCAAAAACAACAGAATACACTTTCTTCTCAAGTGCTCATGGAACATTCTCCAGGATAGATCATATCTTGGGTCACAAATCAAGCCTTGGTAAATTTAAGAAATTGAAATTGTAGAAATAAAGTATTATAGTAGAAATAAAGAAATAAAGTATCTTTCCCGACCACAACGCTATGAGACTAGATAGCAACTACAGGAGAAAAGCTGTAAAAATTACAAACACATGGAGGCTAAACAATATACTACTAAATAACCAAAAGATCACTAAAGAAATCAAAGAGGAAATCAAAAAATACCTAGAAACAAATGACAATGAAAACATGACAACCCAAAACCTATAGGATGCAGAAAAGGAAGTTCTAACAGGGAAGTTTATAGCAATACAATCCTACCTCAAGAAACAAGAAAAATCTCAAACAAAAAACCTAGCCTTATACCTAAAGCAATTAGAGAAAGAAGAACAAAAAAACCCCAAAGTTAGCAGAAGGAAAGAAATCATAAAGATCAGATCAGAAATAAGAGAAAAAGAAATGAAGGAAACAATAACAAAATCAAAAAAACTAAAAGCTGGTTCTTTGAGAAGATAAACAAAATTGATAAACCATTAGTCAGACTCATCAAGAAAAAAAGGGAGAAGACTCAAATCAACAGAATTAGAAATGAAAAAGGGGAAGTAACAACTGACACTGCAGAAATACAAAGGATCACGATACATTACTACAAGCAACTATATGACAATAAAATGGACAACGTGGAAGAAATGGACAAATTCTTAGGAAAGCACAACCTTCCGAGACTGAGCCAGGAAGAAACAGAAAATATAAACAGACCAATCACAAGCACTGAAATTGAGACTGTGATTAAAAATCTTCCAACAAACAAAAGCCCAGGGCTAGATGGCTTCACAGGCGAATTTCATCAAACATTTAGAGAAGAGCTAACACCTATCCTTCTCAAACTCCTCCAAAATACAGCAGAGGGAGGAATACTCCCAAACTCATTCTACCATGAGAATGAGAGGCCACCATCACCCTGATACCAAAACCAGACAAAGATACTACAAAGAAAGAAAATTACAGACCAGTATCACTGATGAATATAGATGCAAACATCTTCAACAAAATACTAGCAAACAGAATCCAACAGCACATTAAAAGGATCATACACCATGATCAAGTGGGGTTTATCCCAGGGATGCAAGGATTCTTCAATATAAGCAAATCAATCAATGTGATACACCATATTAACAAATTGAAGAATAAAAACCATATGATCATCTCACTAGATGCAGGAAAAGCTTTTGACAAAATTCAACACCCATTTATGATAAAAACTCTCCAGAAAGTGGTCATAGAGGGAAGCTACCTCAATATAATAAAGGCCATATATGACAAACCCACAGCAAACATCACTCTCAATGGTGAAAAACTGAAACCACTTCCTCTAAGATCAGGAACGAGACAAGGATGTCCACTCTCACCACTATTATTCAACATAGTTTTGGAAGTCCTAGGCAGGGCTATCAGAGAAGAAAAAGAAATAAAAGGAATACAAATTGGAAAAGAAGAAGTAAAACTGTCACTCTTTGCAGATGACATGATACTATACATAGAGAATCCTAAAGATGCCACCAGAAAACTACTAGAGCTAATCAATGAATTTGGTAAAGTTGCAGGATACAAAATTAATGCATAGAAATCTCTTGCATTCCTGTACACTAATGATGAAAAATTTGAAAGAGAAAGTAAGGAAACACTCCCATTTACCATTGCAGCAAAAAGAATAAAATATCTAGGAATAAACCTACCGAGGGAGACAAAAGACCTGTACGCAGAAAACTGTAAGACACTGATGAAAGAAATTAAAGATGATACCAACAGATGGAGAGATATACCATGTTCTTGGATTGGAAGAATCAATATTGTGAAAATGACTATACTACCCAAAGCAATCTACAGATGCAATGCAATCCCTATCAAATTACCAATGGCATTTTTTTACAGAACTAGAACAAAAAATCTTAAAATCTGTATGGAGACACAAAAGACCCCGAATAGCCAAAGCAGTGTTGAGGGAAAAAAACGGATCTGGAGGAATCAGACTCCCTGACTTCAGACTATACTACAAAGTTACAGTAATGAAGACTATGGTACTGGCACAAAAACAGAAATATAGATCAATGGAACAGGATAGAAAGCACAGAGATAAACACACGCAAATATGGTCAACTAATCTATGACAAAGGAGGCAAGGATATACAATGGAGAAAAGACAGTCTCTTCAATAAGTGGTGCTGGGAAAACTGGACAGCTACATGTAAAAGAATGAAATTAGAACACTCCCTAACACCATACACAAAAATAAACTCAAAATGGATTCGAGACCTAAATGTAAGAACACACACTATAAAACTCCTAGAGGAAAACATAGGAAGAACACTCTTTGACATAAATCACAGCAAGATCTTTTTTGATCCACCTCCTAGAGTAATGGAAAAAAAAACAAAAAGAAACAAATGGGACCTAATGAAACTTAAAAGCTTCTGCAAAGCAAAGTACAAACGAGATGAAAAGACAACCCTCAGAATGGGAGAAAATATTTGTAAATGAATCAATGGACAAAGCATCAATGGACAAATCTCCAAAATATATGAACAACTCATGCAGCTCAGTATGAAAAAAACAAACAACCCAATCCAAAAATGCGCAGAAGACCTAAATAGACATTTCTTCAAAGAAGACATACAGATGGCCAAGAGCACATGAAAAGCTGCTCAACATCACTAATTATTAGAGAAATGCAAATCAAAACTGCAATGAGGTACCACCTTACACAGGGCAGAATGGCCATCATCAAAAAGTCTACAAACAAGAAATGCTAAAGAGGGTGTGGAGAAAAGGGAACCCTCTTGCATTGTTGATGGGAATGTAAATCGATACAGCCACTGTGGAGAACAGTATGGAGGTTCCTTAAAAAACTAAAAATAGAACTACCATATGACCCAGCAATCCCACTACTGGGCATATACCCTGAGAAAACTATAATTCAAAAGGACACATGTACCCCAATGTTCACTGCAGCACTATTTACAACAGCCAGGACACGGAAACAACCTAAATGTCCAAAGACAGATGAATGGATAAAGAAGATGTGGTGCATGTATACAGTGGAATATTACTCAGCCATAAAAAGGAACGAAATTGGGTCATTTGTAGAGATGTGGATGGATCTAGAGACTGTCATACAGAGTGAAGTCAGAAAGAGAAAAACAAATATCGTACATTAACGCATATATGTGGAACCTAGAAAAATGGTACAGATGAACCGGTTTGCAGGGCAGAAATAGACACACAGATGTAGAGAACAAACGTATGAACACCAAGGGGGGAAAGTGGCAGGGGGCGGGTGGTGGTGGGATGAGTTGGGAGATTGGGATTGACATGTATACACTAATATGTATAAAATAGATAATAAGAACCTGCTGTATAAAAAAATAAATAAAATAAAATTCAAAAATTCAAGAAAAAATACAAAAGAGAGAATAAGACATAAAGTTTACAGTGAGAAGGTATTATGTGCATTTAATTGGAATCCCAGAATTAGAGAAAGAAAAGGACAGAGGCAATATTGGAAGAGATAATAAGAATTTCCCCCCAAACTGATGAAATATCATTCTACATCTTTAAGAAGTTCAGTAAATTCCAAGCAAACTAAATAAAAAGAAACCCAAAACTAGATACATCAAAGTAAATGTGCAGAAAACTCAAAATACAATGTGAGAAGCCAGTGAAAAAAATATGAATTATATCCAATAAAGCAACAGTCAGAATAAAACTGACTTCTCTATAGCAATACACAAAAATAATATGTCCTAAGTTGTATTTATTCCAACAAAAGAAGATTAGTTTAACATGTGTAAACCAGATTTATAAAAATCAGTATAATTTATGACACTTCTAGGATAAAAAAGAAAAAGCATATGCTCATTTCAAAAGATGCATGAAAAATCATTTGATAAACCATAACACCTATTCATGAAAAAAAATTCTTACAAACTATATAGAAGGAAAAGAGTTAATAAAGCTTATCTCCCAAAATCTACAGTGATCACACTTAATAATGAAAGTGTTCCCTTTGCAATTAGGTCAGACAAGGTTGGCTATTTTCACTATTTCCATTATCCTGGTAGTGTTAGCCAGTTCAGTAAGGCACAGGAGATATCAAAGGTATAAGGATTAGAAAGGAAGAGACAAAAGCCATCATTAACATATGATATGATTTTATACATAAAAAACCCAAAATTAGAATCTTAACAGATAAATCCAGTCTTTCCATATATATTTCCCTATATTAGCCACATCTTTTATAATAGCAACAAAAAAATTAAGTGCCTAGAATAAATCTAATAAAAGATGAGGAGGACCTCCACAAGGATGACAAATAAACTGTCTTCTATTGAGAGACATTATATTGAGAGAAATCAAAAGACAAATAAATGGGAACATATGCCATATTCATGGGTTGGAGACTCAACATCATAAAGATGTCAATTCTCCCCAAATTTATCAGACTCAATACAATCCCAGTCAAAATCTAAACAGGTTTGTGTGGTAGAGGGAGGAACTGGAGACAATCTGACAAGCTAACTCTAAAATGTACATGGAAGTGTCAAAAGCCAGGAACAGCCAAATTATAAGGCTCAGAAAGATATCAGAGCAAGGATAAACAGAAAAACAGAACAGAATCACAGGCTGAGAAAAGACCCACACATATATGATCAGTGATTTCTGACAAGGTGGCATATGAAAATGGTGAAGAAAAGATTCTTTTCACCTTACATTACTGAGACAACTGGATATCCATATGGAAAGAAATGAAACTAGATTCCTATCACATATTATATACATCAGATTTGTCCAACCACTTGGAAAACAAACGTAATGTTGAGCAAAGGAAGCCAGACACAAAATAATTCATAATGTATGATTTGTTTTAAATCAATTTAAAAGGAAAAAGCAATGTTGCATATGACCTGAGGTACTGTCACCAGAAAGGGGCACTTGGAAGGGGAGGACTTCTGGAGGAAAACCAGCAATGTTCTATTTCCTGACCTGAGCAGTGGTTACAAGTTTGCATCACAATGATTTATCAACCTATTCTCTTACGTTTTATGTACTTTTCTGTAAGTCTACTCTATTTCATACCAAAATGGTTTAAGGAAATTAAACTAAATAACTTACCCTGAAACTAACATCTGCCCATCGTGAGAAAAAGCACAAGTCAGAACAGGAGCACAGTGCCCACTCAGTGTACTTTTATATTTTAATTCAAAACCTGCAAACAACAAGGTGAGAAAAATTAGCAAGCTGACTGCGCTTAGAATTTATTTTTAAGTAAAAACTATTTCACTTCTTTGTTCAATAAAATCTTTGAGTGCCTAAAAGACACAAAAATGAAAAAAAAAATTGTCATGCAACTCAAGTGATTAAGTGGTTTCAAAAGTTCAGTAATGGGTAAAGAAAATGGTGGGGTCAGCAAAGGCTAGACGGGGGGGTTATAATCATCAAATTATTTTTAAATTAAAAAATTTAACTCTATAAAATATATAAATATATAAAATTTTAAACTAATTGAAATTTTAAACTATACTTCAATCTTGGTATATTAAAAAATACACACACACCACATGCCAACTGCCCAAACGCCTAAAAAGAATCAAATACCTGTAGTTTTAAATATCTGATATTAAGAAAATATTTTCTGATTCCATAAATTAAAAATAATAGTAATTTAACATCTTATAATTCCAATATATCCTATAAAACTCCTACAAGTATGGTAACACTAAAATTCTTTTTATGCTTCCTATAATTACTGAAAAGGAATATCATAACTCTTTTAAAGGTAAGCTGAGGGAATTCAATGTATTTTAGTGACAACATATAAAAACAATCACTAAGAAGTTGGCCTGGCAAGACAAGGAAATAAGTGAAATCTATAATTTTCTCCCACCTAATAAGAACTTTTTTGAAGTGTTAATGGCTCTTAAGATAGAAAGCATTTAACTAAACAAAAAGGTCATTAGAGCAGGTAAAAGTTTCAACAAATAGAAAATATATAATTATTTCACTTTATTATTAAGTATTTTATTTCTGTTCAAAATAGAAAAAAATGTTTTTATATGGGAGAGCAGATATAGGCATTCAAGGCACTGATCAATACTTAGGCATATACAGATCAACAAGTAGGCACAATCAATCAAACAAAGCAAAAATGTTAACAAGTTGCAAACTAAATGAAGATTTAATAAACCTGCAGCAGGATCCTAAGAATTTGTTACATTCTCAAGTATAAGATCCATTTGTCTATCTATTCCTCTCTACAAATAAGCATTAAAATTAGGTGCAAATAATGCTAAACGCTTTATTAAAAGGCTTTAACTGCACGTTTATATAGTGTTATATATGTTTTTTAAAGAGCCAGTGTAAAAACACATTTTCCAGACAACGTATGAAAAGCTTTGCTTTCGAATTATTAAAGATATGTTGTATTTAGAACATCCACGTACATGACTATATTTATGGTTTCTTATAAGAATTTCACCTTGATAAGAACAGAAAGAAGAGGTAGGATAGACCAGAGAAGTAATAGAACTCTTATCCTTACCAGCATGTCACCGAATACATTAAAAAATTACTGAATGTAACCTAATAGGCAATAAAGTAACTAAATTTCCACAAAAAGAAATGTATTTATTACTTCTTAATAGCAGACCCTTCTCTATACACTCGCATAATGACAAAGACTCTCTCCTTGACCAAACTCTACCCAGGCTCTTCTGAGCTGCCTCCTGGACTAGGCCTTGACCTTAGCCTACAAAGACTTTAACACAGTTTTTAAGAGTTCAGGGTTGCATCCCTAGGATGACCCTACCCCCCTTATAAAGTGCCTGCCTGGGAAAACTCAGGGCTGCCAAAAGAATTTACATTTGTTCCAGCCTACACCTGGAGATAGAGCTCCTGTCTCCCCGGCTCTGTGAGAGGGGAGGAGCCTAACTTCCGTAAGTGCCAGTTACAAACCCACGTGGGTTGCACATGGACCAATTCCTGGCTTCTTGCTTTTTGTAATTTTTTCACTTCCTGGATGCTACAGAGCCCCCATTTACCCCTGCTTTACTCCCTCATTCTCCCTTTAAAATACACAGTCACATCTGTATAAACTGAAGTTGAGCTCAGTTCATGCTGGACTCTTGCAATAGTACATTACTGATTAAAATCTATTGCAATAGTATATTAAAATCCTTCCTTACCGCTTTAACTAGTGTTCAGCTTTATCTCTGGCAATAATTTTATAAACAATGAAATATAGTTCATGATTTAGCTAAAGCTTATTAGGTAACAAATAATAAAATAAGAATATTTTTAGGCACCTGAAGCAAGATGGCCAACTGACCATATAATTTCAGAGTTCCCATTAAAATGATAATGAAGGAATTAATAAAGATGTAAATTCACATCAATGAAGAGAAGGGGAAGGGGGGGGGCATCAGGAAATGCGAAACTGAAACCAATTTTGGAAAGGCAGATGCAAATTAATTGACGAGACAGTATAGAGAAGTAACAGCTTGGGGTGTAAAATGAGGGGGCTACAGCAAAGAAGCTAATCTTCCCTAGAAAACCCCAAAAGACTTAGGACTACTAACAGAAAACCCCAAAAGACAACTACTAACAGCCAAGGAAAAAGAAAGAGATACAGATACAGACCTGAAAACAGAAAAATTAACTATAAGTCTGTTTATAAAACAATATGTACCTCCCATCCTTCCCTGACCCCGCCCATAGTATGCTGCATGAAAGCTAGATGCTTCTCCCCAGGAAGAAGGAGAACAGTGACTGCCTGGGGAGCTCGATGGCAGCTCCAGGGCAACACAGACACCCACATTCTCTAATTCTCCAACCCTTCCCCAATAAGGGCCAATAGTCCACCTTCTTATCCTAAAGGGAAGCCAGCAAATACAAACAACCACCATGTGCACAGAGCTTTTAAACTTCTTCTTATTGTTTAATTCTTGAAAGTAAATGGAATACTAAGGATCATCAGGCATTTGAAGAAGGTAATCATATGAAAGAGAAAGATCAGGGTAAACAAAAAAGGGCCCAAGAGCAAACAAAGTTCATCAGGAAACAGAAGGGAACTTAAAACCAAAACAAAAAGCCTCTAATTGGTATCCTGAGAGTTCAAAGAGGCTCTTGCATTAAATGGAGGACACTAGGAAAAAGAAACAAAAAAGATAAGCATTTGGAAATTGAAAATATTATTGATGGGATTAAAAAATTCAAAAAAGGTTAAAAGATAGAGCTAAGGAATTTTCTCCTAAGATAGAAAAAATGATAAAGAGATAAATGTGGGGGAAAAATAGACATAGGGAATCAAGTCAGGAGGTCCAACACTCAACTAATGGGAGTTATAAAAAGAGAAGTAGAGAAGAAAGAATTAGAATGAATCCTGTATACCAAAAATGAAAGATGTAAGTTTCCTGACTGACGAGTCACCTGAAAGAATAGGACAATGCATGGGGGAAAGACCCACACATGCTCAAAAAACAATAACTACAATGAACAAATTTAAAATGTGGTGGTACATTTCCCCCAGGAAGATATACAGATTGCCAACAAACACATGAAAGGATGCTCAACATCACTAATCATTAGAGAAATGCAAATCAAAACTACAATGAGGTATCACCTCACACCAGTTAGAATGGCCATCAACAAAAAAATCTACAAACAATAAATGCTAAAGAGGGTGTGGAGAAAAGGGAACCCTCTTGCACTGTTGGTGGGAATGTAAATCGATACAGCCACTATGGAGAACAGTAGGGAGGTTCCTTAAAAAACTAAAAATAGAACTACCATACGACCCAGCAATCCCACTACTGGGCATATACCCTGAGAAAACCATAATTCAAAAAGAGTCATGTACCACAATGTTCATTGCAGCTCTATTTACAATAGACAGGACATGGAAGCAACCTAAGTGTCCATCGACAGATGAATGTATAAAGAAGATGTGGCACATATATACAATGCAATATTACCCATAAAGAAACGAAACTGAGTTATTTGTAGTGAGGTGGATGGACCTAGAGTCTGTCATACAGAGTGAAGTAAGTCAGAAAGAGAAAAACAAATACCGTATGCTAACACATATATATGGAATCTAAAAAAAAAAAAAAAAAAAAAAAAATGGTTCTGAAGAACCTAGAGGCAGGACAGGAATAAAGACACAGACATAGAGAATGGACTTGAGGACACGGGGACGGGGGAGGGTAAGCTGAGATGATGCGAGAGAGTGGCATTGACATATATATATACTACCAAATGTAAAATAGATAGCTAGTGGGAAGCAGCCACATAGCACAGGAAGATCAGCTTGGTGCTTTGTGACCACCTAGAGAGGTGGGATAGGGAAGGTGGGAGGGAGATGCAAGAGGAAGGGGATACAGGGATATATGTATACATATAGCTGATTCACTTTGTTATACAGCAGCAACTAACACAACAATGTAAAGCAATTATACCTCAATAAAGATGTTAAAAAATAAATAAATAAAAAATAAAAGTGGTGGTGTAAACAGTATTTAGAGAAACTTTGAAAACCATCAAAAGAATTGAAAACAGAAAAAGGAGGAATGTGTGAGCAGGAATGTATGTAGTGGTAGTGGTGAGGTCATAATCGGTAGTGTGCATACAATTTCCAAATCATGTATATGTATTACTTTGACTAAAAGTTCTTAAAATATATTTTTATAATCACTTTTAGATATCCAGAGTTCTTTAGTTAAAAAGATTAATTAAAATATAAATTTTACCTGAATCACAAAAAATCATTTTAGAGAACTACTAGTTGAATACATACCTAAGGTATGGGTAAAGGAAATAACCCAAATTTTGATCTGGCAATCCTGACCACATGATGCCAGTCGAAAGAATTGAAGACCTTGTTCTCCACCTAAAAATATAAATTTGTTAAAAATAAATACACAAGAATTGATAAAACATTTAAACCAAAAAACTTTCAATTTCTTAGATCTGTTAATTCTATTCATTTAAACCACATTCACAAGCAATATTAATTATATTAATTAATTTATACCATATAACGAAATGTCGTTAAAGAATTTCTTTTAAGCAAGGTACTTCAAAGGATTATGGCTTCAGCCCCTGAAGTTGCAACAACAAAATACCTTTTTATTTTCCTTTCACTAAAGATATAATTCAATGTTGCAAGGGCCAATATTGAGCCATGAAGCCTAGGGCACCCTCCAACCCAATTTTAGAGTCTATGAGGTTAGCATTGATGGAAAAAATTAGGAAGAAAAGTCAGTTATGAGATGAGTGTTAAATGCTTAATTGCTCCCAACTTAACTTTTTTAGGATACGTTCACTTGTTAGAAGCTTAGTCTTAACTCACATGGAATGAGACTGTTTTCCCATTTTATTTAATCAAGACAAGGACTAGAATTACATAAATCCAAAACAACATCAATTCAGTCCAATAGATTTGGTGGAAAATATTACACAAATCAGGGAAAGGAATCAGTTAAATTTGGTGTTACAAAAAACCCGCTAGTTGTTATGCTTACTTAGATAATTTCAGTGTATCATTATCTACCCACTAGATTAGTTCCTAAATATTGTGGGTAACGTAAATATTGGTATCACCAACTCAATTTTATATGAATTCCACCTAATATCACAGGTCAAAGGAAATTTCAGCACTCATATGCAATAAGACACAATTCAGAAACCTAATACCCATCTTAAGATTGCACTCCTGTTTCGCAAATATTTAGTATATGGTATTTAATTTATACACCTGGGTATGTAAAATAAATGTTTCCTATGGACTCACTCTGTTTTGTTGAAAGCACATATACTTTATTAACATAAAACAAATTAAAATTTCTTTTTCACTCAAAGTTTTTCTAACTGCATGGGACTTCCACATTTCAACAGCATTTTTGTTTTTGTAGCACAGGTTCAGCCAAACAGCATCCTTTCTCAGAGATCTTGATGGATATAAGCAATTCCTAATAATCATTAACTCTTTTTAAGGCAGAACAGTTTACCCAAAAATGGCTGAGAGTAAAATATTTAAGTACTAGACTCAGTTAAGAAAGCTTTTTTTCCTATTGTTTCTAGACTAAATAAGATCCTTAAGTTAATTCAGAAGTTTCTTTCAGTAGTAAGAATTCATCTAGGACAATGTAAAATTATAAAGCTTAAAATATGCCTATCCTTGAGATCCAAATATAATATTTAAAAATAGACTTTTCTTCAGGAAAAATATTTAAATTGTAATAATAATCTAATCCAAACTGTCTTTTCACTTAAAAACTGGAGAGAATTGAACATTTATCCTCCAGCACAAACATTATTATTTTTCCTTATTTGAGCAAAATGTCACAAAGACAGAAGATTCAATATGTCATAAGTATTTACAGATATTAACAAATACCAAATTAAACAATAACAAGTTAAAAATTACATACCTTGTCTTTTAAGAAAATACAGTTACCACAAATTCCTATAATAATCATTTATTGGTTTATACGCTTTAAAGCATATATTGATCTGTTTCAGGGAATTTACACATAAGGTTAATATCTATTTTAACAGAAATTGAACTAAAGAAACTACAGAAGGGACATATTAGAAGTATATTGAGAAATATACTTTGAAATATACTCTACAGGCAGGGTAGGGATGTGAGTATTAAACTTATTTTAGAATCTCACCAAATTTTCTGCCTAGTTTAGTGAAACTTTCCAGGACCCATGAGCTGCAATCCCTCTAAAGACATAACAAGGATGTCCTTAGTTTTACTCTAATATTACTATAAAAATGGTATTTTAATTGAAAATCTTTTTTTCAGGTAACTTAGAATCAAAAAGGAAACCTAAATCTCCGTATGTTTATATAACTCATTAAAGATTCACTGAGTGCCTGTAAGATTTTCGAGACAGTCTCACGGAATGGAAGAAACAGTTCTTGTCTGTTATAAGCTGGTCTTCTTAGAATAAAACAGCATAAAACAATATATTAAAAGAATAAATTATCATAAGTAAATTAGGTAGGGAGTTTAATGTAAGAATGGGTTCATGAAAAGAAAATCTGTAATCTGCTATATGATACTAAAAGGTTAAGAAAACAAAAACAAGAAATTTCAGCAAATCAATAAAAGGAATCTTATTCATCAGTCTGCATTTCAAGGCCTATTATATTCCAAGCACTGTAAATAAAAGACCCAGGCCCTGCTCTATGGAGCTTACAATCTAACAGGAAAAACACCATTAAACGCAATCCATATAAATAACTATATAATTAAAACCTGTGATACTTCACTAAGTCCTGTAAAAGAAAAATAAAGCATGCAACTAAAAGACTGTATCAAAATACTTTAGGACTGCGTTCAGGAGGTAAGAGCAGGGGAAACTCACCTGAAATGATTTTTTTTTTTTTTTTTTTTTTTTTACCTGAAATCTAAAGGATGACTAATAGTGAACCAGGTGAAGGGTCCACATGTAAAACCCTTGGAAGAATCTTAGAGACATTCAAGGAATGAAAGGAGGCCAGTGTGGCAAGAGAATGCATGAAGCCAGGTGTGATTTGGGATGAGGCAGGGAAACAGAATATGAAGGTACTTACAGGCTTTGTGTTTGGGGTTTGGTATTTTATCTTACCTTAATCATATTTTAATATGCCATTGATGGTTTTGAAATAGGGGAGTGCCAAAGTCATCCTGCTACTGGACCTGAGCTGTCCAATAAGGTAGTAACTAGCCACACGCGGCTACTGAACAGTTGAAGCGTGACTACTACAAATTGAGATGTGACATAATATGCACGCTAGATTTCGAAGAATTCATACCAAAATACAGTAAAATATCTTACTAATACTTTTACTATTACTGAAATAATATTTTAGATATATAGGGTAAAATAAAATATGTTAAAATTAATTTCACCTACTACTAGAAATTTTTAAATTTACATACGTAGCTCACATTATATTGCTATGGGACAGCACTGGTCTGGCAATAAGACTGGAGCAGCCAAAAGCAGAACTTCATCCTAACATAGAAGGTGAAAATAAAAGAAGACAACTTCCCAATTCACTGTATTTATTTAAAACCAAGAGTCTATATTCAGGAGTTCTTGTTTCTTCTTTTTCTGAAAACTAACTGTATTGTCAAATGCTTTATAAATTTATGTTTTGAAAGATTAAATTAGTAAATGGAAAATGAAACTTGTTTTCAATTCTTACATTTCACATTTCTATTTGAATATCAATATACAATATTTCAATAATCACAGTAAAACCAACAGTGTTAAGGCCTCTACATTACCGTACTCTAGGAATCCAGATCTACTGCACCAAGTTGAGTCAGCCCCTACATATTTTCCCAAAGATCCTGATTTTCCCCGAAAAGTATTTGTGATTTCATTTTGATCAAAAAAGATAAAGGAGAAGGATGATTCCTTGAAATGAATGAATTAAAAGGGCTTGTTGTTTTACTAATGATGAAGTGAAAATAAGTAAAAGAATGAAAAGTCACATACAAATTGCAAATGGGAATTACTATTGCTTACAAGAGTAAAATAACTAACCAGAAACTGGCTGTGAAGAAAAATCGCAGCAGGTAATTCCAAGATCATGTGCTTTTTCACTATGCAGACACCTCATTTTATCATCCCACAGTGTTAAATCTCCACACGAGGAGCCAGTGACAAAGAGGTTTCCATTAGGAGAAAATGCACAGGCCACCAAGGAGCCATCCTTAACACTAGCACATCTGAAATAAAAGCAAAAGAAAAGGGAATTTTCATTTCAGAGCATCTTTTACTTTACATTACAATCTCTAACAGCAGCTTGATATACTAAACAGAGGATAAATGGCTATCACAGAACTAGAGATAAAAGACAGTAGATGCCTATAGAAATAAAATATCATTTATATGCTTGCTAAAAGTAAGAGGATTTAAATATTATCTTAACCAAACAAAAGTCGACATATCTTCATACTGTTCCATATGGCAAGTCAGTATGAACATGTTAAAAATCTACAAAGCTTAACAAAAAAAGCAATAACGACCAACAATATCAACTACAGTCACATTTTTTTTTAAAGATATAACTTTTTTTTTGAAAAACATGTTACTGGGGTCAAAAGTACTTTCAACTTTTGTATTAAAATCACCTAGAAACAACAAACAGCAAAGTCACCCAAAAACTTTCATCCCATCTTCAAATACAAATGCTTTATGTAAAGAAAATGCTGTGAATAAGTTAAAATTATCTAGGGAAGATTAGGAAGCACTGGCCTAACAATATTATTTTCTCAATTAGGAAAAATAAACTGGTAAAAACCCAACAATTAGTGCAGTGTCCTAGCCAGCGCTTAAATCTACTGCAGTGTACCATTTTTATATCATTAATTACATACATTAGAGAAATAATGCTAGGGAGGCAGAATTTATCACCCAATAAGTGAAAAAGATTCGTTAGCCGACAGCTGTATATCATTCACACAAAATAACTTAAAGGCATTTCATTCTTCCTGTGCTTTCTCTTTAAACTGTTTATTAACACCACTTAAAACACATCACTTTCTTCAATCCAAAGACCCAAATCTAAATGAGTAACAGTTGTTTACCAGCTACCATTTGTGCTCTGAGTGATGCTGGGAGGTAGGGAGAAAGGAAGGTACATTAAGCTATTTTAATTGGTAACATCTGAAAGTTTATAGTTTTTAACGTACTTAATGATATGTTAAAATGGTTAAAACGTTTGATGTTATATATATTTCACCACACTATAAATACATACAAGTGCATGGTTTTAATGTTGGTGAGTTGCAACACAACATTGCCAGTGTAAATTAATTGATGTCTTTTTATCCAAAAGGAGTTTTTTAAGTGATTTTTTTTAAAAGAAACGATAACAACACCATGCTGATCACAAGGTTCCTTCTTCTGCGCTTGGTCAGCAAGAATCCTAGTCAGGAAAGAGCTGTGCAGGTGAGACTTACCTACCATTACTTTATTATTGAGAACACCTGAGCCACGAGTGAGAAAAATAAAGCCTAAAATTACTAAATTTTATTCAAAAGACTACTGTGGGGTTTTTTTTTGGCCTAACTCTTACCCAAAAAATCCATGAAAGTCTAACAAGATTAACCTTATTTTACAAAAGAGAGATTGGAAATTTAAAACACTCAGAGCCAAGCAAATCTACTTCAAGAATCATATTATGTTTTTATGACCTTCAGAAGATAGGTCAAAATATTTTTCCTTGTGATGTCTAAAAATTATCTGCTTCTTAAAGTCATCAAAATATTCTGCCTTTTTTTTCTTTTTTTTGTGGACCTGTTAATAAGATTAAAAACGGAAAGCAGTTTAAATATTCCTACCTATATAACTTGTATGACTGTGCATTCCACAAAACAACAGTTCCATCAGCTGCCCCTGATACCAAACAAGTGGAGTCTGGGGAAAACCGGCAAACCCTCACGGGGCTACCACTGGGCTGTTCCATCACTGCCAAAGTCTGTCCGTTTTGAGTGTCCCATAAGACAGTGGTACCATCTGTTGAACATGAAGCCAAAATATGTCCTGAAGGGGAGAAGCAGCAGCAGTGGACAGCATAGGTGTGAAACTTCAATGGAGAGTGTGGCAATTCACTGAAGTCACTCAGGGAGTACAGGCGGATAGTTTTGTCCAAGGAGCAAGTGGCCAAGAGGGAAGAGGAGAAGGCACAGCAGTTGACATCATCATCATGATCCGCTAATGTGTGGATTAGTTTCACCATGTTCTTTATTTGAAGTAAAATATCCTGCAATTTTTAGACAGATAAAGGTTACTTCATCCTAGGAATCAAATAAACGCAACTCAAATCAATATAAAAGAGCCAAAAGCAATTAACTTGCTCGATGAAAGCTCCTACATTCACATTTTTTAAAGACAATATATTATACTGGGGGTTAGAATAATTTGGAGAGAAATGAAACATTTTAAGACTATAACCTCTGATGACTATCACAATCACCAGTGCCATACCAATAAAATTCCACAACTCCTGAAAAAGAACCTAGTCAAATAACGTCAAACTGATTTGACACTGAACATCCAGAACCTTGGGTATTTATTTCACCTTTGAAGACTTTCCCTTAACTGTTACTCAACACTGCCTCATTCCACATCTGCTAATCTCAGCTTAAAAAGATTTTTCACTACTTTAACAAACTCTGCTGCTCCTTCCACAGGATGGAGCCAAGGCTATTGCTCTGCCTTTAAGATGCAGAATTATATAGTTCACTCATAAAAAAGGAACAAAAGGTTTCATTCACAATTTAAGTGGCAGTGTTGAAAGCTATCATGTCATGGTTTGTCATCTTGTCTGACAAAGAATAAAAAGATATAAAAGATTTGAGGTGAAGAATCAATGTAATAAATCAAGGAAACCAAAAAGAAAGAGTGGCAAAAAATGGACTGAGCTGGTTTGCACCGAAGAACAAATGTACAAATTTAGAATAAAATCCAAACTCCTCACCAAGACTTACAAAACCCTACATGGTCTGTCTCTTGCTTGCCTACTTCTCAGACCTCAACTCCTTCCACTTTCCCTCACCCTCCCTCTTTCCAGCCTCCCTGGTCCAAAGGATTACACCTAAGATCTTCACAAAGTGGTTTTCTTATGCTTAAATTCTCTTCCCCCTGCTTTTGGGATCTAATTTCGCATTTCGATTTCAATTTCAGTGTCCTTCCTCAGAGAGAGTTTCCCAGTCTAAAGTAGCCCCTCTACAGGCTAGCACATCACCCTATTTTAATCATCAGCGTAGCAATTACCACCCTCTGACATATTTATTATTTATTTGTTTCCCCCCACTAGAAGGTAAGCACCAAACCAACAAAGATCGGGTCTGTTTCGCTCATTTCTGTATCCACAGCATGTAAAACGTAAAACAGTATCGGCACCTAATGTGGTCAAATAAATATTTGCTGAATTAACATTTTTCCCCAAATCCAGTTCTAGGCTTTAAACATTATATGTGAATATAATACAAAATGATTGGATAACTAAAAATAAAGCTACTAATACTAAAAAAAAAGAAAAGAAAAGAAAAAAAATCTGCAGGGGAAAAATGGTGTAGAACGAGGCAATAATCAGCCCTGAAGGGACAGGCGTAACTTTGAATTGTAAAATTCATAATACCTCGTTCTAATATTATTTACAGAAATCTTTCCAAATAGATGGAGCGAGCCTTTCCCAGCATTTATCTTATCCCAAAAGTTCAGCCTCTTTTTTCAAACAAACGCCAATGAAGTCTAAAAACCCAACCAACCAGCCAACCAACCACCAAAAACCCTGGTAGATTACCGCCTGAGGTGTTGCACTGGAAAAAAACGCCATCAGGCGGTGCTTTCTGGGGAACTCCCAAATCCCAACTGTGCAAGTGCACACGGGTAATTTTCCAAACAAACTTCCTCACCCTTGTGGCGCTCAGCTCCCTTTGCAGTTCGAGGCCCTCGAGTCGCAAGGACAGAGACGCAATCAGCTTAACTCTTTGTTTTGAAACGCGCTCTCAAGTCTACCGCTACCTGGTGTGGGCGTCCACTTAAACCTCAGCCGTCAAGCCGAACACTCAATTTCCGGTCATATCCCGGACCACCTCGCCAGTGTGAACACACGCATACCCATCTAATGCAAGGCAAACCCGAAATGTGCCAAGAATCCTCCAACATAAAGCTCGAGACCCACTCCCACCGCGCCCACGGGGGGACCAAGGATTTGCCCAACTCTGAGAGCCAACCAGGCCTCAGCGGACCGAGCGACCCGCGGCAGGAGCGCGGCCGGCGGGGAGCAGGGCCTTCCGGGGCGCGGGGACCGGCGCTCGGGTTGCGGGGGAGGGGTGGAAGCCAGCTGGGGCTTCCACGCCCCGCTGGGAGGCGCCGCCCGGTTCCCAAACCGAGGCCGCAAAACCGTACATCGCTCTGTTCAAGGTCTCAGCAGGTCCCTGTCGCACGCTTAGACCGGACGCCGAGAAACGGAGAGTTTAGACACCTCGAGCGGGGAAGCTCGGGGGGCTGACCCCAGTCAAGGTCCCCCACCTGCCTCCGTCGCTGTTAAACTGGCCCATGAGCACCGCCCCTTTCACCTCGAAGACCCAAGACGCCCGGGATCAGCGTTCAGGTGCCGGCTAGTGGCGCAGGGCACGTGACGCGCAGGTGAGGCGGGCGGGGCCGACGCCGGCGGACGTCCCAAGGCAAAAGGAAGGCCCCGCCCCGCCGCCGCGCATGCGTGCCCTTCCGCCGCCTGATGACGAGGTTTCTAAAACCTGGCTGTAGGATTTAAATGAGTCCGGACTGGGGAAGAACCTTTAGTTGAAATTTTTTTCTGGTTGCGGAAGCTGAGCTCTCAAGGTCTAGCGAGTGCCTGAAATGTGATTTTAAAGGGGGCATTATATAATGCCCCCTTTACCTCTCAGTTACTACAGCTCAAAGTTTTGGAGCCTCCTTCCTCTGCTGTATTTCTTTATCCTGCTCTGCCTATTCTGTGACCTCCCTGATTGGTCTTTTCTGTTTAGGCCAGCTCTGACCTCAGTGGTTCATGACTTCTGCCATCGCCTTTGTGCTCAGGTTACCCAAATCTGTCTTTCCAGGACAGGCTGCTGGAAAGGATATCCAGGATATCCTGCTATCACCTGAACCCGATGTGCATTTCTTCTAGCGTTTCCGAGCGCCTCCTAAGCTCACATGGAGCTTACACCGTGGTTTCCACGTGTAATTGATTACGAAGTGGTTTTGCCAGTCCCTTTTGAGATTCAAAAATTGACCAGAAAAAAGTTCCTAGGCATGCTAACACTTAGGAACTAAGTGCACGTCACAGTATTGAACCATGTTCAGATTAAAATCAAAGGTACAAAGAGTTTTCTTCAGCGAGGAAACATTAAAAAATTACCAACCTGAGGAAACCAAAGTCACATATTTGAAGAGTAATAACCTAAAATACTCAAATTTAAACATGAAATTGAGATCGCTGGAGAAGATTTGTAATGAAAAAGACAAAGGGAAAAGAGATCAAAATTCATGATTTTGAGATGCTCCTGTGATTTTTAAATTGATTAACGAGTGCATTATGACTGACACTTTGAAACTTGATTACAGGCCAAAGTACTATCAAAACAGTATTTTTCTAAAAGTAACTTTTTGATTGTATAAATAATAGAGTTCTCTCTAGGAAATATAGAAACTATAAATAAGAAAAATAACTAATAATCACACCACTCAAAAATAAGCCACTCAGATATAACATTTACTTTCAGTCTTTCATGAATAATAATATCAATAATTTTACAAAAAGACCTGCAAACTACCTTTTTCAACTTAAACTTGTATCCTGAGCATTTTCCACGTCTAAAATTTCTCAGTAGTGTAATTACTGTTTCTGCCTAATGGTCCACAGCCCCAGAAACATACCATAATTTATTTAACATTTTCCCAGTTGTTTCAATATTTTTGTGCTTATTATAGATAATATTGGATTCAATGACATTGTACATAAATATTTACTTTAATGAAATTTGCTAAGGAAATTGTTAGAAAGAAATGAAATTACTGGGCATAAGAGTGTAAATAGTCTTAATAAATATTGCCATATTGCTTTTCAGAGAGGCTGTATGGTTTCACCTCTCAGCAACATATGGTGGTGCCTGTCTCTCCACATTCTTGACAGACTTGAGTAATTTTTTAAAATTTTTCACTAATTTGATGGGTAAGATTGGTTATAATATTCTTCAAGTAAAATATGTAAAAGAAACCCCTGACTACACAGGCCAGTAATTTAGCATGGAGATCTCAAGCCCTGTATGGTCAGTTTTGCAGGACAGGCAGTTTCAAAGAGGGAAGCTTTATTGTAGCTGGTCTCTAGTCTGTGAATTTGCAATTTGGGAGATGTTAATTAAAATATCTTGGCGATGTATTAGAGAAACATTTTAAGAATTTATAGAGATCTTTGATCACATGAGTGAACTGGTTATCTTATTACACAGGACAGAGTGCCAAATAGTTGGAACTTTGACTTGGAACATTAAAGATTTGAATATTTTATACGTTTTTTGCTCTAATTATGTAACTGTGGTCAATAATTAATCCTGTTTTATCATTAATTTCTAGTTTTGTTCCTTGTAATAATGCTTCTTGGGGAATATAGAAAACAATTTTAAGTGGTATGTTTAAAGGAAAACTAACTTTTCAGTTAAATAATAAGCAATACATGCTCTCCAAATACAATCCAGTGGGAACAGAATAGGTGTGAATCAGTTAGTGAGTCAATGATTATTCAAATATTTAGTTGAGTGTAACCAAGAACTCAAAGGAGAGAGAGATGATAGGCACTGAAGTAATTAGAAAAGGTGGGTGTAGGAATGGGTTCTAAACAGGCTTGAAGTGTGGGCCAACTGAGGGATGAGCTTGGGAAATACCCAGTTTCACAGTAAATACTCAGGAATGCATTTGGGTTGATCTGCTTTGCAGGCAAATAAGGCCAGAGTTTCCAGAACAATCAGGCAAGGTAGAGTACAAGATGTAAAAAACTCCCTGGAAGTGTTCAGTTTGCAAAAAGTGTATCAAGCTCAATATATATAATACATGCATTTGTGTGTAGTGTATATTAAACTTCAAAAAAAGTTTCTAAAAATATCCATGAGAATGGCCCAGGGATTCTCTCATACTGATGCAATCATTCACTTTCCACACCTGGTATTATCCACAGCGCTACCTCCCAGTAGAGAGGAAGCTGTAACTGGGTACAGGCTGTGTTATCTTCTGCATTATGGAATAGTCTCTGAATTCCCCTTATCCTTTGCCATTAAATAGACTTTACACCCTCTAACTGGCCATGTTTCCATTAATCCACCCATAGTCCTGGATGCCAACCAAGTAATAGGAGTTCACTAGAGTTCTTTAAGTTGGTGTTTCATACAGATAGAAGAAAGACCCAGGGGCTGCCAAATGAGGATGAGGAAGGCTCACACTGGGCACAGTGAGAGCTGCCTGATGATAGAAAACATACATGTAGCTAAAAATAAGCAGACAAGAAAGAAATGTGATGACACTTGGTATCTGTACACGCTAAAGAAATTTTGCAGTTCCATCTATGCCTTTTCTTCCTCTTTGTACAAGAAACATTCTTCTTGTTTATGGATTTTTAAATTCCAATTTCCTATAATTAAAATTTTTCTTTTCTTATTTCTTCTGTTTAATCTTCTCAAATTCTTTATTTTCCAGTATCTTATTACTAAAGCTCCACAAGAGAATTCAAGATTTAAAATATAGTTTTGAAAAAGAAACCCACATTTTTACTTTCAGATTCCTGGTTTTTTATAACATAACAATATAATAGACATTGTATAATCAAATTCACTTGATAATAGCCCAACTTACAGAATTATTTTTAATTCAATCTCTTTGTCATAGGTCTATTTAGATATTCTCTTTCTTATTGAGTCAGTTGCAGTACTTTGTATCTTCTAGGAATTTGTCCATTATCACCCAAGTTATCTACTTGGTCCATAGTATTCACTTAAAGTCCGTTTTTGTTTCTGCAATGTCCCCTCTTTCATTCCTGACTTTAGTAGTTAGTCTTCCCTCTTTTTTCTCAGTTGGTTCAGCTAAAGCTTTGTCAATTTTGTTGATCTTTTCAAAGAACCAATTTTTGGTTTAATTAATTTTTTCTATTCTCTCTTTTATTAATTTCTGCTCTAATCATTATTTCCTTCCTCCTGCTTGCTTAATGCTTTGTTTGGTCTTCTTTTTCTATTGGAAGGTTAGGTTACTGATATATGATTTTTTTTCCATATAGGATTTACAACTATAAATATCCCTCTAACCACTGCTTTGGCTGAAGCCCTGTAATTCTTTGTATTAATAAAATCTACCAATCTTTTTTAGGTCGATCACAATTTGGGTCTCAATAATAGCATAAAGCATTGTCCCCACAAATCCATATCAGCCCAAAGTTTTACTGGGTCAAAATGCACTCCAGCCCCTCCACTTTCTTATTGGTTTTGTGTTTTTCATCATGAGGTTTCTCAAAAGCAGTGTCTCCCCTTTGAACCTAAGGTAAAATATATTAGCAGTCTTTCCTGACCATGACACATTACTATAGTTCAATCTACTTACTTTGCCAAGACCCTCTTAATCTTTTATCACACTTTCAATTGTGCATTTTAGTTCTTTTCCAGGACCCCTTCATAAGTGATGGGATATAGAGAGGTACGATATTAAGCCCTACTGGGCCTATTTTTTTCCTTCTAATCCAATGGTTTAATAGCCAGTCTGCATCAGGATAGCCTAGGATATGAGGCAATTACAATGAACGCTAATATATTAGTGACTTAAAATAAGGTTTATTTCTTGTTTATGCTATGTGTCCATTGTGAATTGGTAGGGAATTATGTTCAACATAGTTAATCAGAGACCTGGGCTAACAGAACATGAGTCATTTTGAGCATTAATAGTAGCTGTGCCAGAGGGAGAAGCGAGAAATTAAGTACTTGGCCAACAAGATGCACATGATAATTATATCCAGATCTCTTTGGCCAGAACTAGCTTGTCAAATGGCCTCACTCAACCACAAGGAGTATAGGAAATACAATTCCATCCTGTGCCCAGGAAGATAAGTCTTTGATTTTATGGTATTAATGACTATACCAGATGATAGGTACTGTCCTCTTAGAAAGGAAATGAGATCAAAGCTAGAGTCCCCCTTGAAAGGGAATGAGATCAAAGTTAGAGACCAGAGGAAAGCAATCTGGAGAATTACAAAGAAGTTTTACTTTGTACCAGATAATCCATTCTTTTTGACCTATTTAGTTCACCTGGGACGTCTTAGGTCTTTTATTATAGACATGAGCCTCTTTAACACGTCCCAGGAAGCAGCTGTATGCTATCAGAACATTACTAGGCTTCAAGATATGATTATAAAGTAATATAACCTCATATTTCATGAAATATAATCCAACATATATGTGCAATAAGAGCTATCCTTTTCAAAGCAATCATTTTGGAAATTCAAACATTTTCCAGCATAGCTGCTACCTAAAAGACATTTAGAACCTGGATTTTGGCACTGCTTTCAGAGAGTATAGCTCATTCTTTTGAGTATCTTCCTTGATGGGAAGGCTTTATTGACAAAGTTTTACTGGGTGCCATTAATATGTCAGACATTATACTAGATACTGGGTGTTTAAAAAATGTGTAAGACACAATCTCTTGAGAAGCTGTGTCAGGTGAGAGTGGGAGATACACAGCCCATAATAGCAATACCCTTAGTTATGGGAGAATATGAATTCTAGCTGCTCACAGGAAATTTGAGTGGAGGAGTAAGAAAGCCAATTAAATCCATACATAATGGACAATTATCTCTTGTCATAAAATAAGAGCATGTCGATAAACACATGACTCATGAAATGTGCAGAATTCCAATCAGATGGCTAGAAATAATTTTAAATAGGCAGAACCGGAAAATGTGATAATCAAGAAAGCTGAGATATTTCAGTTTCTCAGGAACAAAAAATGGGGATAAGCATCATGGAACAGAGAAAAAGGGGAGTTTGAGGGGTAAAATATGCTGTTTTGTATGTATTGTCCAGCAAAGAACCCCAGAAGTTGTCAGATAGATAGAGACTCCATTGTGGTTTGCTGTGTTGTGGAGAAGGGCTGATTCTCCTGCCCTTACCATGCCTGGATAAAACACTCCCAAGTGTATCTCATTCTCATTGTGTTGAGTCTATATGCTCACCTAGTATATTTCAGATAATTCAGTCTCTTTCTTAGATATCATGACACTGGAAACCTGGACATGGTACTTTAGCTAGTTGAATGGACTCTTTCCCATTATAATTTAGTTGATATTCTGGTTTATGCTTTATTTAGTGTGATTGGTGCACATCGGCAACCTCCTAAGTCTGATCAACTTTGGAGGTTGTGATAACATCATGTCCAGGCCTAAAAGAGAGTAGGTAAGTCACCAGACGCTATTGTATTTTACTAACCACCCATCTCTCCTTAGTGTCTTCATAGCTTAGTGATAACAGCATGACTTGGGGCCAGTTGACTGTGAGTTTAAATCCTAGCCCTGACAACTAACCAGCTATGTAACCAAACATTTATAAGCCTTGGGTTCCTCATATGTCATATCTCATAGGACTGTTCTGAAGATTAAACAAAATGCTGCACATGCAGTATTTAGCCTAGCGTTGTATACATATTAATATCACTTTCTCTGTGCAACTGTAATAGATAGGTGTGAGATCTCTGGGCAATGCAAGCACAAAGAAATTATTCTTTGAAGGGCCATCAAGAAGCTCAACTTTTACTGGTGGGAGCAGGCATGCATATATAATTTGTTATGATATGATGTGATAATGGCTCTGATGGTAACAAAATTCTATAAGAGTAAAAAGTAACTGCCACCTGGGGGTGGAGGGTGGGAAGGAGAATAGAGGAAGGCGCAAATTATAGAATTTAGCAGGTGGTGGGTAGGTATACGTTGTGTTCTGGAGTTATTTTGTGGGATGAGTAGCCAATGTAGGGAAGAGGGGATGGGGTTATGACAGGACAAAAGACTAAGAATAGGCTGAGGCTAAGTCTGAAGAGCCTTTAATGCTACACAAATACCTTTTTAGCAAGGGACTGACAGAATCAGATCTGGGTTCAAGATGGCAGAGTGGTGGACAAAAGGAAGATGACTAGACTGATTTCAAAACTTATTACAACAATGGAAAAAACCATTGGGAAAGACGAGAGAGCCCAGAAATAAATCCTTGCGTATATGGTCAAATGATTTTCAGCAAGGGTGTTGAGACCATTAAATGGGGAAAGGAGTTTTTTCAACAAATGGTATGGCAAAAGCTGGATATCCACATGCAAAATAATGAAGTTGGACATTTACTTTATACTATGTACAAAAATTAAGTCAAAATGGATCGAAAACCTAACTGTAAGAGCGAAAACTCTTAGAAGAAAACATAGGGGGAATGATTTATGACTTGGATTTGCAATGATTTCTTGCATAGGACACCAAAAACATAGACAAAAGAAAAAAACAGACAAATTGGACTACATCAAAATTAAAAATTTCTGTGCATCAAAGGATATAATCAATCAACAGAGTGAAAAGGCACCCCATGGAACGGAAGAAACTGTTTGTAAATCATATATCTGATAAGGGTTGTTAATATTTAGAATATATAAAAAAAAACTCCTGTAACTCAACAACAACAAAAAACAAACAACTTGATTTTAAAATGGGCAAAGGACTTGAATAGACACTTCTCCAAAGAAGATGTGCAAAAGGGCAACAAGCAAGTGAAAAGATACCTATCACTAACCATCAGGGAAATGCAAATCAAAACCACACTGAGATACCACATCATACCTGTTAGGATGGCTACTATCAAAAAACAAGAATAAACAACAAAACAAGTGTTGACAAAGACGTGGAGAAATTGAAAACTTGTGTACTGTTGGAGGGAATGTAAAATGGTACAGCTGCTGTGGTAATCATTACGGTGGTTCCTTAAAAAATAAAAAATAGAATTACCATCTGATCCAGCAATTCCATTTCTGGGTATAAGCCCAAAAGAATTGAAAGCAGGGTCATGAAGAGATATTTGTACACCCATGTTCATAGCAGCATTATTCACAATAGCTGTAGAGTGGAAGCAACCCAAATAACCATCAACAGATGAATACATAAACAAAATGTGGTCTATACATATACGATGATATTATTCAGCCTTAAAAAGAAAGGAAATTCTGATACGTGGTACAACATGGATGAATCTTGAAGACATGTTAAGTGAAATAAGTCAGATACAAAAAGACAAAAAGTAGAATGGTGGTTGCCAGGGGCTGGGGGAAGGAGGAGTTACTGTGTAATGGATATAGAGTCTCAGTTCTGGAATGGATAGTGGTGATAGATGTGCAAAAATATGGATCTACTGAACACCACTGAACTGTACACTTAAAAATGATTAAGATGGCAAATTTTATGTCATGTATATTTAACCACAATTTTTTTAAAAAGGGAGGATGGCTAGAAAAAATGAGATACTGGTACTTAGCAAATGATGAGGCCTAAACTAGTATAGTAGCAGAGGGAATGGAAAATTGGAGATAAATGTACACCATAGGAATTTTAGAGGAAGATTCTTCAGGATTTCATGGAGAGATGGGTAAAATGAGAAGTCCAAAGGAATTCTGAGGTTTCCTACCATGGGTGGCTAGATGTATGCTGATTCTGTTAACCGTGGTATGGAATACAGGGGAAAGAGCAAGTGTGAAAAGTAGGAAGACAATGAGATTATTTTTAGATTGTTGAGGTTGTGTTATGTGTCATGTCCTAAGATAGAGTTTGAGGTCAGAAGAAGAATATAGTGTGTATTTATTGATACAGGAATCATCAATGATAAGTAAGCCTGAGGTTTTCCAACTTCTAGGCAGACTCTGAATGTTATAACTAGGGGTTTTATGCTATTTTTAATGACCCAAATAGTCTCAAGTGAATGGCATGTGTGCCTGTAATTATGGTGTACAAGGTATGATTTTTTTAAATGCCATTGCTTTGTAAATAAAACTCTTCAAGCATTGCCACATGGAAATAACAACAATAACAGTTGTACATAATAGTGAAAAGACTGGGAACCACTACAGAGGTAATACTTGAATCTATATGAAGATGAGTAAGGAATGTAAATTTTATTCCAAGTTTACATAAGGCATCAATCTGTTATATTCAAAGCTGGGTTACCCCACATTATAAAATGAAGTTCCTTTCCACTTGTCTTTCATATAATGTGACTCTTAACTTACCTTAAGGATTTAGACATATTTTATGCCATCACAGCACCAGTCCCATAATGAAAAACATCAACACCTAAGGATGAACTGCAATGAAAATCCTCTACCTGTGGAGGATACTGCATCACATGCTGTAAAGTGCTGAGTTAATCAAAATAATGGGTAAGATAATAAAATTAAGACGGTAGCACATCCAGATACTAAATCTTTAGCCAGGGTAATTATAAGGCCAGCTTCATTTCTTACTCTTATTTCAGGAATTAGTCTTGTGTTGTAGTCTAATGTCTAAAAACATTTGTTTTATATATTTGGTTCAGTTGCCTGATTGCTTACAGCAGGAGGCTAAAGATAATTCCAGTTCCTTCCTCATGTACCGAAGTGAACTTAGTGTTCAATATTCTTTTTAGATTTTGATTCCAAAGCAATGTAACTATTTCTAAATCAACTAGAATGCATTCATCTCTTAAAAATTACCATCTTGTTGTTATTCCATAATACTACCAACACTCAAATTAGTTTTGGAATATTTTGGTGAGAAAATGCATTCAAATAATGTTCAGAGTAATCAAGAAAATCAGTCTTATCATGTTCTGAGGAATTTTATTTGAAGGCCAAAGACCTTCCCAACTGAAGCTTACTAAGTTTGCTGCCAATGCGTAAATTACTCGACCTTTTTGGTATTGGTTTTGTCATCTGTAAAATGGGCTATATCCTGGCCTATATGAATGGGGCCCTCTGGAATTGTGCAGCATGTAGCCTGAATTGCTGCAAAGCAGTAGCCCAGGCTATATTAAGATGCTTTCATCTGAAACAAAATATTCAAATCAAAATTGCTTATGCAATAAATTATCTAACCTAGCAAAATGTTCAGAGGTAGTATGGCTCTAAGATTAATTTGATGGCTCATGTCATCAAGAACCCAAGTCCTTTCCATCTCCCTCGCTTCCCCCATCTAAGGCATTACTGTTACCATCTCTCAGGTTTGTCTCTGCATAGCTGAATGATGGTTGCAGTAGCTCCAGGCATCATGGCCTCCCATAACCATCTCCAAAGACCAAAAGGGACAGAAATTCTCCTCTGAACAATTCCCCAGAAGACTTCTCTCATATGTCACTGCCCAGGATTGTATCACATGCTCATTCTTTAAGCAATCACTTTCAACAGGAATGGAATTACCATGATTGGCTTACTAATTAAAAGATTTATCCTCCTGGGGCTAAAAAAGTGCCCACTGTCCCATGAAGTTTGTGGCCAACCAACATCTACAGAGTGGATGGAAGGAAGAAGACAAGACAGCCAGCTACTGAATAGGCAATTAAAGTGTCTTCCACATGAAAAATACCTATACAATAAAAAGCTATTTAACTTAAGTGAAATAATAGATGTGAAAGTATCCACAGCTCAATTATTATGTAAATGTTATGCCTCAACCTTTAATCTTTAAATGGCATCATTCAGTATATTCACCAGTTATATTTACCAGCTAAATTTACCATACTTGGTTTGTGACTTTTTAAATGTTAAAAAAAGCACATTTTTTGGCAGAGATATTATGATCTATAGGTAAGGAAGATGACAAAGATGTTAGTCTTCCCAAATTCTACCAACCAGAGAAAAAAAGCACTGTTAATGTTTTATACATCCCTGCAGAAAAAAAGCACTAACATTTTGGTATATGCATCCCTGCAAAGTTTGCCCCATGCTAAGTGCATTAAATATATTTTAACAGAATTACTAAACATACTATACTATAACCAACCTTTTCACTTAATTTATCAATATTAATATAGATTTTCATGATAATTTTTAATGGCTGAATAGAATCAGCCTTTGTTTTTAAACAGTCACTTCTATATTCAAAAGAATTGAGATTTGCTATAATGAGGATATTCAGAAAAGCAATATTGAAGAAGAGTTGTAAACATAACTGAAGAATTAGAGGAATCACTAGATGAGAACATACCTTTCAAGGCCTTCCACTGTCTCCATACAAACCTGCCATGTAAATGTCTTGTTAGCCTTTGGTGATGTAATGACCTTGCTGAGCTTTCCTTTCATCTCAGCGCAAGGTTTATTCCCAACTGGCTATAAGCCTTAGGTCTCTTTCATTCACTACTCAATCCCTCTTCAAGATTCAACCACATTCTTTGGTATCCATTACTATGATTATTAGGGCTATTTTTTATTTTTACTTTATTTATTTATTCAATAAACTTATTTATTTTTGGCTGCGTTGGGTCTTCGTTGCTGCACGTGGGCTATCTCTAGTTGCGGCGAGCGGGGGCTACTCTTCACTGGGGCGCGTGGGCCTCTCACTATGGTGGCTTCTCTTGTTGCGGGGCACGGGCTCTGGGCACGCTAGCTTCAGTAGTTGTGGCACACGGGCTCAGCAGTTGTGGCTCGCGGGCTCTAGAGTGCAGTCTTAGTAGTTGTGGCGCACGGGCCCAGTTGCTCTGCGGCATGTGGGATCCTCCCAGAGCAGGGCTTGAACCCGTGTCCCCTGCACGGGCAGGCGGATTCTCAACCACTGCGCCAGCAGGGAAGTCCCAGGGCTATTTTTTATTAAAGGACATGGTAAGGAGTTTGTTCAGGGAGAATAAGGGCACTCTTAGAAGTCCAGCTTGATACTTAAATTTTTTTTTTTAATTTCAAGAATGAACTACATACAACTTATAGTATACCTCACAATGCTTTTATTTAGTCATCCAAGTGAGAACAACCCAAATGACCTTCATGTATACGGTCAGGGTAGAGATAGAACAAATAGATCTCAGATATTAATTTTGCTAAGGTGCAAAATTCTCTTCCAGTGAAGGTCCAGAGGATCCAAATTATCTTTTCCTTTAACCCTGCCTTTAGCCAACTTGTTACCCATCACACTTCCAAGCACTGCTTTTGCTACAGTAACTCATAAGTCTATATAAGCTCCAACAATACCTAAGAACTCTCAATATTTTCTACTCACCTCCATTTACCTGAGCTTTCGCCTGCTCATCTCCTGAATGTTCCGTCTCCTGAATATCGTTGGCTGAATATAAAATTTGGGGCAGTTTTATAGTCCCTAAAAAGCAGACAGGGTTAGATATGATGTCTACATAAAACAAAAACTACAAAAAGGCAATCAAAGTTGAAGCTGCTAATAAGATTGGAGAAATTGCTCGATATCCCTCAAAACATGGTATTCAAATTCAAAATCTGTAATAAATTGTCAGTGAAAATTAACCCAAACAAATATTGAATACTGGTTGAGAAGTAGGGGGAAGAATCCTCTTCCCCTGCTAGTAGGAGTGTAAACTGGTGTAGTCATCTGGAGGGTAGTATGGCAATAGCATGGAAAGTTAGTGTGCACATAGCTAACAACTTGGGGATTCTCCCCTACATATAGATCCTAGAGAAACTCTTACTACAGTCTGTTAGTTATCTATTGCTATGTAACAAATTACTCAAAACTGAGTGGCTTGAAACAACAATAAACATTTATTATTCCACAGTTTCTATGGGTCAAGAATTCAGGAGTGTCTCAGGGTCTCTTGTAAAGTTGCAGTCCAGATGTTGGCCGGGGGTCCTGTCATCTGTTTAACTTCAGCTGAAGGACCCACTTCTAAGATGCTGCTGTCACATGGCTTGCGCGTTGGTGCTAGCTGTTGGCTGTCCCATGGGGGTGCTACAGTGTCCTCAACAACACCGTAGTTGGCTTTACCAGGAGCAAGTGATCCAAGAGAACAAGGTGGAAATAGCAATGTATTTATGACCTAGTCTGGGAATTCACACATCACTCTGCCATATTATGTTGGTCACACAGACAAAACCCGATACAATGTGGGAAGGGATTACACAGGGGCATGAATCATTTGGGACCATCTAGGAAACAGGCTTGCACACGCAGGTCCATAGAAGACATGTATGACAACATTCACTGCAGTATTATTTGCAGTGACAAGGAGTTGCGGGCAACTTAGGTTTTCATTCTGAGAGAAGTTTGAAAGTAAAATGTGGTATACGCCTGTGATGGAATACCTTGTAGCAATCAAAAGTAATGAACCAGATTTATGTACTCCTTTTTCAACTCAAAAGAAACAAAATTAGAAAAATAGAATGACATGTATAGCATAATGCAACTGATACAAGTTTAAAAAACACTGTATATATATATATTTTTTTTTTCCCACACTATATATTTTTAAAGATGTATGTGTTGCTAAATACATATATAAAAGGTTGACTGGAAAGACATATGTGGTTGTATGTGGGAGGAAAGGGAATTGGAGAGGAGCTGAAGGAAGAAGTAAGAAAATGAAAGAAAAGAGGGGCTTTGCAAGAAAAATATGAAGAGTGTATCATGAATTGAGGAGAGGAATTATCTCAATCCTATGTAGTTGAGGTTTTAAAAAAAAAATTTTTTTTAAAGGCAGAGTTGTAATGTGGCCCAAGCAGGCCTCCTAAGAGATCTAACTGAGGCAAAATTCCTAGTAGATAAGGTTCCACTGGTTTCTCTGTGTTGTATTTTTCATGAGTCATATTCCTGTGGAAGGAAAATTTCAATTGTCTTAAAATACCTCTCTTATCTCCTTGTTGGAATGAAATTCTTTTAACAGAACACAAACTTCTTTTGTCTCTCAAGTGTAAATAACCTTGAGAGAGCTAGCCCACAAATACAATTTATAAAAAGGAGTAAATCATTGGTATCAGATTTCCTCGTTAAGGATGTATTTCATGGGAGGCTAAATGAACAGGATTTTAAATTTCTTGAAAGGGTATGGGGGGTAGAGGGGATAGAAAATAGAAGGAGCACAGAGGGGGTGCATTAAGGGACCAAAGACAGATCAGCTCCCTCATGATTTTGATTAAAACTAGTGCTTTTAACAAATTTCATTTTGGGGTTGAAATAAGAAAAAGAGATTACCTTGCATTTATGGTAATTTAGTTCTTTTGAGTTCAAGGTATACCCACAGATAAATTTTCATTTGTTTAATTTGAACCACGGTTAACAACTAAATAAATATATTAATTTACTCTCTAGATGTTGTTTCAAACTGATGACTATTCTTGGGGTTCGGGTAGTAGTGGATTGATTGGTTTATCCTTAGGATAAATCAAAATCTATACTTGAGGTCAGGCCAATTTTTTATAATTCACAGAGCAACCAGGACTAAAATGGAGAAGGTTCAGGTTAAAGCCTAAGTTATCTTAGTAAAAGTATGTTGTGCATACTTGTAATTGTATGATAGCAGAGGGTTAGGAAAAATGTTTTTATATTTGAGGAGAATAATAATACTGGTTTTATTGAAGATAGGCCCAACCTATGGCACTGTGAATGCAAGAGTCATTCACATAACAAATGATCCACATGTGTATTGTAACAATTGTTCTGGAGACTAATTGTGGCCCTTTGGGGATCACAGCCAGTACTTCTTGAACAGCTACTCCTGCTGAGTAGCAACAATGAAGACAGCAGTCCAAAGTAGCCAATAGTCACCTTTCTTTTTTTCAGGGATATTTAATTTATTTTTAAAAGAAAATTAATCACTCTTGAAAAACTGTTCTTCGTGTGTGTTTAAGTATTTTATTTCTCATTCGCCCCTCGGACATCAGACATGTTAATATCAAGCTCTTATATGCCATCTAATATAAAGTAATGTAACCACGTGTGCTCCCTAAGGCAAAACACCCCCATGAAGACGACTCTCCATGCAGCATCTGGCAGCCAGTTCTATAAACACAAAAACCACGCACTTGATTCACAGCACCACCTTGTTCTCTGTTCCACATGGTATTTTTGATTGAGCACCAGCTCCTTAAGGCATCACTGTAATATTTGGTCAACAGAAACTGACACATGTACATAATAACAGCTGATTTTCATATAAGCCTTCACAAACACTCTAGGAATTTTGGAAAATACTCTGAGGTTATGAAGCATTCTAAAATTTAATATTTCTTCAAGACTTTTCTATTCTCCCTTCACTACTTATTAAAAGCCCTTTACTAAGGACATTAGCTAAGGATCACTTCTGCACTAGACTGTAAGCTCCATGAAGGTAGGGCCTGTGCCTGTCTTGTTCATCAGTGATTCCTCAGACCCCCAGCAAGGCATCAAATCATAGTTCACGAATGCTTGAACTTGTATCTCATGACTTATTAGACAAATTTATATAATAAATTTTTCTTAATGACAACTGGGTTGTATGTCTACAATAGAGACATTTCACCTATTAGAACAAGACCTTAAAAAATATTCTAATATTTTCATATTAGAAATGTGAAATAAACAATAAAACGTGGTCCAGAGAGGTTCAGAGACTCATGAAAGTCACATCACTTGACTTAAGACCACCTGCCTCCACCCAGCCCAGTGTTCTTTCAACCACACTCTGCTGCTCCTCCTTTATGATTCTGTAAAAAGCAAATTTAAATTAACTAGTTTTTTTTGAAAAAAAAAAAAAATTTCCAGGTTCATTAAGAAAAACTAAAAAACTAGTTTGTAAAAGTCTTTTATTGTATCCGTGCCACACATAGTAGTGAAAAATAACACTCCTAAAAAAAAGAATGCTACCTTTTCCACAACATTTTATTTTAAATAAAACTTCAAGTACTCTTACATAGGTACAAAAAAATTCTGATCTACTTGCCTCCAACAGGCCACCACAACACACAGTAGATAAAACACAGTGGTTACAAATGTCTGTTAAATTTATTTCTGAGGCAAGGCAAATGGGAGGGAAATGTTTCTATGAAAAAATACTGTGTGCGTAGGAAATCGTCACAATTTTATTCCACATGGATACAAATGATTATACTTTAATTTAGGCCCTGGTGGCTTAAAATTATATAACAAAATAGAAAAAATGGAAAACTAATATCCCCTACACCCTGTTTCAAAGGCAGGCACTACCAAGATCAAGGAGACGCCACAGTGTTGGTAGAGGATAATTACTGTACAAGCTGTATAGCTATAATTACCTTCAGACTAAAATAAAATGCTACAATCCTTCTAAGGCATAAACAATAATGTCTGCAAACAATATATACACATAATACATATTTAAAACAAGACTTAATATAAACAATAATGAACAGTATATACATGTCAATTTTTCTTCACTGTCTTGAAATACAATTTAACTACACAAGTGATGCAGCAACATATATATATATATATATATATATATATATATATATATATATATATAATGTACTTGTAACTCTACAGTAAAGTTTATTTTTGGTGCTTTTATAGCACATCAGTGTAAACAGTTTAACTTGGCTTTGTTTTATATTTTAAAACATTCCTTGTTGTATTTTCAAGATTTAAAGCAATTTTTCTAGTTCTTCCTTTTCACAGAAAACGAAGATTCTGGATGTGGTTTAATCATAAATAATTCATAAAATTAAATACATTCACTAAAAAATAAACTACAAAGTAAAAAAATGAAAAATAGATATTTATTGAGAGGGAAAGGAGAACCATTTCCCACGTTAGAGCTCTGGTGTTGAATATTCAGTGCGATTTGATATATTTTAATTGCTATTGCACTATAACACCCTTTCCTTTGAAAATTCTTTGGGTGTGCTTCCCTGTTCTACCTAAATTAGCTGATAAATCACACAAACCAATAACCAAGGGCCTTGGTTGTTGTAGGAGTGAAGCCTTTAAAAACGGTATCATTCTTCTGATACTTTTTTTTTGTGTGATACTTATTTTAAGGAAAAAAAAGTCATTATGTATGTGCCTTGCACATGTATGTAAATACAGTTCACATTGCTGGTTCGTTTGTCCTTGTTTAAAAGGAAAAAAAACAAGAGAGATTATTATAACTTCAGCTCACTTTGAAAGTATCTGTCCACTTTTTTTCAAAATACTTCCTCATACTGTGGCCAGCTCTGCCTATATCAGAATCATCTTCATTAAATGTTTCACAGTTGTCAAAAACAAGCCTGACATCTAGAGCAAAAGTTTCAAGGTTTGGATACCTGGAAGAAAACACATGATTACAGGTTGCTTTTGTAGGCTGGTTTTGTTTTGCAAACAAATGAAGAGGTAATAAAAGATAAAATAAAACATAAAACTGAAAGGAAAAAGAAAAAGATTAGGGTAACTGCATTTAAACTGATATAAAACATATTATACCCTCTTACAAATAGGACGTTTAAAAGACTGCACGTGTCCTGGGCATATAGAATTTAAAGACAGGTTAAATGGAAAACAGATTTCTCTTGAAGATCAAGATATATTTCAACAAACTAGCATTTTTCTTACATCCAATTTCCTGTTCGACCTGTATCACAATTCTGTTACAGGACTCATCCTACTTGATTAGTTTATTAACTCTGACCAACTGTATCACTTGCAGTACCCTATTTTTCACACTCAAAAATATTTAGCTACAGTAGAAATAATATAAATGCTTCCCATGCACTATGTACATGACACTTGCCCTGTAGCTTTTACATACATCCCAGGATAGGTCACTCTGTGTTAAACCTTGCCCCTTTCCCATTTCTCTTCTTCTCTCTTCAGATATGCTCTTTTGCTCAAACACTGTCATATGATGATCCAAAACAAGCAAAAAAAGCATGTGCTATCTCTTTACTGGAGATAACATTATCAGGAAACTGCCTTTCAATGAGAAGCACTGTGAACTCAGTGCTTTTTTTGGTGGGATAATCCCAGTCCTCTTTCCCTTTAAGAACACAGAAGAGAACTGAAAGGTGCATGAATGAATATGCCTAGACTTATTAGTAAGGAAGGAGTGGTGCATTTCAAGCCAAATCAATACATTTTGAAAATGGGCTTTTGGAAATTCAAATTTAAATTAATTCTAACTTATGACAAATTGAATACTAAAATAATTTACCCATTAGAAATACCTATGAAGCACACACTGATGCTCTGAGATCTGGTAAAAGTGGAATTATTTCTTTGATGAAATACCTTGTACAGTCTTTTCACTCCTTTCTTCTAATATGTGCAATAATAAAAGAAGAAAATTTCTTTATCTGTAATGAGCTCGCAGAATTGTCAGCCCTATGTAACCTCACCCATTTTCCTTTTCTTCTGGGAATTATTATTTTTTAAATTAAGGTGAAATTCACATAACATATTAACCATTTAAGGTAGATAATTAAGGCATTTAGCACACTCACAACATTGCATTACGTAGTTCCAAAACACTGTCATTACCCCAAAAGAAAACTCTATCCATCAAGCATTTACTCTCTATTCCTTTCTATCCCCAGCCCGTGGCAACCATCAACCTGTCTTTTGGTCTCTATACATTTACCTATTCTGGACATTTCACATAAATGCAATCATATAACATGTGTGGGAATAATTTTTATAAAATATTTTAAAGTTGCCTTGAGAAATATTTCTCTCTTTAGACTGTTCCTGACTACAAGAAAAGGTTAACGATTAGCGCTAGGGAGACAAATCCGGGAGAGAATTTTAGGCGAGATTCTAGATGAAATAAGTACAACAGACGGAAGGGGCAGCTGATGGAACCCAGAAAGATTCATTAAAGGAGGCACTTCCTCCCCTCTGTTCTCTAAGTTTCTAGTTTAAAATTTGAAATACTGTTTGTGAGTTTGGGTTCCAGCTCATTAATTTGGGTTTAATGAAATAAGTCGAAGTTAGAGAAGTCTGAATTCTCTGAATTCCGTCTACCACACCTGGCATCACAAACAGGATTATAAAGAACTGCCTCTCTCTGCTTGCTTCTGCTGTGACCTCCTCCATTTACCGGCGCTCATTCTCAAAAGGGAGCTTAGATTTTGCAGATCTTCTGGTAATTCTGTGTTAATGTGTAAGCCTGTTTATTTTGAGGTTTAGGTTCATCCTCTATCCAGGAACTGGAGAATTATGGAAGTTAAAGCCAGGAACTGAACGCTGGGAAGGTTTTCCTGCCTAAGTCTCTGTCTTCGTCAGGCTGATTGTAAAGTCCATTGCTACCCCTGCCACCAAGTTCTGATTATTTTGATAGAAAAAGCAAAAGAACCAGTTCATATATAGACAGAAGTTTTTGCTATTTGGATCATAAAAGAACCAATAGTTTTAATGTTTTCAGAATTTAGGCAGGTCCCTTTCGAAATTAAAAAATAATAAAATGGAACAGACATAATTCTTTAAAAGATTGACAGTTCAGCCTCCAGAGAAATAAACTAGTCATTTGGTCAGTCTTGTAAAACATCTGATACATGTAAGACAGACACTGATCTTTATGAGTTAAGTTCTACTCAACTCTTCTAAACTGAGTTTAAGTTACAGATTACAGTGATTTTCACCAAAAGAATATCTAGGAAGAACATAATAATAATAACAATAATAATGTAATTAAATATATTTTATAGTTTTTTTAAATGTAAAGTTCCTTCTTTCTCCTTATTTATGACTTTGCTTGAAGTGATGTGCATGGGCTACACTAAGGTAAACTGGTATACAGGAATAAAGGGTGCAGGGAGAATGGAGAAGGGAGATGCACAGCTCCTGGCCATTAACACATGGAATGCTTTTGTGTGGGCTTGTTTGTAAGAGAACCGCCTTATTCTAGGCTCCAAAATGTCTAGAACCAGTGTCCAATGTCCGGAACCAACTAAATGCCAACATCTAACAGCTGCTACTCTCTGGCAAGAAGTCTGAGGCAATCTAACAAAGATCATTAACTGTAGCCAGAAGCCATTTTGCTCTTTGGATAGGATCACAAAGAGAATATGGTAGAGAGGAGCAAATAATAATTTTCTTCCACATTTAATAAACACATTTTTAGTATTCTCCAACAACTCACAATAAAGCTTTTAATAGTTAAAATTTCCAGTGATCTTCTATCTCTACACTGTAATAATCTGAAAATATTACAGAGTCAATTTTTATTAAATCCACATGAGACAGTGTCAATATTCCACTGATGTACAATACAAGCTCTAGCTTACATGTAATTTACTTTGGGAGGCTTTCTTGATACTCTTCCTTACCTTCCAGGCTGAGTTTGGTGCCCTTCCAATGTCAAAATGCTTTATCACACTGCTTTTTAATTATTTAAATAATTTTAATTGATTTGTCTTACATACTATACTCCCCTGACCAAACGCACACACACACACACACACACACACACACACACACACCCCTCTCCAAAGGCAGAGCCTATGTCTTTGCTGTTAATGTATTTTTGGCTCACTAGAAAAGTACCCAGCATATACCAAGCATTCAATAAATATTGAACTGAAATGATTTACTTACTGTCCACTACTTAATTTCTCTCTAATTGTGGAAAAATCCATAGGCTTCTTAATAACTTTCTTATAACCAGGAACAAGTTTCAAGTTTACAGGAAGTAGAAAAGGCCATGCATCCTCATGAGTTTCCATTTCAGTAAGGATCATACTAAAGAAAACAATGTCTGAAATCAGTATCTATGCTTTAGAAATATCTATTTTTATTAAAAATTTACCTTTCATAATCTTTCAAGTAAAAAAGGCAAATTTATTTAAAAAGATAAAAGAATATATTTACTTATACTATAGACTTTCATTTCCTACTTACACAAATTGTCAAAAAGTTGCCTTTAGTATGGTAGAAGATTTCTAAGCAAATAAAATAGGAAGTTGTAAATATACAGTACATGAAAACTGAAATAATACCTGCAAAGAGCTAGGTCCTTGGAGTCATCTCTTTTAGGTTTCTTAACAGAAGTAAAACTTTCTTGTTTTGACAAATTAATAGAAGTGTTTTCCTCCATTTTTCTTTTTTTCAGGTCTTTGATTCCTCTTTTTAATGAACTACTTGTAGATGCAGAGTCTTCATCTTCAGTATCCCCTGTTAAAGTTACTTTCTTGCCTTTTTTTGACTCAGTCTTTTTTCCTTTGACATGAAGTTTTTTGATTTTTAGAGTTTGACCACTTGCCTTTAATTTGAAAAAAAAAGGAAATGAGGTATAAGAAAAATAACTGTCTACAGGCCTTTTATTATTTTAAATTAGGAAAGCCTGACAGGGCCAACAAAAAGAATATTATCTCTGATCTCGAAGGTTGATCATTTTATTATTTTCAAGAGAGATCTATGAATTTGTTCTCCCATAATATGAGGCAAAAATCTAATAAAGCATGAAAAATTTATTTTAGGAATTCTTACAATCTGAAGATGTTGATGTCGTGGTAATCCATCTTCGGAACTATAGAACTTATCAGCAGTATTTCTTTAATCTAGGTCAGTGGACCCCAACCTTTTTGGCACCAGGGACCGGTTTCACGTAAGAAAATTTTTCCATGGACAAGGGGATGGTTGAGGCGGTAATGCGAGCAATGAGGAGGATTGGGGAGTGGCAGATAAAGCTTCGCTTGCTCCCCTGCCACTCACCTCCTGCTGTGCGGCCTGGTTCCTAACAGGCCACCAACCGGTAACGGTAACGGGTCTGAGGCCTGGGGGTTGGGGACCCCTGGTCTAGGTCACTAACTGAATGAGTTTAAAGATACAAAGGTACTATCTTTTGGAGCACAGTATAATTAAGAACAAAGGTTGAATATAAACAAAAATATAGATCTTATTAATAAGAAAGTTGAAGAGATAATTAAAAAGCTAGGCCAAAACAAGGAAAATAGCTCATGAAGTGTCAAATAGAGAAAAAGTCCTTTGTAAATGATCAGATCTACTGGAAATTTATATTTCTTTCTAGATAAAGAAAAAAAGCATTTTCTATAAGAATAGAGTTCCACAAACTTGTGCTTACCAGGTGTGAACAAAGCAGAGGTGAAGGAAGAGGGAAAAAATGTCTGTTTTTGAGGAAAACAATAAAGAAATAGTATAAAACAGATTATATTTGGAATCAAAGAACATGATTTCCAGCTATGGCTCTGTCAGTAACTAGCTATGGAACTTTGTACAAAAATATCTGTGAGTCCCTGTTTTCTCACCTGTAAAATAAGAAAGATAAGCCACACAATTGGTACGGTCATCCTAGCTCTACAATTACATGGGGGGAAAAAAAAAAAAAAAAAAAACTTCAAAAAAACTCAACATGGCCTTACGCAATCTAACTACAATGTACAGGCAGCACACTGATGTAACAATAGCTGCCCACCACGCCCCTCAACCTAGAAACAGCAAAATAAATCTGTATTTTCAGATTTTACAATATTACAGTAAATATAGTAGATCATAGAAGAATATCAGTGCAAAGACCCCGTAATGTATGGTTTTTGTTTGAATTTTCCAGAACAGTGTTTATCTTCTTTTAGCAAATTATTTCCTCTCTTACCCAGACTATTAAGAAATCTTAGACTTAAGACTTAGGGTCAGATATCAATCAGCTGTAATTTAAAGTTGGCTGTATCCTTGAAATGAATTTGGCTGAAAAACGTTTCTCTGGAGTATTTCATACCAATTTCTTTGAGGATTTCAGGACCTCTTCTAGCATTATTTTTTAAAATTGCTTTTAATCAAGCAATTAAAATTATTTATTTCTCTACTGGCAGGTTAAAAGTATAGTTAAAGAGATATTTTAATTGACTAAAATAATAAGACAAACCATAAATCTAACATCTTCCCCATACCATATGAAAGAATCACTACCCCTTGAAACTAACTGGAATAATTAAAATGTTTTACTAAGTCTCTTCTCCATTTAGTTTATTAATTTTTATTCACTAAAATCTGATTATTTTGAGTTTTTATATTACACTGAGATTTTAGCACTCTGAAATCATAAAAAAGAGAAAGGGAATGCTTAATTCATGAGGAAAAGGTCTATTTAATGAAGATTAAATTAAGTTAGATTGAGTAATTGTGTTACTTAAAAAGAACAAAATTTCATGAATAACGGGTCAAAATGTCTAGTTCCCATTTGAACTAAAATACTATTGGGTTGGCCAAAAAGTTCATGCGGGTTTTTCCATAAGATGTTACAGGATCCCAATACTTGGGATCATATTCTAACAAATTAATACTCATAGTAAGAAAACATGAAATTTAAATCCACAGAAATAATAACTTTTCTGATGTTTTAAAAAGACAATGAAGACTCTCTCTTTCTGTGATAAATGATGTTTATCAGCTTACCTCATTAGATCATGCACATACACTTTTAAAAGCAAGCTTTTACACAGTTGCTCTGTTACTGATGACTTTGTTCTTGGACAGAGAAGCCTCCCTTCCCCACCCTTTCTATCTTATTAGAGCCCAAATCCAAAGAGGAACTTCAGGATATCTTAAACCGAACCTATCAGATTACACATACAAGGGCTCATTTCTGTGATGTTTGTATATCTATATATCAGAAGTTGCGAACTGGTGGCTCAGAGGCTGTAAACAGCCCACAGAATGTGTTGTTGTTTGGCTCATAATGCTTGTAAAAATCCTGAATTTGTTGCCAACATTTAACATTTGGGAGGGCATGCATAAAAATCCATAATCTTGAAATACTGGTAGATCCTGGAACACTGGGCCCACATGTCTACATGATGGCTGGAGTTGAGCAATGTCTGTCACATATAAATGGGGCCATGGCTTGACTTTCCTGTTTGCTACAGTCCCAACTCTTTTGTGTTATTTGGCTTTTGTAGGCACTGGAATTTAAAATTTCTTGTGTGTGTGTGTGTGTGTGTGTGTGTGTGTATGAGTGTGTATAAATATGTATATATACACACATGCCAAGTTTTTTGATTCTGTGATCCTGAGAGAAAGTATATATATATTTATCTTTAATATACATACATAGTGTATGTATATATATTGGCATGAAAACACACATATACACAGAATAAAAACAGTCACAATGACGTATGCAGAAATAGCTATTTGAGAGCAAGATGTATAATATAAATATTTGTAAATAACTGAATTACTGGAAAGATATTTTTAAAACCTTAACTTTAAAAATCTTTACCAAAATCCAATGTTTATAAGATTTTTTATTGCTGTAAGAAACATAACACCTAATCCACCACATTTAAAAAACAAGAGAGCAGAGGCTTAGAAAGCTGCATTTACATCGAAGGGTTTAGATGAGATCATACACCTCACATCTTCTACTCCACTCCTGAAATGATAGATAGCCAGAATTCAAATTTACAGGAAACAAAACCTCCTATAGCCTACCAGATGATACCCTCAAGAATTAAAACACTGATTTGTGGGCTTCCCTGGTGGCGCAGTGGTTGAGAATCTGCCTGCTAATGCAGGGGGCACGGGTTCGAGCCCTGGTCTGGGAAGATCCCACATGCCGCAGAGCAACCGGGTCCGTGAGCCACAACTACTGAGCCTGCGCGTCTGGAGCCTGTGCTCCGCAACAAGAGAGGCCACGATAGTGAGAGGCCCGCGCACCGTGATGAAGAGTGGCCCCCGCTTGCTGCAACTAGAGAAAGCCCTAGCACAGAAACGAAGACCCAACATAGCAATCAATCAATCAATCAAAAAAAAAAAAAAAAGACTCATTTCCTCCTCTTCCCCTTTAAAAAAACAAAAACAAAACACTGATTTGTTAGTAATTCATAAAGTATTAGAGACACTTTCTATAACTTGACATTTATGAAGTTAAAAGATAAGTTATGTACCACCAGTGAAGATTATTATTAAACTACATTTAACTATATATAACAAAAATGATCAAGTAATGAGAAATAAAAAAGCAATTATTAGTGAATATGGTGCCATGTGAGACCTCTGCTATTTTGTAAAATATAGCCTAAAATATAATAAGGTATTGATATAAATATATCACAAAAAATAAATATATCACAGAATTTTAAAGTCATGAAAACCTTCAAACACACAACCATATTTGATCCTTACAAATCCCCGCAAAGCAGATACGATTCCATTTTACAGATATAACTTTGAAGCTAAGAAAGCACTCCATATTTATGAATCTGGGAGGTGAGAAAAACCAGCAAAGGAGAATGAAAAGGAGCAAAAGCAAGAAGAAAATCAGGTGAGTATGGTATCCTAGAAGACAAGTGAAAACAGGATTTCAAGGAGGAGGGGAAGTTCCATTCTATCAAATGTAAGTGATGGGTTAGATGAGATCTAGATCACTAGACCGAGCAATGTGGAAGTCATTTGTGGGCATAGTAAGAGAAATTTTGGAGAAGCTGTGGAGATGAAAATATTACTGGAGTGAGTTTAAGAGTGAATCAGAGGAGAGAAATCAGAAAGAACCAGAACAGAAAACTTTCCAGTAAAGGGAAGGGGAGAAATGGGGGAAGTGGACCAAGGAAGAAGTGAGGCCAAAAGAGGGTTTTTGTTTAGTTTTTGTAAGATGGGAGAAATAGTAGCATGTTAGTAGGCTGATGAGAAAGAACCCAGTGTAGAAGGAAAAATTGATGATGCAGGAGAAGACAGAACTGCTGGAGCCATTCTCCTAAGGAGGTGAGAGGGGATGGGATCTGAAGCACAAGTGGGGTTACTGGCTTAGTCAGGGGCACACAAGCAGTTCATGGCAACAGGAGGGAAGGTAGAGTATGACAGCCCAGATATAGGAAGGATGGTAGGTGTGGTGGTGGATGCTTGTGATATTTTCTTCTGATGGCTTCCATTATCATAGTGAAATGGGAGTAAGGTCATCAGCTGAGAATGAGGATGGAGGAGACAGTAAATTATCAGGCACCACTAAAGGCCCTCTTAGCCTTAAATTTAAAGGGCTGGGTGTTTTCTCCAGCCACATTCAAGATACCTTTGTATCTGAATATATAGGTGCTGGAGAAGTCAGGGAGTTGGATTAACCAGCATGACAGTTTTACCAAGTGAGAGAGAGGCACAGGAGCTAAAGGTGGATGCAGTGATTATAGGAGGAAAGAGAGGACATGAATCGGGAGAGGGACAGTGAAAAGGTCTTAGGATAAATGAATTGAAGGTCCTGATGAGATCAAAGAATTATTGGAGTTGGAGCGCTAGAGGGAGTGAACAGGAAAGAAAGGAGGCAGTGGAGAGATGGATGCTTGAAACTGAGTTTATGACGTGGTGGTAGTTACTGGTAGTAACTACGTCAAGAGATTAAACATGGAAGACAGTGTCTGAGATAGGGAAAACCTAACGAAGAGTCTGGTCCTCAATACATTCTAACCCTTTCACACTTCTTACTCCTTACTTTATAACTCTAAAACCCATTTCTTTCTACTTTATCATAGTGCTACTCTTTAATCAATTAGTATTAGAATTCACAGGTTTCCAATTTATATGTGACTGGAAAGTGACTTAAAATACATATGCTTATTACCATATGACCTAGCAATTCTACTCTTAACGTATATAACAGAAAAATTGAAAACATATATTCATACAAAAACTTGGGTATGACTGACTGTTCATAGCAGCATTATTCATAAAAGCCAAAATGTAGAAACAACCCAAATGTCCATCAGCTGAACAGATAAAATGTAGTCTGTCCATATAATGAAATATCATTTGACTTTAAAGATGAAGTGCTAGAACACAGATGAACCTTGAAAATATTGTGCTAAGTGAAAGAAAAAGGCCACATATTTTATGATTGGATGTATATGTAATGACAAGAATAGGCAAACCCACAGAGATAGAAAATAGATTAATGTTTGCCAAAGGCTGAGAAAAGAAGGGGAATGGGGAGTGAATGATAATGCGTACAAGCATACTTTTTGGGGATCATGAAGATGTTCTGGAATTTGATAGTGGTGATGGTTGTACAACTTTGTGAATATATTAAAAACCACTGAATTGCACACTTTAAAATGAATTCTACAGTATACGAATTATATATCAAAAAAAAAATCCCCATAAAACTCTTCATTTTGATCTGGTAATTAAAAAGTTTTAAGTAATAATATTACTTAAAAAATACTAAAATTTATATGGAGCCACAAAAGACCCAGAATTGCCAAAGTAATCCTTAGGAAAAAGAACAAAGCTGGAGGCATAACCCTTCCAAACTTCAGACACTACTACAAAGCTACAGTAATCAAAACAGTGTGGTACTGGGGCAGGAACAGACATATAGATCAATGAAACAGAATAGAGAACCCAGAAATAAACCCACACACCTACAGTCAATTAATCTACAACAAAAGCAGTAATATACAATGGAGAAAAAACAGTCTCTTCAGCAAGTGGTGTTGGAAAAGCTGGACTGCTAAATCAATGAAATTAGAACACTCCCTCACACCCTCACACCATATATAAAAATAAACTCAAAATAGTTTAAAGACCTAAACATAAGACATAAAAGTCCTAGAAGAGAACACAGGCAAAACATTCTTGGACATAAATTGTAGCAATATTTTCTTAGATCATTTTCCAAGGCAAAAGAATTAAAAGCAAAAATAAATGGGACCTAATAAAACTTAAAAGCTTTTCCACAGCAAAGGAAACCAACAAAACAAAAAGACAACCTACCAGACTGGGAGAAAATATTTGCAAATGATGCAACTGACAAGGGGTTAATAACCAAAATACACAAACAGCTCATACAACTCAATATCAAAAACACAAACAACCCAATCGAAAAATGGGCGGAAGACCTAAATAGGTATTTCTCTAAATAAGATATACAGCTGGCCAACAGGCACGTGAAAAGATGCTCAGCGTTACTAAGTATTAGAGAAATGTACATCAAAACCACAATGAGGTATCATCTCACACCAGTCAGACTGGCTATCATCAAAAAGTCTACAAATAATAAGTGCTGGAGAGGGTGTGGAGAAAAGGGAACCCTAGCACACTGTTGGTGGGAATGTAAATTGGTGCAGCCAGTAAGGAAAACAGTATGAAGGTTCCTTAAAAAATTAAAAATAGAGCTGCCATATGATCCAGGAATCCCACTCCCAGGCATATACCTAGAAAAGATGAAAACTCTTAATTTGAAAAGATACATGCACCCTAATGTTCATAACAGCCCTATTTACAATAGCCAAGACATGGAAACAACCCAAGTACCCATCAACAGACAATTGGTTTAAGAAGATGTGGTACACATATACAATGGACTATTACTCAGCCATAAAAAAGAATGAAATATTGTCATTTGCAACAACATGGATGGACCCAGAGATTATCATACTAAGTGAAGTAAGTTAGACAGAGAAAAACAAATATCATATCACTTACACGTGGAATCTAAAAAATAATACAAATGCATCTATATACAAAACAGAAACAGACTCACAGACCTAGAAAACAAGCTTATGGTTACCAAAGGGGAAAGGTGGTGGGGAGGGTGGTGGGGAGGATAAATTAGGAGTATGGGATTCACAGATACAAACTACTACACATAAAATAGATAAGCAACAAGGATTTACTGTAGAGCACAGGGAACTCTATTCAAAATCTTGTAATAACCTATAATGGAAAAGAATCTGAAAAAAAAATATAACTGAATCACTCTGCTGTATACCCGAAACTAACACAATATTGTAAATCAACTATACTTCAATAAAAAAATTTAGTTTTAGATCAGTCTTACCTTAGCAATGCAAGCTGGACAAAACCAGTCCCCATCTGGTATAGTTGTAATCTTGGGTCTATGGCAGTATGTATGACAGCCTTTGTCACAGCCATCGCAAAGGAGAAGCAGTTCTTCATTATCTCCCTTTCGACAGATCTGGCAGTACTATAATACATGGAAAATCATTTAAAATTAACACTCGGCTACGAATAATAGTTTTTGGGATATTAAACACACCATTAATTCCTAATTTATATTAGTAATGAACATTCCGCTTGCTAACAAATATACAGTAGCCATACACATCTATGTATCTCTCGTTACACAGATATGGACCACATGATGGGGTGAGCAGTTCAGTTGGGGTAAATGCACATTTCAGGTACACTGCAAAAAACAAAGCTAGAGGTTGAATGCCTGCACACACTTCAGAAGCATGTACACATTAACATATGAAATAATTAACATGACATTAGAGCACATAAAGCAATGAATAGCTTTAATACATGGTGTTTTAATTTTTTAATATATTTCATTGTTTGCTTATCTTAGCATCCTCATGATATCCTGAGAAAGAAATAAGTAAGAGTTAGAGTAATTTTTAAGATCAAAATTAGGAACTTGCATTAGTAACAGAATTATAAATAATAATAATAAGATGTCACTGTATTTTGACTATGTCCAAATCAGGAAACTTTGGAAATCAACCCAAATCAAACATGTGTCACAAATGTAGAAAATGGATCCTACAAAATGATTTCTAAGGGAAAAAGAAATTGATACAATATATTAAATAAAAGAATTTAGAAGTTATAATTTATTTTCTAGGACTAAAAATAAAATTGTTTCTTCTCTGTTGAAAAACTTCTAATACCATTAAGAACTTTAAAATCTATAAAGAGATTTTTTTTCCCCATGCACACATATTCTGTATAACAAGTTTCACAAAGGGAAAGAAGGAAGATTAGACAGGTAAAAACTTTAAAGATGGCTTTAAAAAATGGTAAGTACTAACATTATATTTTGACATTTAGTTTTTATTTTAGTCACAGTAGACAATGTCCTGTAATCAATATTCAAAAAAATGAAAACATTATTAATATTGTACATCAACTATATTTCAATTAAAAATAGTTAAAACATTTAAATTATAAATCATTTGTACTAATTTTAAGTTATGTATTTATATACTCTTAAAAACAAAATAGCTTAATTGTTCAAACTTAATTTGTTTAATTTCAATAAAACATTAAATCTTAATCTGGGAATGTCTAAAATAGTCTTTCATAACTCAATACGTACACCAATGATAGCTTAAGAATCTTATCAAAACAGCAGATACATGCTATTCACCTTAACAAATATCTATCAAATATATGTAATATACATGTAATACTAAAACTGGCATGTGTACTAAGAGCAAAAGCAGTAGAGTTTAATATCCCAACAGTATTTATTTTATGACCTTTCCTGATAACCACATCACTAAATACCTTAATATGGTGTTATTTCTCCAAATTTGAGTTATTTCTTTAAAACTTCTATTATTAAAATACTCATTGAGAAATAACATTTCGAAGGTTATATTTCATTCCTTATAACAATAAAATTTAAAAATTAGATTCATGAACATTAAGTAAATTCTCATTGTTTTCTACAATAGCTAAAAATACTATGAAGCCTGTCTTACATCTCACATTTATGATTTAAAAATAAAATTATTTTCTGATACTTATTAAGAAAGGGTGGCAGGTATCAAGTTCATAACATTTTTGAAAATCCACAGTAATAGCTCACAATATGTTAGAGCAAATGTAGTCATATTTGGTTTTAACTCCTTTGCTACCACAGTAAAAAAAAACAGTGGATGTTGCCGATTGCTTAACATTAACAACAGAAAACATATTGTGGGCTGAGAAGTATCTGGAGGCAAATCATGGCAGCTCCTTCTTTCCTAGTAAGCATTTCTGGTAAAGAGGATATTTCTAAAGATATTGAGCACTTTAACATTTTTTTTTAGAACTTCTTATGAGGATTATTATAGGTTTTGTTACATTTCTAATTAAAGGTTACCAAGTGCTCATTAATCTTTGAATAAGAAACTCTGCCTTCTTTTCAAAGTAGTTTTATAGCAAATAATGTATTATTAAACATTAAAAAAAGAAATAAAAATTATGAGATGGAGTTAAATAATGATGAATGTATATTAATTTATTAATAACAATGGAAAAGAAGTTTGTAAAACCTGAAATAAAGCTTTAGACTGCAGAAAGTAAGTATACTAATATAAAGGTAGATTTTGGTATAAGTTTTGGGTTTCTGGGTATGGGTTATAACAAAACTGCCTACACTGTGATGATTTTTTTGGTGTAGATGAGAAAAGTAACTGTACAAATTTCATTCTGATATAGGAATTGAATCTTTTTTGATCATTATAGCCTACATTTCACCAAATATATTTGTCTAAGGTGACTTTAAAACTGGTTTTAATAATAATTTTTAGAAGAAAAATTATTTTTACCTGGTAAAAATGCTACCAGATGACCTGAACAATGCCTTAAAACTTATAGTAAATTCTAATCTATATAGGGAAAGACCTAAATTTGAGCATATTGTGAAAACTGCAGATTCATTATTCCATGGACATTTTAGAAAGAAGTGAAAAAAACCATAGAAGAAAGCAAATTTATTTGTATAGAATGAATAAAGTCTTGAGTAGTCTAAGTATAGAGGTAAAAAGGAAGGAGCGAATGCTAAATTATTTAAGAATCTCTTCTTTTCTTTGGGGAAGATTATTTAAAATAGGAATTTTACCCTTAGTCATTCATGAAAACAAATCTCAAATGTTTGAATTTTAAAGCTAACCTGTAATTCAAAAGCAACTGTTAAAGTAATTCATAAAAGTCTACATATAATAGATATTTCTGTATACGATACAAAAGAGGCAAAAGGGACACGTACATGATTTAAAATAAATCTCTCTCTGGAAAATATAAGAAATATAGCTTTTATTTTGAACATACAGCATTTGTTGCCTAGTACAAAGTAGAGGCTACTACATGATAACTAACTGGGCTTGAACAAAGAAGGCGAAAAAACATTTTTAACTGTTAGAGGAAAGACTAAAGTATCTACTCAATGCCAACTATATCCAAATATTGGGTTGGCCAAAAGGTTCGTTCGGTTTTTTTCCGCAAGATGGCTCTAGTAACAGTTGTCTATAAGTTCATTCAGAACAATTTTGTTAGATTGTATGTGACACTTATCACATCAGCGTGCATTTAAAAAAAGACTTATCAAAATTGGTGAATTTTTGTGTAGCCATTTTAATACTGAAGATGGAAGAAAAACGGCAACATTTTCGGCATGTTATGCTTTATTATTTCAAGAAAGGTAAAAACGCAACCGAAATGCAAAAAAAGATTTGTGCAGTGTATGGAGAAGGTGCTGTGACTGAACACAACAAAAGTGGTCTGCGAAGTTTCATGCTGGAGATTTCTCACTGGACGATGCTCCGTGGTTGGGTAGACCAGTTGAAGTTGATAGCGATCAAATCAAGACATTAATTGAGAACAATCAACGTTATACCACGCGGGAGATAGCCAACATACTCAAAATATCCAACTCAAGCGCTGAAAATCATTTACACCAGCTTGGTTATGTGAATCGCTTTGATGTTTGGGTTCCACATAAATTAAGCAAAAAAACCCTTCTTGACCGTATTTCCTCATGCGATTCTCTGCTTAAACATAATGAAAATGTTCCATTTTTAAAACAAATTGTGACGGGTGATGAAAAGTGGAGACTGTACAATAATGTGGAATGGAAGAGATCGTGGGGCAAGCGAAATGAACCACCACCAACCACACCAAAGGCCAGTATATGGTGGGATTGGAAGGGAGTCCTCTATTATGAACTCCTTCCAGAAAACCAAACGATTAATTCCAACAAGTACTGCTCCCAATTAGACTAACTGAAAGCAGCACTCAACAAAAAGTGTCCAGAATAAGCCAACAGAAAACGCATAATCTTCCATCAGGATAATGCAAGACCACATGTTTCTTTGATGACCAGGCAAAAACTGTTAAAGCTTAGCTGGGAAGCTCTGATTCATCCAGCTTATTCACCAGACATTACACCTTTGGATTTCCATTTATTTAGGCTTTACAAAATTCTCTTAATGGAAAAAATTTTAATTCCCTGGAAGACTGTAAAAGGCACCTGGATCAGTTCTTTGCTCAAAAAGATAAAAAGTTTTGGGAAGATGGAATTATGAAGTTGCCTGAAAAATGGTAGAAGGTAGTGGAACAAAATGGTGAATACACTGTTCAATAAAGTTCTTGGTGAAAATGAAAAATGGATCTTTTATTTTTACTTAAAAACCGAAGGCAATTTTTTGGCCAACCCAAAACATGATATCGGTGCATAAAGGAAGAGCTCTCTGCTTATTCTGTATTTACTTAGCTAAGTATTTCTGGCATTAAAAAAAGAAAATTGATACAAATATAAAGATATTTTAGAAATGAAATGAATGTACTTAGCAGGTAATGTTAGCAACTGGAGTGTTTACAAGATTGAAAGGGCCTTCAAAACATTCAGATTAACAACTATTATGTTGACAGAATGGAGAAGACAACTTCAGTCAGAGTTATAAACAATATTCAAAGGAGAGAAAAACAAGATTTTAAAAAACGAAAGGTAACATTTGGTAGGTTCCTTCAAAAAGCTCAAAATAAAGAGGAAAGTATCAAACTATACAGTATTTAAGAATTAAGGAAATTCTCAAGTACAGCATACATTATTTTGACAATAAGTAATGCATAATTAAGAAATATCTGAAGATTGGGAAAAAACAGGACAAAGTAAATTATAGTATTTCTTAAATAAAAACACTTACAACTTTCATAATTGATTTTTCCCATGCTATTGATTTCTGTAACTGCTGAATGCACAGAGCTACCTGTGCAGCACTGCGAGCTTCTGATAATGCCCTTCTCCATACCCTGAGCCCTGGAGCAATATCCTCTTCAACTCTGCATTGAAATATAGAAAAATTAAGTAGGTCACGTCCACATTTATGGTTACTGAATGTGAAACAATCATCACACTGAAAGCCAAGCAATGACAAAAACATGTAACAGCCAATAAGTATAAGGTTTAAGCAACTAAATTTGATGTAGTGCACAGACTGTGGCTACGTGCCTCAAAGCTTAGTCACAACCAGGTAAATGTAAGATCACTTTGCAGGATTATCAATGCACATAACAACAACAAAAAATGTTTTTACAAAGCACCATGCAAATAGCATGATCCATATGGATCACAGACATACAAGAAGATACATAGATAACAGGCAATAGAAAATAGGCTCCAATTAGCAAAGAAGCACAATAATTTTTCAAGTTAATCTCAATAACCTACCCGTCACCATCACCACTAACGGATGGTGCAGGAGCAGGGACAGTAACTGTGCCCACATTATCCAGTTTGATCTGAATGGTGGTACTTAAGGGGCTCTTCAGATACCTTCTTTCAATGTTCCGCTCCAAATCAGCCAGCCTGGTTACAGCTATATCTAGGGGGTTGTCACTCTTCCGTTCCAGTGCATGTGCACTGCTTTCTTCTTCGCCAGTAAATTCTCCATCATGCTCCTTGCACAATTTAGAAAATGACTTATGTTCAAAATATACCAAGTCCTCCCTTTCTGATGCAGGCTCTGGACACATCCAACCCTATATATCAAAAGAATAATGTTATTATGGTTTCCTCTTGAAATGCCTGCTGGGTGAATTACCTTTACTTAAAATACAGCAGCAGACACCAGCAGATCTTAAGGATCTTTACTAAACGTGTTTACCTTGTGTTTCCTAATGCTAGGTAGAAACAAGAATAAAAAATTAAAAGAAACAGTTGTGAGAAGTTTGAAGAAGAAAATTTAATAACTTTTGATATTATGAAAGGTATAATGAAAATCAGCAAAGTATTCTGAGAGACTTTAGACTACATGCTTATTCATTTCAACAGAAATCTCTCAGTGGTCTCTGAATTTAGCTCTTCCTTTCCATTTCCATTCCTTCTACCACTCTTCCGTACAGGGGTCTGTACAATACTTACCATTTCTCCTTCAGCCGTAGGAGTTTGCGTGAGCTGTTATACTTGTCTGTATAGCCTTTCCCTGTTGCTCTTAACCTGGTTAACTCCACTCATCCTGCAGCTCTCATTTTAAAAGTCCTCAGGGAATCCTTCTCTGACCTCCTTTAGCAGGTAAGTCTCCATATGACAAGCCCACAAAGGACCATATAATACGCCATAGCCTTGTGGTACTCACAATTTTTTACTATTGTGATTATTTGATTCACATCTTTTTACCTCTAAATTCCATGATGGCAGGGACCACGTCTGCTTTGACTCATTTTATCTCCAGCACGGTGAAAGCAAATAGTAGGCACTCAATACACACATGTTGATTGAATAAGTGAATGATCTTATAACTCAGCTTGCTTTTATTGATCTTCTACCTCAAAATCCTTCAAAGTTTCCCTACTGTTTAACAAAGTCCATATTTTTATCATGACATTCAAGTACCTCAGTCTACCTCTTCCTCTCATGTTCCCGTTCACACATCCTACACTGCAAATTCCACAACTTGCAACTCCACAAACATGCCCTAAACTTCTGGATCCTGGTGCTCTGCTCAGGCTGTTCCCTCTTCCTAGTATGGCATTCCTTGTCAAAAGCTGACTCACCTTCTCAAGTTCCATCTCGACTTCTACGTGAGATGTTCCCTGATCTCTCCCATGTCTCCATCAGAAGTTATGTATTCTTTTTCTAAATTCATGTACGACTCTGTACTCCTCTATGATCAGTTAACAGATTCTGCAGAGATGTATATATGACTTATCTCCCTATTAGATGACAAGCTTTCTGACAGCAGAAACCACATTTTATCCAATTTTGTGGTGCCTACTGTCTGATGTGGAATAGGGGCTTAGTAAATGCATATTAAATGAAAAACAGAATGAACATTATCCTTTTTATTAAACCTATTTAGAGATAATTATTTTATCTTGTATAGTAGGATCAATTCCTCTTCTTTAATTCAGTAGAACATTTATATTTGTGAAGTAAGGATGGAATTATGAATAGTACATGTAAGTGCATTAGGTACAAGTCATGTCAAATGAACCTCATTCCCATATTCTGAAAAGGGTACTAAATTGCTAAATCAAGAGAACCCTGTAAACATAGCATATCTTGATGTCTGCAAGGCAAATGACAAGACAAAAAATGAAGACTAGATTAAAGAAATCTAGAGGGTTGAAAACTGCTTCCAAAAAATGGTGGTTGACAGAACTTGTGTCACCTCAGAAAAGGTCCCCAGTGCCAATGTCCAAAAGGCTCTGTACTTGGTTTGTCCTGTTAATACACTTATGAGTAACTTGGTTGATTGTTATTAAATCTGCAGATGATTTAAAACTAGGAAGAAAATTTAATATTCTGTATAACAGGACTAAGATAAAAATAGTTCCATATGCTGAAAAATGTACCAACATGAAATTAATAAAAATAAAACAATGATAAATGTAAATTTTAGGTTTGAAGTTTAAGCAACTAATCACAGAAATATTGAATACTATATGTGATAGAACTCACTTAAAAGCTCTTTGAAAGAGGGCCAGAGTTTGTTTTTTCATAGCGTATACTCAGTGAAGCAAGAGTATAATGTGGATGCTAAAAAGCTAGTACAAAATGGAAGTATAGTGCTGGATTAAGGAAAGTAAAAGTCCCATGAACACATTCAGACAGCGCTATGTACAGTTATGGATACAATATTTTAAGAAGGATATTAACACTGGTGTTTATACAGAAGAGAATCATGTACATGGAAACCATTTCACAGGACTAATGGTTGAAGGAATTAATTAGCTTGTAAAAGAGAAAACTTAGAAAGAGACACAGGAGCTATCTTTAGAGGAGCTGGAAGAGTAATTAGGTTTTTCGTATACTCTCAACAACAGAACTAGGACAAGAGACTTGCAGATTTTCCTACAAAATAACAAAGAATGTCCAAATTATAAGCAATATTAAAAATATAAATGAATGCACCTAAGTAAGTCCCACAGGCTACCTGTGTGATGTGTCTTCACAATGGCTAGTTCCCCACGTTAAACATATAACTCTGTTTTCTTAAAAAAAAAAACATTAAATCTTCTATAGATGTTAAAATAATGTCTTGTGGTTATTTTCATCATTTGTATTTTTAGACTCTTCAAGAATAATTCATTTTTTCAGAATAATACAGAATAATTTAGTAATACCTTAATAACAGAATATTAAAACATTTCACTTAAAAAAAAAATTCTACTTTTCTTATATACTTAGAACACAGCCAAGAATGTCTAAGCAGCCAGTAACGTGATAAGGTTAATGCAGGAAAATATGAGTATGGCTCTAGGAAAATGTTTCAGGCCCAAACCCTGACTTTATACTTAACTTAAAAAAGCTTGGGGGCTTCCCTGGTGGCGCAGTGGTTGACAGTCCGCCTGCCAATGCAGGAGACACGGGTTCGAGCCCTGGTCTGGGAAGATCCCACATGCCGCGGAGCAACTAAGCCCGTGCGCCACAACTACTGAGCCTGCGCGTCTGGAGCCTGTGCTCCGCAACAAGAGAGGCCGCGATAGTGAGAGGCCCGCGCACCGCGATGCAGAGTGGCCCCCACTTGCCGCAACTAGAGAAAGCCCTCGCACAGAAACGAAGACCCAACACAGCCATAAATAAATAAATAAATAAATAAATAAATAAATAAATAAATAAATAAAAAAAAAAAAAAAAAAAAAGCTTGGGACTTCGCTGGTGGCACAGTGGATAACAATCCACCTGCCAATGCAGGGGACACGGGTTCGAGCCCTGGTCTGTGAAGAGCCCACATGCTGCAGAGCAACTAAGCCTATGTGCCACAACTACTGAGCCTGTGTGCCACAACTACTGAAGCCCATGCACCTAGAGCCTGTGCTCTGCAACAAGAGAAGCCACCGCAATGAGAAGCCCACACGCAGCAATGAAGACCCAACCCAGCCAAAAATAAATAAAATTAAATCTTAAAAAAAAAAAAAAAAAGCTTGGTGATATGCTTTCCCAACCAATAGCCAATTAGAACTGGCAAATTAGGTGGAAGAAGTTGGGGGGAAATTGGGCCAGTAGAACCAATCAAATTGAAACCAGCAAGCAGTAGCAACTGACCATGAGAGAAGACAGAAACAGACTATAGAAAGCAGACACAGTTGTTTAAAAGCAAAGCACACTAGGACCATTTAATGTAGGGGCAAAACCTCTTCACATTTCCTGAGGGAATCATTATCTAATAATTGGTCTTCGCACTAATGATTCTGTGTCACCAAGATAATTTAAATCAAACTCATTATTCTCAATTTAAGAAGGCAGTGTAATGCGTAACATAAGCGATCTGACAAACATGTTAAAAAATAATGGTGCTAAATGGAATAATTTTCATTTCTCTAGAAAATTAACTTGTGTGGAAGACTTCATTTGTTGAAGATGCCAAATAAATGAGGCATTTTTATACTGTATTATAGTACTAGGAGGAAGATATAGTTTGCTAGCAAAATAGAGTCAACAAATGATAAATTTTGCTTCCCAAAGTTGGTAATTATGTTTGCAGCAAGAAAGGGATATGTTATTAGCTCTGGAAAGTGACATTTTTTGGAGAACTTCAAAAGTTTCCAAATGCCATAGGATAGTATTATGGCATAAGTTTCTCATTCTGAATAAAACATAAAATAGCAGATCAAATTACATGGATACTACATTTTCTAAACCTTTTCAGGTGTCTCATACTTATTCATCATCCATCCATTTACTCTCAGAGACATCACCTTATTATCAACTGAGAAGACTTTATACCCCTCCTACCGAAACTAAAAATTCTTGCACTAAGGTAAAGCTTTCCTTTTGCCTGTCCATTGGAAGCCAGTCTGATCATGATAATGCTTGTGACATGGTAATGCCCAGTAGATAAATAAATTTAAAATTTACATATATATGTAGGGTGTGTGGGTATGTGTATAATGATACAGTGTATATTTGGATATATCTATATTCTCCAATTTTAAATTATATAGAGTGAAATTTTGACATACAACATGGCTTGATGCAAGGAGGTTCCTCTATATGAAACAGTATAGTAGTTATTTGATAGAGCATTATATTTATCATGGGTAAAACTAGAAATGACACTTTTGAATTCCATTAAGGAGGCAGCAAGATTTGGTAAAAAGAACACAGGTTCTGGACTCAGACAGACTTGGATGAATACACACTTAGCTTACTATATGACCAGTGGCAGGTTACTTACTTTGAGTCTTGTTCCTTACCTGTAAGATGGGGGAAATTAATTCAGGATCATTTTGAGAATTAAATGAGATAAAGTGAAAACATTTAACAGAGTAACTGGCACATATCAGGTATACAACAAATGATAGTTACCTTCCATCATCCTAAAAACAGATTTCATTCCAATCAATTTTACCTTCACTTGCAAACTTGCTGATGCAACTCTCCTTTCTAGATCTTCTACCTGTTGAAGAATACTCAAATCCATTTCCATTGCTTGTTCTTCTACTGACCAGTTCTCCACAATATCTCGAGTTACCTGGTTTTCTTCATGTTCATTTAATTCAATAATAGCAACTATATTTGAAAAGAAATTAATTTTAAAATCCACTTTATCCCTCAATGATTTCTTCTAAAAAGTGAATAAGGTTCCAGGGATAACATATACATGTAACTTAACACACACAAATGTACTTGTGCATACACAGGCAGATTACTCTTAAAAGTAGGAATATTCTTTTTTAAGAAACAAAACAATATGTCTGCAGGTTGTGAGAAATTATAAGAAAGTAATACCTATTTAAGAAATGTAAAGAGTTACTGTTTGTTGAACAAAATAGAAAAAAAAATGCCTATTAGTAATAAATTAAGAATTAGGATATACTAAAATATGTTTTAAGATAAAAGAACTAATTCTCATAACTAAGCAAGAGAGCAGACGTCTCTTTTAGGTACATACCATCCTTATTCTTGAGGCAAGCTTGAGTAATATAATCCAAGTGTTTCTGAATTTGTTTTTGTAACGCCTTTTCTCTTATTCCTCTGAGATGGAGCACTTTGAGCAAAGCTTTTAGGTCCTCTGGGTCAATAATTCTCCACCAACCAAACTGCATTTCTAAGTTAAGATAAATATGTAGATCTTTTTACAAATATTTTGAATATAAATTAATGGCACAATGCAAATCAGAAGACTTATAACTATGTAGAAAACCATCAAAGATTCGGTTATAATGCAGGAATCTATAACAATAAAATAAAGTAAGTAAGTGGCTATAAACCATCTCAATGTACCTACCTTCTGGAATAGGTTTTGGGTTAGGAAAATCTACTGGTTTTGCTACTTCAACAGCTACAGGTTGAGTTGAAGAGACTTTTTCATTCTGTGGTACTGGAGATTCACTTTTACTTGAAGCAACATTAGGTGTCAAGAATGAATTACTATTTCCTTCTGATAATCCCAACCCTGATCCCAGACTAGGTAAAGGTGATGTAAATGGATTACTGGAAGTAAGCACACCGGTGGGCCACCCACAAAACTGGAGTCCCATCATAGATACTCCACTTTTCATCTGCAAAAAAACACAAAACATTTTAAAAGTAGAACAATCTAGGAAGTTAGGAAAAGTGTTTAGAACCAGAAATTGTTTATAAAATTCGGAAAAAATATTCTTTCACTTACCACGATTAGAGGCAAACTAAATACAATAATAACACGTCGTTTCATTTGCTCCCCAAGTAATTTCTTTTTAGATATAATGCAACAGTAATAAGTTAAAAAGTAATTAAAGAAGGCTTTGACTTAGACATCAGTAGTTCTGATGAAGCTTGGTGATAGCAATTCTGACTCTTCAATTTTCAAACCATGGCGGAGATAATATTATAAATATTCAACTGATTTCCCTTGAGAGAGAATCTTTATGGGGTCAAAGATTAAATAAAGCAACATAAAAATGAGTTACAATTAGCAGCACTAACCTGAAGAGGTGATAAAGCAAATGGATTTAGGCCAACAGGATTCTGAGCAGAAGATGATCCAAGAGGAGGAGCTGGGGCAGGCGAAGGTGACTTCGATGGTGGCTGAGACTGAGGGGTCACTAAAGAAGCAGTTGACATACCTGCATGGGTAAGTGATGTGTCATCACAAGGTGTCCTTGGCAAAAGGCTAAACCACTGTCTATTCTTTTCAGTCAGTGTTTTTAACAACTGGTCATTGGGGAGAGGACTACAGAACTTCCCTGGACTACCTGAACTGGTATTGAACAGATTATTAGAGTCTGTCTTTTCCACGCTGCTTTGTGTTGCTGTTGATTGAATGCTGCCCAATGAATGTTTTCCACTGTTTTGATAAGACAATGTGCACCCATTTGCACTACTGTTTGGTTTGGGGGTTATTACATCTGACTCAGGAGGCATCTTAGCTACTTCTAAAAGCTTGCTTAATTTTGAAAATGAACCAGGTTTCTGAAGAAACAGATTTGTGTTATCTTTTTCTTTAGTATCTTCCTTTTGCTCACAATGATCTGGATTTGAACAATTTAAAGTGTCCTCAGAAGTCTCAAATATTTCTTCTTTGATCTGGATACTTTCTGCCTTTTTTAGTTTTTCTCTTTCTTTTGCAATTTCTTCTAGTCCTAAAAAATTGAAAAGCATTAAAAAGATCAGTTACTCCAGATCAAACCAATACTATAATTATATTCTTTTATTACTTATCAAGTTATATGCATAAATATTTTAGGAAACTTTTCTAGATTACTTAATACTCTCCATTTTCCCCTTTTTTATAGATTAAATTCTTTTGCTCATTGGAAAATTAATGTAATTTTGTGACTAATCTTTAGAAAAACTAAAATATAAAAAATTTAAAAGCCCTAATACACAGCAAAAATTATTATTAATATTTTTTTCTAAACCCTTCCAGGCATTCTATATGCATACACATATACACTTAAACCTATAAATTAAAAAAAAAGGAAATCTCATTATATACATAATGTTCTAACCCACATGTTTTGCTCTGTTAACATCCTGATATGTCAATAAATATATAACTACATCATAAATTTTAATGGCTATAGAATATTCAATAGAATATATCATAATTTAAATAATCAATCTTCTACTAATGGCTATTAATAGGGCCTAGTTATTCACTGTTACAAAAAATGTTATAAATGATGAATGACCTTGTATCTGTATCTTTGGACTTAAATTTTTCAAAAAATTTACTTCCTTAGGACAAATTTCTAGAAAAAATTTACTGAGTCCTAAGATATATACTTTTCAGAGTTTTTGAAATATGTTGTCAAACTGAAAGTCTAGATCAATACACGTTCATACCAGAAGCAAGAGCATCTGTTTGCCTACACCCTCAAGGAAACTAAATACTATCAGTATTTTTTGTTTTTGTCAATATCTGGGAGATAAAAATCTAAACTGCATTTTTTTTCTGATCTCCAGTAAGGCTGAGTATCTTTTCATGGGCTTACTGGCATTTCTCCTTTGTGAACTGCTGGTTCATATTTTTGAACAGTGTTCTAAAAATAATTTATAAGAACTCTTTAAAAAATATAAATCCACTACTTTATTCAATTTGAAAAGTAATATATGTCCAAGGTGAAATATTCAGTAATGAGAGGTATAAAGAAAACCCTTTCTGCCCTACTCCCTTAGTCCCTATTTCTACTCTTCAGAGGTAACCATGGTTAATCAATCATGTTTATATATCTTTCTGGAAATCTTATATGCATCTATAGGAATATCATTTTGCAGTATTACATAAATGGATACTACCCTTCACTTTTCTGCAACTCAGAATAAAATCCAAACTCCTAAGCAAGGCCTACAATGCTGTATGGTCTGGTTCCTGAAAATTTCTACAACCTCCGACCACTCTTGTCCTTGCTAACCTTGCTCTTCCTTTCTCCCTTTTTTTCAGCTTCTCAAACATACCCAGTTCTTTCCTTTTTTGGGCACTTTGCATTTGCTGCTCCCTCTGCCTGGGATATTGTTTTGTTGACTGGCTCCTTATCCTTCATGTCTCAGATCAAGTCATTGCCTCACAGAGGTTTTCTCTGATCATTTTATCTGAAGTAGGTTCCCTATTCCATTCACTTTATTTATTTGTTTTCCTGACATATGGTTGACATACAATATTATATGTTACAGGTATATAATGTAGTGATTCACAATTTTTAAAGGTTATACTCCATTTACAGTTATTTAAAAATATTGGCTATATTCCTTGTGTTGTACAACACATCCTTGTGTCTTATTTTACTCATTCACTTTAGAATATCATCCTACATATTTCCGTCACAGAATTTATCATTATAAACAATAACCTAATTATTTGTTTATTTTCTACTCCACTCCCACCCACACACTAGAATTTATTTATTTATTTATTTATTTATTACTTTTTATTTATGGCTGTGTTGGGTCTTCGTTTCTATGCAAGGGCTTTCTCTAACTGTGGCAAGTGGGGGCCAGTATTCATCGCGGGGCGCGGGTCTCTCACTATCGCGGCCTCTCTTGTTGCGGAGCACAGGCTCCAGACACGCAGGCTCAGTAATTGTGGCTCACGGGCCTAGTTGCTCCGCGGCATGTGGGATCTTCCCAGACCAGGGCTCGAACCCGTGTCCCCTGCATTGGCAGGCAGACTCTCAACCACTGCGCCACCAGGGAAGGCCCCACACACTAGAATTTAAATCAGCAAGCTTTTAAAAGCAGAGCAATGTTTCTCTTGCTTATTATTGGATCCCAAATGCCTAACATGGTGGCTGCTATAAAATAGAAGCTCAAGAAATTTTTCTTGAACGATGAAATAAAAGGATGAATTTGATATTTTCACTAAATACCTTAGACAGTTTTCCATGCTAAAACATATAACTGTACTTCATTTTTTTCAATCAGCTGAATAATATTCTATTTTATGGATACATCATAACTTAACCAATCCTCTACTAATGTTTGACATCACTTTCACATGCTTCTCTTGAAATTAGTTTCTACCCGAAATTAAAATCCTATACTTCAGACTTATGCTTCTGGACAATATGGAATAATAGGGACTAGATTTACACTCTTGCATGAAACAATCAAAAAAGAGGCAAAATATATGAAACCACAGTATGCAAGAAACTGGACTTCAGGCAACAAGAAAAGAAAACAAACACAGTCATACCTATGATTGCCCCAGCTTATTGCTTTGGGTTAATTTCCAGGCTACAGCATAGGGAGGAAGAATCCAGGTGGAGCCTGGCAGACTCCCTGAGATGAGGAGATGGAACTGAGAGTCCAGGGAGATCAAAGTAGCTACAGTGCCCAGGAGAGAGTACTAGAGAGGAGAGCACTGCGTGGAGAGAGAACTCCAGAGATCCACAGTATTCAGCTGAATAATGAGCAGTGTGTACCTGTGAGGAACCTACCTGAGACCAGGAAAGAACCACCTGAAAGGATTAGAGGTGACAGTGCCAGGTGCTCATACAGGCTGGGTATCTGGTACCTGTTCCTACCAACCAGATTGGGAAACCTCAAGATTCATGGCCATCAGGTGGAGTACTCAGAAGGATCTTGCTTTACTAGTTAGGGGATAATCCATACTAGACTGAGCACTGTTTTAGTCCTGCCCAACAAATTTTAAAAGAAAGATCTGAAAGGATCAAACCTTTCCCAAGTACCTTAACTGTGTTTCAGCTAAACAAATCTCAAAAATATTTATAGAAATTCAAAAATATCCAGCACCAAACAAGGTAAAATTCACAGTGTCTCGCATTCAATCAAAATTAAAAGACATACATGAATGATACATAATTAGAGAACTCAATCAATGAAAACTAACCTCAAACTGACAAGACAGTAGAATTAGCAGACAAAGACATTAAATTTGAAAAAAATAATGGCCGAAAAATTGTCAAATTTGATGAAAATTATAAACTACAGATCCAAAAAACTCAACTCCAAGCAAAAGAAACATGAAGATACATAACTACACCAAGACATACCATGATCAAATTGCTCAAAACCAATAATAGAGAAAATCTTAAAAACAGCCAGAAAAAAATATTGTGCTTCATATGATCTTTATGCACTTCTGCACATTTGCCCTTAGAAGACCTCCCTACTTCATCACCTCCAATTAGGCACACATGAAAAGAGTCACAAATATTCTCTTCAAATACCCATGCTCACAAATTTCCTTAACTTTACACAAATTATTGGCTAGTAAGGAAATATTAATATTTGTGCTTGATTTATTCTGAGAACTAGTATCTCAAAAACCACTGTCATATATCCAAAAACAAACAGACCAACCAACCAACAGACAAGTTCTTTACTGGTTTGAGACTAGTTGATGACTTCCCATTTGCACCTAGTAAAGTGAGCTGATGATACATTTCAATAGCCTATTCATGGTTGTCTTTAACTTTTATATTGAAATTGCTTAATTATAAACAACGAAACCTCTAATAGAAGTGTAAAATTATTTTTAAAAATTTGAAAAATATACAGGATATTTAGTAAAAAGATTTTTTAAATAGTTGTCTATCTCCTATTTCACACAATCCTTTGTTCTTTCCAGCCCTTCTTTGACATGTATCAATGAGTATTAAAAAAAGTCTTCAACACAGACGTAGAGAATGGACTTGAGGACACGGGGAGCAGGAAGGGTAAGCTGGGACGAAGTGAGAGAGTGGCATGGACATATATACACTACCAAATGTAAAATAGATAGCTAGTGGGAAGCAGCCACATAGCACAGGGAGATCAGCTCGGTGCTTTGTGTCCACCTAGAGGGGTGGGATAGGGAGGGTGGGAGGGAGATGCAAGAAGGAGGAGATATGAGGATATATGTATATGTATAACTGATTCACTTTGTTATAAAGCAGAAACTAACACACCATTGTAAAGCAATTATACTCCAATAAAGATGTTGTAAAAAAAAAAAGTCTTCAAACCAGACTAAAGAAGAGGAAAATAAGTAAGAGATGAAACAGGGAGTGCCGTTCACTTGATTAATTTCCTTGGTAGTAACTGCAAGTATATAATGACAAAGAAAATACCATTTCCCAATTAAGCCAATTGAAACCAGTCCTAATAAAAGCAAGTTTGCTATTGGAAAAGAGACTATGTCTCCTTGAGTTTTATCAGAATCACTTTGAAACCCTTTAGTTTACCTAATAGTTGTCACTGGACCCTAGGGGTCCACGATTCTCAGTTCGAATGAAATTTTTTCCTTTGGCTCTCCTTAGTTGGGCTGAAACAGGCTAAAACTTTCAAATAGATATTACTAAAATCTAAGTGAAACACAGATAAAGAACACAAGAAATATAAAAACATTGGCATTTAGAATACAGGTCTCTGTTCAGTGGCTTCCTCCCAGGGTTCAAAGGCTCTCACCCATTCAGTATAGCCTAACCTCAGGAGTACTTTCACAGCTCCTTAACTGTCTTCATGTTGTCAGTACTACCACAACTCAGCTCCTACGAGACATCTTGCTATTACTGTGGAGAAGACTCAAGGAAGCAGGTTCTTATCGTTGTCTATCTAGGATTGTTTCTTCCCAGTCTGATCCAGGAATTTTTTTAAAAGATGCCTTTTACCATAATACCTTCATCCTTCAGGTAAGATTCTTCCACACATCCTAACAGGGATTAGTTTCTATACTTATAGACCTAATGCTGTAAACATATCTAATACAAAATGGAAGAGTAATATTCACATCACAGTACAAAAAACTTGCTTCATTTTCCTTCCAATATTGAAGGAATTATCCACAATCCAATATACCCCAAACAGAACAGTGAATTGAAGGGCAACAAATCCTTGGTTTTGGCTGAGTGGCCATGGGGCTTTCTTCCTTCCCACTTTCCTGGGGGCCAGCAGAAGGATAGCGGGGCCTTTAGCCAGCTAATGTCAAGACTGTTCTCAGGATCCTTGGTGTGTAGACTTTGATTCTTGGTATGCATACCCGCAAGCACTGTTCCTAGACCCAAAGGTCCCTTGATATGTTTACTGTTACTTAGAGAAACTCAGTGCTTCTTACCCTTTCTTACACTAACCCATAAATAGAGAGCAAGGTATGGGGTATAGTGTTTTGTCTCTTGGAGTGTTCATGTCACACATCCAAGTCCTATGGAACCATTATGGGAGCTGGGAGATCCTATGTACTGTAACTTCTCTGCTTATAAGTTGCCTTCACTAATAAATTATGCTGTTATTAGCACTATGTATGTCATTAGTGATTTTTGTGACTATGCATCTTGTACAACAATTGGTGACCAACAAAATCCTGATGTCATGGATTTCTGGAAGGGGCGCACCCAGGGGTGGAAGAATTCCTTCTTGGGGTCGGTGGTAATTCACTTGGTAGAGTTAGAATGGTCTTAGTAGCTATGCCTGAAGATGGCAGAAGCCATAAAAGTGGTATACTAGAAAGGATGACTAGTGGTGATAAGCTGACTTGAAATTCAGTTCTGTCTCTCTTCCTTACCAGCTTAGAGATTTTCATGAGCCCTAAGGGGGGATGGTAAACTAAAAAGGGTGACGGCAGCCCCTTTAGAAGGGAAAGTGGGGCAAACTCCCACTAATACATGAGGCAACTGGCCCCTGTGTGTGTGAAAAGCCAGTTATTGTGAGGCATGCTCTAAAGGAATCTGAGTGGACACAACAACGGGAGGAAATCCAGCAGTGTACAGAGTAAGAACTAGGTTCTCAACAGGTCTACTACCATATGCACTTGGAAGGATCCTTAGAGGTTTGGCTTGTTTGTTTGCATGATGGACGGACAGCAGTGATATTAAATGAAGCTGAGAAGGGGGAACACATGTCCCTGTTACAGAATGAGCAGTCTGGGTTGACTAATAATGCTGCGATAGGCGTTGCCACCCTGTTTCCAAACTGAATGCTTGGTAGTGTTGGTAAAATGTAGCCCCGTGATTTTCCTGACCCTTGAATGTGAGTGGGACTAGATCCGCAGGGGATGTAGCTGTTCTGAGACCCTGGCTGTGTTAGCGTGATTATAAGAAAGCCCAGGGCTTGAGAGGGGAAGGCCTGAGGGGAAGGTTCTTGGTGCAAAGAATGTTGGATGATTAAATCAGAACAGGTCCACCTGAGGGGACGACTGCTTTGACTTTACTCCATCATGTGTGAAGCACTGATAGAAATGAAATAGTTCTTTTAGGTCACACACGCCCCATCTCAGGGGAGGAAGTGGAAAGAGGGAGCTTAGTAAGTGGTACAGGTTTCCGTACAAAATAAAAAGAAAAAAGGAACGAAGGAGAAGATAAAAAGGAAAAAGAATCAAAGACAGGCTAGACTTCTGGCAGAGGCTCCCGCACACCACTAAGTGTGGTATTGCTCATAAGCAGAAGGATTAATAAGACAGAAGTTGATGGTTGTGTAATCCTGGAGTGTGGGAATGTGGTCCTATTCAGAAACTTGAAAGACCTACGGAGACCGTGAAAAAGATTCCTGTGAGGTAAGACACAATATTGAATGGTTCACATGCTATACTGAAGAGTTGTTAGAAGAGTGGGAGACACCAGAAGATTAGGTGGAGAAGGTCCCTGGTGAGGAATCTCCTTCAGGGATTAGAGCTATTAAGTCTCACTCCCACAAACCATCTGGTAAGATCTCATGGCCTCTACACTCCTCAGAAAAGGACTCAGAGAATATAACTGAGGGAAATACCCTACGTTATCTTGACTCTCTTGAAATGGGATTACATCAGCTCCACCTTATGAGTTGACTCAACTCCTGAAGCCAGGCTTCTTTGTCCCCTGACCTAAGCTCTTTCAAACTTAAGGAGGACCAGGGCTGGGCTCAGTCCCCGGGGTCCCCTCCAAGGGATCACTAACCATACTCCTCAGTTCATTATGCTGGAAAGGAGAACAGCCTCAAACGTTTATGGGCTTGCTAGACATGAGGAACCAAGTATCTATTGTTCCAGAATGCAACAGAGCCGTGGCAAACACATTTCCCTACTGGGGTTGGGATTCTATGTTCACTATGGCTGGAAGACCAGAATCACAATCACTACAAAAGCTTTTGCATGAACTCATTCCTTCCTCAGGTTGCATACCTGGCATGGACAGACTGGGGTATTTAAGTCCTGCACAAGTATGCCCACATATCAGTTGGACTTATTTTTTGTGGCCTCTACTGGTAACTTCTATACCTGTTGGTCAGGTATGTTGCCAAAACCCAGCTATACTTACAAGGCCAGGTTGTGCAACAGTGTTGCATACCTGGAGGAGAAAGGTTGCATTTCTTCTTCTTTTTTTAAATTAATTTATTTATCTATCTTTGGCTGTGTTGGGTCTTCGTTGCTGCGCGTGTGCTTTGTCTAGTTGCGGTGAGCGGGGGCTACTCTTTGCTGTGGTAAGCGGGCTTCTCACTGCAGTGGCTTCCCTTATTGCGGAGCATGGGCTCTAGGCACGCGGGCTTCAGTAGTTGTGGCATGCGGGCTCTAGAGTGCAGCCTCAGTAGCTGTGGCACACGGGCTTAGTTGCTCCGCGGCACGTGGGATCTTCCCAGACCAGGGCTCGAACCCGTGTCCCCTGCATTGGCAGGCGGATTCTCAACCACTGTGCCACCAGGGAAGCCCGAGATTGCATTTCTTAAACAAGCAGAGATTCAGGTAGGGGTACTGAGCAACCTCATTTCATAATTTAACAACCCTGTTTAGTCAACTCTATTTGACAGTAGCACTACAAGTATCTGTGACTAAAGTCTCTGACAAAGAGACTCTCATGACATTTGTTAGCTTTTGGATATCTGATTTCCTCTAGCCACTGAATAACATACACCTTTTCTGGATATGGAGTTACTGTGTCCCTTGTGTGTGCAGACAACATATATACTATTAAGACTGAAACATATTTGTTATATATTGGAGTTTCCCAGAATTACACAATCAAACAATTGGGATTTTTTTCACAGCTGCTGCCATTTAACAATGGGCTTACTAATATGGTATTGGGTGGCTGATTCATGCTCCCTCTTACCCACAGGCAGTAGAGAATGCAGAAAGAAACAGCATTCTAAAAGATAGCTCCAGTTGTAACCAGGCATGTTGACTGTTTTCATTGTTGCCATTGGACTAAATCTCAGAAGCTTGAATGATGGCGGCATGATTACACAGAGAAGCTCAGAATGGTGTGATTTTGAGGCTTCATTTCAATGCTCCCATAAGTATTAAGTGCATATATTTAAAATTTTCACTTATCACAGGGAAATTTAAAATTGATTAACAAAAAATCATCTTTTTCAAAATTTCAAAGGATGTGGAAATTTGTGAAGTATAATATTTTACTTCTTTTTCTTTTTTTAAATTTATTTATTTATTTTTGGCCACATTGGGTCTTTGTTGCTGTGCACGGGCTTTCTCTAGCTGTGGCGAGCGGGGCCTACTCTTCATTTTGGTGCGCAGGCTTCTCACTGTGGTGGCTTCCCTTGTTGCGGAGCACAGGCTCTAGGAGAGCGGGCTTCAGTAGTTGCGGCATGCGGGCTCAGTAGTTGTGGCTTGCGGGCTCTAGAGCACAGGCTCGGTAGTTGTGGCACACGGGCTTAGTTGCTCCGCAGCATGTGGGGTCTTCCCGGACCATGGCTGGAACCCATGTCCCCTGCATTGGCAGGTGGATTCTCAACCACTGTGCCACCAGTGAAGCCCAATATTTTACTTCTTAAATGCCGTTTTTCCTCCTCTAATTCTGCCACTTCCATCTATGTTATCTACTATTAATGAAATTTTGTACACATTCTTTTGGGTGTACTGATAAATTAATATGCAAGTCATTTTTTGGGGGGGTCTATATACTAGCTACACATTTTCTATGCAGTAAACATGGTTTATATATAAATTGTAAATTTATCCAACTAATTTCTTGAAATAATTCCAATGAATTGGAACTGCTAGAACTAAGGATATAGTTTTGAGTCCAAACTAGGTTTTCCCCTACTATATAGATGGGACCTCATCAATCTTGTCCCCCACTGTTTATGTGGGTATGTTTCCTAAAACTGTACAAATGTTAAATTTTTAATCTTTGGTAATATGATATTTCAAAGAAATTGCTTTTCTTCTGTTATTGTTCAGCTCAGTCATCTTCATATATGCTTAATCCTTACTAGTCACTTGTGTTATTTCATTTTCTTCTGGTTTGTTTTTGTTTTAATTTCCCTTGGTTTATTAATGTCTTTGTTACTGGTTTCTAAGAACTCATTTATGACTAAGGATGTTAACCATCTGTCATGCAATGCAAATGAAATATCAATATTATATTTTATTGCCATCAATTTACTATGGTGTTTTGTATTTTGGTTGTGTATTAAAATATAATCATGTTGTGTTTAAAAAAAATAAAAAAATAAAAGATACCTGCACTAACCCCTTCAACAATGACCTCTGTAAGACTTGTCTGGTCTGGCTGCCTTGGACTGTTTTTACTTTGAATACTGCTTATACCTCATAAAGGTCCTCCTACTTTCGTGAAGTTCCTGGAGTTGAAGAGCAGAAATGAAGACTCTATTTGGTATGCCAGGATCCTGAGTTTTTATACTTCAATATTCCTCTCCTTTTTTGGTACCTGTCATGATTTCAGTAGGTGGTTGGGAGGTTCCTGTTGTTCATATTACAGATGAATGGATGGATACAAATGTAGATACTCTCCTGCTTTCCTTATACTCATACAGGTAATCCAAGATCTGATTATCATCTCTATGTAATATTATTGATCATAATGATATTATAGGGATTTTTTAAAAACTTGTGTATTTAAACTTTTTAATAGATGATAGATGAACTTTTTAAACTTTAAAATAGATGAGTATTAAATCTAACTTTATTAAGTAAAGACTGTGCTTTTATAGAACTTTTAAAAAGTGATAAATGAGCAGAATATAAAAATGCATATTGTTGGGTTCCCTGGTGGCGCAGTGGTTAAGAATCCGCTGGCCAATGCAGGGGACACGGGTTTGAGCCCTGATCCGGGAAGATCCCACACGCCACGGAGCAACTAAGCCCATGCGCCACAACTACTGAGCCTGCGCTCTAGAGCCCGTGTGCCACAACTACTAAGCCGGCGTGCTGCAACTACTGAAACCCATGTGCCTAGAGCCCGTGCTCCGCAACAAGAGAAGCCACCCAATGAGAAGCCCGTGCACCACAACGAAGACTAGCCCTCTGCTCGCCGCAACTAGAGAAAGTCCATGCGCAGCAACGAGGACCCAACACAGACAAAAAAAAAAAAAAGCATATTGGTAACACTGTATTAACTTTCATTACCCACTTATTTCATGGTAGTTTCTAACAGCTGGTACTTATTCATCCTTATCAGCCTTGCCTCTCAGATATAGTACTTGCCTATAATATTACATATTTACATGCTTTTGTTCTTTGTCTTCATATATGCTATATCTTTCCAATTAGACTGTGATCTTTTTGTGGATAGAGATAGGTTAATTGATTCTTTTGTATTCCACAGTACTCAGTACAAGGCACAGTATAGGTGCATAGTAAACACGATTAAAGAAAAGGAATCTACATCTGTTATTTATTTTATGAATTCCATAGCACTTAGAATAATACAGCAGATGCAAATCACTGAATTAATAAAAATTTTATGAGAAAATAATCTTCAAGTAAAAAATTATTCCTACCTTTCCCATGTACTGTGCAATGAACCCAAATAATAGTATAAGGTACAATTAATAGTTAAATATCATCTTGTAGCTCTTTTAGATTCATTATGTGACATGATCCTTATAACAACCAAAGAATTTATACAGAGCCTATTAAAATTCTATTGTAGAGAGGAAAATCAGAGTCTAGGGAGGTTAAGTGGTAGGGCCTGAATGGAAACTGAGTTCTAACAACTACAAATTCAATTAATGCTATCTAACTGGAGAGGCTTAACATTTAAAAAAAGAAAGTCTCCTATAAGCTATTCTTATAAACCTTATAGACGTTTAATTAATTATTTACTTACTTTCTTAATTAAAGCATTTTTAGTGTGCCTAGGTATATAAGGTACTATGCTTATTAACACTATGGAAAATAAAAAGTTGTACGTACAAGGATTATAAAATTTAAGTAAAATAAATAAATAGTATGTGTATCAATGTGCCAAGATAATGGTATAATTATTTGGTTTTCTAGGAACTCACAGATAGTAAAAATTGGTTCCACTTAAATAAGCTAGAGAAGAGTTTCAAAAGGGCTAGGATTTGAGCTGGATCAAGAAAGACGGGCAAAATTTAGATGTCTGAAGGAAAGGCAAATTAGCATTACATTGAACAGAATTTGGCAAAGCACAGTGAAGTTCCAGGGGGAGGAATACACACGTGTTGAGCAACAGTAAACAGACTGGTCTATGTACATTCATACTGGAGAACCATGTAAAGATCTTTTGAGGTCAGATTTATAGAAGACCTTGAATGCCAGGTTACATACAGATTTATTTCAACATCTTATAGGCAATAGGGAGTCATCTGAGGTTTTGGAGTAGGGACATGATACAATGCCAGAATGCAATGGAAGGAGGGGATTGCACAGAGAGAAGCTGAGGACAGCGGTCATAATTCAGATATATATTGAAAAAGACCTGATTTCACTAGTGTTGCAAAGAGACTGACTTCAGATATTTTGAAGGAAAAGTTTATGTCCTAGATAACTTCAAGTTTACATGCCCAGGTGACTAAGAATGACGTGACCCTTAATCAAATTGAAAGATATTTAATTGTTCTGGGGTAGGGCTCACTTTTTTTTTTTTTTTTAAGCTTCTCAGGTGATTCTTAATATAGCTAAGGCAAAGCCACTCACCGGGACATTTCTTTATTTGCTTTTTAGCTTTACCAAGGCTCTGCACCCTCAAATGACTCACAGCTTTGTCATTTTAAATTAGATTTCTAGGGATCATATGGTAGTTCTAGTTTTAATTTTTTGAGGAACCTCCATATTATTTTCCATTGTGGCTGCACCAATTTATATTCCCACCAACAGTGCACAGGGGTTCCCTTTTCTCTACATCCTCCCTCACCAGCACTTGTTATTTCTCGTCTTTTTGATAACAGCCATTCTGACATGTGAGAGGTGATATCTCACTGCAATTTTGATTTGCATTTCCCTAATGATTAATGATGTTGAGTATCTTTTCACGTACCATCTGTGTATGGGAAAATGTCTTCTTTGGGAAAACGTCTTTTCAGATCTTTTGTCCATTTTTAAATCAGATTTTTTTTTTTTTTTTGCTATTGAGTTGTATAAGTTCTTTATATATTTTGGATATTAGTCCCTTATCAGATATATAATTTGCAAATATTTGTCCCCATTCAATAGGTTGTCTTTTCATTTTGTTGAAGGTTTCCTTTGCTGTATAGAAGCTTTTTAATATGATTAGTCCCACTTATTTATTTTTAATTTATTATTTTAATTAATTAATATATTTTCCATGCTTAAAAATACTTTTATTTTTAAATATTTTAAGCAAACAGTTAAAAAAAGAACCCACCACACTACCCTATTAAATCAACATCTACATCCATTTAAAAACAACTACTTTATATGATTTCTGTTCTAGATGTCTATGTGATTAATCAATCCCCTGTCTCCAACAGACTGTTAAATTTCTACATGGCATGGACTATGTTTTTTATATCTTTCGACTTTCTGCAGTACCTAGAAATGCCTGGCATATAGTGGGTATTCCAAAAAAAAAATGTTTTGCAAGAAGTTTTTGCCTCTATGTACCACCATGAGGAAATAGCTATACCCTGTATAGCTGTAAGCACTGACATAAAACCTGTAAGCACTGACATAACACTTTTGGCCCCATCAGAATTTAAACATTTGGAAATGTCCAGGTACAGAGTTCTAAAAAGTTCAATTCAGATGGTTTATTGAGCACGTATATGCATTATGTTACTTGCTAGTTAATGTAACAGGAATGGAGCCAGCGGAAAAAAATGTCCAAAGGTAGACTGTAGAATTGTGTGGTAATACAGAACTGAAGAAAGGAAGAAGTTTAATGGAGGAGGAGGTTATCACAAATTTCAAACATGAACAAGATTTCAAGATGAATGAGGATTATAATAAGGGTCTTAGATTGAAGCAAGTTACCTCCAGGGATACTGTTGGGATGGATGCTTGTTGGGAAGGTTAAAGAATAAAACCACATGTTGGAAAACTTGAAAATGGGAAGGAAGAGAAATGGAGGCGTAGTTATAAAGGATAATACAGGTGAAGACCTTTGTCTGCTAAAGAAAAAGAATAGTTCATGTTTGATGTCAGAAAGAGTGGCAGAAGAAAAATCATGGAGAGAGAAGGAATATTTATCAGAGCAAGGGGCAGTATGAGTTCAAAAGGAATGGGAATCAAGGTTTTACAATGTTTATCCATAAAGCAGATTTGATTCTGGAAGCACAAAATATATTGAAGGAGTAACAGGGTTTTTAAAAATATGGTTCCTTATATTACTTTGTAACAGATTAATAGTTCCTACCTTCACCACTCTCCATGCCTTCTACAAAAATCCCCCCACATTGGGGAAGAATCCAGTACCGGCGTCTGTAACGATCCTGGCCAAACATCATCGAACGTAAAGAGTGAGAAGCGTCAAAGAGCTTCCTTCTGTACTGACTCTGTTGCTGTTAAAAAATGATGCATATAATTAAGCTATGGATGTTAAGTGCTTTAAAAATTAATACATAAGCGACTTTACACTTATTATGCCTTTAGAGCAGATAAATTTCACTACTGGGAAAAGATAGCAAAAGAGTTAAATATTACAAGCCTGACTTCAATTTTAGTTATACTTATAAAGATAGAAATTACTTTGAGGGTAAATGGAATATTTTTGTTGCCATGGATTAAAGAGATAAGTTTATTTTATCAAGTATAGTATAGTAAAGCATGTCTTATACTTAATAATAAACAGTGTGACCAGGTATTTCATTAAGCCAAAGGAAATTGGCTTAATTCTATTGATTACAATATGTAACAAATAATACTCATATATGTAATTGACCAGACCTCTATTTGCCTATTTTTATACTCACGTTGTAAACCTAGGTAACATATGACTAAATTTTGGGATAAATTTGTGATGAATCTAACATGGCTATAGTATACAGGTATCTCATAATATCAATTTCATAATACTTTTAAAAACTCATTTTTTAAAAACAAAAAATTCATCTAAAACTTCACTAATCCTACTGAAATTCAATTTTTAATGAGAAGTTCATAAACATTTATAGTTTACAAATCCAGTGCAAATAAAATCCACAAATATACTAATATAAAATAAAACATGGGCTGCCGAAACTATTATTATAAAATTCGACTGAATTTTTAAAGTAATTAATTCCAAGAAATAAAACCATGCATTTATTGGTATTTTATACTTAAAAGAAGAGCTGAAGAATAGAGGCCCTGGTGAAATTTAGTACCATGTCTTAAGAGGCAGGTTTTTAACCTTGGCATTAAACTTTTAAGGTTTAATTATGAGAATGTTTCTAAGGCTCCTCATTTTAATTAGTTACAAAAAGCTTGTTTTTATTTAGCAACCAGAAAAACTAATCCCATACAAGGTGGATTTTTGAAATGCTGCAAAAGAAAAAAAAAAAAAAGATATAAACTGTAATCTGAAAAGTGCTTACTTTACTCAGTTTTTCAATCTGTTTTTCTAGCTCTTCAACACTTGCTGCTTGGTCACCTTCATCCTATACATAACAAAATACAGTATCATTTACCTGTTTTTAAGATTTATTTATTCAGTCAATCAGCAAATATTTAATGAAAGCCTCCTATATACAAAGTACTAGGATAGGCACCATGGAAATGAATAAGACTCAGTTCTTGCTCTCGATAAAGCGTTAATCTGGTAGGGAGACACATAAAACATTACACTAATAAATAAAAACTGCCAAACAGAAGAAAGCTATAAGGACCTCAAGAGAGGTAGAGATTAAGAGTCATGGAGCTCAGGGAAGGGTGAGATTACTTCTAGTGGGAACCTATACCAAGAGAGGCTATATGGAAGAAGTTATGTTTTAATTAGCTACTGAAGAATTGTTAGGAGTTGATTGATCAGAGAAAAGAGGACAGGGCATTTCAGAAAGAGTTTGACCTGAAGAGGTAAGGTGGGGAGATGAGGCACAGATGAGTTTAGGGCTAAATTATCTAGAGCTGTAAGTGCTTGGCAATGGACAATAATATGATCCTTTGAGGAAGATTAAATATCAGAAGTATGCTTTACAAAGATGAGTATCGTAATAGTTGTAAGATGGCCTGGAGCAGGGAAAGGACTACAGTTGGCAAATCTAGTTAGCGAATTGTTGCAATGATTCAAGAGGAAAAGAGGATGTGGGTCATACTAGGATAAAAGAAATAGAAAAGGAGAAAAGGAAATGGATACAAGAGATAGTACATAGTTAGAACTGTTAAGTCCTGGCAGCTCACGGATACGAGGCAGAAATGGGTGAGGGAGATGAAGGAAGGAGTAGATTATGATATTAAGGGTTTAAATCTGGGAGACTGCAAAAATATTGGTATCATTAACTGAAAGAGTCATTTTAGAGCAAAAAAGGGTAAGTTATATTTTGAACACATTGAGCTTTTAGAAGAAAAATAATCCCTACTATATAGAGTACTGATTTCATAAATAGAAATCTTGTGATTATATAAAATTTTTCATTCTAGAAAATGAATATAGGAAAGCTACACCCAAAGTACATGTTTTAGAGGGAAAGCATGACATAATGTTAAGTATATGTGCTTCTTTGGACCTCAGCTGCACGATTTCATATAGGCAAATTATTTAACTCCTCTAAAACTGTTTCCTAATCTGTAAATTGGTGATAACATTATCTTGTGATAACATTATCTGTAACATGGGATTTTTGTGAGGACTAAATAAGAACAGATCTGAAAGCAACTAGCAGAGTTCCTGGTACATAATATATAAATAAGGTTACTTTCCCTCTTTCTGAAAGTTGTCCTTTAATTAGAAAATGTAGGTACATCTCAGGTGTAAAAAACATAAGCAATTGTTTTTGATGTTCACTTTCTATAAGCTTTTTAAAAAGTCACACTGCCACCAACCACTCTCACGAACAGATATTTCTAAACTAGTATAGTTATCTCGCCAACAGAAGGAAGTGAAAGGAAAACTTCAATAGTCTTACCATTCTCTATCTACTATTTACCCAAATTTAGGGGACCAATTTACAAAGGCATTTAGGCATATTATTTGTGGTAATAATAACATCATTTCTATTTATTTATTTATTTATTTATTTATTTATTTAAACATCTTTATTGGAGTATAATTGCTTTACAATGTTGTGTTAGTTTCTGCTGTATAACAAAGTGAATCAGCTATATATATACATATATCCCCATATCTCCTCCCTCTGCGTCTCCCTCCCTCCCACCCTCCCCATCCCACCCCTCTAGGTGGTCACAAAGCACCGAGCTGATCTCCCTGTGCTATGCGGTTGCTTCCCACTAGCTATTTTACATTTGGTAGTGTATATATGTCCATGTCACTCTCTCACTTCGTCCCAGCTTACCCTTCCCCCTCCCCGTGTCCTCAAGTCCATTCTCTATGTCTGCATCTTTTTTCCTGTCCTGCCCCTTGGTTCTTCAGACCCATTTATTTTTTTTTAAGATTCCATATATACATCATTTCTATTTAAAAGAGAACATGCTCAATGACCCTTAAACCTTGACTCCTCAATTAAATAGATATTTAATAGCTATATGATTGTATAGTGATTGTTTGACCAGCAGGATGTTTGATAATTTGCTTACATAAAAATCAACTCAATCAACAAATATTTGAAATAAGACATCAAAGTAGCTATGTATCAGCCAAATTAGCTAACTACCAGTTCTAAGACTTTTCTTATGATGAAAAAGAAGTAAAATATCTACTAAAGTTTTATTTAAAGGAGCTTTGGCTAACAGTCCTTATAATTTAAGGGATATGAAGGAATTTGAAAGGCCAGAGAGAAAGGCAATAACAACAAAGCTAAGAACGCAGACTCTATCCCTGCCATGGTTCCCCATGGTTTCCCAAGCAGAAGAGAAGGCTGTTGTATGTGTCACTACATATCAAAGTTTAATTGTCCACATAACCTCCTCCACAGCAACTTGTGAGGTTAAAGCTCACATAGATTTCAACACAAACCTAAGTATTAGGGAAAGAGTCCATGTTTTGAAGGAATGAAGAGTGAAGAAAAGAGGGAATCACCCTTGAGACAGAGGGCTATGACTTAGTCTCAGGGCAGTATCTTCTAATTGAAAGGGATCACACGGGTCTCAATGGAAAGGCTCCTGCAATTAGTTCTTTAAGGAGTATAGCTACTGACACTCTACCTATACTTTAATCAAGAGGCTAGACCTATTTTCAGAGGATAATCTTATCAATAAGGTTCATTAAATAGTTAACCTTTAATTTTATTAGGAAATTGATAAGTGGTTACCACTTCTTCATGAGAAAGAAAAACTCTCAAATAATTTAAAGGAAATGCTAATTTGGTTTCTTAGGTCCTAAAATATTCATTATTTTCAAATGTTTTTAAACTGTTTTCTCACATTAATAACAAGATACACATTTGCCAGGATTTTGATCACTCTAATTAACTCTGCAATTCAACATTCATAAAAAATAAAAATGACTACTTTAAATGACACATCTGGTCTTAAAATATTAAAAATGATGTTTAAATTATTAGTACTGATTTTTAACAGTCTTTATCTCCCTTAGAGAAAAAAAAAATGCATAGTTTGTTAATTCTCCATGTGAAAAAGGCCAGGTGAAACATAATTTCTGTAAATAAATTCCGATTTAGTGGGATGACCACCCAGTAGAAGATACTGAAGTCCCAACACAAGGCTGTCAAATTTATGAGAGTTAACACCTTAAAACAATTTATAATATTAAGTGCTGAAAAGGGATGCTATTTCTATAAAAAGGTGATTAGTATTGGTCAGAAAAGTTTAATTCCTGCTATGGAAACAGCTCTACTTGCCAAATGAAGCAGATTGGTTATAAATAGTATCTTTGGGTAATTACAATTCTGATACCCAAATTATATACCCTTCACATTATTTGTCACAGCATGAAAGTATTTGATCAAGTGGTTTCAGAAATACAACATTATGAAGTAATTTCTGCAAGGAATCTCAATGTAGTCTCCTTTTCAGCCTGGTACTCTTAAAAGAAGTAAAGCTCACTCTAACGATTTTTATCATTCTGGTTTAAAATATAACATGGGGGGTGGAATTTATGAAAACATTTTGTATTTATGCTATTTTTACTTATGAGAATTGTATAGCACACGATCTTATAAATTATATTATTATCCAGATTTAGTAAAAAATTTGATTCAGTAATTTGTCATTGGTCTTGATTAGATATTATTTTCACACATTCCATCAATAATTCATCTCTCTAAGTCTTCTTTATTTCTCCAGCAGTACTGAGTTGATACAAGAAAGGAAAAGAGTTCTATCTAGACTTCCTTGGCTAAATACTCCTGGCATCAAGGGCAGAAGGAATAGTTGGCTGTATATTGTTTTTTGAATGCCATTCTGCAACCCTATCAATATTTCTAGCATTCTTTTCTGGTAAAAGGTAAACATCAACCTTTATCTCCCGTTAATATATGTCCATTTCCATGGCTTACGGTAGCTTCCCTTAAACACACACACACACACACACACACACACACACACCCCTACCTCTGTGACCTTGCCTTCTTCCCCTTTAGCCTGCTCTTCAAAGCTAGCCCCCCTCTTTACCTTAATTGAATCCCCTCCTATATTTTTAGAGACCTTATACCATTAATTATTCTCTTCATCTCTTTAATCTTCAGTGCCCCTCTCTTATTTAATTGGCTCTTTCCCTTCAACCAAAAATCATCTCAAACCTTCCACATCTGAAAAATCCTTGGTCTTTGTCCGCCTCTAGGAACTACCCTTCCTTTTGAGGCATAATGCTTGAAACAGTTAAGTTTACTTTCTCACTTTCTATTGTTTTCAGTCAATCATAGCCTGGCTTGTGCTCTCACCCTTCCAATGAAACGGTGCTGGTGTTGGTCACCATGACCTCTGTGTTGCCAAATATGACGAACACTTTCAGTCCTCATCACACTAGGCTCCCGCTCCCTTAACACTGTTTATCACTCCCTCCTTTTTAAAATGTTCAAGTTTCTTGATTTTTATTATTATTACATGTGTAGAAGACAGTTAACATTGTAGGCCCTTCAAAGGTCGGCTTACAAAGTTGGCCCTTGGCTAGTGTCTGGGAACTTGAATTTTGGGGGGTTCCCCCACCCTAACTGATAAGAATAGCTCACTGGACCTAAACTGTGCTAACAATGTGGCTTATACGGAACACCTACTTTTCTTTTGGGAATCCGGAATTTTGGCACACGCTATGCAGAGGGTGCCTATGTGGCCAGCCCTGAATAAAAAACTCTGGGCACAGCGTTTCTAATGAGCTTCTTTAGAACACAGCATTTCACAGATTGTCGCAATTCACTGCTGGGAGAATTAGGCCCATCCTGTGTGACTCCACTGGGCAAAGACTCTTGAAAGCTGGGCCTGGTTTCCTCTGGACTTTGGCCCATATGCCTTTTCTCTTTGCTGGTTTTGCTTTGTTTCCTTTTGCTGTAATAACTCATAGCCATGGCATGACTAGATGCTGAGTTCTGTGAGTCATCCTAGTGAAGAATCACTCTGACTCTGGAGGTGGTCTTGGTGTTGGAAATCCCTGACCCATTTTCTACCTCTTTGTTCCTTCTTCAACAAGAAGCCTTGTGGGCTCTTCTTTTTTTTTTTTTTTTTTATTATTATTTTTATTTTTATTTTTTTATTTTTTTATTTTTTTTAACATCTTTATTGAAGTATAATTGCCTTACAATGGTGTGTTAGCTTCTGCTTTATAACAAAGTGAATCAGTTATACATATACAATATGTTCCCATTTCTCTTCCCTCTTGCATCTCCCTCCCTCCCACCCTCCCCATCCCACCCCTCTAGATGGTCACAAAGCACCGAGCTGATCTCCCTGTGCTATGCGGCTGCTTCCCACTAGTTATCTATTTTACATTTGGTAGTGTATATATGTCCATGACATTCTCTTACCCTGTCACATCTCACCCCACCCCCTCCCCATATCCTCAAGTCCATTCTCTAGTAGGTCTGTGTCTTTATTCCCGTCTTGCCACTAGGTTCTTCGTGGCCTTTTTTTTTTTTTTTTTTCCCCTTAGATTCCGTATATATGTGTTAGCATACTGTATTTGTTTTTCTCTTTCTGACTTACTTCACTCTGTATGACAGACTCTAACTCCATCCACCTCATTACAAATACCTCCATTTCATTTCTTTTTGGGCTCTTCTTAAATATTGACATTCCCTGGGGTTCCAACCTCAGTCCACTACTCTAATTAATAAACCAATCCCCCTGTGCAAACTTATCCAACTCATTATTTTAAACTATTGTTTATGTGCTAATAACTTCCAGATCTACACTTTCAAGACTGAACTCTTCTCCAGACTTTAGATTCTTAAACCCAACTGACTGCTGAGCTTCTGAACAGGCACCTCAAACTCAACATGTGCAAAATAAACCTACCATCATTTCCTGTCTTCAGTTATCTGTTCCATATTCCCCTCCTCCCCTGTCATCTATTTCCTCTGCTCCTTCTGATTTCTCTGTCTCAGTTAATGGCAACAACAGCAGAGCAAGCAGTCCCCAAGCCAGATAGCTGGAGTCAAGCCTACTTCTCCTTCCATCAAGCTACACAGTCCATCTTCAAATACTACTCATTTTTCCTCCTAAATATTTATTGAATCCTTTCCTTCCTTTAGTCCAGTTTCAGACCCCTCACAATTCACCTAAGCTACTGCAATATCTCCTGACTGATCGTCCTACCTCTGACCTTGCTCTATTCAAATCTATTTCTATCTTCCACAGAGCTGCCATAGTGAGCCAATGAACAAATCAAGTCTGACCATGTCATTCCCTCACTTATAAACCTTCAGTGGCTTCCTATTACCACAAAACTATAAAATCCGAGTTCACAGTTGTGGCATGTGAAGCTGTCTAGTAACACTAGAGCACTTGTAAGTCCCTTAAAGCACATTGTGGTTTCAAGTCTTCTGCGCCCTCGCTCATGTTATCCTCTCTGCTTGGAAGATTCTTCCATGGATTCCTGGATTCTTCTCTAGGTTAACATTTAGCCCAACTTGTAGCCTCAGCTAATGAGTCCAGAAAGCCTTTGTGAAAATTTATTCCTCAGAAAGGTTCAACGTCCTTCCTTCGTACCTGCCTAGTACATTGTAAATACCGCTATCAAAGCAGTTAACACTTAACACATTACATTTTCTTACTGTAAATCTTCCTCAGTGAGACTGTAAATTGAGAGGGGACTTTGATCAAAAATGCCTAGAGCTAAAAAAAAAAAAAAAAGAAAAGAAAAAAAGCCTAGAGCTAGGCACTTAATAAACTGGGCTTTGAGAAATACATCAGTTTCGTTAAACCTGACAACACTTTTAAGGCATGAAGTATTGTACAAAATAAATGTAAGATAGCATGTTAATAGAATGAAAAAGGATACCTAAAATTTAGAATCTGAATAGTTCTCTGGAGAACTTTCATTATATAAACAGAAAATTTTAACTTCTTTTATTCAATGTAAATGCCCTCTATGTATAGAAGGCATTGCATTCTACTCAGTATTTATCTAACCATCACAAAAAACTTTGAGGTGAATTTTATAATATTGAGTTTTCAGATGAAGAAACTGAGTCAAGCGTCACAATGAAATTCAAACCCAAATCTACTTGACTTCAAATTCTGTGTTATTTTCAATATGTTATGTAATATTAGTTAAGTATTAAAATCAACCTGAATTTGATTACCTCATCTTCACAGATCTCAGTCTTCTTTCCTTTTTTGTCTTCTTTATCTTCTTCATCCTCATCATCTTCATCAGCTTGGTCATCACTATCATCATCGTCGTCGTCATCATAATCACTATCTCCTCCCTTCCTTCTTCGTTTGCGTCCTGGAGTGGGTGTGCCCAATGCATGCTGTTCTTCTCCAAGATCAATGCCACCTGAAGTGTCTCTTTTGCCTGTTTTCTTAGCATGAATGATTCTGAGCCTTTAAGTATGAAAAAAATGATGATATGGAAGAAAAGGCTTCTTCTTATACTTTTTGAAGAGCATGCTATGAGTTGTAAGCAAAAATACCTTATGGTATTTCTCTCACAGTAATCAATAAATGAATGACAATAAAAATGAGAATGAAGGAAACTTAAGAAATATGTTCCCAGAAATTACAAAATATATTAACATTCAAGAATAATTCTGGCTATCTCTTTGGAATTAGAATACATTTTTTAAAAAACCAGAAAACTGAGAAGATTAACTCAGGAATGGCCAAGTGATAAGACCTGATCCTATACTATCTGACTGAAAAAATTTCAATTCAAGTTACTGCAAAGAAACTATCCTCTTAACACAGAAGTTGAATAATTTCAGCATTATATTTCCTAGCAGGAAGCTAATTAAGTTTTAATGCTGAATACATTTGGATATGTTAGGCTCTTTGTAAAAGCAAATTTTAATTAGAAAGCAATTAAGGAAAAAAGTAGTAGTTCCAAACAGATTCTATTTATGACAAAAGTAACCTGATAGCAACAACAATCTTAGAATATGTGATTGCTTGACTTCTTTGAAAGAAAAAAGATAAATTGACTTTCTTCTAAGTTTGAAACATATGAGCTCAGTGAATCTCATTATATCTTTTGTCTACTGAAAATTCTGGCACTGAGTTTTATTAGTTTCATATCTCAGCTTAATTAAGCTTTACCTTTTCTAATTCTTAGACAAAATAAAGTTTAAATTCTACCTTTGCAATTTGTATGTTTTATTCAGAAACTTGCAAAAAAGGAAAACAGTATATTAGTTTTAATAAAACATGACTTACTTGCGGAGTTTACCTTCTACCACCCATTTATCTCTCCTCAAATTTGACATGTAATCAATGTTCTTGTCGATTTCACTGCCAATGCAAAAGTTTATTAGAAGACATATATTAATCCATTATGCAATACATTAATTTGGTAAGCAAAATGATGCAGTTTTGGGGTAAGTACAAATGATGATTGCCAATGAATAGCAAAAACAAATGAAAAATTATATTAATACATAGCTAAGAGATGTATAGAAAACTTAAAGATGCCCAGAAATGGTAGAAATGCATGGCTCTGAAATGTTTGGATTGATTATTTTCCTAGAAAGGTAAAGGAATACAAGTTACATAATTAAAATCTGTAAAATAATGAACAGTAAGAACAAGATGAACATGGAATTTGTTCACCAAATCTTCAAATACTATAGTGGAGGACTTACTTTGACTCTGAAATGAGATTAAATACTTTTTTTTTAAAGTGCAAATTAATACACAATAAATAAATAATATTAAGATTGTATCAGCACATGATAAAAAGTAGGTAGATAATTCTACAAATGGCAGCTACTAAGGAAAATCAGGTAGTCATTTATCATCAAAAGATAAAAGAAAAATTCTAGGTTTTTGCAACAGTGCTGGATTCTGGAGCCATAGCAAGAAAAAACTGTTTACACTTCAGTATACAAATAAATAACAAAATTACCAAATAAACAAAATGGGTTACAAAGACTATACACAGTATGATTCAAAATTTCTTTTCTAATAGACTGCAAAGAGATACATTGAAACATTATTAGCAGTAGTCATCTCTGAATGGTGAGATTAGTGTAATTTTAATCTTTTTCTTTGTGGTAGTCTGTAACTTCAAAATTTTCTATAAGCAATTTGTATTACTTTGTGACCAGACAAATTCAAAACAGAAAAGAATCACCAGAAATGTCTGGGCATATGCTTACCTCACCACACTCTTGCTGCACGCCAGTTCATTGATCAGGAAAGCCAGAACTGAGGCTTTCTGTGCTGGAGTGTGAGCCTGAAAAGCTTTGGTCTTCAGGCTTTCAGTAAGCTCAGTTTGTCCACAGTGTGCTTCCATAAAAATCTGCAAAATCTCGGAAACATTGTCTCGATTCACACCAACATTCAGCAAATGTTCTCCAAGAGCTGTTTTGGCCTATAAAAGGTTGGCATTTTTATCAGTATTGACCACAACGACTCATAAGATATAAACAATAAGACTTTTAAATACTGGTATTATATGATTTAGGTATTACTGACAAGGGCTTTATTCACATTTTTGATGAAGTGGCGATAAAACATGACGTTCAACATCATTTAGTCAACAGATGATAGACAAGTTTTCAAGTACTTGTAATTTTTCTATTCTTTCTTCAAACCCTTGGTTAAAAAGTTCGGTGGGGAGAAGAGTATGTAAACTTGTGGCTAAAAATGGTCTCACCATACCTTCTTTGACTACAGACACTATCCCAAGCTTTTCCAGGCTCTACCAGTAGTAGTGGGGGAGAGGTTGAAAAGTACTATCAATGTGTTTTCTTGCTCGACGGTGTCATGGATTTTATTGTCTAGTATGCTGAATGAATAGGGAGATGGAAAAAAAAAGTAACAGGTGCATCTGGAAGAGTCTCTCTACATTATCTAGAGCAAAGCTGACTGAAATGTGTATCTTAATTGGAATTAAGATAAATTTGACTTATTGCGTATCCACTTAGCAGTACAGTATCTTAACATGCTGGTCTGTAGGGGCCTTGATTAGCCTCGGTTATTCACAGTGTTTCAGAGAGAACACAGTATAATTTCAGAAGGCACACATAAGTTAATTGCTTTATGAATTAAGAATTCTCTGTTTTGCTGAATATCACTTAGGTATTTCCTTAAATCAGATTGCTTTTTGCCAAAAGCTAGAGGGAAAAAAATAATTTGGTAATGATTTACATTCCTTAGGCTTTATGAACCAGGTTTTTCTAAGTTTGCACCAATTGTACCAATCTACCTTTAACTTTGTAAGAAGTTATGTAGAAAAAATTGGATCTGTCTATACAGTCTTCTGCTAATACACTAAAGCCAGCACTGAGAGTATCAATGCACTGATAGTACAAATTTAAAAAATTATATTTTGGTTTTTTTTTACCTTGTATCCTGTAATTAGACCTGGATCACATACAGCAGCTGAGAGGAGCCTCACAAGCAAGTCTTGTACTTCACCCATGCTGTCCCCTATATTTAGCAATCCCTCTTGAAGAACACTCAGGCTTGGAACATCAATATTCACATCGAAGCCCAAAACTTTACCAAAGTTTCGTAAGAACTGCACCACCATGAGACAGTCTGAAAATGTACTTCCAGAGAGAACAAGTCCTGGAATACGAGGCAACTCTGGCAAAGGCTGAAAAGAAAAGAGAGAAAAAGTAATTCAAAAAGCCATGATTTTATATCTCCTGAAGTAAAGTAAATTGCTATTTTTCTCTTGCATTATACCAGTGGTTTTCCCTCTGGATTGTAAATTCCCTGGGGGCATTTCTATAACCCCATGGTACTAAGCATAGAATCCTGAACACAAGTAACCACTAATAAATTTTGGTTGAACTCAACGTGAACTTAGATCTCTGCAAAAGAGAACACTAATTTTAACTTACGTACTGATAAAACACAGGTTATACAACTGGAACAAAAATCAGGTAACATAAGAAATAAACATCTCAAAAGTACTTTAACATGGACATACTTAGTAGGGCACGTGCAATAGTTTCTTCTACTGATGTAGACTGATTTATAATTCACACTCTTTTGGGAGCTCAGAAGTTAACAGTGTGCATCTGTGTGCTGTATGGTTGGAGAGAGTACCATCTTTGGCTAATGACTGACCAGAACCCATGACCCTATCAAGAACCCAGTAATACTGCAACTATCAGTCTTTAGGTTTCCCGTATATAGCAAAACATTGAATTTCAGTGTTAAAATTAGAGAGCTCTCTTGCTATTTCTCAAATATGCTCACATATTAACATTTTAATGACTAAATTATATTATCAGTTGTTATGGACATTTTAAAAGTTAAATAAATAAGTAACCTAAATTAAAAACATTTTTGTCCATGAACGGGATTCAATAATAGGACTTTCAATTCTGATTGAGAAAAATGTGGCTTGTAAATATTTCTATTTATCTAAATTTGTCCTTGTTCAAAAATGTTTCCTCCACTCTGCGCTTGCTGAAATAACTAACCAAAGACTTTTTCTACTAATAGTGTGCGGAAACACAGAATTATGGACAATTGCTGATATCATACAAATCTTTTGTTACATATGAAAACCATTTAATTCTGAGTCTTCTTTTTTCCTGAATCAGATCAGACATACACATTTCCATATGATTCTAAAAATTTATATAACAAAGCTAACGAAAGTAAGGCTTAAAATGGACTTACAAATATTTGATATAGTGCATATGGATTTAAATGAAAATAAAAGATCACTTAGGACAATTTAGGATTAAAAAAAGATCATTTAGGATTAGCAAGAAAATAAAGCTCACTTAGGATTTAAAAAATTGCTCACCAGGAGCTTATTAAATGTGTTGACTAACCACTGTACCCATTCTATGCTTAGGAAATTTTAAACATCCAATTGACTAAAACTAGAATGTATACTTTCATTTTTATTTAGAAGCATTTATGCTAGGTAAATAAATAGAATATTAGTATCATTAAATTTTCCACTTGGGTACTAAAAGTTTGCTTTAAGCACTTTAGAAAAGAGCTTGCATAATCAAGAGACAAGCACTATATGTATATTATATGGCATGTAAGTAAATATAGATGCTATTGACCAAGTATAGTATTCTATTACTGAGACAGTATTATAGATATGATATGCATTATTGTATAATTTTCTAGGAATACTATCTTCTTAACTATAGCCAAACATAATTGATTTCTATTCATAAGTATGTGAAATCATGCCAGTTATCATGGTGATTTTGCTCTTTCCAAGTTGCTACTTTTCTGTATTTTAGCAACATTATAAATCTGTGAAGCATGATGGAAGAGAAAACACACATGAGGTACTTTGCTTGGACACATTTCTTGGCTTTCAGGATCATAAACAGTATGGGCTCTGGAGTTTGAAAAACTGGGGACTGCATCCAAGTTGTCACTTATGAGCTGTATAATCTTGAGCAAGTTCCTTAACCTCTCTGTGTCTCAAGTTTTCTCATCTGTAAATGGGCATAAATACCAGTCCTATAGGATTGTGGTGAGGATTAAATGAGAAAATTCATTTAAAGCACTTAGCATAGGGCCTGGCATGTACTAAACATACTCAATAGTTAGCTACCATCACTAAAGCATTGAAGGAGGTTATAGATTATAAATCCTAATTTATTTAACTATCCATGGAGGCATGAGGGAGGAGTTAGATCTTTCTGTAACTAAATGCCTGGGAAGGACCAAATGAAACACAGAAATCCTATCTATTTCTATAATTCATTTTTGTAGATTTCTGCAGTATTTCTACTTAAATTAAAAAGGTTTGCAGTACTCCATTTGTATATTAAGAACCGCCATTATCAGCACAGGGCTCTGGAGAGGTTTACTCGTGGCCATACAGGAGAGACAGATTGACCTAGACTTGGAAATCCACTGCTCCAGCTAAAAACACAAGGCTTTCATAATGGCAGCTCTGGCAAAGGAATCAGGTGACAACACAGAAAAAATTAAATTTATTAATGAAATGGTTTACATGATAAATTACCTTTTGGTCTGCTAAGCACATGTCTTCATTAGGCTTCTTTAGTTCCTTTGCCATTTCTAATTCTAATCTTCGTTGCTCTAGTTTACGTTCTTTATTTAATCTTTTCTCATCACGTTTTTCTTGCTTTAACCGTTCTTTTTCCTTAAAAAGAAAACCATGTCCACATATTCTCTTTAATCATTATCTGTGTTTAAAAAACCTCCAGTTAAAATTTAAAAAGTAATCAAAGTGTTATTTCCATGAACAAAATTCTCTTAGGATGTTTAGGAATAGACTTGGAATTACATAGAAACAATGACGTATTTTGCTTTTCAGCGTTTTCACCTTTTGAGTTTCAAAATAATCTTATGACTATATGTATATATACATACATATACAAAATATCAATATTAGTTTCAATCTAGATTATTTCATTATTCAAAATTTATTCAATCATTTCCCAGGTTATAATATGAGAATAAAATACTTATTAATAAAAGCAGGTATATAAAATGCACATGGGCAAGTAAATATTCATAAAAAAAAAGTTAACTAGTATTAACAAAAATTTTTGTGTAGCTCAAGGAAGCAAGAAAAGATTTACAGCATGAAAATGGAAGCAACATGTTTGAATCTGCAAAAGCAGTTCTTTCAAAGTGAATTAGCTAGTCTTAAGACGTGAACCTATGATGAAATAAAAATATTATTTACCACTCTAAACAACATTTAAAGTAATGTAAAATGGGTTTTGAAGGCAATTCCAAAAGCTTTAAAATTATTTTGGGTAATGGCAACTATATGGAAATAATCATCCTGTTTCTCTGTTGTAGAGTATGGCATTCTTTTGGAAGAAGTGACTTTCTATATAATACTGGTGTCATTACTTTATCGTCATACATCAAATACAATTCTCTTTTTAAACTGAAGTATAACTGACTTACAATATTATATTGGTTTTAGGTGTACAACACAGTGATTCCATATTTTTATACATTCTGAAATGATCGCCATAATCAAGTCTAGTTACCATGTCACCATACAGAGTTATTACAGTATTAATGACTATATTCCTTATGCTGTACATTACATCCCCATGACTTATTTATTTTATAACTGGACATCTTAATTCCTTCACTTCAATTCCTTCATTTCAATTATCACTGGTTAGACAGCACGCTGACTGCTATGGCAGGGCATGCCAAGGGGGAGACAGAGAGGAGTGGAGAAGTAATACATTCCCAGCCAAGAGCTGAGAAAGCACGATGTATTTGAGAAATTGCTAGTAGTTTCATGACTGGAGTGTAGGTTGCGTGTTGAGTAGTTGTTGAATATTGTGATACAGAACCAGAGATCAGGTCATCATGAGGACTTTTTTATACGATATGCTCAAATAAATGCTCATTTTTACACTGCTTCTAAATTTCTGGGTTACTGATTCACGCAGACATTTGGGAGGAAAATGATAAAAAAGCTATATTAAGAAATTATTGACACCAAAAAGTTCTAAAATTAATCTTATCAATTATAAACTAAAAGCAGGTTCTGAGGCTCTAATGACATAAAATATACACAATTAACAAGTAACGTTCCCACAATGCAGTATAGATTTTCAAATCAAATTATCATTGGTAGAACAATTTTGTTTTCCATACTGGATTTTCAATCTTTAAACACATGAGATGTTGCTCTAAGTACTTTTCCAAAGAAGAGAAGCCAAACTTCTTGGTTACTTACCAGAATAATGAATTACAATCACTAACAGAAAAAACATATTAAATGTCTCATAAATTTCAAAGTAGCTGGTGTAAATTTTTCTACTATACAGGACTAACCCAGAATTCTTAATGATGTTTTAATAGTAATCATAAATAATTGAGACTTCTCTGCTATTCACTAAGAACTGTTGAAAATGGTTATTATTTCTTTTCTTTTGAAAAAGAAAGGACCTGTGTGACACTAATGCTCTTTTCACTGTGCCAACTTCACATTAGTGGCAATATGAGGGTATGTACACCCTTCAGTGATAGGTACACAATGAGTTAGAGTGCATTTAATGCCATGAGGTAAAGCTGTCTTATATTCTTGGATATCATTTTTACCTAGTGATATGCAGTATTTTTCAAATTAAAAAAGCATGGCCATAATATGGAATAGAATGTAAAAGTGACATCTATATCTTAGGATAAAATGGAGGTTTGCAAGAAATCTTAGAAATTCATGGGACCTTTATTACTTAAAGACAAGCATCTACTCCCTCAATGGGATACTTTAAGGGAAACATGGAGTCTCTAAATTTAATGCATTTATTCACTAATTTATTTAGTGACTTCTACTGAACTGTATAGGACTAACACAAATCCTGTGGCTTTGGTACAAAATGACTCTCAAAGAACCAGAGCTTCTAGGATCCCCTCAACGATCAACTAGTATTTAAAATGGCATATAAAGACAGTCACAATCTAGCCCCACAGAAGTTCTGGTCTCGTATCTCATGATTCTCAGTGAATCTCCCAAACTCTAGGCACATTTTGTGATACAACTGTGTTGAGCAAACAGTGTAACCAGTTTGAGGCACTGCTTGGATGATAATGATAATGATCATGAGGAGGAGGGGGAAGAGGAGGGGGAGGAAGAGGAGGGGGAGGAGGAGGAAGGGGAGGAGGGGGAGGAGGGGAGGAAGGGGAGAAGGGGGAGGAGAGGAGGGGGAAGAAGAGGAGGAGAAGCAGCAAAGCCAAGAGAGGTATACGCACAAGGTTAAAACTGACTAACCCCCTCTTTGCACCTTCCTCCCCAAACCCCAGAGGTCCTGTTTAGTTACAACATTGTATTTATGTACCTGTCATCCCCTCTGACTGGAATGCATAGCCCTTCCTCCTTTACACAAAAATAAACCCTGTGTTTTAATTTTTCCCACAGCTAGTTCAGGAGTTTTAATATTTCCCTTTTTTGAGCTTCCACATAACTTATTACAGCATTTATTGCACTGAGTGACAATTATTTGTTTAAAGTTGATCTCTCGCACTGTAGTGCGAACTTCTAGAGATCAGAGGAACCAACTTATTCACCTCTTTATGGACCTATTCAATTCCCAGCAGTATAATTTGCCAGAAACCCTCAGGAGAGTTTTTAATATTATCTTTGTCTCTGACAACTCAAGCCTGTATCAGTTCAATTTTCCTCTCCCACTGGTTTAAATATTGTTCTTATTTCCAACTATAATAGTTATCATATGCCTCTAATGGACATATACAGTGTGCCTTAGCATATAAAAATTATTTAAGCATTGATTAATTTGCTGAATGATTAAATCTACAAATGCCACATTGTTTAAATTTCAGGGCAATAACTTACAGTGTCTACAAATGACTATGAAATATAGCTCTTAACTATATTTTAGATTGACTATAAACAATTACAAGCAAATTAGAATGCCTCCTTCCAATTTTTGGGGGCCTTCATTCCCAACTTTCCCCGTCCTTACCCAGTTTTCTAGATGTAGAAATTTATGAAATAAATGTGGATTCTTGGTATATATGTCATTTACAATAAAACATCTTTTTATCATCTTAATTATAGTAATGAAATTTTCTGTATCAAAATATTACTAATATCTTAATTAAGAAGTCATTTAAATTTCATTCAAAGTTGCAACACCTTTCAATAGCAAAAGTGTTAAATTTAGATTACACTAAATAGCCTAAGATACATAGGGTGAAAATTTTAAATGCATGAAAAGATTATTTTAGGGACTCTAAAAGCATAACTGAAAGTATTTCCAGAAATCTATAGCAAAATAACAAAGGTATGAAATGAATTTATTCTATTTTAGAATCACAGAAGTTTAAAAACTAAGCAATGAGTGTGGTAGGAGGATCTGTTATTATAAAGTTTTACAATTTGTCAAATTGCCAAACAGGCCATTTTTAAGAGGCCATGTTGCAAAGATGCCTATGTTTCCTGTATTTTATGATTCTACTGGGTCTCTTAGGGGTTTGCTCTGGGCATAATTAGGAGGTTACATTTCTTTTCACAGCAACTGTACTTAAATTTCAAAGACATAAATATTCTTTAAGAGACACAGATTTACCTCAGGGTGCAAGAAGAATAAAGTGTAAATAAGATTAATAACACAAGCCATTTATAGAAGACAGATATAAAGAATAAAAGTGATACTATTTTATGTCACATATTGAGCATGAGTAGAAAAATCAGGGTAATTTTTTTAAAGGGCCTATTTTTACATTTAAAATGTAATAATAAATTAAGTTTAAACAAATGAAAAAATTATGAATCCATGATAAAAGAAATCCTTATATTTTAAATTTTTAATAAAATTATATATTATTTATATTATATTTTATTGTATTTTACAGGTATCAATATAAAATACTATTTAAAAAGAGTAAAAATTTCCAGTTATCACATTTTCATAAAATCCACCAAAGTATTACACAAAAGTCTGTACTTACTTTAGATTAACTATCACTAAATATTCTTAGAGTAGCTACTACTATACAAATGTTTCCTAAATTAAAATCAAAATTGTTAATAATTCTTGAGTCAGGTAAGTAGAGATTTTAATACATCTAAATTACATTGATAATAATTCGTTCCAAAATTGTGCGTGTATCTTTTAAATGTGTATGACATTTAACATTTTACTGAATAGTTAATATAAAATCATTTTACATGCTTTTAAAGACAATTTAATTTTAAAATTGAAATTAAGTACATTATATAAAGTACAATATACAAGTATGTCATATAAGTACATTTATTATATCTTCAACTGAAAAATGGGTTTGTTTAAACAAAACTGTCTACATGAGCAATTCTACTTTTTATTTTTCACTAAGTAATGATTAGTATAAATACAGGATTATAAAATACTCATGACTTGAATCATTGAATGGGTTATACATTTTTTTTTAAAGATGTTATGAGTGATAGCTTTTTTTTTTAACTTTTGGGTTTTATTTATTTATTTATTTATGGCTGTGTTGGGTCTTCGTTTCTGTGCGAGGGCTTTCTCTAGTTGCGGCAAGCGGGGGCCACTCTTCATCGCGGTGCGCGGGCCTCTCATTATCGCGGCCTCTCTTGTTGCGGAGCACAGGCTCCAGACGCGCAGGCTCAGTAATTGTGGCTCAAGGGCCCAGTTGCTCCGTGGCATGTGGGATCTTCCCAGACCAGGGCTCGAACCCGTGTCCCCTGCATTGGCAGGCAGATTCTCAACCACTGCGCCACCAGGGAAGCCGATACATTTTTTTATGTTTGCAAATTATTAGATGATTTCTGAAACCTGAACTACTATCTTCTATTTTACGGTTTTGTCTCCTAAAGTGCTGACATAGTCATTCTGTAATAGATGCATGTTTAACAACCTTTTGTTGTTTATTGATCCTTGGGGAGATAGATATACAAAAGACTCTGTTACGAGTACTATGGTTGATTATTCAGATAATATGAGTAAAGTGTTTATAAATTTGTGACTGACATAGTTTGAAGTTTTTATAAATGAAACAGGAGATTTTGAGCTACTTTGTCACACTGCTTAAACCAACCTAAGTTTCCAGTGATTAGTAATAATGAGAGCACAAATATATCGTAAGACTTGAACTATACTAGGATATAAGCCTTTTTTATTCATGAGGCTAAAGATTATCCTTTCTTATATTATGTTATAAAAATATTTATGAACTATGATGATACACTAAAATTAATATAATAATAAGTAAGGTAATTTCTGAATATGTCTGAATATTCTTATTAATTATAGATTTATATAAAGGAAAAACTATAGAAATTAGATTTCTAAGTTAGGGAACCAATATAAATTTGGGATGTTTTTAGTGAAAAATAAGTTAACACTAAATCAAAAAGTAAGATCAGTGTAGTGTACACAAAGAAACATAAAAATGGTGTTTGTGTTACCTTTTTTACTTTGATGACTATGGGGAGGTTCTTGGAATAAATTCAGATGTTATAAGAGATTTTTAATTAACAAGGTGAAAGCAATTAATTTTTTAACCTCATAATTCTTTAAACATTACCCATAATATCAGCATTTTTGTTTATCTTATTTTTTTCTTCACAACTTAATAATTAAATGTCTAAAGGTATTAAAGTTTAGAATCAAGGGTTACACATAGGCCATTTTAGAATTTTGAGTTGGCCCTGCCTAAGTATCATATGGCTTTAACTTTACAATAAAGTTTGTTCTTTTAACAGTTAATAACAGAAAAAATTGCAGTTGAGCTATTAGGAGGTAATAAGAGGCAGAATATGAAGCCAAGATGTGCCCATTACTGGCATTACTCTAGTTACATCTCATGCACATTAAGTAATAATGAAGAAATGAACAAGTAGATACAGGAAGGGTTTGTTAATATTCACGGAGGTACAAGTTTATGTAAAAGATATGGTGAAAGTTTGGATTATCAGTAAAAATATATGCCTAGTCACTGCTTAACTGTTTATACTGTAAAGATTTCTCACTCTGATAGGATAAAAAGCATCTTTAAGTTTTTTGCTTTTCCTGCAGCATCTAATTTAATGCTGTGTACACAACAGTCTTTTAAGAAATGTAAAAACATACTTAGTTGATTACTAAGATCTATAGGTATCATTCAATAGAGGAACACAATTTAAGATCTGAATAACTGGGGACTTCCCTGGTGGTCCAGTGGTTAAGAAGACTCCACGGCTCCCAATGCAGGGGTTGCGGTTTGAACCCTGGTCGGAGGGTTCAAACATACCGCATACCGCATGGTGTGGCCAAAAAAAAACCCATCTGAAAAACTGGTAAAATTCTCTAGTCCTGTTCACAGGTCTATAGTTATCAGAGGATAACAACGTTTTAAGAATTCAGCTTTACCTATGGGATTCTCTCAAACATCCTGAAAAAGGATTATTTGTAACATATGTTATTGTATTGTTATTTTAAATAATAGTTCCTTAAGTGTTTAAAAAAAGAAAACCACCTAGAATAAAGTAAAATGATTTTATTATTATTATATAAAGAAAATTATATAGACAGAAAACATATAATGTACTCTGTTCTGGGAAGGCCTCTTTGATAAGTTAATATTTGACCTATGACTGAACAATAGATAAGAACCACTTGAATATTCAGTGGAAGAACAGCAACAGTAAAGACCCTTTGTTTAGAAATAATAAAAAGACAAAAATGACTGGAACATAGTACATAAGGTACAAATTGTATGAGGTAAAGTTGGAGAGGTTGGCAGAGGTCAGAGCATGTGGGTCTGATATGTCATGATGAGGAATTTGGACTTTATTACTATTGTAATGAGAAGCCACTGGATAGTGTTAAGATATCCAGATATAATCTGGTTTCTTTTTTGAATAGATCACTCCAGCTACTCTGTGGAGAATGCATAGGGAGTGTGCTGAGGAAAGCAAGAATGAAAGCAGGGAAAACAGGTTCTTTAAGTTATTATGCTTTAAGCTGTTACTTTATGTATACATGCATGCACACGTGCGTACACACACATATTTTTGCTTTGATATTTTGGCATAGTTTTCTTGTATTTCTTTTCTAATTACTCATGCTTGATACGGGCATCCCTATCACGAACTTGTATTGCTCCAATATAGGTGGGTTAATTTTCCTTTAGTTTCTTCTCACTTTATCTGATAATTGTTTTTATATTTCAAAGTACTTCAAATTGAAGAGTATTTTGTATGCTATTCATGTTTCTTTTTTCTGAGGATGAAGGGAGCTAGAAGAGGGAGAGCTGTACCTGGTTTCTCATAACCCTTTCCAAGTTTTATTGGAAGCAGTGTACCTGATTTCACTCTATCTAGTCAAGGGTATATCCTTTTCCCATGAAAGATGCTCTTGGGTCTTGAGAGATTCTTAGAAGATTTCATTTGAATTATCTTCATTTATCCCATGGCTGCTACCTTCCACTCAATGCAGATCTTACTCACCTCTCTTTAGCGGCTTTTCCTACTCTCCTCCCAGGCCACAGAGCAAATATAAAAAAACCAGTGGGAGAGGTCATGACTTTTGGGCCTTTTGGGTACCTCTTAACCTGAGCATTCACTCCCTCGGATGATCTTATCCTTACTATTCTCTTGGGTGTCCCCTTCTACCAAATCCTAGTACGTCTGGAGATAATGCTCTGGGTTATTTTCATTATTCTGCCTTTCTTTAGCTTTCCTCTCCAAGAGGAAAAATCAGAATAGCAAGCCCTGGTTCTTCTTAGTCCTTCCGGTAAGAGGAATACCTGGCAGGGAAGAACTTGCCTCTTGAGGGATTTTCCAGGTCTTTTCCCTGAGTTATTCCCTCAGTTCCCATCTCTCCAGATAGGAGAAAATTAGGTCGAGCTTTTAGAATTTTAATTAATCCCCTTCCCTACTCTTCCCAGCCTTGCGTTCAGAAGGGAACAGAGTTTGCAGCCATGCCCATTCCTGGAATCTGTTACCTCTCTCTCTTTCCCTGCCTGTCATTTTTCAGAGATTGTCGTTATAAATCCATGTGTAGATTCCCTTGTTGTGTTAGATGTAGAGGGTGTCAGTGGTCCTGGATAATTAACAAGTAAGGACAAAAACACCTATATAGTAATAAGTAACTTATTGTGATAAGTAAGTAGGTACTATGTGGTGCCAGGCACTGTTCCAAGAACTTTACACATACGCTCATATAGACACACACCCATTTAATCATAACTACAAACCCTATGAAATAGGAATTAGTATCATCTCCATTTTACAGATGAAAAAACTGAATCACAGAGAGGTTAAATAACTTGCCCAAGGTCATATAGCTGGAATGTACTGAAATTAGAATTCAAATCCTGATCATTTGGTTACAATGTCCAGGTTCCTAAACAATACACATACTGTGCCTTCATATCAGAAATCTGTAATGAGAGTTTAAGCCACAGCTGAGGCCAAAAAACTGAAATATAGGGCACTCAACTTCTAGACCAAATAGTCTCATTTTCATTAATTATTATTTATTAAATGCTTATCCCACTTGATAATCTTATAATCCTACCAGAACCATTATCTCAATTTTAAAGAAGAAATAACCTGAAGAGATAAAGCAAGTTGGTTTAGAGCCAGCATGGGTATCTGAGTCTCTGAAACTCCAAAGCCCTGGTTATAATGGCCATACCTCTATTCAACTGTTTTAATTCAGAATTCATTCCTTTGTAACATTTTTTAACCTTTAAGTGATTTCTATTAACATCCATATAAGTTCATTTTGACTTATTGCAATAATTTTCTTATTCTGAAGTATATGGTAAAAGTCTATTTCAAAGATAGTACTTAGGCCTAATTTTACACATAGAATGCTAAAGAGTAATTTTGAGGGCAGAAGTCCATGGTTGAACTGACTGATGTTTGAATTAGGACACATAGGACTTGTCGAGGCATGTTGTAATTTTGTGAAACTCTGGTCACAGTAAGAAATAGCTTCTTTTATCCAAATGAATGCCATTCACTATATTTTAAAAAGGTAATTAAAATCTCAGCCAAGAAAATTAACTCATACATTGGAATCCATCCTATGGATTCTTTTATGTTCTAACACTTGGTTACTATCTCTAACCTTTGGTTTGCTTATGAGAGTAGGTAAATCATGACAATCCCTATTCCAAAAAATCTATACTTAGAAGAGCCCATGTTTTAAGAAAACATATTAATTTATGACAAGATAATATTTTTCCAGAAACATACACTTACTTCTGCTTTTTTACGCGCTTCCATAGCTTTCATAAGCATCATATGTTGTCGCCTTCTCTCTCGTTCCTATTAGGCCAGATAAAATTAGGAATATAACTCAACCATAGTTAATAGTTTGATTTTCAAATGGAAAAACAAAACAAAACAGAACAAAAAAACTCGGTATAGCATGTTTAGCATTTATAGACAAGTCACAGTAAATACTAAATATAAGACAAGAATGGCCAGTCTGTGCATGTTTTAGTTCAGGTTTAGAAAGCAAATACAAGAACAATCAAAAGCAAAAAGGTAAAGCAATGAACATGGAGACAGTGTAAACAGAAGCATACAAGGTTTACTTATGGTCAGTTGTGATGCTCCTTCAAAAGCTGGCAGAACAAAAAGCATAATGGTTGGCTGGAACAGGTCAGTTACCTTACATCTGCTATTAGAAAAACCACAAATATGTACTACAGCCAATTAAACCAAAGGTTGTGCTGTTCTTAAATTTTTAGATCAGGCAGAAATTGATTTATATTCACTTTCACTTCATGGTTTTAGAATTAGTTATTTTTATTTCAAGTACACTATCATTTTGTAAATCCAATAAGCCACCGACAAATTAGAAAGTTTTTTTCAAGCTGTTATAGGCATAATTCATATAACAACATCAATGAAATAGGATATTCCTGTTTACTGATGTCTGCCACTTGATGCACTATTTAAAGCCACAAAAGCTGCACCATGGGCTCGTAAGTGGAATCTAAAAGGCACAGTATGAAAATAAGGTAAGCATTAGCTTACTTCGATAGTCTCATTTTACTTTAAAATAAAAAAATCACATAGCTATAGTACTGAATCATTCTTTTTGATTAAATATACGTGGTTCCCCCAAAGGGATATTTCTAAAAATTTCTAAAATTTGTCCATAAAACCAGAATATATTTCATATTCTCTCATCAACCTAACTCAAAATTCCCATTGTACTCAATGGCAGTTTTGCATCTAGAATGATGGGAGAATGTGGGTCATAATTGTATCTAATTGGATAGTGATCCAACTTTCACTGTGACATCAGTAACGTAAACTTTTAGACAGCAGCCTTATATAAGGCCTGCCCAATTCAAATGAAAATCTTGGAAATGTACCATATTTCTTTATAGACAGACAAGCAGATGTATGCAATGCACTGTGCTGTAAAGCCATGCAGCAGTATGTAATATGACAGCAGCCAGTGCTACACTTTATGCATTGCTATGACAACCATATCACAACCAAATCACAATGCGGTGTTAGATGTACAGAAATAAACATACCCATACCATATCTAGTCTATGCCTCTCCAACTCCTGGTAGAAAGAGTTGGCACAACATTATGAGACAGAAATCACAGAGTCATGAAACCAATTTTTAACCCCCCGAAAGACACCAATCCCAAAACCAGGAATTTAAGCAGGAATTATACTGGAACTTTTAAAGAAAATATCTTGAAGATTTTTCCAAAAATAGATTTAAAAAAAATTATAAAATGTACATTTCGACAATTGTATAACTGTGTGTCTACAGACCTGATGCTTTAGAAGAACAGCTTGTTGTCTTCTCATTTCTTTTTCCTTAAAAATAAGAAACTTTTAAGATGGATTTTTAGGGAAAATTTAGAACATGCAACAAGTATTAAAAGTTCCTTTTCTGAGAGTCTATAGTCTTCCATTAGGTTGAACCATATGAAACTGCAAATATCCAATAATTTTTTACTTATAAAGTGGCAACTTCATATGGTTCTACCTAATATATAAAAACCGTATGACAGGAGCTAGGATCCTTATTCAGTAGCCATTTAGAGTTGAAATTCAGTGACCTAATAGCAAGCACACTTCAATGACCCATTCACTTAACTGACTAGCTAGATAGAGCATATCAGATACAACTGGCACTAAAAAAAAAAAAAAGGAAACATAATGAAGCAACCCTCAAATCTAGCTAATTAAAACTCTCTCCACTCTGAATATAAATCCCTAAATACACTCTGGGATTAACAGCATCTATATCATTTCTATCACTGTGTAGGAATGAGAGTGACAAGAGAAAAGGAATCAGCTTGAGATTTTTATGTCCACCTATGATTGAGGGCACCATCCCAAAGGGGTAGGGCTTAATACAAACAGTACTGGGAATGTCACCAATCTGAATCTTTTTATAAAGGTAAAATATGGATTAATTAATATTAAGGGCAGCCATTTTGAAAAGGAGTAGAAATCTAAAGAACAAAGTAAGAGAGTCTATGTAGAAAAAGGTAACAAACAGTTCCCTGGTTTTATGATATAGCTGTAGTGGCTGTTTCTTGAACTGGTAGGACCACATGGCTGCCCAATTTCAGTAAATAACTATCAGAAAAAATGGAAGGTAAGGGGTGTAATGTGTGTCGGGGTGGAGGCTGGAGGGGGAGTGAGGGTCCAACTCTCTTATGTTTCAGGCCAGAAAATCAAAACCAAAACATCCCCAAACAACACATCAAGTTACAATAAATAACAATGGCTAATTTTATTATTGGTAAATTATAGCTGATAAAGTTAGGTTTTTGTTTCTGTAGGCTTTTCGCTTTTTAATAGTTAAAACAGTTGTTAGACATTAACAAAGAGAACGTTTTAATCTAAGGAGAGAATCGGATTTCGAACACAATTTGAAACTTAAACATAAATGATACAAAATAGCTCTGGGGAGATCTTATCCATCAAAACTATACACAGGTATTATGCAATAGTTTGCATTTCTGATTTGGTCTGCTATTTAAAGAGCTCAAAGTATCACACAGAACCTGTATAATGAAATATAAAAAAATACATACAATATACATACAATAAAAACACACACTATACACGTTTTATCTGTGCTAAACATTTTTTTAGATAGTCATTTTGAGGAGGGCTATTTTTTTTAATAATTGATACTGGTATAATATCATACAGTTTTTATTTTTGAAAAATGAAAACTGATTCTCATCTAAACTAACCTTTATTCGTTTCTCGGCCTCCAATAATTTGGCATTTGCTGCTTCTTCCTTCTTTTTCTTTTTTGCCTGTGCATGCAAAACAGGTCTCAAAGTCATGCAACAGCACCACTGCAACTTGAAAGTAATCTATGACTTGAAAATGGAGCTACATGCCTCACAGGTACAAAACAACATGGAACATATATGTAAACAATTACAGATTTTCCCACAGTTAATATTGTATTTAACATACTAATTTCATTTCTAATGTATAGATTAGCATTAAGATATAAAAAATTCTTAAATTCATAAGAGTATGTCAGCTTTTCTTGACTTCTTCAAATTCTATTAAAAGTCTGAAATAATTGAGTGTTTATTATTTTACATTAAAACTTAATCACAGAAAAAATTATTTTATGTAATTTTTCCTTTTTTTTCTGATTTTTAAAAGTAAAACATGATCACCATAAAAAATTTAGAAGATGGGATAGATTTTAACTGATAATAAAAGTTATTTAAATAATAAATCAGTAACATTTAAAAATGAACATGTCCACTTTATTTGGATTTTTTTAATACTTGAAATTTGAGATAAAGTAATCCATTACTCAGCTGATATAAATGAAACACATTAAATCTGATTTTCTCTAGCTGTATATTGTGATTAAATTCAAGGTTTTTTAAAAAGATAGAATGGAAACTTATAATCTTTCATGAAGTACATTTTGAATATCAAGGTCATGATACCAAATCTGAGCGTCATAATGTTAAAGTCATTAATTATCTAGTAGTTTGATAACTATCCAGTAGCTATTGTCAATTTACTTGAAGATAGGAGTACTTTTGATTTGGATTTTTAAAATTAATTTGAAATGGATAAGGAAACGTGTATATTTCTAGAAGGAATAATCATGTAACATAGAACACTTCAGCTATTTGACACCCTCAGGGAATAAATCGTTTATACCAAGAGTTTCCTGAATAGCTGGGAGGTTATAGCAATTTTGAACATTAGAAGTTTATTTTCACTATTTTGGATGGAAATAATTTTGAGATATATACTGCTTAGACACACTACACTAAATATAATTTGGCTTTTTCTTGATGATTTGGGGCAATTATTCTGAACATCAGTTATTATACTGTACAGTTCCACAGAGTAATGCCTTTCAGCTGTTAAGGTGTTGAAAATTGCTTGCTATTCAACTAAAAGATTACAGACTCTTGCTAGGCTTTTGAATTCCTATACATGCTGGTTGGAGTTTTTCTGTATTTTCCCTTGCTATCTTGTGGCTATTATTTTACTGATTCCCATATATGTCCTCTAGTCCTATTCCATCAGCTTGTGGGGAAGCGGGGTATATTAGAAGCCAGAAAAACAAGCTGATTAAACTGTTTCTATGTTTAAAATTTACTTTCACTCTTGTAATATTTTATTTCTAAATTAAAAGTAAATATCTGACTATAAGTCCTAATGAGTTTTCTAAAAGTAAAGAACACGAGTTTCAGCACATGAACCTTATGACACCTATACTGGCTGTTCAGAAGTTTTCCTGTTTTCTTCTTCTCTTTTGTCTTATTTCCTGGGTTGTTAGGATTAGAAGTCTGCTAAATAAGGTTCAGATAAGGTCTTACTCTATGCATTATGCTTAAAGAGAATTTCTGATGGACATATTAATTTGTATGAGTTACAGAATATGTAGGTAAGATTTTTATTTTTGTAGACTTTAAAATATATGACTATATTACTTTAATCATATCACATTTAAGAATTCTACCTCTAGAATTTGCTGGGCTCGAAGCTCTTTTTCCATTCTGATTTGTTGTATTCTCTTAATTTTTTCCTGTAGAAAAAATTATAATAATTTAAGATAATAAAATAAACTAAATATCTAGGTGAAAAGTATTTAGGTCAAATCAAATAAGTTAAGATATAAATACAGAGTTACCAAAGGTTGCCCATGGTGGATGTAAAATTTAATTGTTTAGTTTAACATCATATATATGTTCATGTCAAATTAACATGACATTATAAAATTTCTCAAAACAATTTGTAAAATACAAATGCTAAATATGTATACAGAAACTAGGTAAACTAAACTCATTTAGCCTGTGGATTTTTGTAAGTATCTGCAGTTACAATTACACTTAGTTTTAAATAAATACAGGACAGAAAAGTAGACAAATAGTGTATCAGGAGTGAGAAAAACCTAAGGCTAGTCCTGAGTTACTGTCATTCATTGGATGATCATGAGCAAAGAATAACTAAACTACTCTTGTATAAAATAGGGAGAGGTGTTTGCCCTCTCTCACTATGTCATGAATAAATTAAAAATGCTTTAAAAAGTGTGTGGCAAGGGCTTCCCTGGTGGCGCACTGGTTAAGAATCCGCCTGCCAATGCAGGGGACATGGGTTCGAGCCCTGGTCTGGGAAGATCCCACATGCCGCGGAGCCGCTAAGCCCGTGCGCCACAACTACTGAGCCTGCGCTCTAGAGCCCGCAAGCCACAACTACTGAAGCCCGCGTGCCTAGAGACCGTGCTCTGCAACAAGAGAAGTCGCTGCAATGAGAAGCCCGCACACCGCAACGGAGAGTAGCCCCCGCTCGCCGCAACTAGAGAAAGCCCGCGCACAGCAACGAAGACGCAACACAGCCATAAATAAATAAATAAACAAATTTATAATTAAAAAAAGTGTGTGGTGCCACACAACTGTAATAGATTATCATTAACAATTTCCATACTATAATTTCTTACTTCACATGATGAATAACATGATAATATTACATTGCTTTTAACTACTACAATAAGCCAAATTCAGAAAGAATCTGTAATATTATTTTTAAAAGGCTTAATTAAAATTGAACATTCTAGAGAATGATTCCAATGACATAATTGGTGTTCACAATGACATAATTGGTGTTCACATTGTCTAAACTTAATGTACTAGTTATTGTTTTAGAATTCAGTGATTATCTAAAGTTTGATAAAACTACACTTTGATTTAAAAACATTATCTCATATGCTATCAGCACAATGTTAACAATTTCATGTTCAGAAACCCCTTTGAAAGTCCCAAATTGGTACTCAATAATAATACATAGTTTGCCCCAAAACACCCCAATTTTCCTACTAGCAAATTGCATTTGTCGTAGGATTTCCAGAGCGAACACATTTCATACTGCTGAATGTTATAATACCTGTTCCAATTTCCAGATGCTAGCTGTACCTTTGCAAGCTATACTTTAACGTTTTTAAACATTTCTTTTTATGCACACTGATATTATTGATCTCAATATATACATACATATACCTATATATACACACACACATATATATGGTAGTGGTGTCATTAGCATTAGCAGAGATAAACATTATTTATAAGTTATTATAATACAGATTCACTTTATAATACTGGGTATCCAACCCCTGAACTGGGCACTTTACATAAAATATCTTATTGATCATAAAAAGAGTTGAAATTATCTTCTTTTTACCTAATAGAAAGCTAAAGTTCCTTGAGAGTAAATAGTTTGCCTTAAATCAAATAGTTAATACAGAGCCTTGGTCACATTCCAATGCCTTTGTTCCTTCTGCTTCATAATAATGCTTCTGTAAGCTTCCAGAATATTGTCTTGAGGACTATCTGGTGATACTGGCCTACTAGGTGGAAAAAATAATCCAGAAGCACATGCTACTATGTTATTCTAGATCTAATGCTAACTTTAAAGTAGGCATTATGTAACTGACTATGTGAGTAGACCTAAGCTATACTTTGATTCACTTTGTTGGCAATAAGGAATGTCAGATTGCATTCTGAAACTAGCCTCAGATAAATATCTTGATAAAACTCTATGATCAGCTCATTTGTATTAACATTGCTGAAACGTTGGGACTCCAATGCTTTTTTTTTTTTTTAACATCTTCATTGGAGTATAATTGCTTTACAATGGTGTGTTAGTTTCTGCTTTATAACAAGTGAATCAGCTATACATATACATATATCCCCATATCTCCTCCCTCTTGCGTCTCCCTCCCACCCTCCCTATCCCACCCCTCTAGGTGGTCACAAAGCACGGAGCTGATCTCCCTGTGCTATGCAGCTGCTTTTTTGATGAGCAGCAAAAAACCATGTATATTTAGGTTGTTGCCACTTCAAGACTTTAGGATCACAAAGCTGAATTTAAAGTGCTGATAAGATTTGATGGATCTCTAGCCATTAGGAAATAGGATAAGCTATGAAAAAGTATAATATTTAGAAACAATAGTATTTCACTTTAAAATGAAATATAAACTTATTTTTACATATATGTGATATACAGTAAATATTATATTTTAATAAAGGCATTCATTAGACTAGATATTTATAAGTCAACCTTACAGTGTCTTTAGCAGTGACAATTAACAAACTAATTGGAATTAACAAACTAAAGGAATTCAAGTGTACAGCTGACTACTTTAAATTATGGTAAAAGAGTCTACCATGCAGTTTGGTGTTTTATATCGTCTTTTAAAAAGTGAGCATTTGCTTTGTGCCAGGCACTGTTGCATGTACTTTACATTTATCACCTCATTTAATCTTCAGATAATGCAGTTATTTTCTTTCGCAGTGGAGGAAATAGAGACTTAGAGGTTAAGAAATTCTTAAGTAGCAGAGTCCATATTCAACTCTTACAGTGTGCCTGACTGTAAACTAAATTCTGAATCCCAATTCCATATCAACTCTTTCTAATCATACTGCTTTAGTCAATACTGGAAAGAACCTTCGAGACAGCCACATCAAATCCAACCCAAGCCATTTATTTAGCAGTTATTTATATAATAACACAATTGACTTTATTTCATACTCAGAAATAACTACTTGCCATTTCAAATTTTTTAAAGAATATTAGTTATCCCCATTTCCTTTCTGCTTTAATGATTACAGTGAATATATGGAGATGGGAGAGTAGTTTACACATTCCCATCTTCAATAAAGTTGAATATCTTGTCATGTAATGCTTTACCCGTAAGAATTTTAAAATTACTTTATTTACCTATACTTAATTTTGAAAACTACACACAGGAGAGGTATTGTAGATATACAACAGAATGCTGCTGAAATGATGCTTTTTTCATTTTTTGCACTATAGTCGGCTCTCCGTATCTGCAGGTTCTGCATCCATGGACTCTACCAACCATGGATCAAAGATAAATTAGAAAAAACAATTTTCAGGAAGTTCCTAAAAGCAAAACTTGAACTTGCCCCATGCTGGCAACTATTTACATAGCCTTCACATTGTATTAGGTATTACAAATAATCAAGAGATGATTTAAAGTATACAGGAGGATGTGCATAGGTTATATGCAAATACTACACCATTTTACATAAGGGACTTGCGTCTATGGATTTTGGTATCCATGGGGGGTGCTGGAACCGATCCCTTGTGGATACTGAGAGACGACTGCAGTAATTTTTTAGTAACTCTGAAAGCAATCACAAGCAATGGAGGCAAACCTTATTCTATATAACTTGAATTTAATTTTTTACTAGTATTTTATATGTTTTAGGACAACAGCTTTTCTTATTAAAATTTGAATATTTAAGGAATATCCTTCATTTACTGATACATTAATTCAAAAAGTTTGAAAGTTATTCATGATGTCAACTTATATTCAAAGTCTATCAGGATATTAAAAGTGTTTATACAATTTACTGTTTGGTAATCAATTCTTAGAAAAACTTGGAAGTAGAAGACTTCGTTTTAAAATGAGGTGAATTTTAACTAATGAAAGAGGACAATTTTCTAAATAAGATGCATAACATTAGTGTGAAATACAGTTATTTCAGAAATCAATAACTGTATTTATTGATTGTGAATATGAGTTTGGCTTATAATAAAGAAAGTTTTATCACATATATTGGCGTATTTTTGTATATGAATGTATCAGTCAATTTCAATGAAAATAATGTACATATAGAAAGATACAGATGGATCCCCAAAACAATGCCTGTGTTTTAAAAATCAGTTCCAATGACTAAACATACCTGTTGTTTCATAATCTTTATCTGTTCTTTTTGCTTTCGCTTCTCCTCAGCAGCCATTATTGCTATGATGAAAAATCAAGGCACAGATATCATCAGAAAAGGAACAAAGAAGAGATGCCTCTTATGAATTATCCAATATTCACTCTTCAAGTTTATGCTACCATTTAAATCACCCACCTCGTTGTTTTTTAGCTTCTTTGGCAACCCGAGCCTGTTCCTGCTTTTGCAGTTTTCTCAAAAGCTTTATTTGTGCTGCTTGCCTGGCTATTTCTGAAAAATACAAAATTTCAAGGAATGTTATTAACAACTTTACATAACTGCTAACCTAAAAACAATTCCTGTGAAACTGGTATCATCATGAAGGACATAATTTTTAAGAAAATTGCCAAACATTAGATACCAAGTAGGAGAACCTCAGAAAATGTCATGTTCATTTCCCCTAGAAATTGCCAAACTATTTCATCCAATATGATCCTGTATACATAACAAAAATGATGCCTCTCTTAATCCTCATCACAAAGGCTAATATAAGTACATTTTTTTTCACATTTCATGTAATCCTCACTTAATATGAAAAGTACCTGCTAATATGTAAAAAAAAGTGATTCAGCTTCAGTCTTAAAAATAACAAAATATATAAAAAAAAGAAAAAGAACCCAAAATAGAACAAAGCCCCCAAACTTAGCATTTCAATCCACTATACAAATGGTAAAATTTTTGAATCCATTGATATTTTCATTTATGAAGGAAAGCGACTAAATCTCCTAAATAAAGAGTACAGGGCTTCCCTGGTGGCGCAGTGGTTGAGAATCTGCCTGCCAATGCAGGGGACACGGGTTCGAGTCCTCGTCTGGGAGGATCCCACATGCCGCGGAGCAACTAGGCCCGTGAGCCACAATTACTGAGCCTGCGCATCTGGAGCCTGTGCTCCGCAACAAGAGAGGCCGCGATGGTGAGAGGCCCGCGCACCGCGATGAAGAGTGGCCCCCGCTTGCCGCAACTAGAGAAAGCCCTTGCACAGGAACGAAGACCCAACACAGCCATAAATAAATAAATAAATAAATAAATAAATAAATAAATAAATAAAGAGTACAGAATGTCAATGAGTTTTAAGGACAACCTAGTTCTCATACTTTTTAAGGACAAATGTATGAAACTGGGATAGACTGACATAATTAATGGTCCCAAGTCTTCATTCCTTGCCTATCCATGCCATTTGTAATGTGACTTTGCGGTCCCCTCTCATCAAGACATGCGTGGAATATATTTTCTTGTTCCTTGATTTTGAGTTCAGCCATGTGATCTTCTTTGGCCAATGGGAATGTAAACAGTGTGATGCAAGTAGAAGTCTGAAAGGATACCTGTACTCTCTCTACTCTTTTTACTCTTGTGCCTTGCCCTTTACTATGAGGACATGTTTGGGCTACGCTGCCAGAGGTTGGGACACATGAGCCAGCTGACCTGACTAATGTGAAAAAGCCCAGCCAAGATCAGCAGAGATGCCTAACTGCCTAACTTGCCACCAGCTCATTCCATCCGCACAAACAGTTAATGCTTAGAGTTGTACACCACTGAGGTTTTGTGGTTGGCCTTAATGTGGCAATAGGTAGCTGATACAGAAAAGCATGTAACGTCACACTTTCTTCTGCTGGCAAACTTGATCAAAATACTTCTAACTATAAAAGTGGTGTATCATAATATCATTCATAAAATCATTTTAGAAAATATCACTTTACATTAGACATTGTTTTCAACTTTGTAGCAGGTGAAGAATTTTAAGAAACTTATATTCACCGATAATGAATATGATTAGGTAATCACTTGATTACCTAATCAAGTGATTGATTCAGGTAATCATGTGATTCGGGTAATCACATGATTACCTGAGTCACTTGAGCTCTACTCATAACTTCCACCATTTATTGAACTGTTGTATTAAACTTACATGATTTGTTTAATTTTCATAACAACCTTATGAGATAGGTAACATTATGCCCAGCTTACAAATGAAATAAACTAAGGCTCACAGAAGTTAAAGAGCAGAGCCAAGATACACACCCAGGACTTTCTGACTTCACAGTCTATATGTTACTACTTCTAAAACCCTTAGAGAAATTTAAATGCCTTGAGATTTTAGAAAGAAACTTAACCCTATGTCCTGGTAACAGCTGAGGTGCAGTTGGTTACTATGGTTGATTTTCTATCATGAAGACTTAAAAACAAGGGAGGGGATATAAGAAGGTTTGATTTTATTTAGGAAACTTGAAGTGTTAATAAAAGATGAAATAGAAGCTGATACTAATGTATACCTCCAATCTTCCAATAATTTTCAGTATTAAGACGTTTTAAGCATCATCAAAAATTTCTGAGCCGCATAAAAAGGATTCTCCTGTTCACGAAATACTCTGGGAAATAAAAATGTATAAACTGGCCTGCAGAGTTAGCAAGCGCTGATAATAATACACCTGCAGGACACTGTTCTCATCTATGATAGATCCAGGTAAACATTTTTTTTTAACATATAAGAATTGAAGGCTTTCACTGAACTCTGATATAAAGACCTAAATCTGCCTTAAAATATAAAGGGTTGCTAAGTGGTTAAAAAAAAATTTCCTAGAAAAGGTGGCATAAGTATGATGTTTTGTTCCAAGCTAAACTGATGCTTTCTAATAGAAGTTTGGCTTATAATAAAGAAATTTTTATCACACATATTGGCGTATTTTTGTATATGAATGTATCAGTCAATTTCAAACTCCACACAAGTTCTCAACAATTTTCATGTTTAAACTCCTGGAAAAGAAAAACATTAAAAAGCTCAACTCATATCTTTTCACTGTAGCAAGGAAGATACAATTTGGATTAATCACTTAAAATTTATATAGCTTAACTTTCATGTTACGAACAGTCAGAGAAAACATGAAAAAAAATGTTAAAAGAAATTAGACACCATGGATGAAGCAGAATGAGTTAGAGACCAAGAAAATTCACTCAGGCTCTGAGGAATAAACTGCTCCCAATATCTTCTCATTTATTTGGTTTATGGTTGCTGAATATATTATTATTGTAATGAGCATTTGAAATATTAATTTGAAAACTATCTTTCATGGTTGAAGAATTTGTCTCTTTAAATTTCAAAGGTAAAAATTTATTTTGAAATAAAGTTTATTTTCACTTAGAATTAGGGATATTTTACATATACCACACTTCTTTGATTCTAAGATGCATTTTTACGCACGTCTAAAATCAGAGTGTGTGTAAAAATGGGCAGCACTTTTCTTCCTTAGTGGAACATCTTAAAATAACGGGGCATTGCATAGACTAGGGCATCTCAGATTCTACAATGTATGAAATGGACAAGTGTTACTCGGTATCTCAGAAAATCTGAGATATGAATGGTATTGGCCAATTAAGACGCAGGTTTATTTAGAAAGGTTAAAAGTTTTTTTCATATTCAAACTTTGTCAAATTCTTATTTGTATTCCCTGAGAAATTAGAGACCTCTCATTTCACAATGCTTGAAAGTACATTCAAAGTTTGCATTTATTTTACTGTTCTGAATCTTTCTTCAAATTAAGTCCAGTTGTTCAGCCTAGTTGAGTCCTTGTACGATGATAATATATAACAGAAACTTATAGAATCCCCTTGGATAACCCCCTCAAACTGTTAATGTAGAAGCCTTTTAGAAATAAAAGGGGTGATAGTGATTCATTGCTATTTTCTTTTCTTCCCAAGAAAAAAAAATGCATATTATATCACATTTGCTTGTACATATTAATAATTATTATTTATCTACTGTTAAATATTTAACATTTATATACATGCGAGAAAGAACATATATACACAGTAAGGTCAAATGTAAAATAATTTGCAAAATGCAACATAATACAACAAGGGAAAAGCATGTAATGGAATACAAACCAATTTGAAATCTAGAGGGAGAAAAAACATTGAGTAAAAGTTGAATAATCAACTTCTATTTTGTAAAAATTTAGTTACTTTTGCAAATATAAAGTTGCCATTTTGAATACTAAGTATTAATGCTATTTGTATAAGATATGCAAAACATGCATGAAGAGCCCAGACTTTGGACATGAGTTAATTTCAAGCTTTCTTATTTTATGCAAACAATGCACATTCCCCACTATTATACATTCTTTAGAAGAGGCAGTGGTTTATTGACAATACTAATTTAAAAAACTCATCGTGTACGGCTGTATCTGTTAATATATTAACTTATTTTTAACCTTCACTAATAACTATTCAAGGGAGATAAACGTCTTAATAGAAACCAAACAGAATAACTTTTAAAAATATTTTAAAGACATACTAAGACAGAGAAAAATTTATACAACATTAAGTTACATACCAGGCAGTTAACTTACATGCCACTGGTGGAAGTATGAACTGGTGCAATGTTTTTGGAGATAATATGTGCCTGCTATTTACCAAAATTGAAAATGCACACACCCTTTGATTCAGAGATTCTATCTCTAGGATTTTATATTATAGATAGCCACATCTGTAGAAGGATGTGAAGATATGTGTAATACGTACTTACTGCAGCACTGTTTGTGATAGCAAATACCAGGAAATAGCTAGAGCAGTCACCAAAAGGAGACTAATTTAATGAAGTATGGTAGAATCATACACGGTATCACTCACTATTCAGCTATTAAAAGCATAAGGTTGATTTTTAAGTGCTGATACAGCAAGATGTTCAAGATAAATTAAGTGGAAAAAAAGGCAAGCTGAATAGTATGTACACTATAAGCCATTTATTTTAGAAATCAAAAAGGATATATATGTAATACAACATATTATATATACATATGTATATATATGAGTGTTTGAAGGCATGTGTGTGTAGGAGTTTATGTACAGTTTATGTATAGGAGTCTCTGATAGCCTAACAAAAAAACTTTTAATAATGATTCCACTCATGAATATCTTTTACAGAAAGTTTTCTGTTCTATGAGCTTTTGTCATAGATATTTGTTTCATAACAAAAACAAAGGAGCTACAAAGAAGTCAACATTATGATGTTGTTTACAATAAACAAATAAGTCAGGCTTTTCCCCCAGAGAAAACCTATGAGAAGTAAAATCCTGTTAGTCTTCTAAGTTAGTTCTTATTGTTGAACTTTTATTTTATATTGATATATATGTTTATATATATGCTTGTGAATATAAGACACCAACACATATACTGATATATATTCAGATAGCCTTCACAAGAAGTCCTTCACAAGAAGAGTCTTCCCAGTTGTAACTAGTAACTCAAACTCAGGGAAGGACTGTTTTATTTTTGCCAGCTTTTTCTGTGTCAGACATAGCCTGGGAACTTAATGTTAACAATTTATGCACACTTTTGAGTCATAAATACATTTGAGGTTATGATGAGCACTTTGTGCTTGACAGTGATACTTTCTGATGGTCTTAAAATAAATATTTGTGAATTAAATCTATTACTTGGGCATTTTGAAAATATCTGTAATATGTGCATACTACAGAAGAACCCAAAGACTGGGGTTACTTACCAGTAATTGGAGTTCTCTGACTGAAAATTTACTCCACAGATCCACATATTTTGGAGTTATCCCCTTGTACCACCTCAAGGAATCGGGAGCTGTTAAAATGAGAATTTCCAGAAGGTTGGCACAACCTTAAGGCATGTGCCGAGTGCTGGTAGATGCCCTTTCAGTGCAAGCCTTAAAAGCTTATCACCCACCTTTGTAGTTCTCAACACACAGGGTCTGTTGTGTTTATGAATATGGCTCTTGAAAGGAGCTTACCTAATCAAAGAACTCCAGTTACCAGTGGGACTCCTTATTTTCTCATTTTTACTCTAACACAAATATCTACTTTTTAGAAATTGAGAGCAGTGTTAATCTTTCATCAGTCAAAAGTATAAGAAATATTTACACTTTTTAATATGACTATTACAGTGTCAGATACGCTCTGTTTCTTACCTTGAGCTTGCAGTTTTCTTAGTAACTTGGCATCTGTGTTATCTAGAAATTCAGCACTGCCAACATTTGGAGGTCGACCCTTCCGACGTCTCATCCTGGATTCCTCTCTTGCTCGCTGTCTATCTGGATTTGGTGGTCTTCCTCTACGACATTCCATTGCCCTGATACGGGGAATGACATCCTCTTCTTTCAAAAGACACCACTGCATTCCCTTTTAATTAACATTTTATAGAAATAAATATTACAAACGAAATAAACACAAGTGATCAATATGTCAGAAAATTCTAGGCAAATTCACAGATACTTTGAAATTTATAAAGCTGGTACAAACTTTAGGAATTTTATTTTTTAAATTAAATTTATATTTATAATTATTCATGGACTTGGCATCTTTTTGATATTCTTAATGAATTCAACTTTAAACACACAAAGAGATTTATATCTGTATCTATAAACATATAAATAGATACATATTTTTAAATAACCATTTCTGAACTACAATGACCATAAAGTTGGCAGATAGTTGAAAATTAGTTGTGTAATGACACCTCTGTGGATTGTTCTCATGGGTTAACAGTTAAACCAAACATTAAACTACCCAAATAATAGATGAAAGTTCTCTTTATAGAAATAGTAGAGCTAATAAATCAAGAAGGAATGTAAGAGTTAGAATACCAGCATCTTGCAATACCTGATGAATTAATGAGTCTAAGCACTGAACTTGAATGGTTGCCAATCACCAAAAAGAGAGACAACCAGACAGACATTAGCCTCCTGATGGAGGTTCACTCGATCACCTATAAATTAGTCTTGTCCCCTACAAAAGGAAATCAAATCTAGATTAGACTTAATTACTATAACTTCACAGGAAAAATTGGGTGAGAAGTGTATGGTTAACTACACAGCAAAATCCAGTCGAGGAAATACTACAAATTTCTTCAACAGCTTCTTCAACAAATAAGTTTCAAGAGGTAAAAAAAACTGTGGGACGATTAAAGGAGCCTTAAAAGATGTACCAAACAATCCCAATGTGTGGAGCTTACCTAGATATTGATTCAAACAGACAAACTGTTCAGAAACTTTTGACAGTTAAGGGAAATTGAAAATTTGAACAATGACTATTATTTGATGCTATCAAGGAATTATTACTTTAAAGTGTGATAATGGTACCATGGTACTCTTGTAGACAACAAGAGTCCTTATCTTTTAGAGATATGAATGGAAACATTTACAGAGGAAATAACATGTATATTATTTGCTTCAACAAATTATGGAAGAGGAGAAGTGGATGGGGGTATACGTAAAATAATATTGGCCACATGATAATTTCTACAGCCAATGATGAATATATGGTGTATATTTGAGATTTCCCATTGTAAGTCTCCTGATGGAAACACATTCACCAGCATAATGGTAGTGTATTATAGGAATAATCCTGTTCAGTGTATAGATACCATCAGCATCTGGTTTTCATTATCCTTCATACGTCATTCAAAACAAATATATTATTGTTTGTGATGAGCTGCTTTTCTCTTAAAAAATACGTTATTATATTACCTTACTTAGAGTCCAAATCAACATGTTCAAATACAGGAACGGCATCCTTTTAAAATAATCCTTCTAAAATAATTGTTTTCTTATTTCTTATTTCTTTTTTTAAAGAGATACTTCCTTTAGTGTGACATTTAAGAAAATGTTTTAAACATGCTTTTTTTCTTAAAAGAATCTCAAACTAGGAATTTAACTTGAACCACTATGGGCAATTCTGCAACCAAAAATAATCAAAAGTTCTTGAGTTATACTTTATGCCATGATACCTAACTTGGGGCAAGGAGACTATGAATATCTCATTCAATGGGTACTAAAAATACAAATACCACTCCTGCTACCACTGTGGATGATGGTTACATCCCACATTCCAAGCACTCTGCTTAGTTCCAGGCATTTCGATGACATTATGTACTTTAATCTTCACAGCAGTACTATCTAATATGGTGGATTTTACTGTACCTACTTTACAACGGAGAGAATTCAGGCCCAGTTGAATAATTTCCTAAGGTACGGAGGCAATAAGGAACAGAACTATGATTTGAACCCAACTGTCTCACTCTAAAACCTGTGCTCTTAACCACTACATGTACTTAATTGATGTTACAAAGATGTTCTTATACTTGATAAATGACTGATCACAATATTCAGCCATGAAAGCACAGCCAAGATTATGGCAAGGCAGGATTGTGGCAGAAAAAAATTCATGCATATAATCCATATCTATATGTTTAAAATAATATCTATACTAATTCTTTTCAGTAATTGCCAGGTTAAAAATAATTTTACAAATTAATTCTGAGGCAAGTAACAATTTTTTTTGCTGAGATTTCAATGAAGTCAACAGAAACAGTAGTTGTACCAACTGCAGTTTCACGCCATAAACCACTAAGAAGGAAGCCATCAAAACATTTTTATGTTCACCAGTATGGGAAGCTTTTGATTAGTTCAGGTTTTCATTTTTCTATTATGCTCTTAGGCACCAAGGCAGCATGCATCACATAAATTGAAAAATATAAAAGTGACATTCGTGACACTTGAAGTAGAAGAGAAAGACTAATAAAGGAGTCTGTAAAGGAATCTGCATTCAGTTTTTAAAGTAACTTATTAATAATAAAATCAACTTTTAGCCAAGATTTAAAGGGTTTGATCAATTTATTTTTTTATTCAGTTATAATTTTACACTGTTACGTTTTATTCAGCTAGGAAAATATACCTGTGTCAAAAAAGGAATAGAATATGTTGGTGCCCCAAACTGGTAACATTATAGTGACATTATCATTTACATTTTTGCCCTTGGCATTTATAAAGTAAATGCTTTCTAAGGGAGTTGCATATATTGGACTACATATAGTGTCTTTTGACTCCTGGATTTTAGAAAATGAGAAATGGATTGTTAGGAATCTGAAGCTTATATTACAGCTTTAATTCACTGAGTAGCCAAAATAACCGTGGGTAAGGGAAAAAAAAGAAGCATTTTTCTTAATAAACTTTTCCTTAGGAAAAGCAAATACAATTTACATCACTTGATTCATATGCTATAAATGTTTTGAAATTATTCATCAAAAGAGTTAATTTATTACTTTTTTTCTTAATTTCTAAAACTAAGATAGTAAATGGTTCCTGAAAATAATCTTTCTTGACTAAGATTTAAAAGATATGGATAAAAAGAAAATAGATAATCAACATGATGGAGATGATGGCAGATTAAGTCTCTTATACCATTATAATTCCACTTTCAAGAGTTACTAATTTAAAGCCTTAGCAATAACATACTTCTTCTGTAAATACTACAAAGAGAAGGAAAAAAGGGTTTATGTTTTATTTCAGAAGACTGAACAAAATAATTAAGGTTAAGTGAATGAGATAACTACATTATATACTATACACTGTAATGCATTATAAAAGACTACACTGTAAGACTACAATGTATAATAAAAATAGTTTCCAACTAGTTGAACATTTGTTGAAGCACCTACTCTGTATCGGCATAACATTTTCTAAAGGTAAACTAGAGAGAGTTCTCTCCCCCAAATGACCAACCATTTTTAACTAGGACCTGAGGCTCCCGCTATTCTAATGCAGGTGATTCAAGGACCACACCCTTAGCAGTAATGAATTTGAAAAAGTTTAGAGGTTGGGACAGAAAGTCGTCTCAACTGTCCACTTAAAAAATAATGATGGTCTAGATTAGGACCTGAGAATCAGAGTGGAAAGGAAAGTGAATACTTTAGCCTTTTTTTGGAGAGAGAACTTCCTGGATGTGAAGAAGAGAAGTCTGAATGGAGACCAGAAAGGTCTGGAGAAATACTTGAGAAAATTGGCAAATAAATTTATTGCTTTCAGGTATTTTATACTTTAAAGACAAAATAGAGCTTTAAAGAAAACATTTGAAATGAATTAGTTTTAAAATGTTTTCTGTATTCAGAAATTCAAAAAAGATGCTAAGAAATTTAACTTAAATAGGATTTTCTATTTCAACATTTCTATTATTCTTCATAAATGATACTCTGAACATCTCATGAGCAACTGCTTTGTTTTCACCTTATGTTATGGACACTGAATTGTCTAGTTAAGGAGATATTTGACAGTCCTAACTCTTATATTTCACTGGTAACTAAAGTCAATTTGTGGCTTACCAGAAACATGTTTAGGTCTTAATGGGATGTGTTATCAAGTCTCATTCCTGCTTCACTTTTATACTCTAGCTTACCTTTATTTTTCTTTTGTTGCTCCCATTTTGCTTGATTTTGTATACTTGAAGGTTTATTTATTTTGGGGGGAAAGCAGTATATAAGTAAAGTAAAGCAATCCACCAAAAACCAATTCACTGAATGATCTATTTACCAAGTTACTGTGGTTTTTTATCTTTTGTTTTTTAAGTTTTAGTTATCACCAAGACTTTGCTGCAGCAATTTCACCAGGGATTTGCAGTCCTGGGCCACTAAGTGTCAATTCCTTCATTAATATTTGAGATGCCTACTACTTCCAGAATGCTCAATGTTATATAAGCGAATGGATGATCTTTACTCATATTTTTCTGGATCAGGACCTGTATCTATCCCAGTCTTTGACTCTGATAGAAAAATAGCTGTGAGGAATGTTTTAAATCTGGATTAGGGCATTGGTCTGACAATTTTAGGTCTGTTGGTCATTCAGTGAAGGATCATTTACCGAATTGATTTCTGGCTAAATAATTTTCAGTAAATTTAACCACGGTTCAAGTAAACAAAGATATTTTTTTTCTACTACTTTTCTCTTTTAAGTGTAATTTCAGAATCCTTTACTTCCTGATAATTAGTTTATTAAAAAACTTTAGAATGTCACACCTAAAAGGGAACTGATCTTAAAGACCTCCTATAATATATATACTTCACATTACAGATGAGGAAATTAGGGCCTAGAAAAGTAGGATTCCGTTTTTCAAAGTAACATAGGATGCTGAATTACCCTGCTAGGAGTCTAAGAAAAATCTTAGGGCACAAGCAAAGCAAGGACATCAAATATTTTTCACAGAACTTGACATTTCATATTTTAAGGAAAACATTAAACTTATTTTCATGAGAAAAATCAGAACTTTGTTGGATTTCCTTACACCTAATTCACAGTTTAGTATTATATCTATTTTTAGCTACTTTATGGTGTCAGAGGTAGGTAGTGAGAGCTTTATATACCATAAACTTTATAGCATTAGGGATTCTTAATCTTAATAATAAACTATATTAATATCATATACTGAATAGCACTTTAAAGATGTGAAAGAGTAAGATTAGTTATCTATGCTGGGAGATGGTTGTCACCTATTAAAAACAGTTGAGGAAGATGTGGTTTGATACAATTGTTTCCACAATGCTGAAGATGTGGTTTGATACAATTGTTTCCACAATGCTGACTATGCTTTCCAGTTACAGTAGGTTACCCTCAAAGAGTTAGGACTGTCAAATATCTCCTTAGCTCTACTCTTGGATTCTTACAGTTGGCTTCCTAGTATAGGCCTTTGCCTAGCCATCAAAAATCCTACCTGGTAGATTAGTGACATAAATTTCCAGAGTTTTGGACTTCTGGTACTGATCTTTCATGCTCTCAGGGTCCACATATGCCCACAGCTGTGTTGCATTAGGTATGACAGTTAACAGTAGAGTTGAATTAGAACCTTGGTTGTTGACTCCCAATCCTTTGTTCTTTACTTATTTGAAATAATTACCAGCATTACAGTCTTGCCACAGACTGCGTGTTGACTGCTTTATTGTGAAGTCTCCCCTTATTCCTTATTAACAAAACCCTGATTTTAGCTGAAAAGCATTGTGCTTAGTGTTTTATCTTCCCCAGGCAACAAGCTTCTCTAAACCAGTGATCGTAACTTCTATTTCTTTTGTACTCTGCAGTTTCTCCATGAACATTAGTTTTTCCTCAAAGTCAGGCTTTCAAGTTCATTTCTGTAGTGAAATGTGTTCACAATTTCCTTTATGGAAAATGCCTTTAGGAAAATTTACTTGGGAAAAAATGCCTGGAACATTAAGTATTTGCCACAAATATCAACTGATAAAATGACTAAGAAAAAAAGGCTCTTTTCAGTAAGAACTATAGATATTTTTCTTTTCTTGTGGCATTATGCCATTAAAAAAATATCTTAAAAAATACATCTCAAATAGAGGAAGCAACATTTTTTTCCTAAGTCACTTTTAATTGTTCTTTCTTTGCATCTTTCCTTTTCTTTGCTTTTTTGGCCTGAACGCAGCAGACATTCATTGACCTTTTCTTGTAAACTTCCTGGTTGAAAAAAATAAACTTAATTGTTATATTTATGCTTAAACATTTTGTTCTCTACCATTCACAAAAATAAATCCTTTCCAAATTAGATTATCATATATTTCAAAATAATCTTTGCCATTAACAATTCATTTTGAAACCTTCATATATCGCTAACAAAAATGTGAATACTTTTTACCTTTTTACCTAAGTATCATATTTAGGAAAATTAAATTAACCCTATTTTATATTTACCAAAGTCTGCCTAGCTCAATCTTACTTTCTATTATTCTGACACTCAAAAACAAAATAAAATGAAAACAATGATAAACATTAGGTTCAACTAGTTCTTTATAATGTGATGGAGAAGTCTGTAAGAAATATATTTACCTTATAGCCTTTTCAAAGGGGTTTCACTGACTAAAATAGTTAAAAGAATTTCAGTAAGAAGGTAGCCAGCCAGTATATCACGTGATTATAAACAGCACTATGGTTCATTTTGTTCCATGAACTCTATCATCCTTAAAATCATGATTTTTATAGAAGCCAGTAGGAAGTGTTTGGTATCTAAGGATCAGTAGATATTAACGAGTAGATGATTTTGCAAATCTCTTACCACATTTGTAGATTGAAATAAATAAAATTGATAATGGATAGATTAAAGGCTCCCCCCCACCCCAATTTCTTGTGTCAACCCTATCTTATTTAATTAAGGACTTCTCTTTTTAATTTTTTTAAAGTTAATCATTAGATTTTTGTCCTTTAGTTAATGATGAATTTACTACATTTCAATAAATATGAACTCTCATACCTCTCATCTTACTATACTACACACAAAATTAGTCAATACTTTCAACAAATGTTTGCTGCTAATAAATATATATATAATCACTGTCTTAAGCTCAGAAATACCTTGAGTCAAAAATGATTAACATATAAAATAACCATGGTTCTCTACTGCAGATATTATCTTCTAACAGAAATTACCATTTCCTAAATTTCATCTGTAAAATATAGAGCTTTGGAATACCATTGCTGCAATTTTTTGAAATACCTTGAACGGTATTAGAACTTACAGAACTACTATTGGTTGTTTTTTTTGTTTTGTTTTGTTTTGTTTGGTAAGTTTTAAGAGAAAAAAGAAAAATATGATGGAGAAAATTATATTTTCCAATGCAAATGTTTTATTAGGAGAGTGATTAAGAATACTAATGAATTTACAAATACAGCATTTCATTTGCTATCAAACACCAAAAATAAATATATGAAACTTGGAAAACTGTAGCAGTAACACTTAAAATCATTATGTAAAATCTCCATGCATTTGGAAAACTGAATGCTTAGCTTTATTGGATTACAAGGGGTAGATGCAATTATTTTTTAAATAGGAAATTGTTTTTCACACTATATATGTAATACAAGCACATTTTAGAAATTATGAAACATGCAAGAACATAGGAAAAAAAAGATCCACTGTACCACCAATCATTATATCCATTATTAAAATTTTGGTACATTTCCTTTCAGTCTTTCAATATGCATAGTTTTGTTTTTCAATATACGTACAGCCATCATACCATTTATACAATTTGTATAGAGGCAGACCTATTGTAAACATATACAGATCATCACTGCTTGGTAACGGTGTCTTTATCCCAAATTATATTTTATATCTTCTACAAAATTTAAGCCAATCAAAGTTATTACACATGACAGTTACTCTACCAAAAATATGTAATCTTTGTTCATTTTCATAGAAAATTGTAAGTATATACATTTCTAATTAACTATATGCTTATACATATTGATCATACAATAAAAAAGTATATGGTTCTTCAACTACATGCATCTCTAATTAATTAACTAAACGTTGTTTTGATTACTCACCTTTAATTGTTGTTCTCTAAAAGTATCCTGAAATGAATTCAACTTGCTATTATTTTTTAACCGAGAGAAATACTCTCAAAATTGCTAATATTTTCCCTTAGTAGTCTGCTGAAATGTTGGCAGCTTAACACATTCTGGACTTAGTAATTCATCATATTTCCTTGATTGGAATTGATCTCTCAACAAGACAATATGCTTTGGAAAACACTGATTATGTTTAATAAAAAGTGAATGGATGTCAAAGAACATTCTGTTCTGCCTAATAAGGCTTTATAGACTAAGTCTAATTATCACTGATAAAAAACTAAAAGTCCTTTATGTATTGGACAGCAATTAGCTTTCCTCTCAGAATAAAATTCTATTGAACTTAAAAACATAAAGATATCTTTGGCATATTTAAATGAAACAAGTAAGGTTATGATAACATGAATCAAAAGATTTAAAAAATGAGAATTTTTAAATAAAATTATTATTGCCTTCTAATATGTTTTGTGACTTAAAAACTGATCTAGTATATATGGAGTGTGTAAAATAACACTGTGGTTCACTAAAATTCCAAGAATCTGTTTGGTGACAAATTTAGTCCAAGTTAGACACATTTTTAAGTTTAAAAAAGAAAAATCCTAGAATATATTTCCATAAATAAGTTAAACCTGAGATGAATATATTTTGGCATTTTAGAATTACTAGTAAAGAAACAAGTGGATGTGGACATAAAAAGTCATGGACAACAATGGAAAATAGGTTACACAATGAATGCAAAAGAACACTTGTTAGAAATTTTGAGTTCAATTACGTCTCCGCCTGGTTGAGGTTGTGTAATCTTGGAAAACTCCCTTCATCTTTGAGCTCTCAAAATGAACTTCTTGCAGAATTAGGAAGGCCTTTTCTACTTCTATAACTACAAAATTAAAGGGTAAGATAGTATGGAAAAGCCTGCCTATTCAAAACAGAAAATATTAATTGCCAGAAAAAATCTTTCTGTGCATTATAATGGGCCAAAAGAGAGAAAGGTTCAATCAAGAAAGAAAATAACTTCAGTTGGTTGAGCATTTTAACCTTTTGAAACATTTTCATGCGTATGATCTCATTTTAACCTCACCATAATCCTATGAGGCAGAAGTAAAATTATGATTGTCTCTATTCTGTAGATAAAGAAACTGAAGAAAAAGTGGGCATTATTTTGTTGTTCGAAATCACAAAACTATTTCATGGGTTAACAAGAATCTAGGTCTCCTTAGTCCATAGCTATGACCTCTTTCAATGGAGCTAATAACTTAAAGGGAATAATAAGCATTATGTAGCTGAATCTAAGTAAGGAACAAAGGCAAACCATTAAAGGAAACATATAGGAAACAAAGTTTCAGTGGTAAGTTCTTTGCGCTGATTGGTGAGGTTGTGTACTTAATCCTCAAGCTCAAAGGGAGCTGTGGCCATAATTTCAGAAATGTGTATAATTATTTAAAAATTCAATTTCTGCAAAAGGCAGAAATTTCACTCATTTAATATTATGGAATTCCCCCTACCCCCATCAAAAATTATCAAACTTGTAACAATGAACCATGTAGTATGGCATAATCAAATGGACAAGATCCTTCCAAAAACGAAGGCATATTTATCCTCTCTTGGGCTGACTTATAACAACATGTTTTTTCCTATTCAAATTAATTTTCAAAAAACTGTTTACCTTTCAGGGAACTAAGGTTTTTCTATATTTCTCATGAACATACAGATACTTTTATACCTGTATAAACTATAAAATTAATGACAGAACTAACAAACAGGAAAAAGTTTACTTAAGAAATTTGAAAAAAATGTCAAAGCTCCTTGTTACTGAAATATAGTAAATTGAGGTCTTGTGAGTGTTTACCACAAAGTTATATGTATAGCTATACGAATTAACTAACAAAAGGCAATGCTCTAGAGTGTAGTGAAATTTACTTCATTTAGGTTATGTTACTACTTTTTGGTTCAAAGACTGTACTTTTCAAAAAGTGGATACCTGCGGTCCATCTCTGGCTTCATAGAAGTCACCCACTCTTATTTTTGCACTGAAGCTGAAATTGTCCCTTGAGATATCCATTATTCCATTTCTGCTGAGATACTGAAAAAATCACATATTTTTCCACTTCAGGTTTTAATAATTACAACCCAGCTCTGATGTATAGCTATCTTCAGGACACTACTGTTTTGCATAGTCTATCAAGGGGCTATGGATTTACAGGAGATCAATTTAGGTTAAGCACATTCATTAGTCCCATACAAGAGAATATTTTGTATCAAGGAACTTTATCTGAGAAAGGAGTGTACTTTTTTTTCCATAACCATGCTTAATAGGCACCAAATGTGTGTTATTTGGTGAAAAGTATGTACCTTTATTACTTCAGGGTACTGCCTAAGTTTCTTTCCACATGGAGCATAATATGCTACTTCTCCTTGAAGGCGCCCTCCAAAGTTTCTTATTCTTGTCTCTCTCTGCCAGCTACACATAATAGAAATGAGGGTTATCACATACTTAATTTTAAGAAAGCTTTTAAAAATAAAAATTAAAAAAAGTTTAAGAACACATGCTCTTTAGAAAACATGAAAAATACAAAGAAAACAAATATAAACAGCCAGTCATGCAATTCAGATACATTTACTATTAAAATAATTTAGATATTTTTGCTAAGTAATTCAACTAAAAATTAATCAAAGACTCAATTTACAAATATTAAACTCCATTAATTTTTTAAGAGATCATACTGGCATTATGTTGGGTATTCGGACATGTTCAGTAACATGTGTCAATGTGTACTGATTTTTCACACCTGAAAAGCTTTAAATGAGAAGAGCACAGTAAACCTGGCTGTCTGCTCTTTGGGGATCATGAAAATTCTCAGTTCCTATTCAAGCATTTTAGCCAAACTCTGCTCAAGTCCCTCAGTTTCACCCACAGTGGCTTTCACCTTCCTTTAAATCTATCTTCACAAAAACCTCTGACACTCTTAACTGTGTCTCTGCTCTTTGCCAAATGATTTGCTCTTGTGACTTTTTCAGTCATATTCCCACCTGGATGCATATGTTCCCATCTGTCATACCTAAAACCCAGAAGTTAGTCTTAATTTTTTTCTGGTATATCAACTTCAGATATATCAGCTTTGCTCCTCTGCTCTAACAAATACTGTGTAGTATATTCACTTCTCTTATTAATAGTAGAGAATGAGAAATCAAACATGCTTAAATATATGGGGGAAAGTATAAAGATATATCTTATTTTGCATACCCATATTCCAAAGGAATACGCAGTTCACGTTCATCTGTTACTCTTCTTCTTTTGGAAGTGCCTTCAAGAAAATTCAACCAGTTAACATAAAAGATTAGTTTACATACATGAAAAATTTTTGATAGTTTCGAAACTTTTCTTTGAATAATAATATATCTTAATGACTTGAATTATTTAGTGTATTTCTGCAACTTGTGCATTATTTTTAGATTCTTTTCAACAAAACACATTGCATATAAAGTAAAGGGTGTTTTTCTTTTTTTTTTGGTCTGCATGACAGAATAACTAGTATTTCTCTCTAATGAAAAGACAATGCAAGGTAAAAATATACAGCTTTCCCCTCATTTTGTTATTAATGAAATGGCTAAAGAAGTAGGAGGAAAATAGCAGAGGTTTCAGAAAACTATGTACAGTTGTTTTCCTTGAAAATATGAGTTTTCAGATGCTGAAAAATTTCAACATCTGGATCATACATTTTAAAATAATATAACTTCTATAGCCATATGAATCTATAGTCAAAAACACTTTTAATTAATCTAGAGTACAAAGAATAGGATTATGATTATACGGAAAAATTTTCATAGATAATGATCAAGCTTCACCAATACAAATGTACACATCTTATATTAGTAGGATATCATATTGGTTTGTGGCAAATGAAAACAAAACTAGAAAATTTCAAAAAACAGTGAAATATGTAAAACAATACAATATTTTACTATACACATCTATATTTTCTTAGTTATTGAATGAGAATAGAGATTAATTTGGGAGTATTAATGTAAACCTTTTAATGAAGACCTCTGAAAGTTTATAAAAGGTCAAATAGAAAAAAAAGATATGGCATGTTAAGGGAATAATAATGCTAACTCACTAATACAAATGACATCGGCTATGTGTTGGGCAGATATGCAATTGTACCTTAAGTAACCAAGTGAGCTCATTTTTATAAATTACAAAAAAAGTCCACTGTCAAACTCTAAATTCTAGAAGCATAAACTGAACACAAAAACAGGAAAGTATGCAAACTCAAAAGCTGCCATCAATCAGGTTCTTAAATTGGAAGCACAGAGAATAAAAATGGTAATGAGTCATATCCTTTGAAAATACACGCTGACCTTTCTTAGCCAACCTAAAATCTAGCCCTTGATTCCAATGAGATCATCCCCAGAACACTGTATAAATAAGAATTCTTGTTATGGTTTGACTTCTACTTCACAATAATAAAAATAAAGTGTAGGTACCAGAGTGTGGACTTGAAGTAAGTGTGGAAGAAGGTGTGCCAAGGAAAGCAGGTGACTGGGATTCAGAACATAAGGCAGCAGGAGCAGAGCCTGGGGCTTTTGCTATGTGGAGGTTACGAGGTGTTGAGTGAGCTGTGAGACTGATGGAAGGGCTTTTGACAGAGGAAGTTGTTTTATTCAGTTTCATTGAAGTTTTCTCTCCTTCAGTATCACTATCTGATTCATCTTGGTCTTTATCATCATCATCATCCTCTTCTGATCCTTCTGTATCTGATTCTGAATTACTATCTGATTCTGGGAAGTAAAAGAAGCATTTGTATATTATAACTAGATAATCACCAACAGTTTGCAGTTTGTATCTAAATGGAATAGTTCAGGAATCGGCATCTGTGACTGAGAACTCAAGTGAGCAACTCTTCTGAAGAGTAAATGTAAAAATTACTATCTTAAAAGCTATCTGAGTACAATGTATGCAGGCCATAAATCCTCAAAATTCTTCGTTAAAAGTAACTGTTTTACTCAAATCATAAAACTTAAATCATAAAACAGTTCTTCTCAAATGACAGTATTCACATGATGAGTTTCTGCTTAGTGGTTTCAAAAGCACTTTTAATTTAATAAAGAAGCCAAAGTATAGAGGAAACAGAATTGATTATTTAAATTAATAGATTCTAGTAGCTTAAGAAGTATACTAGGTTCAGTATGAGGAAGAGAACTCTGGAACTATCATTATCCTTTCTTCTGGGCTTTGAGGCCAAAGAAAACAATTTTTGCAGGGAGATGCTTGGCTTTGGGGGTTACAGTTATTCTATTTAGCTGCAAGATTTCATCAAGCTTCTCAGGCTTTACAAAAGACTAGGATTACAGAAATAACTGTGGGGAATAATTTAATGATTTAATAATTTAAGTTCATGCTAGCAATGTAGTCCTATAAATGCATCCATTCCTATAGATATGTAAAATCTATTTCTGGATTAAACTTGATAACAAAGGACTAATACTTGGACTGTATCTTAATCGTTCCCAGAACAACAGCTTCTGTGGAATTGTTTTTTGTGTAGTACTAGCTGTCTACACTGAAGTTCATTATAAAAATTATCTTTGAAAGTTATTAATATTGATATCCATTATCTATCATGCAAAGTTGTGTTTATGGGAACCCTAGGAAAAATATTATCAGGAAAAGCTGTTCTTACCCTGAGCAAGTAGGTTGTTTTTACCTTATAGACACTTTTTAAATTGTATAATTGACTATATTTTCCTCTTCCTATTGGTAGATAGAAAATTTACAATTGGATTTGTGGCTGACTAGGAACAAATCCAAAAACTTTCATAATATGTATTTCATCTTTGTATTTAAAATTTAAGCTACCTTATATTTTATGTTTTCAATCTTCTGTGGAACAAGAAGGAGAGTTAAGAGGAAATAAAACAAAAAGAAATTAAAAAGAAAACTAGAAAGTAAATCAAAATAAAATCAGGGGGTACTCTATATATGTTATTAAATAAATTCTGTGTTGCTAAAAAATATTCATAGGGATATAGGTTTTTGGTATTTTCTGAATGACTGTGACTACAATTTTACCTTTATTCAAAATATCTAGTGACACAATATAACAAGCAGCAGAAGAGATGAAAAAGAAAGGACAAATGAGTGGTCATGAATTAAATGAAAATTAAGCAAGTTCCTGAATTTCTTAATTCATGAATTATTTATATTCAATTTAAAGTTATTTGTTTAATGTTAAATGAATAACAGAGCTGAGAACTTAATTTAGGATTTCCAATTTCAATTATTCCTGTATTTTACCACTCATTATAGAAAGGCACATAGCTGTGTGAAACACAGTGAATGACAATGATTTTCAGTCTGTGAATTAAGAACCTCTTTAAAATGTTTTGGTTCACATAGCATTTAGAGAAATACTTTAAACTTAAAAATAGAAAATAACCTGATTGGCTGTCATCAGATTCATCATCTTCATCATCTTCCTCATCTTCTTCCTCATCATCTTCCTCTTCATCCTCATTTGAATCTTCAGAATCTTTGCTGCTAGGAATGTCTGAATCTGTTCCTCTGAACTGTTCCACTAAAGATTTTGCAGGATGAGAGTGATGCTGTGTTTTTACTGTGTTCACATTATTGCTCACTGCTTTTTCCTTCCCCTGACTATGCAGTATGGGAGAGGCAGAGGGCATGACAGTTGTCGGATTGCCAGGGGTTCTTCTCCCACTTGTACTCAGATTTACAGGTGAGGAAAAAGGGGTGCTACTTGAAGTAGCAATGTTTTCATTAATCTTACTCTGCATTTTAGTTTTGGTAGTAAGTGCCAGAGGAGCTTCTTGAATGACACTTTGAATAACTCCATTTGGTTGATGATTACCTAAAAGTGCATTTGTCAAGAAAGGATTAGGGTGGTTGTTTTCTAATGTTTGTTTTGGATGTGCTGGTGAACTAGAGGTTGCTTTTGGATTTGACAAAGCTGCAATAACCTTCTTCAGGCTCTTAGATGACTCCTGTTTCTTTAACTGAGCTGGGAATGTCTGTTTATATTGTTCCTGTTGAAACGTAAGTTAAAAAAAAAACAAAACAATAATGTACCATAAGAACAAAAATTACTTTTTTTTGCTTTCTGTATCTGACAACAGCTACTCATATACAAATTTAAATCATGATATACAAGTGCTATAAAAGTAGTGGCAATAATGACTAGTTGGTTCCTGAACCTTGCTAGACATAATATATTTAAAAATTCAATTAGTCTTTCTGCTTCAAAACATGTTTCCTGACTGCCCACCTCTTATTACTACAGCTCCCGTTTTTCTCAATAACCCAAACTTGAAACTCTCAAAACATCTTTTACTTTTCTTTTTTCCAAGTCAGCCATATTACCATGTGGTTTGTATTCTCTCATTGAAATATTGCTCAAATTTAAGCTATACTATCACTTCTTCCTAACCAACTCCCAATATATGCTATATGCCAATGTCAATTTTCTCATCATATAAGCTGTATTTTACTATATTAGCTCTTTGGTCAAAACCTTTAGTGCCTCTTCCATCATTGCTCACTTTATAAACCCTAAATAGTTAAATCTGATACTCAAGTTACTTTTTACTCCCTTTGTTGTCCAAGTGGACTATTTGCCATGCCCTGTGCATGTCATACTTTCACCACCTCCACGTTTTGCTATCACCATTTCCTTTGCATGAATTATCTTCCTCTAATAAACTTCAAGCAGATGAAATCCTATTCATTATTCAAAATCCAACCCAAGAAGCTTTCCATGTTTGTCCCAGCCCAAAGCACTCATTGTCTCTATCCTTGAGCTCCTTTATACCTCCTTTTATTCTATCCTGTATTACCTACAGTAATCATGATTTGAGGTTAGTGGGAAGGCTGGCTCAACATTCTGTGGGATATACTTTTGAGTGTCTTCAGCACATTAGCATTGGAAAGAGTTTAGAAAACAGTTTAGAAAAATTATACTTTTCTTGGGAAAAATTATTTTGTAAACCATTAAGCCATAAAATTTACATATGTAAATAAGAAACAAAAAATTATTTGGCTATCAGAATCTTCATGAAAAGAATAACATCATATGAATTTCATTAAATTTGTATAATTAAAATATTAAAAAACAAACTGAAGTAGGATGATTAAAATACCAAGTTAATAGAAATAGAGTTGAATTTTGAAAGGTAAAATTCTGTGATGAAAATGGTTGCCTAGAAATTAAAATCAGCAGTACTGTCAGCATTGGACCCGGGCTGTTAACACTCAAGTCAGCAAAGCCTTGTGGTGGGTTATTTCACAAGTATAAATGCAGATGGAATGCCATATAGAATGACTTATTAAATATTTTAAAGCACCAGTACTAATAAGCAGTAAGAAATTCCCATATAAACTTCTTTATCTTATGTAACTTATCCTCACTGTATTTGTTTAGAAAATTAATACTTTGTAAACAGAGACTGTCACATAATATTTGTATTGATACATAAGGCAATGCCTCACAAAGAGAAACTGGTTCATTGGTATTTATTCAGTGAATAAAATATGGAATATTATACTACATAATTGTGTTTACCTTTTTAAAAGAATTTTATAGCAAAATTTTACATAAGATACTTTAATATAATTTTACTTAATATGTATATGAAACAAAAATATTTTATGTTATATATATTATGTGAGTATACATATAATGTACTTATACTTCATATTTTATATATATACTGATTTAAATGTTCAGCAGAAAAATTTAGTGTATTTTCATTTCTTAGAACAAAATTTTGTCACATAATCATTTTGTATTCTTTTTTTAATAGGTAGTAAATATTCCTTCCAAATTCATAGGATCAAAAGAGTAATGAAAATAAAAACTTTCCCTTTAGTTTTAAATTTTATATTTTAATTTTCTGAAATTGTTTCTCACTCTATAACTCTGAAGAATCACTTCTCATATGCTGACATCTGAAGGTTTTCGAAAATAACCAACGATCACTGTATTTTATCCCAAGACTAGTATCAGTTACTCTTTTACAGCAAACATGCTATCTTTTTTGATATTAGGGGTGTACATAAAGTAGGAGGGGAGAAAAAAGAGACCTGTATAGCAGCAAATGTCCTGCTACTTTAAGATATCCCCTTGGGTGACAGGAGTATGAGAAGAGAGAGGCTCGAAGCTTTGTCCTACCTCCAAGCTCTTGCTCCCCTAGTTCTTACCTGAGTCTCTGTAAGGCCACAAAAAATCCTCTAGGCAAAACTTGATAAAGATTTTTCACTCCTGGTCTTTATGTACGATTAATGTATATTGATTTAAATTAAATGTCTACAGTATAAGGGTACGAAAGGATCCAATGATTAAATAACACTGAAGGAAATCATAGACTAGTGTGGGAGCCAGATACATAGCAGGAAGCATGAAACAATTGAGACTATAGTAAGAAATCAAGCAAAATTCTATGTTAGACTGTTGCAAAAAGAAAGAGAACTGATGTAAGAGAAATATTTCTAAAAATACCCTTTAACTCAATAGTAGATACCAATAAAAAGTAGATAAAGTCATTGAGAGTTGAGTCTACTGTGAATGCCCATTCACATAAAATATTTCCCATTAACAACCATTATCATTTCAGAAACACCAAATTATTTCATCTTAATCATGGGCTTTGAAATCAGAATGATCTTGGTTTAACACCTGTCTGCTCTTAACTTGTTATATGATGTTGAAAAGTGACTTAACCTCTCTGAGCCTTAGTTTCTTTACCTCACACAATTTTGTAAGGATTACATAAGATCATATGTGTAGAAATCCTAGCTTGGCTACATTTAAATAAGCAAGTGTTTAATAAATGACTTTCTAATAGGCAGTCATATGAAAGTCTTTAAATAAGAATTAAGAAACTCCTTGAAAAAATTAAGAAAACTTTCATAATGCAAGTAACTCGATGTGGCTCTGTAAATTCATTTACCTTAAAGTGGAATATATATTAATGAAAAATTAAAATAACCCAGTGTGATTTTTAATTTGCTTAATTCCTCAAGGAGAGTCAATAATGTGATGCCAATAACAATAACTCCTTATGATTGGCCCATGCATTACAAGTTCTCATATGTGTGATATTATGATGCCACTGGTCCTTCCATTTAGATCAGTGGTTCTCAAATTTGGCTGCACATTTGAGTCACTTGGGAGGGTTTTTAGATGTGTAATACCTCAGTCTCAACACAAGAGATCCTGATTTTAAATTGTTCTGAGGTGGTTAGGTCATTTTTAAAGTTTCCCAGGTGATTCTAATGTACACTTAGGCTTGAGAACTACTCATTTAGATTCTCAAAAGAGCCTGATTTGCTCATTTTTCTTTGTCCTTTTTCTGAAATTCTTCACTGTAAAATAAGAGTCAATGGACAAGGACATTGCGACTTTTTGAGAAAGAAAGGCAGCATATCACAGTGATTAAGAACAAGGATTCTAGTACCACACTGCCTAGGTTTGAATTCTAGCTCCGTCACCAACTAGCAGTGTGATCTTGGGAGAGTTACGTAAGTCTTATGAATCTCAATTTGATCATCTGAAAATGGACATAATATTATTAGTGGCACTTACAGATGTTAGTATCCAATGAGTAAATGCATGTTCAGCACTTAAAACAATGAATGGCTGGCAAAACAGTAAGTGCTCTACAGGTCTTTTCCAATGATTAGGATGCCTACTGATAATTTGTATAACCAAAAGACAGGAGACTGTGTTCAAAGATAATATTTTTTCTCTAGTTTGGGTGAGTTCTAGAATAAAAAGCACTGGTCATTTAATTACTAGAATTCTTCTGGACATATGACTGTAGACTATATAATATTATAATATAAAACTAACAGCAAGAAAATAAAGATGAAAAAAATTCTCTGATGAGTGGTTCTGGTGTTTATAGAAGTAACGTTACTAAAAATATTTTGTATTTTGTATAATTAATTAAGAATGGTAAAGGAAAAGCATTCTTTATAAAGGAGTTTTATACTTAAAATTGACAAATTATAGGACTACAGAGGTAAATGACTCAAGAGTTCATTTCTTTAAAAAAAGAATATACTAATATTAGAAAAAAAGGACATTGATTTTAAACAAAATTGTAAAGTATGTCCAATACAAACATATTTCTCTCCTTACTGCTAAATCATTAAACCTGGGGAAAAATGACAAGATTGTGTTGCCAAAAATACATTCAACAGGTGTGTATGTAAATATAAAATCACAGAAATTTAGTTTTCTGATGTGTATATTCTATTCCTGGTGACTAAGAAAGTATAACAATAAGAGTAGAATTCAGTTTAAACTTGTATAAGACTATATAAAAGCTGTTTTTCTAATAGTAAAATTCTTCTACAAATAATTTTTAACTCACCCGTTTGGAACGCAATTCACTGGTCAAAGGACTAGATTCTTCAGAGGTATTTTTATTCCCTGCTTTAAGTACATCAGGAGAAGGAACTATGAGTTTCATGTAAATTTCCTTTTTGGCTTGATTTACCAAAGATAAAGGTTTCACATTGGACACCAATCCCGTAGACTGTATTACACTTGTGTGTTTGTTCACAGATTCCTCCTTTGCCTGAGAGCTTTGGAAAATAAATGGAAGCTGCTGTGACAAAACCTGAGGCTGCTTCTGCTGGGATTGGAATGATGAGTGAGTCTGGGATTCAGACACAAGAGGTAATGGCTGGTGTATTCTTTTTTCCTGGGCTTTTTCAGTTGCTTTCTGTCCTTCTGCTTTTGGGTCTGAAACACCATGTAATAGCACCTGTAAATACAAATTAAAAGGCAACTTCTTAACGTCTATTAAAACAAAGAGCATCAAGCAGTAAAACATGGAGGAAAAAAAGGGTACTTAAAAAAGTGTTCCTAATGACTTATGATAGATATATAAAACTCACTAAAAAATACACAAAATGTTCCTTTAAAAATGTTTCACCACCTCCTTTTTTTTTCTTATGCAAAAGGAAGAACTAAAGGCAATGATTAACTTTAAACTTTATAGACTTTGAGAGTTAAGATAAGACAGTTAATTTCTAAATATGAATAATGTGTAGATATTGCCAATGAAATGATTTGTACCTACCTGGTTGTTACTTTTATGTTGTGCTTCACTCTCTGAATCAGAATCATCATCTTCACTTTCTTCAATACTTTGATCTTCTTCTTCTTCATCTTCCTCTAGATCATCTGAATCACTACTACTAATGCCTTCACTTGATGTGTCTGATGATGTGCCTGAATCACTATCACTGTTGCTAGAACTTTCCATAGCTTTCTTCCTTGGTTTCTGGATAAAGACAAGATTTTTAACAAGACTTCTATTTTTGGAAAAAATTCAAGTTTCAGTAAGAGGTATGCTCTTTTAATTTTTAAATGATATTTTCAATCTCAAAACATTTTTCTAAAATGTCATTTTAGAAAAAAGTAAAAAGTCACATGTTTTAAGGGTATTTATTCAACCAACTGATCAAATTAACTTATCTGAAAGGAATTCTCCAGTAAAAAGTATAAACTCTGTCAATACGCTATACAATATTCTGTATAGAATATTGAAAACATCAATATAGTGTGTATATATGTACATATATACACACTCATATGACTGCCATGCTTCAAAATGTAGGTCAGATTAAAAAGAGCAATTTATGATAAGGGTTACATACACTGATGTTCTACATTTAGCTTTTAGTCTTCTTTCTTTGTGCAAATAGTGCGTCAGTAGCCAAACACAGCTTTCTAGGTGCTGGACTCCAATGAAGTCTAAGATGAGTCTCTGCCTTCAAGAAACTTACATTCTAGTGGTGGTGGTGGTGGACTAGACAGAGATTAATTTCAAAGAAAATAATCCCATATAGTAAAAAGTACTGGAGAGAAGATAAAATAGGTAGAAAAAGGCTTAAGGGGCTGCTTTAATTAGGGTCAAGGAATTTAAGTTTTTTAATATTTCCAAATCAAAAAGATAGAAAAATATGATAAAGAAGGAGATTAATTTCTGGAACATTTAAAATCCTATAGGACAATGAAAATCCAAAGCTGGAAAGGGACATTTGGTCGCATAAAAGGAAAGTTGTGTGCTTAAAGGACAGACAATGGTAGTGGATAAAAAGATGAAAAATAATGAGATGAATTATAACTAATAACTATATAACAATGAAAAAGTTAAAACTCTGCCAATAGGAAGACTAAAAAGGAGAAATGTCAAAACGACAGAGCAACAAGATTGAGTACAATCCCAAGTTACTTAGGAACATTTCTATAGTGTTTGCTGGTAGATAAAATAGAGAACAAGATACAGAAAAATCAGCAATAAATTACAAAAGCAGCAAATTAGAAAAGTTGTGGCCTTAATAGAAATACAGCCTTTCATAACTACTGGGTTTGGGGAATAAAAGACAGTAATACACCTCTACAACAGGATGCCAGGTTGAAGCTGTAGTTACAGATTGCAAATCTATACTCTTTCCTTTGTGTCTTCTAAAGTTTGATTTAAATCATATAAAATACATGAGTGAGGAGAGTCACTCCTGTTATATTCTGCTTGCCATGGTACTGTGTTAACTGCTCCAAACTAGCAACTGTAATGCTTCCTCCACAGACACACCCTTCAATAAGCTAATATTTCCATCATTCCCTGACCTATCTTCTTCCCTCACAGTAAAGCAGAAAGTGAATTGGAATAAATGAAATCAAAGGATGAGAAAGACCAAAGTAGAGATTAAAGGGAAACAATAGTAATATAATAACATTAAGCCTATCATTTATTTGGCAGAGAAACCGCTCCTTCTTTGCAACCAAAATCTGCTGTGAGTTTTCTAAGCATGTATAGCAAGACTATGAAAGTCATAAGGAATCTAAACTGAAGTTATCACTTTCGGATTTAGTAGAGGCTAAGTAAGGAAGGGAATGAGGGAGCTACTGTGATTTGGCAGAAAAAAATAAACTATTTCAATGTCCAAGTAATCTGTGTAGTTTTAATTTAAAGGCAGCATGACAGATGGGTCCTACACTCCCCTAGAGTGGGTCTAGAGGTGCGGGTTCTAAAGCTTTAGGGAGCATAATATTCACCGCAGAAGTTGCTGCAACCAGCAGATTCCTGGGTCCCAATTCCAAACAAGGCACAGGGATCTGTATGAAACAAGCCCTTAACATGATTCTGATGCAGGTGGTCTTTGCAGAGCATACTCTGACAGTGTGCAAAGGGTTTGTGTTTTATAAGGTAACAAATTTAGTACCCATGTTAAAACAAAAGTAGACATGAGTAGACAAGTCCAGGTATTAGAGAAAAAGAGAAAAATGAGTTTCAATATCACCAATTTCATCTCTTTGGTCCCTATTAACGTGTGCGGGGGGTGAGGGTGGTCCTTTTGCCTTCTCACAATTAGGTAGTCTGTCTTTTTTCTGTCATTTATACATTTTAAAAATGAGTCTTCTTAGGTTCATAAAAAAATGATCAAAGGAGAGTTTATTAATAATAAACTCTACCTCCCCAACCAATCTGGGAAAGCTTTTCAGAACCCTCTCCTTGAACTTTCATTTCACTGTATATTTCTTTCTTTCAATAGCAAAACAAATACATATTCAAGGCTATTATGTACCAGGCACAGTTGCTCTAGTCTCTGGGGATACAAGGGTGTGATAAACCAACAGCAACTCTGCTCTCATGGGAACAGGGAGAAGAGAATCAACAAACAATATAAATAAGGGTTTTTGAGTGATAAATACCATGACTAAAACAGGATAATTGAGTAGACAGTGTGTGCTGGATGAAGATTTAGATATAGTTGTCAGGTAAGACTCTTCTGAGCTGAGACCCAAGTGGAGAGCAAGAGCCAGTCATGGAAATATAAAAGGGCCTTTCGAGACAGGGGAAACAGCAAAGGCAAAAGCCATGAGCTGGAAACAAGTTTGACATGTTCAAAGAATGGAAAAGTCAGCTAGACCTGCTACAGCACAGAAACCTGGGAGAGAACAGTAGGAAATAAGGCTGGAAGGACCGGCAGGGGTGAGACCACACATGGTCTTATAGGCCATGGCAAGGATTTTATTCTTGGTGGGATAGGAAACTATTAGACAGAGTGATAACATAGGATGTTCTAAAATGATAAAAAACCACTTATGTTTTTAAAAGACTGTTACGGCTGCTGCGGTAACAATAATTTGTATGGCAGCAGGAGTGGAACTTAACCTTGAATTGTCTTATTTTTTTCTCAACAGGCTGTATGTTAGTATATTTTAGTTTGTGTTGACTTACTTTAATTGCTTAATTTAAAATACTTATATTTATTCTAAATATACATGTAGACTATGTGAGGGAACTGGACTTAATCAATGATTTTCAATGAGTACTACTGAGATAAGTAACCCTGCCTCCCAGGAGGGATTACCAAAATCAGCTGAAGAACATTTTTCAAACTACACATGAAAAGGGCTGATGAAGTAATTTTTTTTTTAAGTTTTTAAAACTGAAAAACATTGGGTAAAAAAAGTATAGGATTTTCTTCTTCAGTTTCAACTCCCTTCATCTTCATTTAACAACCTACTAACACAAATTCATCCCAGACCATGAATTATCCAAAGACACTCTTCTGAAATCTTAAATTCTAGTATCCCTCACATTGATAGTCAATCTCTCTCTAGTGTTACTTCTATGTAGATGTAAATCAACACCCCTATGGTACCCGGAATTTCTTTCTTTATATCATTAAAGAGATACCTCTGCAAGTTTTTAATACCTGCTCCTGGAAATATTTTCTACTTTAAAAGCACCAATTTTGTTTAGGAATGTCAATACTGATTCCTTACTAGAACTAAGGACATGATCTGTTTCATATCCATTCCTCCAAAGTCTTGCCTTGTACCTTACGGAGGCACTAGAGGTACTAGATGTTACTAGATTTAGCACTACTTCTAAGAGGTAGGATAGCGTAAGGTTTAAAAACATGGACGCTTAACTTTTAGAAATACATATAGATATAAATATATTCCATGATACAATGTCTACGACCTGCTTCAAAGTACCATGGGAGCAAGGAATGGGTGGTGTTTTCAGACAGCGTCTGGCGTGCAGAGGAGCTGGAAGCAGTACAGAGACAGGCCTTTGGAGCTCATACTAATGGGAATGCCCTTGAAACAAATCATAAGGGAAAAGAGTAAAGAGCAGCTGAAGAGGAACAGGTGGAAAGTATGACCCTAAAACCTGTGTCCCTGGAAGGAAACAACCAAGAGTCTTTTATCACATTTGCTCGAGTGCTCAGTGGGGTGGCTTGAAGAGGAAAGAAATGTTTGTCTTGGGGCCTAAATAGAGTCCTGTCGAGTTTTTGTGATGGGTATCATTAGGCTTTGAAGCTTCACCAGATGACCTTCCCCCAGACCCTCATATGTCTTGCTATGTGCTGGAAATCATTTATCTTCTGTTGAGAGGGAATTGAAAGATCTAGAGGAAGTATTTCTATAAAATATGCTGGGCAAAAGGAAAGAAACCTTTATTTGTTTAGTTGATCTTGGAAAATATATGGAGCTCAATGCTGTCTTGAGAAAGGACAAAGAAAAATTTGATAAAATAGTTCCTTGGGGTTAAAAATGGAGCCTGGGAGGCATGTTGTTCAGATTTAAAGTTCAGATCAGCGCTATTTGCAATCAGTGACTACGCATACCTTGCGCTTGCTATGGTGGGTCACAAGCTTTTCAATTCCCTTATTATTATAGCTGAGGTAATGGAGAAAGTGGTATTACAGGATCACAAACTTTTGACTCTCTCCCCCCAGAAAAATCAGGCCCTGAAAGTGGTTTTTATAAAATGTAGACAAAAAGACATTGCTCTAGTTATTATCTTTGTTTCCGAAATGTTTGCAGTTGATGCTAAGGCTTTAACTCAGAATAAACCAAGACTTCTCTCTCAAGAAGAAGTTACCAATGGGAGCAGACCAAATTCATCGATACAGGTGCACTTACTAGAAATTCTGGATATAATGTGTTAGTTCCTGTAGCTGGAGGTATCTCAGCTTACTTGGTTGGATGAATGAAATCTGGACACAGTGGTGAACTATATTTAGTAAAGCTGAAATGTCACAGCTTCCCTGGCATGATGTGGAAGAGGAAATCCAAAGGCTTAGAGTGACCAGAATATTGCAGTGAATTTACCATGTGCAATCTGCATACCCACCCTACTCCTGATACTGCTTCTACAGCAGACAAGGTCTAGTCAGGAGGCAGAAACCACATTATCAATTTGAACAGGGAAATTTTGTCATAAAGAAGCAACAACTAGTAACAGAATATGAACTACTAAGAGGGAAAGAGACCTGTAAAGAATACCGGAATAGCCGATGTAGGGAAGAGCCACTTCCTGTACGGCTGAGGTAGAGTACTAAAATAAACTTGGAAGAGGGTCTTTCTTCTCCAACCCCTCATTCACCCAAGGCTGAGCTTCAGACTTTGTTGGAAAGGATGTGGCTGCTGCCCACTGGATGGCAGAGAAGCTCACTGAGGTATCACAGATCAAGGCTGGTACACAGGAGACACCACCTGCTGGAGTGCCAGAAAAACTTGCTGGGAATCTGCTATCAGGGGTGACAGTAAAATTAGCTAGAAAGCCAACCACTGGCATCCCAGCAAAACTCACTAAGAAGCTGCCTGCTGGGATGTCAGTGAAACTCACTAGACGGTATACACTACTGGGTCTCCTGAACACAACTGGCAGAGTAGCCGCCAGCTGGTGAGGAAGCCATCCACTGGCAGCCACAGCATAAGACCAAGAAGAAAACACTTGAACCAGGAACAGAAGCCTTTTCCTCTTCCAGTGTGTCTCCAGGACCCTCTATTGACAAGGTCTAACATAGTGCCAACTGGCAAAGGAGAAAAGGAGAATTCAGCTGGGGTTATGATGAAATATCATTGGCCATGAGATGGTAACTGTTGAAACTGAATAATGGGTACACAGGATTATTATGCTATTCTGTCTTCTGTGTATATTTGAAATTTTCCATAATGAAAAGTTTTTTGTTTTTGTTTTCCTAAAGCATGGGCTCTGGAGTCAACCTGCCTGACTTTGAATCCTGAACACTTAATGGCCAACTATCTGGGGGCTCTTTTTCCCAGTTTATAATAATAGTACCTACCTCAGTAGGGGTATAAGGAGGGTTGAAATAGATATTATATGCAAAGCAATTACAGCAGAACTGGCCTGTGTTAAGTTCTCAATAAATCTTATCTATGACTACTATTTGTATTATTTATACTGGTGCTGACAGTTTTAATTTTTTAGATGCATAGTACTAAAACCACCCCACAAAAACGAATATCTATAAAAATAGTTGATAATTCATAAAAAGTTATTCCATAGATTCAGGTGGTTTGATCTTTAGAATACTTACATCGATCTGTTATATATTTGTGCCTCAAAGAACAACTTACCTTATCTTTGATTTTGTCAGCTCTAGCATCCAAAGGCTGGGTTTTGTTTTGTTCCTGACTACATTTTCGATTTCCTCCACCTGAGCTTATACTTTTAGTTTGTCCCACAGAACTTGAAGCAGTAGTGGATAGTACAGATGTGTTGATACCAGATACAGACGATGTATTGTTTCCATTCATTGACCCATTTACACCTTGAAAGTAAAAATAAATATGTTTATGCAAGAGAATGTTATTCAGCCATAAAAAGGAAAGAAGTAATGACATATGCCACAATGTGGATGACTCTTGAAAACATTATGCTAAGTGAAAGAAGCCAGACACAAATTGTATGATTCCATCTATATGAGATATTCACAGCAGGTAAATCTATAGAGATAGAGTGCAAGCTAGTGGTTGCCAGGGACTGGGAGAGGGAATAATGGGGAGAAACTGGTTAACGGGTATGAAGTTTCCTTTTGGGGTGATGAAAAGGTTTTGAAACTAGATAGAGGTGGTGGTTGTACAACACCATGAATGCATTACATGTCACTGGATTGTTCAGTTTAAAACGGTTAAATTTACATTTATGTGAATTTCACTGCAATTAAAAAATTTTTAGAAAGATAATTAAATGCGAGTATTCCCCGTTTCGGAGCAAACTCCGCAAACACTTACTTAAGTGAAAAGAAAGGTAATAATAAACCATCTAAAGTGCTATTATAATTTGCAAATGTATTCTAACAACAGTTATCAACTATGAAATATTAATGACAATTTAAAAGAAAAAAGGCATACTAACACATTAGTTTTAATTAATTTAATGCTTAATTACAGAAAAAGTAATATATTTTACTGAGTGAACATGAAGGAGGTAATGAGATACAGAGGAAAAAGCAGCGGAGTTGGGAGTTAGAAAACCTGGGTTAAATTCTGCTATGCAATGTCAACATGTAAACTGTACTTCCCTGAATAACTTATTTAACCTTAGCTGCAAAATGACAATGCTTCCAATCTCAAAGAGTTATTATAAGGATTAAGCAAGACAATGTGAAAGTGCCTAGCACAATGCCCCACAATTGTTACTAAATCTGAACCCTATTAAAAATAGGTATTGAAATGGAAGATTTGTAGTACTTCACTTAAAGTTAACATGGATACCTTTTTCAGGACCATTTCGATGACTTTTTCCCGAAGCCCTTGAATGGAATGAAGAAGAATCATGATTCTGGGCTGGAGGAGCAAACAGTGGTGGAATTCCCAGTAATGGTGGAAAGAAGGTTGCCCCTGCACGCGTGTGAACATCCGTTGTTCGCCACCATTCTGCACCTCAAAGCCAAACACCAAACAAGCAAAAATATTTGAATTAACTTTCTAGCCGATTTCACAGTGCTTTTTATATTTTATTCCTGAAAAAAATTTCCAGTTTCATCTTGGAACAGAATTGCTGAATTACACAAAGTTCTGATCATCTTTCTAATTATAAGACAGCTGATTAGAAGTTATACACTCATCATTCTGCTCATTAAGACAGTATCCAAGGATCTTCACTTAGCAGCTTCCTTGAGTTCAAATTTATGAAGAACAAAAGTAGTCTATGGTTTTAAAAATAAAATGGGAAACCTGGAATATTAAAGAACTATTTGACTCTTTGATGACTTACATCATAATTTTTCTAAATTAGTAAAGAAACAGAATATTTAAGACTATTTTAAGCTACTATAAAACCTTAGAATTTAAGGTTATCATCTACAACTTATGTTAAGAATTTCCTTAAATTACATATAATATAAAGCTGGCTTTGATAAATCAGGTGGTTTAAATAATAATACAAAGACCACTGTCATCCAGCATATCTCAAATGCATTTATGGAAGAAAACATCCTATACCCAGACAAAACAATAGAGATAGCAAAATCAGTAAGCCTTTTTTTTTGGGGGGGGGGGGGGGAGTCTAAACAACGAAAAGTGCTTCAAAGAAGATTTTTAAAACAAGTTAAGTCACATTAAAATATAAAAGATTTATAAAGTTTCTCCCCTTAAAGTTAATGAAGAAAGCCTGAATTTTATTTATACTTCCTCTCATAAATTACAGACAACAATGTTTTATCAATGTAAAATGACTAAATGGTAGAAAATCATCAAATGCAATTTAGATATTCAAACAGTGGCTTTTAGTTAAAACTTTTAGAAAAGGAGGGAAGACAAATTTTATAGAATACATTATTTAGGGAAGGGTGAAGATTAAGAAGAAATTTGAAATAACCTAATGGACAGTCTTGTATTGCCCCATGTAAAATCTCAGAAAGAATATTTTCCAATTGGCTAACCAGCTAGATTACCAAATCAGTTATTACCTTTCAGGCTAATCTTCCAAGAGATATAGGATACTTTTCATTGACTTGATAACCACGAAAAAATTAGAGGAAAAACCCCAATAATATACTATGGGAAAAATTCAATATTGTCAGTGTACTACATTATATGATCTTTAAAGCTTTTCTAGGAATATCTCTTTATTAAAAATAGGATGTTAAGTGATGTTCACCTTCATTAGCTAAAGACAAAAGTTTAGCTTAAAAAAAAGTGAAATGTTCATGGTAACTGACATTCTGAAAGGTCTAAAAAACAGTATAAGCAGAATACTGCAAAAGCTATTCTTCTGCACTGCAGGAAGGCACTGCTAGTCAAATGACACCAATGTATATTCAGCAGTGGCTGAATGATGGGAACTGAACCAAGAATAACTATACAAAACCATAAATCATTTATCTACTGTTTAGATGAAAGAACTGCATGTAGATAGGAAGAAAAACTATGTATTTGGGGCTTGTATCAGCGCAGCTGGAATCTGTTGTTATTTATAGGTTTGAAAACTAGGTCCTACATAGCTGATAAAAAAGGAAATTTCAGTTTCCTGAAATATTCATATTATTTAAAATAGAGTCTATAATTAAAGCATTACAGTTGAACATTCAGACTTTGTAAACAACCAACAAATCGGCAGTCAAAGTGTAATAAGACTCAAATATTTTAGACATAATCAAACTCAGAAAAAACATAAAAATGTACTTAGAATGTCAATGGTAAATAAGCACACAATAGGGATCAGAAAAAAAACACAACTGGAAAACGTGTACGTTATAAATAAGGTGACACCATGAGTAAAAATACAAGCAAATAAGATAAATTAAATAAAAAGATGAAAACGGTAGCACTTCTGATCACAAGCTTCACAAATGTCTAATACTTCATGGGAAATAACAGAATTTTTGTTAAATGATGAGCTTATTTCTCTTCCAAATTTAAGAAAATAAAAAAAATTTAGTCACTCACAAACTAGCTTGTTGATAAAATGAAATATACAAAATAAGAATCACATAAACCAGCACATGATGAATTTCTAAATGTATTCAAGGGCAGTAACTGCATGGTAACAACATTAATCATATTCAACTGAAAGATTCTAATATTTCAGAGGATATACTGAATCTCAATTTGAACCTAGAAGACAGCAGAATTTAAAAATCTTTCATACCTGATAGAGCCAGATACTTCATGAAAATTCACGGTAATATAAAAATATAATGATTAAAAACTGTAAATGTTTTAAAAGAACTTACCGTGAAATACTATTTCAATATAAAAAACTTTACTATACTAATATCCATTAAGTGATTTGCATGTGTTGATTTAGTTATCTGAAATGCAGACAAATTTAGAAGTGGATAATATTTAAAAATAAACTATTTCTCATTTAAAATTCCTAGTAATTTCTTCCTGTGTGTCTTCATTTATTTAGTAGGTGATTTAAAAACTTTGGCATTTTGGTTACCCTTTTGAATAAAACTAATTATAGAAAATTTAAATTTAAGTTATACAAAATGTACAACTTAAACAAATGAGGCCTCTAAAACAAGGCATAGTCTCTGTTCACTTGGCAAAAAAGTATGCTTATACAGGCATACTTTTACCACTAAAGACTCTGTCTTGTAATTGTCTGTTTATCTATCTCCTAAAAACTATAAGCAATGTAACACATACTATGTTAGTATATTCCTCAGTGCTTGGCCTACTGCAAAGAACATAGTAGATGCTCTTATAGCATAGTAGATGCTATAATAAATGAATGGGTGAATAGGTTATGTAGGCGAGGGAAGTTATCAAATTTTTTACTATACAGTGGAAGTATCAACATTATTGAAGTTGAGATAAGTAACTCTTTACACCTTTTAACCATGTTTTCAGTGCAGAAGATATTTGATTTTAATTATACAATAATTACATTGTGGTTTAGAAATGCTCAAAAGTAATTAATACTTTATATATCAAACTATATCAAATATAATAAACTATGATAAAACAATTTTAAAAATTTAAGGTACTAGCAACTATCTATATTACAATTATCTATTTTAATTTTTTATTCAGCAATCCTATATTTCAGCAAATACCTATTGAGTACTCATCTTGCTAAGCAACCATGCTCAAAACTGACTGAAATAAATTCCTATTAGTATTTTTAAAGCAAACGTCAAGACTTAGTTTAAGACTTTGTTTTAACTTTCTAGCCACATTACTATCTCCTCTCTGAATTAAAGAAATAATATGACTCAAGAAATAGTACTTGAAATATATACTTAACCATCTTTCCATTCTACATATATAATTCAAACAGGGTACTTGTTTCCTTTTAAAGAAACACTTGGCAAGAGAAAAAACAATGATGGCTACCAATTACGTACTAATTAGGTGTGCTAACCACTGCATTCAGCACTGAACATGGCTTATCTCCTTTAATCTTCACAAGAATCCTAAGAGGCAGATACTATTATTGTTATTGTTATTGTTATTCTCATTTTTCAGATGAGAAAACTGAGGCTGAGAGGTCAGGTTACTTGTTCAATCAAGGTCGCACAGCTAAAAGGTAACAAAGCCAGATTTAAATTCAGATCTATTTGTCTCTGAATTATGCTCTAATTTTTAAACTACTTTCTGTAACAGTAAATCATGCATCCTTAACTAAAATTTATTAAGGTAAAGTTAGTCACTGGAAACACATTAAAGTTTAGACTTTCAAAATAATATAACAAGAGAAATTACAGCATGTTTGTCTAAGTTAAGCTTTAATTGGTGTCTTACTGAACTCCTGAATCCTCTAATCTGTAGAATTTGGGATAATTCTGGTCTTCCTGCCACGCAAGTGGTGCAAATCTATGGTTGTTTTAATGAAATATGAAAAAAATAGAAATTTAAGAGCCAAGCTCATCTTACTTATAAATGCAGAGAAATGAGAACTCAAAATAAAAGTATATTCATTATAAGAACAGGACTCTAGTTTTCCACTGTAAGTTAAATATTTTTTTAAAAAATCAAATAAAGCTGAGAATAATTAATCAAACTCTATACTTCCTATACATATACTTTTCTACTTCAGTAAAAAGCATGAGAAAAACCTGGCCTAATTACTCACTTTTGTGGCAGATGCCTATTTTTCTAGCTTAACACTTGAATACCTAGTCAGTTGTGCTGCCACCTAGCACACATAGTGTGTTTTATTTTTTTGCACAGGATAAAAAGGACTGAGTTAATTCTTGCACAAGAGCTTTAATATACCAGGCATAATACTATTCTTTTTGTTCAAGTTAATTACCAAACTACTGCTTGAACATTTTCAAGCTTTCCTCCTTTCCTTGAACACTGTTTGTAACAGATGTTTACCTGGAAAAGACGCTAGTTGGGGATGTGCAGCTAAGGCTGTGGGTGTACCAAGTGTCCCCAAACCACCAAATTCTGAATGCCCTGAGCTGGCTGAATGCAGACCAAAGACTGGGTAGCTGACCACTGGGAAGGCACTCGACACTGTGGACAGGTTAAACAGGTGATCCCCAGCTGCTCTGAATAAATGTCCTGGGAGGGAAAAAAACACACTTAAAGTTGTACTAGAAAAACAGATGAGATTTATCTGATTTCAGCGTTCATAGTGGGTTAAAGTTTATAATAGTTTATCTATTAAATTTTTATTATACCTTTTTTCTTTTGCATTTCTGTTCTTCAAACCGTGCAGAATGTTTCTAGAGACATGAAAGTACTCTAAAAGTAATTAAAACGAATGGTATAACCTTATTTACTTTGAATTTTGAGATTTGAGAACGATGCTTTAAGTACATAATTTTCACTAATTGTAAAGTTTGACCTGCCGAAGTGAGGCAAACTTGCCGCTAATACATGCACATTAATATGTTATCAAAATTTTTTACTCATAAGAAGGAAGATAAAAACATCTAATTAATACGAAGTTGAAAATCAATAAAATAAATCCAGAATCTGTCACCAATTCATTACTCAAACTGTCATACACTCTAGGCAAAGAGTTCCTAGTTTCCATGTGCCAGAATTGAAGCTATGGTCTCCATCCAACATCTTTTAGGTGAGGAGAGTTGATACCAAAAATGGATTATATTCTAGCCTGATAAGGCAATATATCCGACAGCATAAAGATTTAATAAATAAACTTACTAATTTATTTCTAAATGCATCCGAGGGTGGTTATCAATATAAAAATCATTTTTAAACATTGTGATAGAAAGTTCATATTCAATCCAAATGTGTGGTTTTTCAATCTCTACGTTTACTCTAAAGAGAATCTAGTACTAAGTGTCATAACCCCAAGTTGCAGTGTTATACCATCAAAAACACAACTTATTTTTCATAGTTTGTAGGGATTTGGCAGAAGATTTGTTAATACTTGGAAATCTTCCTTTTACTTCCGGGAAATAATTAAGTTTCCCTGGCTTGATACTGTGAAAACAGAATATCAAAACCCACACTCCAGGCTATCTTAAGAATTTACTGCATGAAAGCTATGGTGCTCTGTGTTAAAATAAATATAAGGCTTCTGTATTATCCTGTTTATATCAGACCTGACTATGCACTGCAATATAGTTTCAATACAATATGTTTGAAGTAAATTAAAAAATACAACTTAAAAATAAGTATATTTTTTGCTATCATTTAGTTATCAACAAAATCCCTCCTCTTTGCTTTTTTATTCGCTGAAAACTAAGAGGAAGTCATCAAAGAGGTCACGGTGTACTCTCATTGACTAATATAAGCCCTATATTCTTTACTGAAATAACACTATATTTTTCATTGAAGTAGTAAGATTTAAATAGATTGTATCAAGTATATCTTACATTAGCCTACAAGGTAAAAAGTTCTAATTGAGGGTTGAGGTCCCACTATAACAAAGCAATAAGTAGATCTCATAGGGAAGATCCTCAAAGTGCCTTTACAAGGAAGGCTCACAAAGAAACTGAGGGAGGAGAACAAGGGAAGGATTCAAACTTGGGTACATTTTCTAAGTCAGTCAATCTTAGTTTTTGTTCATCAAAGCCTAAACAGAAAATCTGTGAATTTGGTACTTTTGTGTAATCAGAGTTCTGGACTGCAATTAGCACTGAAGTTAAGTCAAAACAAAATAGGGCATGCTACTGGAAGAAAGGAGGTTACTCAAATATCACTATTTTTAAGACTAGTGCTATGGCACCAGAAAGATTGTGTAAATTTTTTTTTGGGGGGGGGGGAGGAAAAATTCTCAAAAACCCAGCTAGTTTCTCTAAAAAAATGAGCCTGTAACATTAAGAGCCATTGTTTATTTTCACATGTGATTGCCTATAAAATCCCCGATTCTCACTAATCAATTCAACTTCCTGAATGACATGTCCTTAATCAAATGTTTTATTTATAAACATACTATGATCTGTTACATTTCCTTCTATATCAGTTTTCTTGATAAGCAAGTTGAGCTAAACATTCAGTTTGTGAATTTTAGAATCATTTTTCATTTATATTTTATAAAATAAAAATTCTTAAATTATATTTGTCAACTATATATATGTAGCAGTGACTTAATACAAAAAGTTTTGTGAGGGAAGCGCAAAACTACACAAAATATTATAAAAATTCAGAACACATTAAAATTATAAAGGGTCAGAAACTGATAGAAATACTTCTAGTAAGCAGCATTCTTAAATGTATAGTTAAAACATTAATTTTCTAATTGTGAAGAAATAAATGAGCTTAAACCTTGGAGTCTCATGAACAGAAAACATGAGTAATACCTAAATGAAGTTGTCACTCTTGCAGCAATAATTAAGAATCGATCTTACACAATTTGATAATTTAAAAAGTTCTTTTTTTAACTCTAAAAAGAGTGATATCTAGAAAGAGCTGAATATAAAATTTCAACAAAATATGAGCTTTATTCACCATAGATTCAAACTGGGGAAAAAAATATAGTCTTGTTCACAGAGTTATATCTATGCCTGGCAAAACTATGAAGAAGCTACCTTACTCTATTTTCTTATTCTTTCTTATAAAACTTTTGAAGATAATTAAAGCATAGAAAGTACTCGAGTGACAACAGAATCGATAGGGCCTATTCCTTGTTGGTAAGAAAAGGTTCACGTCTGTATTTAGTAAAGAATATCAGGCCCACATTACAGTGATGACAATGATACCATGCATTATTAAAAACACACAGAGATTTTCTTTGCTTTACATGGATAAAGTTATACAACAGAAGGGAAATAATTTCACATTACATTTAATAATCTTTACTAAATTTTGCCTTTATAGCAAGAATATAGAAGTCAGTGATACAGAAAAGTGTATCTTTCTCATTAAAAGGCTCTGTAATACTACATATAATTTTAGTATTGTTTTTGCCACTGCCTTTAAAAAAAAGCCAGCTACTAATTCTATGTAAAAACCTTCCAGAATTATTCTGTTCTTTATTCAACAGTTTCCGTAATTCAGACATTTCATGAACATATCTATTAAGCACCAGGTGCTACGTTTAGTAATTAGCATACAAGGATGAATAAGACATAATCCCTAGCCTTAAGGAACTCAATGGTTTGAACGTAATTGAAATAGTATAAGACTGTTTTTCATACCACAATGTATAAAACAAGTTAGTTAATATTTTAATATTATAAACTGGTACCGTCACATAAAGGACTCAGTAACAGATCCCAAATACCTAAAACAGTGTCTTGTACATAGTAGATATACAATAAATATCTGTTGAGTGAATTGATTACTCATTAAGAGCAGAAGAGGCACATCCATGGGATTGATTCCAAAGGGCTTCATCAGAACAGGAAGTTGTCCTGAATTTTCATTTAAACTTGCAAGGATGCTTCTTACTAGTTTCCTTTTGCCTTACATGTCACCAACCCTGAGTCCTAATTTTTTTTTTTTTAAATTACCACTTGGCCTTTTATTTCTCCTTGATTCCATTTAGGCCACATGTTGGATTTGATCACATAAAATTCTACCACCTCCAAGATCTTAAATTCTTAAATTTTACTCTAACCACGGTTTCCACATTTCCATTTCCTTATTTCTCAGCATGACCGTTGGTCTCTCTCAATCTTCTACCACTCCCTTGACCCTATCTATCTCCTTCCCTCTCAATCCCATCTCAACATCTCTCCTTCTTAACCTTGAAAGAAAATTCTTACACTTGTATGTCTACTTCCTCCTCACTTCTCAGAATCTTTAATAGCTGTGCCAAGTCCAAGCCTCCCTTCCATTTTGCCTGTAAAGGAACTTAAGTTTTCCTAACCACTAGATTCCATTAATCTTTGCCCTTCTCATTTTTAACCTGTCTCTATAAATCTGGCATTGTTGATTACCTCTTCCTTATTAAAACCCATGTTTACCCTTAAGCTCTGGGTCATGGAACTATTTTGATGTTCTTCTTAACTATATTTTCCCATAATACTACTGTCTACTTTATTGGGTTTTCTTTTTTCTAAATATAAGATTCTTAAAGATTTTGTCCAACTGTCTCTTTTTTCCTCTTTATGCTTTCTTCCTCAGTCATTTCATGGGCTTCCACTATTTTAACTATCACTTCTATGCACATGAATTCTAAACTAGGATTTTAGCTCCCTGAGAGCAAAACTGAATCTCATTCATCTCAGTAATCCCCAATACCTGGCATAATCTGAAATATAACAGGTGCTTAATGAATGTTTCCCACTGCTGTATTTTTGGTCACATTATTTCTTCTTCTTCAGACCCTCCATGCTTATATAACATGCTCTTTGACTTCTTTTGCCTTTTATAACCTTAACTATCCTTTCATAATCATCTCAAAAAAATATTGCCCAAGAAGTATTCCTGAATCTCCCAGACAGGTATGTTTTGGACCTCCTTTGAACATTCATGATTATTCACAATCTTTCATCATACCATTACTAGGGTGTAAGATTATAAAGGAAAGAATCATTTCTTAATCATTTTTACTCTGTACAACACTGCATAAAGCAAATTGTTAGCAGTTGCAGGGATAATACTTCATAACACCTGCTGTGGATAACTCTAAAATGGTAGTTTTCAATTCTTTGTTTCTCTCTTCCTTCAAAAAGCTAAAATAACCAGGAGTCATTCTTTAAGTGATAAAAATATATCTCACTTTTTTTTCTCTGTTCCAATTATAAAAAGCATTCACAATGTTACTAAAAGCTCTTTGGGTAATTAGAAGCTAATTTAATGACACCTATGTTGTGGCTTTAATCTTGTTAGACAGCAGAGGGTGCTGTTTTGATTACACCCTTTGGTTTCATTGCCAGGACAACGCCCTTCCCCTTCTCCAACTGTCTTGAAACTTCAAGCTACTGTTCACAAGGGGATTTTTGATCACAGACTGGAGATGACTCAGTGAACTCTACAACTACATTTAAAACAAAGCATACTCTGTATTAACAAAAGAGCAGAATATCTTCTTATAGGAAACAAAAGACAACACAAGCCAAACCGGCTCTATTAGATTTATGACTACAAAAATAAAATTATTTGGATATTAGCATGCCCTACTTTTGGAGAGGTAACTTTTTTCTACATTAATACACCTAGTATCAGAAGATCCTCCCAAATAAAAACCTGTTATGATTAAAACTCTTCAATTTTGCTCAAACAGCACATTTGCAAACTGATAAATTACATCATAAAATGAAAATAGTTTTAGAATACCATAATTATTCTTTTTTACAGATATTAACATTCAAGCATACTTTGAACATTATAAACGCAACTTTTATTAGTTTCCATTTTAACTGACAGGTAACAATGTGCATGTACTGCATAATGAAAATATATGTCTGTAATGCCTAAATCCTCAACTTACGTTATAATAAGCTGACTACTTTTTAGCAGAGCTTTTCAGATTGTACTAGCCAATCTATACATAAGTGATTAAAAGCAGTTACACAAAATGCCAGTGTCTCAGTAGCAACGCACGGTAACTGCAAGTGTCTCTATTAATATTAACGAACGTCACGCAATGACACAATAAGGGTTGCCTCCCCAACAAAAACAAAATAATATAAATACTGTACTAATGTCTTGAACCTACACTACCAGTGGACAAATCTCCTACCAATCAGGAAAAGTCCAAATAGCAAATTAAAACAAAATGATTATAAGGAATAAGTATCCTAAAGCATCTAATCTTTTTTAAAAAATCAAGGAGACTGCTTACTATGATAGAATTCTACCTATGCTGCTTTTTGTGTGCTAAAAATGTCTTTACTTTTTCACTGCTACACAAACTTGTTGCAACATGTCTTCTAACTCTTATCTCTAGTTCTTTAAACTGTTAGCACATTTTACAGCATTGCAAAATCAGCCTCTAGTATACAACCTGCAAAGTATGGTTAATCATCAAAAATGGTAGCACATTCAAATACAGGTTACAAGAGTACTTTAACACTAGTAATAACTGAGTGTAATAAACAAAGTGAAATTACCATAAATTAAAGAAATGCTCAAATTATTGGCCCATATATTAAAATTCTTAAACATATTAATGTTTAAATATTCTGAAACTCACAATGTACAAATTCTACAAACTTGAACTTTGATTAAAGAACAAACAGAAAGAATTCTATAGCTAATGGTGACAAAATATTTCCCCTCAATAATCTTCATTTCATTCCTTTATTCTCATAACATTTTTAGTAGTTAACCTTTACATTTTAACATTAAAAAAGCATGGTATGGAAATAAAGTCTTTCTTTTTATTTTTAAGTATTTGCTTTCAGATTGTTTCAGACTTACAAGAGTTGCAAAAATAGTACAGAGTTCCAACTTCCCCTATGTTAACATCTTATATGATAAAAAATAATTTTCAAAGCCAAGAAGTTAACCCTGATTAATTAACTAAAATAAAGAATTTATTCAGATCTCATTAGTTTTTCCACTAGTGTCATTTTCCTGTGCTAAGATCCAATCTAGGATCTCACATTGCATTTAGTTACTGTGTCTCCTTAATTTTCTCCAATTTGTGACAGTTCCTCAGTCTTGTCTTTCATGACCTTGATACATTAAAGAGTACTAGTCAGGTAGTTTGTAGAATGCATCTCAACGTGGGTTTGTCTGATGTTTTCTCATGGTTAGAAGAGGTTAAACATGATTGGGAAGAGTACCCAATGTGTCCTTCTCAGCACAAAATATCTGGGGTCTGTGATGCTGCTATGTGGTGCTGGTGATATTAACTTTGATCACTCGGTTAAGTTAGTATCTGCCAGGATTCAATATAAAGTTACTAATTTCCTTTCAAACAGTCTTTTCATTAGAAAAAAAAAATCATTAAAAGTCTAGGTAGCCTTGGGAACAAAATCTACTACTCTATGTAACACTGAACATGGTGAACAAGATTTTGATTCAGTTCAGCCAATGATGTATCAATCTTCAGGCAAATGACTATTCTTCAAAGATAGGAGCAGCTGCTCTTTTGTAAAAAAGCATTTTTGTTATACCTAATGAAAGAATTTAGAGTTCACAGATTAAAATACTAAAATTACACTATATTTTATATATATTTCTATATTCAAATATAGATGTACTTTATTTTTATAATGAAATATAAAAAATAACAGTGAAAACAATCTAATTCTAAAATCTTATTTTACTTACGTTTCAATAAAGAAGTCTTAGTTTGCCCATAATGAACAAAAATTACTAAAACCAACTTTGAAAAACACACATCTTTCACTGCTACATAAACTTGTTGCAACATGTCTTTAAACTCTTTTCTCTAGTTCTTTAAACTATCAGCATATTTTTACAGCACTGCAAAATCAGCCTCTAGTATACAACCTGCAAAGTACAGCTAATCATCAAAAATGGCAGTGCATTAAAATGTGCATTAAAATAAAAGTCATATATTAATTTGCTGGGGCTGCCATAACACAGTACCACAAACTGGGTGACTTAGAACAACAGAAATTTATTGGCTCAGTTCTGGAGGCTACAAAAGTCTGAAAGCAGGGTGTGGGCAAGGCCATGCTCCCTCTGAAGGTACTAAGGAAGGATCTGTTCCATTCTTCTCTCCTAACTTTTGGTAACCTCAGGCATTTTTCCTATGTCTTCACATGGGCTTCTTTCTGTACACATCCTCTGTGTCTAAATTCCCCCATTTTAATAAGGATACCAGTCATTTTGGTTTAAAGCCCACCCTAATAACCTCATTTTAACTTGATTACCTCTTTTAAGGACCCAATTTCCAAATAGGTCACATTCTGAGGAACCAGGGATTAAGACTTCAACATATTTTTTGGGGGAGGAAGAAACAATTTTATTCATAACCCTAGGTTCATTTTTAAGATTACTTAATTGATTTGAAGGCATTACCTTTCTTTAGTAATTTACCTGTAAAATTCTAATTAAAACTCTGAAGTTCTACTCATGAAAGTTAGGTAAGGACTTCCCTAGTGGCGAGTGGTTAAGAATCCACCTGCCAATGCAGGGGACACGGGTTCAAGCCCTGGTCCGGGAAGATCCCACATGCGGCGAAGCAACTAAGCCCGTGCACCACAACTACTGAGCCTGCACTCTAGAGCCTGTGAGCCACAACTACTGAACCTGCATGCCACAACTATGGAAGCCCACGCTCCTACAGCCTGTGCTCTGCAATGAGAGAAGCCACTGCCATGAGAATCGCACGCATCACAAGGAAGAGTAGCCCCCGCTCGCCACAACTAGAGAAAGCCCGCACACAGCAACGAAGACCCAAAGAAGCCATAAATAAATAAATAAATAAATTTTTTTAAAAGTTAGGTAAAATATATTTCAAAAATACCTGGTGCCTTGTGATCAAACCCTTCATTAAATAAATCTACTGAAAGGGAAAAAAAAGCTAGACAGTTGAACATTCCAGGGCCTTTATTTGTGACTTACAGATATCTAGAATACAGACAACTAAAAAACAATTATTGTTGTAATAGTTCATACTATAATATAAATACTCAAAGAGACTAAAACTTTGGCTTTATATCCAAACCCTCAAGAATAAGCCTCTCTCATTCTCTTGACGATTCTCTATTGACTGTAAACGTAAGCTCCATCTTTTAAATAAGAAGTTCTAATTAATAACTTTGGATTTTCAGGGTTTATTTATTCAATGCCTCATCAGTAAGGTCTGATCTTTTAAGATTCTTTACCCTGTGGCTTATAATGCCCATCTCCAACTAAAATCTGCAGTTATTTGGTATTACCAGAGCAAAGCATAATACAGCCTAGAAAACTTATTAATTAGAGTAAATTTATCATTTAATTTGCAAGTCCTATTCCTGCAAGTTCACCTCTCCTTCCCTCCCTTTCTTCAACAATTGTTTCTTGAGCATATATTTTGTGCCAGGCACTGACTGGATACATATCAATAAAAAAACCGTATGGTCCCTGCCTGTTAAATGTAGAAAAAGGGACAAATAAGTAAAACAACACCAAATCTATAATTATAAACTGTGAAGAGTACTATGGAGGAAATTACTAGGTGCAAAAACAGGTAATAGTAGAGCAATTACCTAGACGCTATGAACAGAGGAGACTTCTCTAATTAATGTCTCAGAACACTTAACCTGAGACAAAGCATGAAAATCAGCCTTATGCAGTTCCTCTAAGACAAAGAGAGAACATGGTTGAGACCCTGAGTTGGGCTTCGATCACAGAGGGTATATCAGTTAGGTTGAAAAGTACAAAACATCCAACTCAGAATGGCTAAGTGAAAGGTAAACGTGTTGATTCACATAACATAAAAGCATTGGGAAAAGGCACACTTCAGATAAAGAAGGTTGGCTGAAAGCTTACTGGGACAATTTCTCTTTCGTCTCTTGGCTCTACTTCCTCAGATAGGCCCTTCCTTTTAGGTTTGTGGGACAAAAGGGTATCCTCCCTCACCAGTCCCAGTAAAAATCCCAGAACGGAAACTCTTTGCCTTTGATTAGTCTCATGTGCCTTCCTTAACCAATCACTTAACCATCATTGTGTGGGAAATATGATGTTTGGATTGGCTAGATTGTGTCACATGTCACCCCTGGACTCTCAGGTGAAAATTTTTTTAAAAAAGAAAGTGATTCATTTTGCAGGGGACAACTTCAGGTAATGGTGGAGTAGTAGTGAAGTGGTCACACAAATCACCCACAGAAAATAATTATAAAAATGTGATTTAAAACAACAAGGGACTTCCCTGGTGGTCCAGTGGTTAAGACTCCACGCCCTCAATGCAGGGGCCCCGGGGGTTCGATCCCTGGTCAGGGAACTAGATCCCACATGCCGCAACTAAGACCCCGCACGTAGCAACTAAAAGATCCCGCATGCCACAACTAAGAACTGGTGTAGCCAAATAAATAAATAAATATCAAAAAACAACAACAACAAAACTAAAGATACTGCAAAGCATCCAAAAGCAGAGAAAAGCCAGGGGAAAGTTTAATCTGGAAAAAATGGTAACAAGAAGGGGTGAGAAGTGTGACTTTGTGGCTTTCTGGTCTGATACTGCTGTCTAAACCTCACAGCTATAACTACAGAAAACAGTGGAAGATGAAACAGCAGGCTTATCAACTAAAGGTGCCAGAGGTCAGACTCCAGGGCTAAGAAAACATCAGGAAATCAGGAAATTTAAAGGGGAAATCTTGGCAGTGATCAAACCACAGAAAGGAGACTCAAATTCAGAGATTAAACTTTCCAAGGGCCTAGCTAAAAGTACACCGTGCATGGGGCACCACAAAATAGCCAGGAGAGAACGTACAGAAAGACAGAGCTACACACAGCAGATCTGTTCAATTTGATGTATTCCTTAATTGAGTGCATACCTTCACCACGATTAGCTTAGACAGCAGAAAGCCTGAAGTGTCAGAGAACAGAGTCGAAAGCTGGCAGAGCAGCTGGAAATCAAGGGGTAATCTTAGGAGCAAGGAAACCACAAAGAGAAAGAGATGCATCTCTGCTACGTAGTTGGCTGACCCAACAACTTTTACAGGCACAGAGGAGACCCACAGGGGGCCAGTCTGCAAAAGTGGCAGTGGGAAGCCAAAAAACAGAGCACATATCATTAGTATGTTTTTTGACCACAATAAAACTAAAATGGACATCAATTGAAACATTTAACATTTAAATGTTAAATTACTGACTTTTAAACAACCCATCAGTCAAAGAAGAATTCACAAAGGAAAATAGAAAATATTTTAACCAGAATGATAATGAAATGAAAACATATCAAAATTTGTGGGATGCGGCTATAGTTGTATTTAAAAGGGAAATTCATAGCATTAAATGCATATATAAGAAAAGGAGAAAGGTCTAATATAAACGATCTAAGTTTTCTCTTCAAGAAATTAGGAGAAAAGATGAGGAAATCCCACCCATGGAAAAACAGAAGGAAATAATAAAGGGCAGAAATCAATGAAACAGAAAACAGAATATCGGGAAAAAAAAAATCAATGAAACCAAAATCTAGTTTGTCAAAAAGATTAATAAAATTGATAAAAGCTCTAGTCACAAAGGAAAAAAGAGCACAAATTATTAATATCAATAATGAAAGAGAAGATAACATTACAAATCCTACAGACATTCAAAGGATAAGGTACTATTTTTTTAATTAATTAATTAATTCATTAATATTTTGGCTGCATTGGGTCTTCACTGCTGCGTGTGGGCTTTCTCTAGTTGCGGCGAGCAGGAGCCACTCTCTGTTGTGGTGCGTGGGCTTCTCATTGCGGTGGCTTCTGTTGTTGCGGAGTATGGGCTCTAGGTGCATGGGCTTCAGTAGTTGTGACACGTGGGCTCAGTAGTGTGGCTCGTGGGTTCTAGAGTACAGGCTCAGTAGTTGTGGTGCACAGGCTTAGTTGCTCTTCGGCATGTGGGATCTTCCCGGACCAGGGCTCGAACCCATGTCCCCTGCATTGGCAGGTGGATTCTTAACCACTGTGCCACCAGGGAAGTCCCAGGATAAGGTACTATTTGGAACAACTCTGTACCTGTAAATTCAACAACTTAGAGGAAATGGACAAACTCCTTGAAAGACATCACTAACAAAGCTCACTCATAAAGAAAAAGATAACCTGAATAGTTTTATACTTCTACTTTAAAAGTTGAACTCCTGGGAATTCCCTGGTGGTCCAGTGGTTAGGACTCCATGCTCTCACTGCCGAGGGCCCGGGTTCAATCCCTGGATGGGGAACTAAAAAAATCCCACTAGCCACACGGCGCGGCCAAAAAAAAAGTTGAACTCCTGATTTATTATCTTCAACAACAACATTAAAACAAACAAACAAAAAAACAACAATCTTCCAAGCCCATATGACTTCAGAGTGGATTCTACCACACTTTTAGAGAAGAAATATTATCAATTTGATGCAAACTCTTCCCTAAAAAAGGTTCTTAAGAAGGAAGGACTGGTCAATTGTGTCAATTCTTCCGAGAGGTTGAGTGAGATGAGAACAGAAAAGTGACACTGGTGTGGACTGAGATATACATAAAAGACGAGGAAAAGGAGAAAGCACATACAACTATGTATTTTGAGAAGTTTGGTTATAAAGTGAGGCAGAAAACAGAGTAATTGCCAGAAGAGTGTTTGGGGTGAAAGAGGGAAGGGGTTTTGGTATGTATTATTTTTTAAGATGGGAGATACTATGAGCACGCTTTTATACTAATGGACATGATCCAATAAATACAGAAAAATTAATGATACTGTATAGGAGGAATGGGGTCCTTGAAAAGTTTTTTGCAATCTTTAAAAAGAATTTATAGGTATTTGCTTTTGTGACAGTTAATAGCCATATTGTCTTGAGTTAAGCATTTATTTTATTTGGTTTAACTTATATTATTACATACAATAGTATATCAAAAGAGATTTGTAGTAAGTACATGAGCTACTAGATGCACTAATGAAATACTATTTTATTCAGAAGAAAAGAACCATTGAAGTTGGAATAAAGCTCATGTATAGGTATCAGAAATTTATTATAATACAAAGGTGGGGAGATATGGAAGGGGGGCTATCACCAGATGACCTGAAATGGATAGATAATTGGCTCATAATTTAACATGTGCCCCAACCTCTTTTTAGTGTACCTTCCTGTGATGCAGAAGCTGAGCAGCTAAAAAGTATATTTACCAGTCTCTCTTGCAGCCAGGATTCTGGATATAATTTAGATTCTGCCAATCAGATGTATTTGGCACTGAGTTAAGCTGGCAGATTGGCAGTACATGAGGTATCCTTTTTGCTGGTGCAGATCTAGCAGGCAGCACAGAACAGCCCTGCAGCCTGTTATGTCAGTGGTTCTTGATGACTGGATTGCAGCTGAGGTGGTATGATCCATGGAGCCATCAGTTAGAACAATGGTGCCCTGACTGAACTAGAGGTAATTTCCTTAAGCAGGTCAATTCAACAGTAATGCTCTGAAATCACTCATAGGGGTCAGGGGTCAGCTCCTCAATAATTTTATAAGTGCCTGATTCCTTGTATTAAATCTTTCTGTTTAAAATAGCATCAGTGGTTTATGTTATCTCTAGCTGAACTCACTGATACATCAAATAACAATCTCAACTGGTGATAGTTCCAAAACCAAAAAGGCAATTCAGTCTATCACAACTGGCCTGGTATCTGATAACCATATACTTTTCAAAGTAATATTAAATGAGAGATAAGTGAAATCTCAAAAATATATATGCATAACCTTGGAGGTAGAGGACAATTTCTTAGACAAAAAGCATAACCATAAATAAAAATATTGATAAATCTGCCGACATTAAAATTGGAAGTTCTTTTCATCAAAAGACAATGTAGAAAAAAAAAGACACACCATGTGGGAAAAGCTATCTCCCACAAAGATAACTGAAAGAAGGACCAGCATCCAAAATATAAAAAGAACTCACAAATCTATAAGAAAAAGATACACAACCCAATAGAAATATGCACCAAAGCCCTAAACAATCACTTCAAAAGAGAGGAAACCCAAAAAGCTATAAACTTATTAAAAGGCACCTTAATGAACACTACTTCATATTCATGGACAAAAATCAAAAAGTCTGGCAATGACAAGTGTCAACATGAATGATAAGCATCAGGAATTATAATACACAGCTGATGAGAAAATAAATTGGTACTACTGGTAAAGCTGAAGACATGTTCAAAAACTTATGCATATGCATTAGGATTCATGTACAATGATGGTCATAACATTGTAATTGGCAAAAGTTGGAAACAACTCTAATATTTACCAAGAGTATTTACATGGATGTATAGTCCATTCAAATGCAACATGCAAAAAGATAAATGACCCTTTTACACTTTAAAATGTATTCTTCCTCCACATTTCTCATTACATCACCCTTCTCCCAGTTATCCAAGTCATGTCAGGGCTTCTCTCTCAATCTCTCTCTCAACATCACTTTGCCCAAATCCAGTCATTATATCCCATAAGAATCTACTCCCCAAATATCTCTGGAACCTTGTTTCTTTCTCCATCTCCAATAACTCCTTAATTTTGGCCCTTATCATTTCTCACCCAGATAAATTTTAAGTACCTTCTAATGGTCTTCTTTGCCTCTAGTCCCATCCTCATTGCAAACTGATGCTCTACATGCTGCTAGAGCTACCATTTTCAAAGCATTAAAATCCTTCCACTTGATCAAGTATGAATAAAAATAAAGGTTACAACTTGCTAGGCACCTATTCTATGTCAGGCATTATCTCATTTATCATTATAAAATGGGTATCATATTTATTTTATAGATGAGGTAACCGAAGTTCAGAAAGGGGTAATGTACCCAAATTCACATAGCTAATAAGTGGACAAGCCAAGATTCAATTTCAGGGCCTTTCAATTGCAAAGTCCTTGCTTTTAATCAATACATCATTCTGTCTAAACCCTTAAACATGGTGCATGAAGTTCTAAATGATCTGACCTTAACCTACTCCCCAGCTTGATCTCCTGTCCCTCTGTCCCATTTAGCCATAGCAGATACTGGCTATCCATTCTCTCCTTATTCCTTACTAATAAGCTCTATTTTCTTCAGGATGGCAATAGGCTCAGCTAAAAACTAATTTTCCTGGCCTTCCTTGAAGCTGAGATTACCATTCATATAGTTCCGACAAAAGAGATACTAAGTGGAAATCTCTGGATGGGGTTTCTGGGAAAGCTGTTTAAAAGGGGTCAAAGTAAGCTGGCATACAACTTTTGCCCTCTTCTACTCCACCTTCTTCCTTCCTGGAAAACAGGGCTGTAGGTGGATCAGCCTTCTAAAAGCCATGAGATAAGACACGTGAGCATGAAAGTCCCATACCTCAGAAGACAGGATATAAATTTAGGAGCCCAGGTCTGTGATGGCATCACCCACCTCAGAACTGCAGATCTATGGACTGGTACGTGTATTTGCCATGTGTTCCTATTCATAGTTAATCACTGTCGTAACTAACACATACCCTAAGTTGAGGCCTGACTGATCAACTTGCGATTTCCTCAATCTACCATGATTTGGCACAGTTCTACAGAGGAAGGCCTGCAATTAAGATACATGTGTAATTCAGTCTCTAACTTTAAAAGAAAAGTAGGCATACCCCAGCTTTAATGAGAGAAGTTTTAACACTTTCTCTGTTTTCTACATGCAGCATTTTACAAGTTTTGTTTGAAGGGTTCTACCTCAAAAATGGATTGAAAACCACTGGTCTATGGCACAGTTTAACTATCATTGAAATTTCTCAAAGTTCTATGCTTTGTTTGTATTAGGTCAAATGACCACAAATCTCGAACAAATCCACTCTGTAAAGTTTAATTTTGGAACTATGCTGAAATACTATTCTTTCAGCTTTCACTCAGAGGTAATATGTGAAATAGTGTCTGAATACGTATAAAATTGGCATATAGGATATTGTGTATCATGTGGCCTTTTATACAAAGGTTCTGGTGGTATATTCCCCAAACCACTCAGAGCCAGGAAAAAGTTCGTTTTTCTCTGAGGAACTGATGTTCACTAGCACTAGTATGTGAGTCACGTAGTCCACTATGTTTTCTTTTTATTCTTAACAGCTAATTAGTTAAGTTTTTTGTTCAACATCTGTGGTTTTCCTTGGCTAACACTTTTATACTTTTTAGAGTCTATCTTTTAATATTTTAGTTAATTGTTTTGTTTATTGTGCCAACATATTTATTGAAAGCTGTCCAAAATTATTGTTTAGAAGTAGGCAAGTTATTTTTTAAAAATCATACTTTAAAGGGAAAAGAAATATAACTCTTCTAAGACCGACAAGACCCACTATATGCAGAGAGCCTTAGATTAATCAATCTTTATTGCAGTGTTATTTTCTATCCAAGTTACTGTAATAAAATTAAAGGTGTGTTGTGAGAGACAGTCCTCCAAGGTCCCTGCATGTTGTTGCTGGGTATGCCAAGAATGCAAGGTCTTGACCACTCTTTAAAACTGGGCCATTTCTCAGGATTGCAGTGAGCAACCTTGATGGATGAGGTGACATTTCCTTCCAGACAAAGAGCGGCTTTGCTTTCATTTACTATAAAAGCAGCGGGTTGCCTAAGCCGTGACACAACCCCACTATATGCATAAGATTCAACTGGGCCCCTCCGTGTTGCCCCTGTGGGACTTGGGAGACATGGGGAGCCAATGCCAACATGATGTTTATGCTATTTGCTATGCTATAGTAATAAAATCTCTGACCTAGGAGTCTCACGTCTTCTACCAGCATCATCATAGTAACAGTAGGTATGTATACTTCCAGACCCTGACAAGGTGTTGATTCAAAAGAAATTAGTTGATCGTTCAAAGTTCAAAAGTAGGCTTGAATTAAATCCTTTGTAACTCAGAGGAATTCCTACAGAAATATCATTAATGAAGATGACAGAGAAAGGCCAATTAAAATAACTGTTTAAAACAAAAGAATGTCCTCAAAGGGACCATTAAAGAACTGGTGAGGTTTTGACATTTTACAGATGAAAATTCTTTTTTGTTGTTTCTATACATCAAAAACATTGAGGAGATTCAAATTGTTTAAAATAAAGAGGCTAGGCCCATTATCACTCTATAATTTTACTTTTAAAAGGAGAAAATTACAGACAATGACTAGGCCAAAAACAATGAATCAAATAAGAGAAGACAGGAAAATATGATAAACTGAATTATGCAGGACAACTAAGCATTCTCCATGCATTGTAAGGCTCTACTTTAAACATAAACCACAACACTGCGAATGTTAAAAACAAAAAATCATTTTCTTAGAAAGTGAAAAAAACTCATGCTGTAGGTACTAAAGGTATAATGTGTTAATAAGTGATATATTTTGGAATAAACATAGAAATAAACTATAGTTTCATTCAATTTAAGTATCTCCACATAAAAACTCAACCACCTATTTTACTTGCAAATAAATGATGAAAACTAATTCCTTTCTAGATAAGGAAATTTCTGATGTTATTCAGCAACTAAGCATACCCCACCCTTCTGCAACTCTCAACTACCACTAACAAAAAATAGCGCCCAACATGTGACTACTCAGAATCATAAGCAATTCAAATGTCACTAATTCAGAAAACTAAGTGAGAAATAGGTGGTAGCAAAGGGTCCAGAAAACTCAAGGCTCTGTACTCAAGGACTGAAAGCTTCAACATTAAAAAAAAAGGACATTTCCCTAGGAATATTATATATTTTAAATACAAATTCACAAGTAAATACAAAGTAAGACAGCAGATGGGAGGAACACAATGAAAGGAGCTGACACAAACGAAAGGAGAAGAATTATAAAAAGCACGAAAGAATAATTACAAAAGTACAGCTGTGTGCAATCATTTAGACAAAGAAACTTAAGGTAAAATGCCAACCATGGTATCACTATTTTTGAACACAGCATATCATCAAAGGCATTCATCATTTTATATATAGCCATCATTTTATACACAAGGGAAACGTGGATGAAGTTGTTAAATGAATGCCTTAACCAAGATTGTATAAGGTGAGGGAGAACAGGAATTTTATTTATTTTTTAAATGTAATGGTATTTTATTTTAGTTATTTTATAATCACTAAGAAAATGTTAGAAAATTGTTCTGATAAAATGACAAAATGACATCCTTGTCATTCCATTGATTGGAAAAAAATCAGAATAATTCAATAAATATATATTTGACAATTTGCTAGGGTATTTCGTCAGCAAATATTCCATATTTATGTATTTCATTTACCCAAAATTATAAATCTAATTTTGAAAAAGTAAAATATCATTTAGTTCTAATGTTTATACATATGAAATAATCTATAAGATAAAATATATTTAAGATTAAAAATCTTCCTAGTGATAAAGGAATAAGTTAATCAAGTTTAGGTTAAAAAAAAAAAAAAAGAATGTATTCTACCAAATATCCAAACATGTGTTTGGGCAAAAAGTGATTTTGAGGGGTAAATAAAAATACCTTCCACATAAAACTAAAATTGAGGATATTTTCACTACTGAAATAAAGTTCCCTTTTTAGCAGTATAAACTTCATTCATGTTTAAGAAAAATTTGTCAAATATCTTAAAATATTTTTCAAAATATTTAAAACTTTAAAAATATTTTCCATCAGGTAAATGATATGCCTTAGTATACATCTTGTGAACTAAGGGTAGCTGGGGTTTGGTGAAGGTCATTTCGAATACTGGAAGCAAATTTAGGGCAAAGGGTCCATGGCATTGGGACCTTATCTTACCATCAAGGATTCCTTTATATTTCTTCACTCCCTCATGGGCCTATTGTTTTAAAAGAGTTTGCATGTATTAATTTATTAATTAAAATGGTCAAAGGAAGATATTAAGATGAACTCTCAAAGCTTCTAAAAATCATAGAAAACATGGAATAAGCAGTGTTACTCCAGTGTGTTGATAAAATACAGAAAAAGCAGAGACTAAATGTTTAACCTAGCCACTGTTCAACAGATCAACAGAGGTAATGAGAACATTTTATTCAGAGTTCAATAAAACATTATGAATGCAAATTAGTAAAAGGATGGCATTCTAAAATTGAGCTAATAAAGGGTATTCACCACATGGGTTGATTGTAGAGCTAAGTGAAGCAGCTCCAGTGGAAAGGCCGCCTTTTGAAACTGATGAAGCCACAGAAGGTATAGAAGATGAAGTCGGTATAGCAGAGGAGGCTGTTGAGGATGGTAACCGTTCTCCAGACTCCATATCTGTGGGAAGGAGACAAATGTTAATTTACAGTATTAAATAGTGGAATTAAGCAAAAGGATGAAACATATTTAAAATAAGTCAAACTTTTAGGAATACTTTTTTAAAATATGAAATAAGTTTAGAAATACATGTTCTTCAGAGAGATAAAATATGAAATAAATAAAAATAATATAATTTAAAATACCAGTTTATGAAGTTTAATGTTAAGTATACCAAATCTTCTAGTAGACTTGCAGAATATTCTTATATAGAAAAATAATAATAGTCATTTGAATACAGTAACTTCATACAACTGTGTGTTGCCATAACTTTAGGAAAATTAGCATATTAACTTCTTATTCTTCTTAAATCACCTCATGATCTATTCACTTACATAATAATACCCATATTATCTTAATGAATCAAGAAGATACTACCACATTTGAGTGAACTGTAACCCTGTCTTCTAAATCCAGATAGCAATATAGTTGTAGGTCTTAAACATCCATGAATCTGACCTGGTAATCCCCAATACAGTGAGTCCCCCACAAAAAGACAAATACATTTTAGAGTTTATACTAGAGTCTAGTCTGAACTATGGTCTCAAAATGGCTTTAGTATGATCCATTTATAATGACTTAACCACCTCTAAGCATCTTTATTAATTTGCTTAGCTATTTTGGGTACAACCTTACATTGGTCTTATTGTAATAGTTTATGTTGATATTAAAAATCTAGAATGGAAATGGATGAAGGAGTCAAAAGGTACAAATTTCCCATTATAAAACAAGTAAGTCATAGGATGTAATGGGCCGCATGGTGACTACTGTTAATAATACTTTATTGTACATTTGAAAGTTGCTAAGAGAGTAGATCTTAAAAGTTTTCATCACAAGGAAAAAAATTTGTAACTGTGTGGTGATGGATATTAACTTTTTGTGGTGTTCATTTCACAATACATACAAATATCAAATCATTATGTTGTACACCTGAAACTAATATAATGTTATATGTCAATTATATCTCAATAAATTTAAAAAATCTAGAATAGGTTATGGTCATTTTAATATTCTACATACACTAATACCACAATTAAGCAAGGAAATTGTAAAGCTCACAGTTGCTTTAAGGAGTACACATACATAGGAAGAGACAAAAAAATACACTACGCACCCATAAATGAACTTATGATCAACTACAAGTAAACTTTCATCATTCAAATAATCTAATCACAAAAAGATTTTTGCATGCAATTCTATAGCCAATTCACATAATTACTATGTTTTCTAAGAAAAATAATTTGATTTCATTTAAAAATATTGGCCAATTAACACATGAAAAGATGTTCATCATTGTTAATTATTAGAGAAATGTATATAAAAACTACAATGAGGTACTACCTCATGCCAGTCAGAATGGCCATCATTAAAAAGTCTACAAATAACAAATGCTGGAGAGGGTGTGGATAAAAGGGAACCCTCCTACACTGTTGGTGGGAATGTAAATTGGTGCAGCCGCTATGGAAAACAGTATGGAGATTCCTCAGAAAACTAAAAACAGAACTACCATGATCCAGCAATCCCACTCCTGGGCATATATCTGGACAAAATTATAATTCAAAACGATACATGCACCCCTATGTTCATAGCAGCACTATTTACGATAGCCAAGACATGGAAACAACCTAAATGTCTATTGACAGATGAATGGATAAAGAAGATGTGGTATACATATACAATGGAATATTACTCAGCCATAAAAAAGAATGAAATAATGCCATTTGCAGCAACATGGATGGACCTAGAGATTATCATACTAAGTGAAGTAAGTCAGAAAGAGAAAGATAAATACCATATGATATCCCTTATATGTAGAATCTAAGATATGACACACATGAACTTTTCTATGAAACAGAAACAGACAGAGATAAAGAACAGACTTGTGGTTGCAGGGGGTGGGGGAGCGGGAGGGATGAGTTGGGAGTTTGCGATTAGGAGATGCAAACTATTACACATATAATGGATAAACAACAAGGTCCTACTGTATAGCACAGGGAACTATATTCAATATCCTGTAATAAACAATAATGGAAAGGAGTATGAAATAGAATATATACACATGTATAACTGAATCACTTTGCTGTATAGCAGAAATTAACACAACATTGCAAATCAACTATACTTCAATAAAATAAATTTTTAAAAATAAAGTAAAATATTGGTCAATTAAAATAATGCAAGATTAATGTTTAAATAATTGAGAATCCATATGGTATGTAGATGATTTTTCTAAGAGAGATACATATGGAAAAGGTAATCTCAGGTTGACACAATAGCATCATTAATAGGGCAGTTTCAATGAGTTTTCCAATCACATACAATTCAAAAACTTCTCTTCATATTCTGCCATTGCTGTCAATCACCTCCAAAGATAATGAACTGCTCTAACAAGTATGCCCATAATCTTAAAGAATTTTTCTTTCTCTTTATCAGCATTCAATATGGAGAGGCATAGTTGATACTGATGGCTACATGGAACTAATGCTTAAAAGGCAGATTTTGGGTCATCAAACAGTTACTTTTAAGCTTTGAGACACATGGCTGTCTGACAGCAAGGTCCATGGCTGACAACTTCCTCTATAAACTATCTTCACCAGCAAGTCTCATTTCACTAAGTACAAAACACATATATTTACAAAAAAAAAAAAAAACCCAAAACATAGATCGAGTTTACAGGAAAAGGCTGTTTTAAAAAATTTAGAGCTGGTAACCTTACTGTCTCAAAGATTTCTAAAATGTACTATTTAAATGTATTTTGGGGGCTTCTCAATGATTTTATTTTTCATTTTGTTAATTAAAAATTTTTTTAAATTGATGTAAAATTGACCTACAACACCGTGTGAATTCTAGGTGCATGACACAGTGATTCAATGTTTCTATACATTACAAAATGATCACCATGATAAGTCAGTTACCATCTGTCACCATACAAAGATATTACAATATTATTGACTATATTCCCCATGCTGTACATTTCATTCTTGTGACTCATTTATTTTGTAACTGGAAGTTGGTAAATGTATTATTTTTTTTTTAAATAATGAAAGGGTTTTTAAAAAAAAAAAAAAATTTGCCTTTGTACTCCACAGCAGAAGTAATTTGGGACATAATATAGATAAGCACTTTAGCTGAGTACCTGGCATATAAAAGCTCAATGAATGAAAGTCATTGCTTTTTATAGGATAATAGGTTATGAGCTCTAGGTATATTTCTTTCTGTTGATATAAATTCACTCAAGACTAAAACAAGGAATACCCAGAAGGCATAATGAGCAGTCTCTACATATTGCTCACTGGAGATTACTCTTCCTGGAAATATTTATTAAAATAAAAAATATACATGTACTTGTATCTACCAATCTACTTTTAAGACTCTATTCTATAGAAATAAAGCACCAATAGTTCCTTTATTATAACACTGTTTAAAGGTAAAATAAAATTGAAACCTGGAAGTACAAAACAGTAGAACTAGAGCTAGTAGTATGAGGTTGGGGGCCTTTTTCAGTTTCAGTAAAAGTGCAGTTTTCTCATTTATTCTTGTTGTTCTTGCTGTTCATTTAAGTGGGAAAAGTTTACCTCTTTTTTAAAAAACATGCTTATGCAGCCATTTTCCTTAGAAGTTCTATTATATACATTATTCATATATTCTTTTATTTCAACTATTTTAATCTTAGATACATATTTCTAGCCAGTATTCCTCTCATACATAAAGTACTTTTTTCTTACACTGGCCTTAAGTTAAAACTTTTTTTCTCATGTTTTAATAGGTATTTCTTAGTTCCAGTAACTCAAAATTTGGTCAACTATTCCATGTTCATCTTATAGATATCTTTCTTTTCATTTTAAAGAAATGTAACAAATCCACTCTAGCCTTTGCTACTCTAGAATGAAGATTGTTTTATGCTTGCATTAACAAGGATTGGCTTTTCAAGTTTTTCTTTTTAAGTTAAATATTATTGAATTCAGATTTTATTTACTATTGTTCCCTGCTAAGCTTAACTCTGGAAAGAATCCTAGCCACCAACTTGAATGTTAAAAGGTAGGAAGGCAATGCCTTTGTTACAGTGAATAATTCACAAAACAATCATTGGCTTGCCATATTGTAAGAACTATTCAAAGGAGAAAGTTTAAAATACATGTGCACCAAAGGATGCTAAAAGCAGTAGGTGAAAGTCTGAGTAGAAACAAGGGATTTGCATAGTCTCAAAGTATCCCCTTTAAGATATTTACTAATTAAAAAGGGCAAAAGAGTAACACCACAGTGGAGAAACTATATCACCAATAATAAAACATATTGATATCATGTATCCTCTGATGCGCTCAGTAGAGCATATCACCTCTGTGGTATCCTTCCCAATAACATATAACCTCCATGAAATCATGAGAAAACATCAGACAAACCCAAACTGAGAGACCATATACAAAATAACTGACTAGTATTCATCAAGTATCAAGGTCATGAGAGAAAAGGAAAGACTGAGGAACTGCCATAGGTTGAAGACTAAGGAGATACAACAACTAAATAATGTGGGATCAGATTGGATTTTGGAACAGAAGAAGGACATTAATGGAAAAACTGGTAAAATTCATAAAAGATATGTAGTTTATGGTTAATAGTATTGTACCAATGTAAATTTTCTGATTTTTTAATTTTAATAATTGTACTATGGTTATATAAATTAATAACATTAGGGAAAGCTGGGTAAAAAATATAGGTGAATACTATGTACTTGCTTTTTAACTGTTTTTAAAGTCTAAAATTATTTCAAAATAAAAAGTAAAGAAAAGAAAAAACAAAGTCTGGCATACAGTAAGCACTTAAAATATATATATATATACATGCATTGGGATTGAAGAGTGTAAACTTAGACCTTGAAGAAATGAAGATAGAGATTACATTGTATCAGCAAGACACTTGATAATAGATGTTATCTGGGTTTAAAAACTATATCTGAACCTTATTAGCTATGACCTTATAAATTATGTAATTTCAGTGAACTTCCAGTTAGTTTCCTCATGAGTAGTATGAAGGTATAACTGGGAAAATTAAATGAGATAATGCATATAAAGTTCTGAATACCTAGCATTCAATAATTGTCAGCAATTGTTTTTTATAAGTGAATGTCTGTGCATATAATTATCCATGTGTATGCGTGGCAGTAAAAGGTATTTTTAGATTATTCATTTCAAGTAAATATTTGAGTCACATCTATTTATAGGTTATATGTATATGCATAGCATGTTTGACATTTTTTACCCAGATAAGTTATGATAAGAATTTAAAATAGGGAGATTGGGATTGACACATATACACTACTGATACTATGTACAAAATAGACAACTGATGGAAACATACTGTATAGCACAGTGAACTCTAATGCACTGTGGTGTCCTAAATGGGAGGGAAATCCAAAAGGAAGGGGATATATGTATATGTATGGCTGATTCATTTTGCTGTGCACTAGAAGTTAACATTGTAAAGCAACTATACTCAACTAAAAATTCAAAAGGAAAGAATTTAAAATAAATGCCTCGGGACTTCCCTGGTGGTGCAGTGGTTAAGAATCCGTCTGCCAATGCAGGGACATGGATTCGATCCCTGGTCCGAGAAGAACCCACATGCCGCAGAGCAACTAAGCCCATGCGTCACAACTACTGAGCCTGCACTCTAGAGCCCGCGAGCCACAACTACTGAGCCCGCGTGCCACAACTACTGAAGCCCGTGCACCTACAGCCCGTGCTCCGCAACAAGAGAAGCCACCGCAATGAGAAGCCCGGGCACCGCAACAAAGAGTAGCCCCCGCTCACTGCAACTAGAGAAAAGCCCCAGCAACGAAGACCCAATGCAGCCAAAAGATAAATAAATTATTAAAAAAAAATTTTTTTTAAATGCCTCACAATTGTATAAGTACAAATGGCAAGGTGTTTTACCTCAAAACTTTCCAAAAAACCTGGAGCACAAATATAAATGAAAATTAACATATTAATTTTCAGTTGAAAAAATTTACTCTGTGATCACGAGTTACTATTCATCATTCAAGCATACTACATAAAAGTTGGCAGAAATCCATTTATTCAAACCATCTTAGAAAAATACATTCATTAAAATAAAAATAGGGGCTTCCCTGGTGGCGCAGTGGTCGAGAATCCGCCTGCCAATGCAGGGGACACGGGTTCGAGCCCTGGTCTGGGAAGATCCCACATGCCGCGGAGCAGCTGGGCCCGTGAGCCACAATTACTGAGCCTGCGCGCCTGGAGCCTGTGCTCCGCAACAAGAGAGGCCGCGATAGTGAGAGGCCTGCGCACCGCGATGAAGAGTGGCCCCTGCTTGCCACAACTAGAGAAAGCCCTCGCACAGAAACGAAGACCCAACACAGCCATAAATAAATAAATAAAAATTAAAAATAAAAAAAAAGTCACTCTTTTAAAAATAAATAAATAAATAAATAAATAAAAATAGTATCCAAGAACCACCTATTCCCAGATTTCGGTTCTGGCCAAAGCATCCAGATCTGATACTTACACTCCTGTAATAGTCTCTCATTCTGACTCTGTGTGTTAAGAATATCACCTTCATCGCACGTTCCAAACAAACACCATCCAACCAATTCTTTGTGGCCCAAACCAGCCCAGACACAAGATAAAAATGAACAGACTGTAAGAACATGATCCTAACCACAACACGCTCACCTATGGGAGAATATCAATTAGTAGGTATGTCTTTTAGCTTAAGGCCATTCATGAGAGGATATTTTCTAATGTATAACTTCAGAATTTTCTTATTTACAAAGCTAATCAGGTAGGGTAAAGATTACTACAACTGAAAATTAACATATAACACTACAGTAAAAAAAGTTGTTGATGTGAATGGGTGAAAAATGTGCGATGATGAAGGGATTCTAAATGATTTGATCCATTAGAGATCTTTCCCATGGTCTGAAGCAGTAGTTCTTAACCAGAGGTGATGCTGTAATACCCCCTCATCTACTAGGAAACATATGACAATGTCTGGGAACAGCTTTGATTGTCATAACTGAGAAGGTGCTACTGGTATCACGTAGAAAGAGTCCAGCCAGGGATGGTGCTAAACATCCTACAATTCACAGGACATTCCCACACAGAGATAATTACCTGGCCCAGAATGTTAGTAGTGCTAAGGTTGAGAAATTCTGATCTAAAGTATCAAAAACTGTATTACTTGGAATTCAATCAACCAAAACTTGCTGTTAAGTAGAAGTTCTTTATAATTATTATAAGAAGATATTTCAAGCTGATTTATTGCCACTGCAATAAATGATAAAATTATATTCAACCTATCTTTATCAGCATACCGCCAGAGTTTATTATTTTACATTTTGTCCTAATTGTTTAAAACTGATCATGTATAATATACAATTAATGCACATCATAATGTTCGCACACACTGGGTAACATGAATTTACTGTATTTTACTGAGATGATATTTACCTATAACAATTCTGAGAACAGACAAAAATCAGAATTACCACAAACAACTTCTTCCCTGCATGATGATTTTACATACGCCAAAAAAATTCAATGATCAGTTGTTAATGATACTAATCAAATTCACACATATCAAATGTTCCTTTTTCTGTAAACATAGAGCTTATGAACACTGACAGCTGCTAGGTGTAAACCTGAACAGGTGCAAATAGGGACGGGCAAGACAAGTTGGCTCCAAAACATAAACAAGATCAGCTGCCCTCTGTTTCACCTGCATGAATCCTTTAAAAGTATAGCTATAGAATAGACTGAAGATTCAGAAAGTAAATATATAAATAGACAGATATTTCTCCTGCAAGGAGTTTTCTTAGAATGTCTTTATCTTTGCTAACAATACCAAAGGTTCTCTGTGGGAGCTCAAGGCACAAAAGTAGATTTGGTAAATGCTCACTTTTCCTTACAATATAACCTCACGTGAAAAACAATAATTGGGAAGAATATCAGGAGACAGTCACTATGCTGCTTCTTTTGCTTTAGCAGGATCGCTAACAGTAGAGCTTTATAAATCAATTATTTTCTCAAAGTTCTGACAAAGGCTTTTATATAACTATTTTAAAAATAACTTACAGGATACTGAACATTTGGATAAACAATACTTCAAAATATTACGTAGCAAAACAAAAACAAAAAACAAGCAACAAACAAAAATTTTTCTGTTAAAGGATTTAGAGAAATAGGAGATGAGGCAGAAATACCTTATTAGACAATGAACAAAATTATTTTCTGAATATTTTTGAAGGAAAATGATTCTATTTATAACATTTTTATTTACCTACATTTTCAGAAATAGTTATTTCAACTCATTAAGTATAATATATTGTGGTTTAAAATAAGAATCTATGAAAGGGATCAATTTCCTTTGCTGCTTGACACATTTTTAACTACTACGGTAAACAGTCAAGCAATTACATCCCCAAACAAAAGTGGGCTGGCAATCAGGTGCTCTGGTTGCAGCCTGTGAGCTGGGGTAAGTCTCTGACAATACCTCTACATAATAGTTTCCTTATCAGAAAAATGATGGGATTGAATTAAACTAGTCCTCAAATCCATATCAATTTGATGAAAAAGAACAAAACAAAACAACAACCAAAAACCTTCACATTGCATTAACATATTTAACAATTTAATTCCTCATTTCCCTTATCCTCCCTACCACTTGCCTTCGTTCTATCTTCAAATGTATGTCATTCTAAATACAGATTTCTGTTAAATCTTTAAAGATTTACTCTTGTTTTATTATACCTCAAGAGACTTGATGATGAGAAAATTAGCCAAGAGTAAAGCACTGATTTTCATACTGCTCAGTAAATATCTACTCAGGGAGTAAACTTTTCCATCCAAAGGATTAAGTATTCCTTTGCAATGAGCTATCTGTGAGGAAGAGGTTATCCTAAGATATAAGAAAAGATATAAAAGAATATCAAAGAAATATTTGAACAAGATTTAACATATACAGATCAACTAAACTGTAGGTAGAGTCTGTGAATTTAAATACTGATGAGAATTAACAATTTCTAAAAAGGATAGAAATATTAGAAGGATCAAAAGAGAGACAATGTCTGATTAATTGATCCTTTCACCTACAAATGCAAGGGGTCCCAAAGAACAAGCAAAAAGACCCAAATCTTTGCTTAACTAAGACACACAATTACAATTAACTGAAATTTCTAAGACATTTCTGGATAGTAACTGAGGCGGATAAGTAACAGATTGAAAAAATAAAACAGGGTAACAAACCGAAATCAAGTAACTCTATGTAAAATATCTACATATACTGAGAAGTCAAGGAAAGAAAGATGCCAAGTACTACATGACTTATAAACTAGAATAAAAACTCCCTTTCAATGGGGAAGAAGCAGAGCTAACCTAACAGGGAAAACGGCACGCTTCTTAAAGAACAAAATGAGCCTAAAAGTTTATGAACACCAATGCAGAAATATTTTTATCCTGGTCACCTTAACTCTATCTAATATTATCACTCTCCTGTTCAAAAGTCTTCAATTTATCCATATCACACATATGGGTAAAGATATACGTGAAGAATATTTATTATAACATATTAACAGCAAAGACTTTTAAAAACAAAAAATTCCATCAGTAAGAAACTGTTAAATTATGGTACTATGCAGCTGTTACCAAAGAATGAAGTAGATCTAGACTAGCTAATCTGCTGAATGAAAAGAGTAAAGTGAGGAAGAATAGAAATAGCAAGATCTCATGTGTGAAAAAGAAAAAAAGGGATATATTCTCATGAATGTATGCTCAGAATATTTCTGGAAAAATATATAAGACACTGGCAACTGTGTTTCCTTCTAGGTAAAGAGACTACGGAATTAATCTAGGATGAGAGAATTCTTTTTCACTATATATCTTTTTCTTTTTTTTTAACCACTTGAATGATTTACAATGTGCTAGTATTAATGACAGTTAAACTAATTTTTAAAAAAGATTTCTACAGGTTTGTTATTGCAAGAAATTATCTTTCAGAATGTTGTGCAGAAGTCCCAGTTCAAGATGGTGACATAAGAAAATCCCAAACTCACCTCCTCCCACAGCCACACTGAGCCTACTGCTATATATGGAAGAATTTCCTTTCAAAAAAACCTAAAGTCTGGGTGAATGATGACTACACATTGGGCAAACAAGAAGAAAAACACATCAAAGAGGGTAGGAGAGGCTGGGATGCAACCCCACCATAAACCCCACCATTGATGCAGCAACCCACAATGCAGAAGGAACTCAAAACCTGGAGCTTCTTCCTGAGGAGCTGAGGGTTCAAAACCCACACTGGGCATCCCATACACTTGAGACATGAGCCCCTAAAATATCTAACTTTGAAAACCAGTAGGGGTCCTGTCTCGAGACCCACAAGACTGTAGAGATCTGAGAAAGTCCTCTGAAAGAACTCACATGCTCGGACCCCGGGGCCCAACTAAGAGGCCGTGTATGGTGTCCAGACTTAAAAAATGAAGGAGGCTCTCACCTGAGGGGCAGACACCTAATTTAACACACACATCTAGGAGGATGTTGGAACACTCACCAGGGATGCAAGCTGCATCTTCACATTTTCCCTTTGCTGTGCTCCAGAGCACCAGTATCTCCAGGAAGGTGCCCCAATTTTGGTGGGTATCATCTAGGGGACACCTCTACATCACCTGGTTCTGGTGGCCAGTAGGGCTTATGCTTGTGGGTCCCACAGGACTAAAACCCATGAAGAAAGAGTTCTTAAATAGCTACCACCTCTAGGGCACAGCAAGAGACAACAGACCCAGGAGCTCAGTCTTTCTCTGAAGGCCTATTAGCTAATCATCATGCCTGTGGACTGAGGGGCAGGCTTCTAAATAAACACGCATCTGGGGGCTGACTGTAATCCTTTCCAGACACCTCAGAGGGCAGGGCTTATCTTCGTGTTTACCCTCTGCCATGCTTCACAATGTCAGTGTCTCCTGGAGGGGAACATTACAAATGTCTGATGCCCTGGATTTTATGTCTGGTGGCCCAGTTTTTGCAGCTATCACCCAGGGAACACCCTTTATCACCTGGCTCTGGTGGCCGGGGGGAGGAGGTGAACATGTGTGTGGGGGAGGTTGCATTCTTGCAGCCTATGGGACTGTGGCAGAGACGTTTCTGGACAGGCTACCATCACCATGGCACTATGCAGACAGTGAACTGAGGCACACCCCCCCAGTCTTTCTGTAAGAAGGCCTCTTTGCTTGTCCTGAAACTCTGGCCTGAGGGGCAGACTTCAGGTCTGGCACATATTTAGTGGCCTACAGACCTGCTCTCAAGGAATGTAAGCTGTGGATACCATCTTGGCACTCTCCCACTGCCTTACTCCAGCTTGCTGGTAAAACCCAGAAAAAAGCTTATATACTCATCTGGAGGTCTGACTTTTGTGATTGCTGCCCAGGAGACACCTCCAGATCACCTGGCTCTAGTGGCAAGCAGGGCTTATATTTGTTCTCCCACAGGACTGTATATATTTGCATACTTATAAAAGCAGATGTCTGAGGGTCTAGGTGCTGAGATCCTCCCCTTTAGGACAGTGACAGATCTTAGAACATTCTCAACTGCTGAGAGCTATTAAAAATAGGCTATTTGGACAAGCACAAAGGTTGGAGAGAAAACCAAGAGCTGAGGCAGTGTTGAATAACAAAGTTCATCTCATACTAGAGGCCCTTCCTTCAAGAATGGGAGAGGTGGTTGTTTCACCTACTATATAGAAACCAACACAGAGGGTCAAGCAAAATGAAGAAACTGAGGAATATGTCCCAAATGAAAGAATAAGATAAAACCTGAGAGGGAAAAAAGCATAAAATCAGAGATAAGTAATGCATGTGATAAAGAGTTTAAAGCAATAGTCATACTGATACTCACTGAACTGGGGAGAAGAATTAACTCAGTGAGAACTTCAACAAAGAGATGGAAAATATAAGAAAGTACCAAACAGAAGTCACGGAGCTGAAGAATACAAGAACTGAAATGAAATATACACAGGGTGGGGGTGTGGGGGGAGGAGGTGCAACAGTAGACTAAATGAAGCAGAAGAAAGAATCAATCAATTTGAAGACAAGCCTGTGAAACTCACCCAATCAAAGCAGCAAAACAAACAACAAAACAAAAAGAAAAACAATGAAGATAGCTTAAGGGACTTATGGGACAACATCAAATGGACTAACACTCACATGATATGAATCCCAGAAGGATAAGAGGGAGAGAAAACTTATTTGAAGAAATAACGGCTGAAAAATTCCTAACCTGGGAAAGGAACAGATATCCATATCCAGGAAGTACAGAGAGTTCCAAATAAGAGGAACCTAAAGAGACCCACACCAAGACACATTATAACTAAATATTAAAAGTTAAAGACAAGGAGAGAATATTAAAAGCATCAAGAGAAAAACAATTTCATGAACAAGGGAACTGCCATAAGACTATAAGGAGATTTTTCAGCAGAAACTTTGCAGGCCAGAAAGGAGTGACAGGATATATTCAAAGTGCTGAAAGGAAAAAAATTTCCAACCAAGCACACTCTATCTCACAGTTATCATTCAGAAGTGAAAGAGAGATAAAGTTTTCCAGATAAGAAAAAGCTAAAGGAGTTAAAACTGCCTTATAAGAAATGTTAGACACTTCTCTAAGCTGAAAAAAATTAGTAACAAGAAAACATTTGAAAGAATAAATCTCACTGGAAAGGTAAATATATAATAAAGGTAGTGGATTAATCACTTATAAAGCAAGTATGAAGGTTAAAAGACAAAAGTAGTAAAAAAAAAAAAAAACTATGATTATAATAATTAGTTAAGGGATACACAAGATAAAATTATGTAAAACAGCACACCAAAAACATAAAATATAGGTGAGGGAGGGAGAGTAATAACGTTGAGCTCTACAATGAAATCAAACAAGTTGTTATCAACTTTAAAATAGATTGTTATGGATGTGAGTTGTTTTATGTAAGCCTCATGGTAACCACAAAGCAAAAAGCTATAGTAACTACACAAGGGGAAAAGAGAAAGGAATATAAGCATACCACAAAAAAGTAATCAAAACACAAAGGAAAAGAGCAAGAGAAGAAGAAAGGAACAGAGAGGAACAACAAAAACAGCCAGAAAGCAATTAACAAAATGGCAACAAGCACATATCTATCAATAATTACTTTAAATGTAAATGGGCTAAATTCCCCAATCAAAAGATGTAGAGTGGCTGAATGGATTTAAAAACAAAACAAAACAAAAAACCCACCTATCTATATGCTGCCTACCAGAGACTCACTTAAGACGTTGGGACACACACAGACTGAAAGTAAAGGGATAGAAAAAGATATTCCATGCAAACAGAAACCAAAAGAAAGCTAGAGTAGCTCTGCTATACTTATATCAGACAAAATAAACTTTAAAACAAAGACTGAAATAAGAGACAAAGAAGGATGTTATATAATAATAAAAGGGGCAAGCCAACAAGAAGATTTTATATTTGTAAATATATATGCACACAACATACCAGCACCTAAATATATAAAGCAAATATAAAAAGACCTAAAGGGAGAAATACAAAGCAATACTATAATAGTAAGGGACTTTAATACTCACTTACATCAATGGATAGATCATCTGGAAAGAAAATCAATAAGGAGATACTGGCCTTAAATGACACATTAAACCAGACGGACTTAACAAATATTTATAGAACATTCATTCAAAAGCAACAGGATATGCATTCTTGTTAAATGCACATGGAACATTCTCCAGGATAGATCATATGTTAGAACACAAAATAAGTCTCAATAAATTTAAGAAGATTGAAACCATGTCACACAACTTTTCCAACCAGAATGGCATGAAACTAGACATTAACTAATTACACAAGGAAAACTTGAAAATTCACAAGTAGGTGGAGATGAAAAAATTTGCTACTGAACAACCATGGGTCAAAGGAGAAATCAAAAAATATCTGAGACAAATGAAAGAAGAAATGTAACACACCAAAATTTATGGGATGCAGCAAAAGCAGTTCTAAAAGGGAGGTTCACAGTGATAAATGCCTGTTTCAATAAACCAGAAAAGTCCCAAATAAATAACCTAACTTTATACCTGATGGACCCAGAATAAGAAGAACAAACAAAGCCCAAAGTTAGTAGAAGGGAGGAAATAAAAAAAGATTAAAGCAGAAATAAATGAAATAGAGAGTAAATAGACAAGAGCAAAGATCAATCAAAGTAAGAGCTGGTTCTTTAAAAAGATAAACAAGATGGGGAGTTCTCTGGCAATCCAGTGGTTAGGACTGTGCCTCTACTGCAGGGGGCCCAGGTTCAATCCCTGGTCAGGGAATTAAGATCCCGCAGCCGTGCACGTGACCAAAATAAAATAAAATAAAATAAACAAAATGGACTGACCAAGAAAAAAGAGAGAAGACTCAAATAAATAAAATAGAAATGAAAGAGGAGACACTACAACTAATACCAAAGAAATACGAAAGACCATAAGAGACTACTACAAAAAATCAAACACCAACAAACTGAACAACCGAGAAGAAATGGATAAATTCCTATAAACATGCAGCCTACCAAGACTGAATTATGATGAAATAGAAAATCGAACAGACCAATTACTAGCAAGGAGATTGAATGAGTAATCAAAACTCTTCCAAAAAGCAAAGGTCCAGTACCGGACAGCTTTACTGGTAAATTTTATAAAACATTCAAAGAAGAATTAACACCAATCCTTCTCAAACTCCTCCAAACAATAGAAGAGGAGGGAACTCTTGCAAACTCACTTTCCAAGGCCAGCATTACCCTGATACCAAAAGCAGACAAGAATCACCACAAGAAAAAAAATTATAACCCAGTAACTCTGATGAACATAGATGTGAAAATCCTCAACAAAATATTAGCAAACTGAATTTTAAAATACACTGGAAGGATCATACACCATGATCAGGTGACATTTATTCCAGGAATGCAAGGCTGGCTCAACATCAGCAAATCAGTCAATGTGATACAACACATTAACAAAATGAAAGATAAAAATCATATGATCATATCACTTGATGCAGAAAAAGCATTTGACAAAATTCAACATCCATTTATGATAAAAACTCATCAAAATGGGTATAGAAGGAACATAACCTCAACATAACAAAGGCCATAATGATAAGCCCACAGCTAACATCATACTCAATGGTGAAAAGCTGAAAGCTTTTCCTCTAAGATCAGGAACAAAACAAGGATGCCCACTCTTACTGCTTTTATTCAACATAGTGTATTGAAAGTCTAACCACAGCAATGACATAAGAAAAAGAAGTAAAAGTAATCCAAATTGGAAAGGAAGACGTAAAACTGTCAGTATTTGCAGATGATATAATACTACATAGAGAGAAACCTAAAGATTCTATCAAAAAACTATTAGAACTAATAAATAAATTCAGTGAAGTTGCAGGATACAAAATCAATACACAAAAATTTGTTGCGCTTCTATAATCTAATAACAAACTATCTGAACTAGAAGTTTAAGGAAACATTCCATTTACGAGTGTATCTAAAAGTATAAAATACCTAGGAATAAATTTAACCAAGGAGGTGAAAGACCTGTATACTGAAAACTATAAGATATTACAGAAAGAAATTAAAGAGTACACAAAAAAATGGAAAGATATTCTGTGCTCATGAGTTGGAAGACTCAATATTGTTAAAATGTCCCTACTACCCAAAGCAACCTACAAACTCAATGCAATCCCTATCAAAATTCCAATGGCATTTTTCACAGAAGCAGAACAAACAATCGTAAAATTTGTATGGAACCGCATAAGACCCTGAATAGCCACAGCAATCTTGAGAAAGAATAAAAAAGCTGGAGGCATCATGCTACCTAATTTCAAACTTTATTACAAAGCTATAGTAATTAAAAGAACATTGTATTAGCCTAAAAAGTAGACACATAGACCAATGGAACAGAACTGAGCCCAGCAATAAACCCATACATATTATGGTCAACTAATTTATGACAATGGAGCCAAGAATATACTATGAGCAATCCTACTTCTGGGTACTTATACTAAGACAACGAAAACACTAACTTGAAAAGACATACGGACCCCCATGTTCACTGCGGTGCCATTTACAATACCCAAGATATGGGATAATCCTAAGTGTCCACTGACGGATGAATGCATAAAGAAATATTGTGATAAATAAATATATAATGGAATGTTATTCAGCCATTAGAAAAATGAAATCTTGCCATTTGTAACACCATGGATAAACCTTGAGGGCATTATGCTAAGTGAAATAAGTCAGAGAAAGACAAATACTGTATGATCTCTCTTATATGTGAAATCTCAAAAACAAAACAAAACCAAGCTCAGAGATACAGAAAACAGATTGGTGGTTTCCGGAGGTAGGGGGTGGAAGAGGGGTGGGAAAAATGGGTAAAGCAGGTCAAAAGGTTAAAAGAAGTAAGGGGTCAGACATGATAAGGGGTCAAGAACATGTACATAACTGCGGGGAATAAGAATGGAAGAGTGTACCCTCGTGAGTGCAAGCCTCAGCAAAGATTTCAGCTCTTGTGAGCATATGAAGTTAGGTTACAGGCCTGGAACATAGAAAAAAAAAAAATCTTTTTAAATTGTATTTCATTCTTTTACAACAAGGGTCCTGTTAACACTTTCATTTTAAACTCAGGACTATAGGATTTTTATTGTACCTGATCAATTTTTACAACACAGAATTACTCATTTGATTTATGACACAATATACAAGCAATAGCCTCAGAATAACAATACCAAAATTTTAATAATACAAGAATATGTTCACTGAAAACACAGTAATTTTGGTCCTCAGACTATAGTCCACTAGGGACATATAGTCAAATTACAATATTTAAGTCACCTTAAATAGTTCTCCTCTGTGTGGTTATACCTTTAACTAGATTTTAAAAATCAAGTCTTTTCATTAGATTTCATTCCAAATTTTATGGACATCATTCAACTAGACAAGCAATTCTGATGAACCAAAGACCAATGTATCAAAAGCAATGTCTAAATCTGCACAGTCCAATATGGTAGACATTAGCCAACCACACGCAGATAATTAATCTTAATTAAAATGAAATAAAATGTAAAAGTCACACTAGCTATATTTCAAGTGCTCAACAGATATCACATTATCATTACAGAAAGTTCTGTTGTATAGCACTTGTCTAAATGATACTCTTCCCTCAGACACTGAAACCTTGCTTAGTGAGGTAGCCTGCTTCATACTGAGTAACTACAGCTGTTAAAACTGTCAAAGCATGAGTTGGCAGCCTTAGGGCAGATACTACCTTATTAAAGTTTTCTAGAGGAAGGTTGATGGACAAGAAGTTATCTGGGTCAGCAGTTACCTCCATGAAGAAACTGAAACTATTATCATGCTGTCGTGGTTTGTTTACAGAGCATACTACCAAAATATTGAAAATATCGTTAAAATCACTTGGAGATTATTTAAAATGGAGCTGAGTTATTTATAAACTATTCACTTAAAAACTTGAACTATTCACCTAGAAGGTAACTTCAAATAACTCTCTTGTTACATCTTGCACTACTTCTTAAATATTTCCATTAAAATATCCCTAACACAATTGTGACATCAATTATACAAAGTTTAACCATTTATGAAAACATTCTATGTTCAACCTTTCAGACAGCACTTATTAAACCATGAAGGTTTTTATTCTATCTGCAACATTGTAGGTCCAATTATTATTTGCAGAAGAGGTGATACACATATACCTGCTAAAAGTTCTCAATGTGTTTAGTTAGAGACAGAATTTAACAGAAAAAAAAAAAAAAAGTGGCTTCATAGAACAGGAGCAGATACAGGATTTCTTTGCCTGGGTTTTCCCTTGCCCCTCCACTGATGCTGATGACACTCTGTATAGGTAGGATCTTTCAAGAGTTGGAAAAGAAGCTAAAGACTTGGTGAACTACTACTCTTTATACTAGAACCTATATCAGAATTTCAGAAGAACCCACTACTCCAGTGAGAGAAGATAAATAATACACAGGAAACACTGGCTACCAATCCTAAAATTTTAAGTCATTCCTATTTACTGAATTCTTTAGTCCCAGTTGCAGCCATATTTTTAAAACTGTGGGTCATAACCCATCAAAGGGTCATGAAATCCACATAGTAGGGTCATAAAAAATGAAATATTCTGGGTTGCTGTCAAAGAAGCTTGAAAAACGCTGATCTATGTGGCTTCCCAGTAACGTACAGTTTTTACAGGCAAACACAGAAGGATTTTACAATCCCTAGTCATACTAGATGATATACTGGAATGATTACCACTATATATATACTCTTGTGTGTGTCTGTGTGTATACTACTACACTAGCAGAATTCATGCTTTTTGTAAACAGTCCATTAAAGTGAGAGTGGTTATACAAAATTCTTAGAATTCCTTTAGGACCCAGGGACCTATACTGTTAATTTCCCAGCCTATGACAAAGAAATATGGGGCATTATATTTGCTGGGCACCTGGGATGCCACCTAAATACTAGTCTTCTACTCTGCACACTCAGCTAATTAAGGATAGATCAAAGTTGTTTCACCCAGATGCTATAAGTGACATCAATTATACAAAGTTTAACCATTTATGAAAACATTCTATGTTCAACCTTTCAGACAACACTTATTAAACCATGAAGGATGCTAGGTGTTTGGGATATAACAAATAAGTTAATTAGGTTAAGTAGTCTACTTCAAGGTTTTATAGTCTAATAGGTTGAAGCAATGGTGGAAATCTAATCAAGGCTAAGTTAAACAGATTCTTACTTGCAAGAAATTGAGCTATGTGACTGTCTCAGTGATACCAGGTATTGAAAGATGGTATAGACTTAGGAGTTGGGGTAGTCTTTTGGGGGGCCATATGTGTAGATGAGCAAACAGTCAAGTAGGAAAATAAGTCAGATATGCAGTGGAAAGATATCACATTTATTCTTTATTTTGTTAACGATTAGGTATATCTATATTAAAAGCTACACATTTTCTCATATTCAGGAAAATAAAAAAACATTTAGTATGAAAAAGTAAAATGCTTCTGAAAATAAACTGCCATCCTAGAATCCAATTCTAAGTACAGATTTATAATTGTTTTATTATATACAGGATATTTATATACTTTTAATTATTCTCTAAGGATTACATTTATGGTTCATCTATACTTGTTAATTTTAATATCTACAGAGACCACATGGCAGTATCTCATATTACAGTAAAGTAGGAGAAAGAGATGAGTATCCGAAACTATATATAAATTTTAATCAAAGAAGAAATACATTTAAAAAATTAATACTACTGAAGTTAAAGACAATGAGAAATTTGAGAATTCTAGTAAAATTTCAAGGAAAAATTATTTTACATGAAGGATTCATTCTCTCTCTGCCTCTTATAGCCAGTCTATTGCTAATTCATTTAACAACTATTATTGATCATCTACTACAAAATTATATAATGGCTTAGTTGCTAGAATATAAAGATGAATGTCATAATCTTTCCCTTATAAAAGCTCATCATCAAATAATTTTCATTTCACTGTTCTCACCATAATTAAATCCAAATCTAAATTACTACAAATTAAAAAAATTTTTTCTAGTAAAGAGAAATGTATGTGCTAACTTTACAAAATTCAGAAAATATGTTAAAAATACAGGAAGAAAAAATTTTAAATCCACCTCCTCACATACCACATAAAAGTGGGAAAGAAGAGCTAGGGTGATGAGAGGGGTGGGCAGGCAGGGTGGGAGTGCAAAAGCTTAAGATTTGGGGGAAATACAACATCACTGATAGACTAGACAACAAGGAAGAAAAAAAGATCTCAGCCTTGAAGTAATTTTTATATGATGACAGTTTCCCTGAAAGCAAAATTCTACCCTTCACCCACATCCAGGATGTAGGAGGTCTATGCCTCACTGAGATTTCCCTGCGCTTCACTCATGCTTCCTCTTATACAGACCATCTAATGTACCAGACAGGACTTCTTGCTATTGAGGTAATCCTTGACCCTCAACAATGGGTCATATGACCCCACTCCTGTGGTCAAAGCTGTCTGAACCAGACATTACCCAAGGAGATAACGGCTGACCGGAAATCTATGACATGTGTTAGCTGCCTCTGAAAGATGCTATGATCTAATCAGACTCTCCCTGACACATGTCTTAACTAATAGGAGGGGAAGTTGTTGTTGAGTAGGAGATCATAAAGGCTATGGGCCTAAAGATATACAAGCTAAAGAAAAGTGGGTTGGGAAAAATGTTGAAAGAATACATGTACAGAGAGGTGAGTGGTCCTGAGAGAGAGGAGATAAGAGTATGGCCAATCTCAGGTTCTTTTCCTTAGACTGCCTTTTTGATTTTTCTATATTCCCTGAGACTTCTCTGTAGCCTTCCAAGTACCTATCCTTTTAATTGAGTTTTAGTGGGTTACTGTTATTTGCAACTGAGACTGGTAGAAAACTTCCTAACAACAAATGTCATGTTTAGTCTTCTTTTGTCATCTTTACTCATGCTATTTACCTATTCTGTTTTCCCTTTCAACAATCTAAATACTATATTCCTCCAAATATAGGCCCAAGAATCACTTTATCCATAAAGCTGTATCTGACTAATCCTAGGCCACAACTTCCCATCTTTGAACTATAGAGCACTTTAGCTTCTACACAGGAAGCTACTAATTACATGGACTGTATTTGTTTTATGAATTCACTGTATTATTCAACACATAGCCAGTATGTCTGCTGAGTCTTAGTTTCTGAATCAGTAAAACGGATTAATTACACCTCCTTCAAAGAGCAATTGTGAAGAGAATGCTTAGCACACTTCCTGCTAGGTATTTTGTTCTTAAGTGTTTGGCCAAAATTCAGAAGCAAATATCTTTATTTTCTTCAAACTAAATATACAAGAGTGAGAAAATAGCTCATTAAAAGTCAATACTATTTCTTTCATAAATTCAGTGTGAGCAAAAAGAAGTTAAAAATGTCAAGAGCATTTTCATTTCCAAGCAGATTTCTTCCACAGGTAAACCTGAATAGATGGTCAAGAAGTATATTAGAGTATCCCCTGTCAATCTGCCTCTCAAAAGAGTGTTATCATTACTTTAGCTTTAGATAATACTAAAATTTAAGTTTTGTTTTTAGATACCAGCAACACTTTCAGTTTAGTTTTTAGATAAGCAAAATAGTAAAACTGCTTTTTCCTGAGAAGATAATGCATAATTTTATAACTTTCATTATTCAAAAAATTACTTTTGTTCAGACTATAACTCTTTTTTTTTAGTAATTTAAAGACCAAGATTTCTCCTTTATGACTTCAGTAATTTCTAAAAATTCACAAATAGTTACAATAATTCCCTACACCATCTCTTCGCTATAAAACTAAGTCAAATTATGCACTAACATCCTTTCAAATACGCCTCTTCCATTTTCCTCTTAATTTTTTATTATTTTCTGAACTGCATATAGATTGTCCATTTCTTATTGTACTGACAGGCCAAAATATTAATATAATAATACTCCTAACTTTTCATTTGGAAGATTCAAGACCCTTCAAAACATTGCTCAGAGAGAATTTAACTGCCTACTTTCATAATACAAGGCTCTAAGTATACATCCCAAATGTGTCTTAACATGACCTGCACTAAATACATGAAAACATCATTTAACTGTTAAATATAGTGATAAAATAAATACAACTATAAGCCAATGTTTTAGTATTTCTACAAAGTAAAACAAAGTACCAACCCAATAATAAGATCATTCTAAAAACAAGCATTAAAGTGATAAAAAAATTTAAGTATCCTTTATAAATAGCTTACTGATTACTAAAATAAATGTAGTATAATGATAGAACCATATATATCTATTGAAACTACAAAACTGTCTGTACTTTAAATGCTTATCTGAATATTCCACTTCAAATGTTCAAAAGTTAAGAATATTTGGGTTCCTCAAAAGGCTAAACATAGTTACCAGATGACCCAGCAATCCTTTTCCTAATTATATACCCAAGAGAAATTAAAACATATGTCCACACAAAAACTTGTACACAAATGTGGAAATAATTCAAATGACTATAAACTGATAAATAGATAAATAAAATGTGCTATATCTATACAATGAAATATTATTCAGTAATAAAAAGAATGAAGTATTGATACATGCTTCAACATGGAAGAACCTTGAAAATGTTATACTAAGTGAAATAAGCCAGTCATAAAGGACCACATGTTGGTCCTTTAAAGGACCAGTCATAAAGGACCACATAATTCCATTTATATGAAATGCCCTGAAAGGGCAAATTTATAAAGACACAAAGTAGATTAGTAGTTGCCTTGGGCCATGGGACTGTTGAGGAAAAATGGGAGAAGACTACTAATGGGAACTGGGTTTCTTTTTGGGAATGATGAAAATGCTTTAGTTGACTATGATAATGGTTGCACAACTCTGTGAATACACTAAAAACTGAATTACATACTTTAAATGGGTGAATTGTATGGCATGCGAATTATATGTCCATAAAGCTGTTAAAAAAAGAACATTTGGATCTCATGTTGATAAAATGCTATTTGACTTAATGCATTCTCTATTGAAATTTTAAAATCAGTATTCTCAATTCTAGCCTCCATATTCAAAACTAAATGTAGAATGTCCCTAGTATGACCTTTCATGTTTCACTTATCAAACTCAGGCACTCATCCATTTAGTTAATTTTACATCACTCTCCCTCTCTCCCTTCTACCTCCCTCCCTCCCTCCCTCCTCTCTCTCTCTCTCTCTCTCTCCCTCTCTATAGAGATAGAGACAGAGAGAGAGATAGAGACAGAGACAGAAACAGAGATAGAGATAGATAGAGAAATAATTTTTTAACTTGCTAAAGTTACATTAATTCAGTTTGGGAACTAACAGGTTTATCCAACATATAAGCTCCTAAGTACTTACCAGACTTGTTCCACAACTTCATTCTAATAGTCACATGACTAGCTAGATTTTTATAATAGAGAGATTTAACAGAGATAAATAAGCCTGAGATTCTAAACCACAGATTATTCACTCTCTTCTGCTGACTCTGATTCCTAAATATCTTCTCTCTATTCCCACCATCATCTTAGTATAATCCTAAGTCAGTTCTTACTGGAAATACTGCACGAGCCTTCTAAGAGGTTCCTCTGCTTCTCTTCTCCAATCCTCCATGCAGACACAGTAATCCTATTTATTTTAATAGTAATCTTTTTAATATAAAAATCTGATCCTGCCACTCTACCACTTAAAAAAATCTTTCATTATCTCTACATCAAATACACGATAAAATCCCAGGTCCTCTGTTTGGCATAAAGAGCTCTTCTTAATGAGGTCTGTGACTTCATCTTTGGTCTCACTCTCTTCTCATACACTAGGTAACTAAACTTCTCGCCATTTCCCCAAATATAATATGGTCTCCCATGCATCCATGCCATGTATTTGGTACATGGTGTTCACTTCCCTCAAATGTCCTTCCCTTATTCCCTGTTAAACTCCTATACATATTCTAGGTTTCATCTCATGTTATTACCTACTCTGGGGAACCGTTCTAATTCACTGAGTAAGTCTTAGGTACTCCTTTCTTGTTGCTCTCATATATTCCCTAATTAAAGCACTTACAACACTGTACAGCAATTTTCTGTTTTGATATCTGACTTCCTACCACACTGTGAGATCCTTGAGAAGCAGGGACTACTGCTTATCACCTTTACAGCCTTAAACCTAGAATGTAAGACCTCAATAAAAGGCTTTGAATGAAAATGTATAATAATCATTAAAATTTATATGGAACTCGATAATTTACCAAAAAAAGTATGTGCATATATTCTCACTTTACCCTAACGACAAACCTTGAAGTAGGTAGATCTGGCATTATTACTTCAGTTTTACAGATGAGGAATTCTGACTTAATATCTATCATCAATTGCCAGTCAGTTAAAAAAAATGAGAAACTTAAGACTGCGAAAAGTCTCTCCTTACTTCTTATAAATTGTTTATGTAGGAATAACTTTAAAGTAAGTTTTCTTAAATATACTTGTCAATAACTATACAAACTGCTTATAAATTTTCAGTTTCTGAAGTAGAAAAATGTTGACCAACGAGGCCTACACATTTCCTTTAATCTATCACTCCAAAGTCAACAACAAATATTAAGGACCTGTAAGAGGGACAGACATATACTTGTCAATCATGATCCTAATTTTGAACCCACTCTCCTGTTTCTACTTGATTCTACTCTAGTGCTGTCACTACTATCAACTTTTCATTCTTCCTCATTTTTCTGATTTGATGGTTTCATTTACTGTGTAAGACCTTGGCTTCCCTTGAAAACTATTTTGATACCCTATACTAACTCCAAAGTTTCCCGCTGCTTTGTTGGACACCACCCATAACCTTGTTAAAGTTAATACAAAGTAGTCTTTATCTTGCATTCCAAGTCTTTTATCACTTAACCTAATCCCACTACCATAATAGTAGAAAAATTTACTCATTCTTATTTTCAAGCAGTACCCACTCTGTTTTAAGTATAAATATTAACTTATCCTTTTTGGTCTTCTGTAATTTTGTACTTAGGAGCAACACATTTTATCATTGTTTATGTTTTCTTATCTAAAATATCAATTTTTAGGTGATTATAGATCTTCTAAATAAATAGCAGAAAGGTTTAACAATAACATATTTAATAACTAACCTCACCTCATCCTCATATCCCCAAATAAGAGTAAAATAACAAGGAAGAAAAGAGCATAGGGAATAAGGACGCCTGAATTCCATTTGCAGCTATGATACTAATCATAGCATGTGACACTGGGCAATTTAACATCTCTAAACTATAGTTTTCCCATATGCTTGGGACTTTACTTTTTTAAATACACCAGTAATGCTCCTTTTTTTTTTCTTTCTTTTAACCTTCTCCTGAAAGTTTAGTTCAGAATGTTCAAATGTCCTGTCACGTTGCCTTCTCCATGAGGCCTTTCCTGGCCATATTATTTAAAAATCAGCACTACATCACCAGCACCATTTCTCCTTAGCACTTATTACCATCTAAAATATTTCATTTATTTTTCTTATTTGTCTGACTCCCCCACAAGACTATTGACTAATATATCCATTTTGTTCACTACCGTATCTTCACAAGCCTAGAATAGTCCTGGCACACAGAATGTGTTCAAAGAATATTTGTTGAATAAATAGCTGAAGACCTCTTTAATTCCAAAAATTCATTCACCTAAAAAAGTAAATCAGAAAATCTCTTCAAAAAGTTTCCACAAACTGGTCAAGTAAATTGAATACAATAAATGTCTATACTTTGTTTTAACTTTGTCTAAATATATAAATATACTATAAATGTGATAATTAAAGGAAAAGCCTCACTCTTGATTAGTAATTTACCCTACCTATCATTCAAGAAACCCGACTTGTAAAGCACACAGTACAGAGTGTCTTCTGTTGGCACCTAGTCCTCATTTCTGAATTTTAATGAACTGTTGAAACCCAAAGAAAAAAAAATGTAACTTGCCATTCATGTGACCTATTTGTGCCAATAAACTCTTTTCCATAGTTATACCAAACTTCTAAATTCACTAAGGTAAGGAGTTAGGGTCTACTAGTTCATTTTTGTTAGCTAATTTTACTTTACTTAAAACATAGCAACACCCTGGGGTCAGGTGAGTCACGTTTGTTTTATGAATCTCACTGAACATCTCTCTCTTAAGACGTATATCGGAGTCCCATAGAGGATAGATAAATGAGATTCCACTCAGCTTACACAATAAGATACTTTTTCACATAAATATAAAATACTATATACAAATACATAAAAGTACAGGTCTAGAATATTCCTCTAACAAAGTTTCACATAAATATGTTTGGGTCTACTCTTCAATCTTATATAAAGGTTATATTTTAAACAAAGACACAGACAGCAAATACGTTTCAAAATCTGTCTTAGTAAACAGAACTTGATTTACAAAGCTACATGTTTATTATATAAACACTATCAATTTATTTTAAATCTTGATGAACAGGAGGAGTAACATTATGAAAATGATTTACAAAATATCCACAGATAAAACTAATAAGCCACTACAAATGAAGGGACTCATCTTCTTAGAGAAAATTTTACCAATTAAAAAAATCTTAATTTAGAATCTAGTGAAACAAAGGAGTGTATGATTTATTTCACAGTAGAAGACAATTTGGCATAGTGCCTTCAACTACTAGGTTTTCAAATATTTACTGTTAAATGAATTTTTTACTACAAAAAGTTTTACCCTAGACTTTCTTTAATGCAATGATTCTCAATCCTGGCTATATATTAGAATCACCTGGGGATTCTTAAAAATATTTACGTACATGCAGAGCCCAACTCCAGACCAATTATATCAGCATCTCTGGGGACGGGGGCTATGCTATGCATTAATAATTTTAGAAAGCTCTGTAGGAGATTTTAATGGGCAAGGAGGGTTGAGAATCATTGCCACAGTGCTTTACAAAGCTTCAGTTCAACATTACTAGATAATATCAATTTGGGGGTTCAAATGAAAATAACAATCAACTAGTGTTGACTGCACTGTTGGCCTGGTAGATAATATTACTAATATTAAGGATGCTATAAGTCTGACTAAAATGGAAAGAAAAAAAGAAAAAGATCTGCTAAATGAGGTGGTGAGAGGGATTAAGATGAGTACCAGAAGAGTAGGAAAAATATACAGACAGCCTGGAAAAGAAGAGCACCATGAGAAAATGGGAAAAAAATAGAAATAATCATCATCTTAAAGTCCAAAAGCCAAGTGGGAAAATAAAAATGGAATAATTCATACAGTAAATAATTGTATACAGCAAATAATTCATAACAGCAAATACATGTAAAGGGAGCTTCTATAATTGGCTTTACTGTTACACAAAGGTTCTAAATAGGTATATATGCATAAGCTAACTGAATATTACAGACTGTCTACCCTGTATCCAGGGGAGCATTCAGAGTGATTGGTAACAAGGGCAGGTATGAAACTTCTAGCCATCTTCCTGTCATAGTAAGGACAGAGAAATCCGAACCAAGGATCTCTCCTTCCACTTCTTCTCAAAGAACTCTCATAGGCGCTGGCTGGTACGTCCTATAAGTAGATTATTTAAACTGAGTTTTACATATACACTAGGCATACTGAAAGGAAGTAGGGAAACGGGACCGCCACTCCTCCGAAAAAGTTTCTACAAGGACAAGTGACTATCTGGGTAAGGCTCTACAGTTACCCACAAATCCCTTACCAGGTAGCCCTTACCATGGTCTATCACTTCTTCAGGCTCCACCTCACCCACACACAGAGGGAGCCAGGATGATGGGAGGGTAACTGGACCTAGCAATGGAACCTATTGTCCCAGATATTCAAGAGATTTGAATTGCAATTTGCCATATTATACTAAGATAACTGAATATCCATAAAGTTCAGTTTCAATATCATGTCTACAGAATGATTAATGAAATAAACAGATTAGAACAAACCAATCTTCTTAGGCAATAAAGATTTTAGAAAAGCTTCCAGAGAGGGAAGATAGATACAGACTTCTATAAGCTGTTTATTAGGTGGAGGAATATCTCCCAGTACTTAGGTAGTAATTCCACAAAGAAACAGATAGGCCTGTTTCAGGAAACACCCCAACCTTCAGAAAGGATACTATTAATACTTAGGCTACAGTTTAGAAAACAGGATCTGCCTTTTACAAACTATATATTTATTATAATACAGGGCCAGCAAGGGAAACATCATTAGCACCAATGTCCTGTTCTCCACTTCCCAATTTTTGAGATCCTAAAAACTTTCCTTTTGGAGTTAGAGATGAATAACTGAGAGTACTGAGTCCATTTCCACCCTCCGTAAGTTGTGTCCCAGGACATGAGGAGGTTAAGAAAAAGCAAAGGGAAAGAATGAGGTAAGTAAAAGAATCTTAACAATATAAAATATCCAAAGAGGTTAAAGAGTCCAAAAATTGGCACTATTAGTAGGACTGATAAGTAATCCATCACTCACAAACAAACCCTTTGTTCAATATCAAGTATGATACTTTACAGGATAAGCCAACAGAGAAGTCATGGTATTCCTAATAAAGTATCTAAGCTATGGTAATGAAAAATCATAGATTCCTGGGGTCCCCAATTAAGTTTTGGAATTATAAGAAAAGAGAGCTTTCTGGCAGATGCTAGATGGCCATCAAAGAAAAGCTGGATGGCAGCAAGGAGACCTCAATGTTCCTGAGGACAAAAAATTGAGGTTTTCTTCTAAAATGTAGCCTGATATGCTGAAGAGAAGCCCAAAACCTTGAGAAATCTGCCAAGAACTCTAGAAAAAGTTTATTAGGCTGACTCAGTAATAAAATTCAGAATTCAAATCACTACAATAGAGTAACGAGATAATAGGAATTCTGGCCAATCTTGGAAGAAGGAAGATAAAAAGGGGGATCTGGGAAGAGGAACAGGCAAACAAAGACACTCCCCAGCTGTTGACTCATCCACATTTGGTGTTACACTGGAAAAGGCCAGTGTTTGCGTAGTAGGCAAGGGCCACAAACATACCTTGAACACCACTCCATCCAGTCTGATAGGTTTACCGGTGACAAGGTCTGAGGTAGCATCCTGGAAAAACTGATAGGTGTGGAAGACTTGGAGAATACGTCAGAGACAAACAAAGACATTAACTCTAACCATACTTCCTTAGAGGACCTTGAAAAGCTTTCAAAGTGAATGGAAACATTACTTGTACCAGTAAAGGGTAGGATTCTTCAAATTGGAATATTAACCTCCAAGTCTATTTGGACAGTTTTTCCTTTTGTTTTTTGTATGTAAAAAGTGTAGAAGCACTAGACTCTAGAATATAACCTCTCAAGAAATGGCAATAAAGAAATTATATATAGAAAGAAAATTAATTCCAAATATTAGGTGAAAACTAAGACTTGGAAAGGTATTCTTCCTAGAAAAAAAGCAGTGGTATCTCTAAAAAAATTTCATTTGAATTTCACATAAACTAGTTCCAGAAAGTTCTAAGGCATTAAGTCTATTTGAGTGTGTGTCTACATGTTCATCAGGGATTAATTTGATTTTGGAAAATTAGATGTGTTTTTCAATCAGTGCACTAAGATACTGGGAATAAAATTAGGTCTAGGATTCATTTGATGCTTCTGACCACATGACCAGTAATCTTTTAAAACTGAATGATAAAAGAATAATTAAAAGAACAAAAATGAGAAGGGACAAAGTAGATAACAGTTAGTTATACTAAAGGTACAGATACTTTCAAAAAGAAGGAACTTAAAAGTTTGAAAAAGTGAGGTTCAAAAGGGACATTGTTTCTAACTGGAAGTAGAGATATTTTGAAATAGAAGTAATAGCAAGATGGGATTTCCCTGGTGGTCCAGTGGCTAAGACTCCACGCTCCCAATGCAGGGGGCCTGGGTTCGATCTCTGGTCAGGGAACTAGATCCTGCATGCTGCAACTAAAAGATCCCGCATGCCGCAACTAAGACCTGATGCACCCAAGTAAATAAATAAATATTTTTTAAAAAAAGAAGTAATAGCAAGATAATTTGATTTCTACTATGGAATATTACACAGCCTAATAAATACTCCTATCACCAGGGTGCAGCAAGTATCTTGAAAAGAAAGCTGACTTCAGTGGTCTTTTTTTACCCTCTTTTAATTTCTTTTTTTTTTTTTAATTTATCTTACTGTCGTAAGAACACTCAATATGAAATCTACCCTCTTAACAAATTTTTAAGTGTACAATACACTACTGTTGACTGTACGTACAATACTGCACAACAGATATCTAGAGCTTAGTCACCTTCTTAACTGAAACTTTGTGCCCACTGTCTAGTAACCCCCCATTTCTCCTTCCCCCCAGTCCCTGGCAACCACCATCCCACTCTTTGATTCTAATAAATGTGACTATTTTAGATATTTTATATAAGTGGAATCATGCAGTATTTGTCTTCCTGTGAGTGGCTTATTCCACTTAGCATAATGTCCTCAAGGTTCATCCATGTTGTTGCATATTGCAGATTTTCCTTCTTTTTTTAAGGTCAAATAGTTATTTCACTGTATTCATATAACTACATTTTATTTATCTATTCATCTGTTGATGGACAGTTAGGTGGTTTCTACATCTTGGCCACTGTGAACAGTGCTGTAATGAATATAGGAGCAGTAATATGTCTTTAAAATTGTGAGTTGAATTCTTTCGGATAAATACCCAGAAGTGGGTTTGCTGGATCACATGCTAATTCTATTTTTAATTTCTTGAGGAACCTCTATATTATTTTCCTAAGTGACTGCACCATTCTACATTCCCACAGTGTGCGGGGTTCCAATTTCTCCACATCCTAGCCAATACTCACTGTTTTTTGTTTTTTGATAATAGCCACCCTGAAAGGTATGAGGTAATATCTCATTGTGGATTTGATCTGCATTTCTCTGATAATTAGTGACATTGAGCATTTTTTCATACCTGTTGGCCATTTGTATGTCTTTTTTGGAGTAATGTCTGCTCAAGTTGTTAGCCCATTTTTAAAATCAGACTATTAGTTTTTTACTATTGAACTGTAAGAGTTCTCATATGTTTTGGAGATTAACACTTTATCAGATATGTAGTTTGCAAATATTTTTTCCCATTCCATAGATTGCCTTTTCTCTCTGACAACTGTTTCCTTTGCTATGCAGAAGCTTTTTAGTTTGATGCAGTCTCCGTCATTTATTTTTGTTTTTGTTGCCAATGCTTTTGGTGTCATATCCATGATACCTTTGCCACGATCAATGTCATGAAGCTTTTCCCCTGAGTTTTCTTCTAGGAATTTTACAGCTTCAGATCTTACATTGAAGTCTTTAATCCATTTTGAGTTGATTTTTGTGTATGGTGTAAGATAAGGGTCCAATTTCATTCTTTTGTATGTGGATATGCAGTTTTCCCAACACCATTTGTTGGAAAAACTAGGCTTTCCTTATCACATATTCTTGGCACCCTTTTTGAAGATTAGTTGACTATATATTCATGGATTTATTTCTGGACCCTCTATTCTGTTCCTTTAGTCTATATGTTTGTCTTTATGCCAGTATTATACTGTTTTGATCACTGTAGCTTTGTAATATATTTTTATATGAGGAAATGTGATGCCTCCAACTTTGTTCTTCTTTCTAAAGCTTGATTTGGCTATTTGTGATCTTTCATGGTTCTATATGAATTTTAGAATTGTTTTTTTCTATTTCTGTAAAAAATGCCATTGGGATTTTAATAGGAATTGCTTTCAGTCTGTAGGTCTCTTTATGTACTATGGACATTTTAACAATATTGTCTTCTAATCCCCCTCCTTAAATTTTCTATTTCACTAAGTTTTTGATCCCTTTAAATTCTTTACTTCCTTAGCTCAACAATGCCACAATAAAAATTTTTTAAAATATTTTATCTAATTATTTAATTTTCAGTAGGTTATCCAAAGTATTTAAAAGTCTACCACAATTCTGTACTTAATAGACTATTGTCTTTTTGGTTTTAACCAAGTGGAAAATTATTTCCCAAAAGTTTTTCCCTAAGTCTAACCTTTGTTGATGATTTAGACACCCCATAACCTTGTTCTCTGTTCCTACTTAGGTGTGGAAAGACTCACTAAGCTCAAATCAATATTAAGGAATTTGTCTCAGAGGTTTGAACAAAGAAAAAAAAAAAAATATTCCATGAGTTATCTTGTGTCAATTTTCTCAAAATTGCTGGCTATTTCAAACTCCCTATGCATCAAATATTCACATGTACACCCTTGATGAGAAATATCTCTCTGATATCCTAACCAATATTCTTACCAGGAAGACCCATTACATCTGCTGTTACTATTTCCATATTGAGTTCACAAGCGTGATTCATTACTGTACGTGTGCTTGTGATATTACATATCTCTCCTAGGGAAATTTGTAATTAGGTCAAAGAGTTTCCCTATCCCAATATTGCTTCCCATTTCCTGGGTCATATGATCTTATCAAGCCCATGAAATAAGCTTCTTTTGGCTTAGTGGTCCCTCATTGATATATGAAAATATAGGTAAACACTGTTTTCCTAACTCACATTGAATTCCAGAATTTATACTTTGAGTCAGTTTTTAAATGTCAACTGAAATATCTCTAGTTTTTTGTCTCAGACTTATATAAAATGTTAGCCTATATGAAGTAAATAAATATAAAATGACTAAATAGAATATATTGGAATATTTTCCAGTTAGATATAATTAAGGGAGATTTTACTTTACAATGCAAAAAAGGCAACTAAAAAACTAAAAAAGAAGTATCTTAAAATTGGGCAGAAATAAACTAAATTGCACTAACTACTTATGGAAATGTCTGTACCTATCTATTTATAATAGATGCCTAGGGACTGAGAAATAGATATTTGGTGACCATGTTTTATAAACTATTAGAGTAATATTGAGATAACATACAACCCGAAGGTTTAATTATTTTATTAAAATTCACTTTAAGAGGTAGCTCTTTATACATACACATTTTCTCATGTGTAACACATGGCTTTCTGTTTCTTTTCTTTCCTTGCTGCTTCTAAAAAAAATATATGGTATTTACCAAAGTCAGTATTCATTCAGCCTAATTTTTTATATACTGTATATCTATAGTATAATAAAATAAAAATTAATGCTTGATAAGACACTTGCTATGGAAAACAGTTTGACAGTTCCTCAAAAAGCTAAACATAAAATTACCACATGACCTAGCAATTCTTCTCCAAGGTACATACATACCAAAAAAAATTCAGAGACTTGAACAAATATTTGTACATCCAAATGTCCATCAATAGATGAATGGACAAATAAATGAGATATATATATATATATATATATATATATATTTATATGTTTGTATGTATATATATATATATATATAATATTTATTTATATGTATAATGGGATATCACTGAGTCCTAAAGAGCAATGGAGTTGGGATACATGCTATAACGTGGATGAACCTTGAAAACATTATAGTGAGTGAAATAAACCTGACACAAAAGGACAAATATTATATGATTTCACTTATAGGAAATATCTAGAATAAGCAAATCAACAGGACAGAAAGTAGATTCAAGTTTACCAGGGGCAGGGGTAGGGAGAAATGGAGTTAGTGCTTAACAGTTACAGAGTTTCTATTTAGAGTGATGAAAATTTTTAGAAATAGGCAGTGGTGATGTTTGCACAACGTTTTGAATGTAATTAATGACAATGAATTGTAAACATAAAAAGCATTAAAATGGCAACTTTTATGTTATATATTTTTACCACCACTTCAAAAATGTAATAATGTAATTTACCAAAAACCATTGGCTTGTACACTTTACACGGGTGACCTGTATGGTGTATAAATTATATCTCAATAAAAATGTTACAACAATTAATGTTTGAAGTCCCTCTTCAATATTTGAAGCTCAGGTCTCTTTTCCTTAAAGAAGCCCTCCCTGATCATTCTACGATCTTCTCTTATTATCAACTCATAGTATTTTACTTGTTTATATCACTCATTTAGCACTTAATTTCATCCTCTTTTTGAAATCTCTGGTGTTTTTAAATTACTATTACACATTTAATATTTGATTATGCTTTGTTTACAAAACAAGATTAGCTGCTCAAATTATCAAATCAAGACTCATACTTAATATTTGTTTGTACTTTTTTTTTTACCAAACAAGATTAGTAGTAGCTGAAATTGTCAAATCAGAACCCAACAGCCCTCTATCATCTTCAAATTATCAAAAAATATTTCAATTTTACACATGCACATATCCATTAAGTAAGAATTTCAATAACAACTGTTATTTCTGGGAAAAAAATAATCAGAATACTCATTCCCTGGGCACTCCAATGAATCAAGGATGTAATAGACTTAGTTTTATAACTATTAAAAATAGGTAGTAGGATACTTTTAACAGAAAATTCTGTTTGACCAATCATTTTTCTTTTTCCCCAAATGAATTAAAGATACCATCCAAACAAAAAATAAAAAAGGTGAGGAATACACATTTAACATATATACAAGTATTTTTATGTCTAAGTAGAACTGTACAGGATATATACATTTAATCCTGAACAGGATTAAATAAAATACGAAATTACACAGACAATTTAATTATAATAAAAAAGGTGTTTGGGGGCCAACCAAAAGTTTTGTTTACTTAAAAATCTCATTTAATGATTATAGTGATCTTAAAATAAATTATACATAAGAATTTGGGGTATAATGATGAGAGAGAAGGAAGACTTTAGAGAAAAGAATAGGAAGAATTAATATATATATGATATTCCTTTGGAAAACAGCATAAAAACTTGAGAAATATATATAGCACACTTGGGATAAAGTTATATACTTACAGAACAGAGATACAAAGGCTAGGTAAATTTTCTACCTATGTAGAAAATTAGTATATGCTTAAAATGATCTTTGAGGCTTATAGGCTATTTTAATCCACAGCAGGGTTTTCTTTTTTTAATTGGTACTTTGAGAAATGCATAATATATGTTTGCTAAAATATTTCTTTCCTGCAGAATGTCTGAATGATTTGCTCTTAAGTATGTCTTTAAAAACATATCATAAATGTAAAGAGCATTAGCTCACATGAAATATAAGAAATAACATATTTTGATCTAAAGGCAAAAGGTTTAAGTTTTTAAAATATGGCATCATTACCTCAAAAGTAAATCTATTTCAATGAACAACTATATTTCTATTCCTTACCAAAGTAGAATGACTTATGTTCACTTTTACAGAGAAAATACCCAGTGGCATCTCAGAGAATATTGCTTTTCCAGCCAGAAATACAGCTATTTATCAAATTCAGTTCCCCAGAAAACAGTCAATAAAGAGAAGGAAACAAAAAATGGTTTCCATCAGACAAAATAAATGAGTTAAAACTCATTCTTCATTAATTGGGAAGTCCTCATACCCTTTATCTCCAAGGCTTCATAAATTTACACATGATCCAACAAGCTTGGGTTGAGATTCCCAAAGTCACAGCATATTAGAAAGAGGGATAAAGATGATGATGATAGCAGCTGTAAGTTTCTAAGCACATATTAAGCACTACACATGGGAACGAGGGCCAGGAATGCAGAGAGTATCTGTAATAGGAAACTGTACTGAAAGCTGTTAAAAAAGACCAACAAATGGCTTGACTCCATGACCAAGAATCTACAAATCTTATGTCTCAAGGGTATCATTATGCTACAATACAGAATAACTAATGCTCAAAAAGACAACTCCTTGAGACCTTAAACAAATGTTTAACACTTTGCAAGGTTAAAAATATACATTTTTAAAATAAGGAGCATGGACAATACAATCTAAAGACCTAGATTTGAATCCAGACCCATCACCTAATATGTCAATGACCTTAGGCAATTGTAATCTCCTTCAGACTCAGTTTCTCCAAATGTAAAATGGAAATAAAATTTACCTTACAGCATTATGGTGAGAATCAATATATGTAAAAGCACCCAGCACAACCCATGAATATAGTAGCTACTGAAATACTCTGAAAACTTAACTACTTAGAATAATTTGTTGAGATAAACAATTTTATTACTTTTAAATGTTATTACTTTTTAGATGTTTAGACGTTACTCTAGTTTGTAAATATGTAAAAGTAGAAAAAGCCGATTCATTTAAGTGTATAAAGAATGCTCTCAAAGTTCATCATAAATCACCACCCATTCATTCTTCAGCCTCAATTTAGATGGTATCTCCTCTGGAAAATCTTTCCACAATCTCCACTTGCATATCTATTCAACACTTATAAATCTGCCACGTCCAAAACCAAACTCCTGATTGTCCATCCCTATCCCAAACCTGCTCCCTATGAAAACCGTCCCCACCTCACAGTTGGTGGCAAGGCCATCCTTCTAGCTACTCAGCAAAAAACCTTGGAGTCATCTGGCCTTCTCTTTTTCTCATATCCCACATCCAATCCATCAGAAAAACATTTTGGTTGTACCTTAAAAACATCCAGAATTTGACCACTACCATCATTACCTAAGCCACTACTTTTCAATCAGATTACTATAAGAGACTTCTAACTGGTGGTCAATGCCTCCCTACAGTCTATTCTCAACATAGCAAGTGGAGTGAACCTTTAAAAATATAAGCCAGATTTACCGAAAGCCCTGCAATGGCTCCTTAAAGTCCCTACAGTGCTCTGTAAAGCCCCAATTACCTCTGTCAAAACCTCCTATTCTCCCTTCTCCCTCACTCTACTCCAATCATTACTCTGAACACACCAGGTATGCTTTTGCCTTGAGTCCTCTACCTGGAAGGCTCTTCCCAAAGGTATCTGCATATTTAACTTCCTTGATCGTTGCTCAACACATCACCACCACAGCCTTCTTACGCTTCTCTACTTTTTCTTTCCTCCATAACACTTGTCACCTTCTAACATGCTATATACTTATTATGCTTACTGTTGACTCCACCCCAATATACATTCCACAAGAGCAGAGACCTTTGAAAATTTTATTTACTTATATATCCCTAGAACAGCACCCCAAATATAAATTAAATATATAAATAAAAGAAGACATTAGAACTTCTTTGTGTCACCTTTAGTATCTTGCACTTACCCCTATTATATCAGTTATCACATTGTACTATAATAGCCTGTTATATTTTTGCCTCTTCCACTAAACTGTAAGTTTCATGAAACAAGGGATTTTATTTTGCTTTCCATTACTATCGCAGAATGTACTTATAGTGCCTGACACTTAGTAAGGATTCTAATATTTGATAAACTGCTGAAAAAAACCCCCATCTAAATCAAAGGCTTTAGCGCCTTTATTATCTCCAAAATATAAACACAATGCTTAAAGGCATGACACTGAAGACTGAGTTCCTTCTAGATTTTGTTAGAGTTTTTGGTCTGGCTCTGGCACTTATTGACTAAAGGACATTGACGAAATCATTTAAATTCTCTACAGCTATTTCCTTATCAGGAGAAATGGGGGTAATGATACTACCTATACCTCATGTGATTATCATGAATGTAAAATAAGATGATGATGAAGGAATTCAGAACATGCTTCTTCAAAATACGCTGCTCTGGCATATTGACTGTTTTGAGTTAAAGGCACTTGAAAAACAGCAAATACAAGAAAAACACTGACCTTCCTTCTTTCTCTTAAAAGCAGGAAATGAAATTACTATATGAAAGATGTCCTCCCTGTACCAGAAGGAAAGTAACATTCTTATCATCAAAGACGAAAAGTTGAGACTGAGAGAATTCTCAACAAACAGACCTTGTTAAAATAATTCTTATCTTCCTTTAGTCTCCCCACATAGCTTAGTCACTTTTCCACAATTGCCTCTCTTTGTTCAACCTAACATAAAACAAGTAGATTTCACCATTTCTTTGGTCTTCATTCCTTTTGCAGACTCCGTTTCACACAAAACTTCGTATTAAATAAATGTGTATGTTTTTCTCCTGTTGATCTATCTTACCTCAATTTAATTCTCAGGCCCTGCCAAATAGAACTCTAACAGGATAAAGTTAAAACTTTGCCTCTCCTACAATAAAATTAGCCCAGTCGTTTGCACATATTAAGTATTCAATAAATGACATCTATTATTTGCTATTACAAATTAAACAGGACTTCCCTGGTGGCACAATGGTTAAGAATCCACCTGCCAGTGCAGGGGACATGGGTTCGAGCCGTAGACCAGGAAGATACCACATGCCGCAGAGCAACTAAGCCCGTGTGCCACAACTACTGAGCTTGCGCTCTAGAGCCCACGAGCCACAACTATTGAGCCCGCGCGCCTAGAGCCCGTGCTCCGCAACAAGAGAAGCCACCGCAATGAGAAGCCCGTACACCGCAACTAGAGAAAGCCCCCATGCAGCAACAAAGACCCAATGCAGCCAAAATAAATAAATTAATTAATTAATTACAAACAAATTAAACAGAGGCACTACTATAAGTCCTACTTCAATAACTTGACTAAGTTGGAATATTCATTAAATATAATCTTTGGAATCTGCTTAGAATGACCAATAACATAAATTACCGAGTTACCTAAAATATGTTTGATAAGCATTTTGCAAAAGAAGTTACCTTAACTCTCTCAGCAAAAGTATTTACATTATCCCAGAATATTTTAAAACTATTTCTTAATATTAGGTTCTATGACTATCTTCAGTAGCTGCCTTCAGTGTTTAATAATTTCATAGTATTTTTAAATATAACCAGGATGCCTAGTACTAGAGTTTAAAAAGTAAACATCTTACTTTTTAGGTGAACTATACTTATAGGCCTATAATATATACACATCTTCTTCCCTCTACTCTAAATAATTTCATTTCCAGGAATAAGACACTTGAGAAAAAGTTAAATAATTTAAGTATATTTGTGACTCTTTACTAAATCACCTCTAAGCTTACCACTTCTCATTTTAGTCATGTACCCAACAATATGTAGAATCCTCTGGTAATGTTATATTAGGGATTTAGCAAAACTAACAATTTTGTTGAAATTAAAAGGGCAGTTATATGGTGTTTATTTTAAACTTTACTTTCCACTATTTTACAATAGAAATAATTTTTCTATTATTTCCTTGTCTACTGTGACTCCTAAATGTTTTCCTATTCTATGTTCAGGGTCAGTTGTCCATTTTATAAAATACTTATGAATAATCATTTTCTTTATACTTTGTACTACCATAAAGAAAAAAAACATTCATTTTACTTAGCACACATATGAACAGTAGACAAGAAAACCAACGTAAGCAGTTTAAATGATTGTCCCAAGACCACAGATGGGGTGACTGCCAGCTTTAGGATTAAAACTAAGAAGCTCATTATTCCCCTTCTTATATTCTGAGTACTTAATATTGTTTTTACATCACAGGGATCTCATAATTAATTTAAGAATAATAATTTAATTTAATAATTAAAACAATTATCAATAATCCTGACAATATGTTTAGATTTATGAAATGTATTAAATAAAAATAAAATTAGTTTACTCAAATATTCCCTGAAAAAATTAATCTGATTTACTACATAAGTTATTTTTAAAATTTTGCTTAGAGTGCCAAGAAAGTGACAGCTTAATATAATTTATCATTTCAATGTCTTTTTTAAAAGCTAATTTCTTTAACCAAAATCTACAGTAAGTATATGAGAAGATTGGATTTAATACCAAACAAAAATACTTTTTCATTAAAAAAAAAAATCCTCCAAACTTAAAACAGTAGTTTCTACTCTAATTGTAAACTTCAACTTCAGGAATTATTTACAACAGATATACCTAAGAAAAGACAATGATAAAAAGTAAAGAAAACACAAAATACTATTGCATTTACAGGAGAAAAAGACATACAGTATAACATTAACAGCTTACTGTGGAGAGTGGGTTTAATCAGGAAGTAGCCATTATCCTTTCGATTCAGAGCAGTGACAGCACTCCAAAACAACAAGCCGTGATATTTTTCAGTTAAAAGGCATGAAAGAATACCTACTATTGTGTCCTAGCTTTGCTGACCCCAAAGGTCACCATATGTCTTTTATCAAAAGCTAACATGAAAACATAATCCAAGTAAGCATTTACAATGCTTTATTTGTTGAAACACCTAAAATCTACCTAACACAACCTCTCTCTCTCAGTTACTCACAAAACATGGCTGTCTTATTCAGAGATTAGCAATTATTGTAATGAGATACTGTCGGAGAGGGTCAAATAGTACTTCCTGCAGTTTACACATCTTGATTTCCTGGTAAACAAACTGAAAGGCAGGTGGAGCACTTAGATCACCAGTAACCGTGAACGCTCACGTGACAAAACTAAGCCAGGTGAGGTTGAAGTCTCAATCTTTCTTTTCTTAATTTTATTAACGTCAAAACAGACAATAAAGAGTTCTATCTTTCTTCCTTTTTTAAGGAGGGTTTATTCCTGACATGTGAAGGCACACAGTTTATAATAAGGAATGCTTGAGAAACGAATCTGTTTAAGTAGGTTTTAAAAATTACTTCTCGGCAGGTAAATTTAAAAACAAGGCAACACTAGCTAACAAGGTTCGAAAAGAAACTAAGATTAACTCTTAAAAAACCTGCTAACTATAGGGAAATGTCTTTGAATTTCAACTCCTTCAAGAAAATAGATACAAGAAGTTTCTGAGTTATAAATAAAGACAAGCTCTTGCAAAATAAAACTATAATTCATGTGGCAGTCTTTGGGAAAAAATCTCGATTATATGAATCAAAAAGTTTACATAACTTGAAGCTACTCTCTGCATCATTTAAAATTCATATTTCAAAAAGAAAACAAAACCTAAAATATTTAACTGTGAGCATTTAAAAATACATATTGTTAGCTTGAAAATTAAGTTTCTTTGTCCTTAGTTTTTCCCCCAAATTGCTGTTTTTTCACTCTGAAATTTCTAGTATAGTTGAATGAAGATTGATTTAAACTAACTAAGGGTATAAAACAAACACACACTGTCAAAATGATAAACTAATTCACTAACTTAAAAATATTTAGGAGATTTTTGTAATCTACAAAATTTCATTTATCTTTAAAATTCCATATATTCTAAGGCCCAGCATCTGTGTCCTAACTATTATGAACACAGCATGCTTTAATTTTAATGCAAAGAGCTCTTAATGACCCTTTTACAGCAATATAATCAAGGCATTAAATTATATAACTTAAATCAGGTGTATATTTACTCTGCAAAATAAAACTCTAATGTATTGCAATAGAAAACAAAACAAAGTGACAATAAAATCACTGACAACAAAAAGAACACCTAAGTAGACAAGACTGTGCCAAGAATACAAAATATCAGAACAGGTTACGTTACAAACATTTAATATGTATCATTTGAAAGGAGTACATATTTAATACTGAACAACATTAATGCAAGTTGCTAATCACCATCTTTACTATGATGACGCATGAAATAGCAAATTTTCAGAAAACTATTACTACAAGTTTCAGCTGAATTTCTTGGTCCAATTAAATAATTCAGATATCCTATAGTTACCTGGAATGCAAGACACAGCCCTTATTTCCTTTATAGATAATTTAAGATATAATTCCTACCAAATAGGTAGCTTTGAATATGTAATTCATATATGGAAACAAAACAAAATTTTAAATTAGGAAACTATTATTTCAATTATTTCAAAGACCCATGGCTATTTAGTTTCCCATATGGATCAAATTTAAAGGATAATGAAATTAAAATACAGAAGTAAAGAAAATAAATTTGAAATTTTGTTTCATTCAAGGTAGCTTTTATCAAATGTCAGCAAATTTCAGGGTAAGAGTTTACAATTCGGTTGAAAGGGCAAGGATGAAAACCAAGGTAAATATGATACCCTCTGAGTTAGAAAAAGACCCCCTCTGAGCTAACCTGTGAGAAAAGGAAACCTTTTCCTCCTCTAGAGATATTTCAGCTCTGCTTGTTCTCTCAGTCAGGCACTCTTGCGTAAAGCACACTTAGCACAACGAACTATACCTCCTGGCAGTTCTGTACAGGGAGAAACCTCCAGAAAGGATTCCCTTGCCCCCGGCAGGTCTAAGAAACCACAGAGGAGATTAGTCCTCCATGACTTAAAAAATTCACGCAAAATGAAAATGAAAGACAGGAAAGGGGACAGGAGAAGGAAGAAAGTCTCCTACATTTATTTGCTTACATTCTGCTGGCAATAAAGAAGCTTTGCATAGTATTTATATCCCATCTTATTTCAAAATAACTTAAGGTGACTTATGGACATATGATTAGTAAAACAGAATGCTTTCAAAATGTAAATTAATATGAATAAAGGGAAAATAAAGGGAAGCAAGAAAGATGAAACACAAAGTAAAGCTGGAACATAGAAACGCCTGTCATAAGGCCTTGCACAACTTTAAGATGTGAGTGGTTCAGCTCTGAGCTTCCTAGCAATCAAAGTAAAGTGGGAAACAAGACCAAATTATAAAATTCTCATTCTGTATAAACTGCATTTTACAAATAAGCACCAAAGCTTTCCCTAGTACTTAGAACTGAGAGAAATATCTTCATACTTTTCAATAATGCAACCCTGGACAAAAAAATAATTTTCTCAACAGCATCTTTACAGAGATTAAATAACCAATTTCATATGAAATTCCTTTCAACCTTTCTTCAGGGCAAGTTGGGATCATAACATGATGAAACGTTACCCAGAAAATGAGCCAACTTGCTAGGAAGCTATGTATCTAATTGGGATCTTTAAACAAACACTAACAATCCCCAGCATCTTTTGTTAAATTCACAGTCCATTTTCATATTCCAAGTTCATATTTCATTTTCTAAATGCAGATTCTTCTGCTGGATAAGTAAATAAAATGGACATGCAAGTGATAACTGTGGTTCCAGATCAAGGAGAAGACATTGGTAGGATAGGTCCAGACACTTAAAAGGGATCTCTCTTTTTAACTTAAAACAGTTCTTCTCTTCCTCTTTGTTGACCTTCCATGATCCTGCTCAATTCAACAGCCTGGGAGCCCAATCTCTGATGATTCACATTCCTCCTCAGTTTGGTATTTGTAACTATGGTAGAGAAATGTGACTTAGAGTTTCTAGATTCCTACCTTCTCAGACAGTCTGCGCCAATTTCAATTTATTTTAGAGCATGAATCTTGGCATATTTTTGCAGCATTTACTTTTCATATTATTGGTGGGGGAGAAAGACAGTAAAATTAATATAAAAGCAATTTCCTATTTCCCATTTTATTATACAAGATAAAACAAGGTCCACAATAGTAGCACCTCAATACACCATACATCTGGACTGAATCTACTAAAATTTAACAACGCTACAATCTAATTTTCATGTGGGGTAAATAAATAAGTAGTAGCAAATATATTCCACTACAGTTGTGTTGGCCTCTTCGCTGTCTCCCAAAGATGCCAAGGTTATGTTCTCTTACCTACCAGTTTGTTTATGTTGTTTCCCATTTCTTCCTTACCACACTATCAGCTTAGATCTCATCACTTCAGGAGGCCCCTCACTCAGAGCCTAACTATTTGAGCCCAGAAAACCTTCTTTCTCCACATGATTTAGCTCTATATTACTCTCTAATTATTTTAGGGATTTCCCTTACTAGATTTTGAAATTTCTTATTTTGTATTACCCATTGTGAACAATAAAATGTAAACATTATAAGTACAAATTAACTTAAGATGGTGCATTAATAAACTGCTGTACATAACAGCTCATGTTTGTCCAACATAAACAAGTTATTTATTACGATTGCATCAAGTGAGCCAGAAGGCCAATTTTTCTTTGTATTTTAATTTATTTATTTTTGGCTGCGTTGGGTCTTCGTCGCTGTGCGTGGGCTTTTCTCTAGTTGCGGCGAGAGGGGGCTACTCTTCGTTGCAGTGCGCAGGCTTCTCATTGCGGTGGCTTCTCTTGTTGCAGAGCACGGGCTCTAGGCGCGGGCTTCAGTAGTTGTGGCACGCGGGCTCAGTAGTTGTGGCTCGCGGGCTCTAGAGCGCAGGCTCAGTAGTTGTGGCACAGGGGCTTAGTTGCTCCACGGCAAGTGGGATCTTCCTGGACCAGGGCTCGAACCCGTGTCCCCTGCATTGGCAGGCGGATTCTTAACCACTGTGCCACCAGGGAAGTCCCCAATTTCTAAATGATATACAATCAACCCATATTAAATCAAATATTGGGCTTTTCTATTTTCAAGCTTGTCGAAAGAATTTTAGTTGTGAAAACTTTTGATAACACTACCAAAAGCCAAATAGATTTTGTAAATTATTGTCAGACCTCAAAATGACTAAAATTAAATGACAATTGTGTCCAGTACAGTTTGATCCACATTTGAATTCATATACATAACCCTAAGAGTTATGCAGTCTTTTACCTGATTAAATGAACTCTTCCAATGTGGAGCCACTGAAATTTGTTATTTCTGAATTTCCTATTTTACGAAAATTGAAATCTAACTATAGTAATCTCAACGTACAATTTTTGCTATTGCAAAAGGTAGCAGTATTTACATTTGGCATAATATGTACACTTGCTTAACATTCTTCTTTCAATAAGAGAACCCATCCTAACGTTTAAAAATATGTTAGAAAGCTTATGGTTAACCTCATATTAATTATCAGCTTAAATCAATCAAGATTATAGTCTATTCATGTAAAAAGTTATAGGATAATTTAAATGGTTACATTATTAACCACCTTACAATTGTTTATTTCAGAGAACAAAAGTAGGAAATATATCTATAATATAAATTGAAAAGCTTTGAATAAATTTAATAACAAAAGAAAGAATATAATTCAATTTTCTTTCTTTTCCTAAAAGACAAACTGAAAAGAGTAAACCAAAGAAAGCTACACATACATATTTTTTCATTTATTGTAACATAATAGATACACACAGAGCCTGTAAAAATACAATATTCATTTTGCTGCAGAAGAACAGACATTGCATAACAATGAGATTTGCTAATGAAATCAACCATCAACCTGGAATACATATGTATTAAACCAAGACCTCAGTGTCATTTTCTTTTTGCATCGTTTGTTCTTTCTTTCATTTTTTCTTGACCTTGTCAGTATTTTTGTCCTTTAGATTTTGGAACTTTGGTAAAGAAAAATCAAGACTATAACATTATTATATAGAGTACTGCTTTTTATTCATCACATTTATTTTTAATGTAAATTCCAATTGTTCTGCTTCTATCAGCACTATTAATGTATCTTTGGGGGAAAAAAAAAAAAAAATCAATGGATGCTACCAGAAGAAACAAAGGAGGTTTATTTCTATACAAAACTGTTGAATCAGGTTTGAGGAAAACTTTTATCAACATTTGACATAAATTCCATATAAAAACTTTTATAGCAATATTAGTCCTTACTTAAGAAATAAGAAAATAATAATATATTTTAAAGTCACTTTTGTAATAATGTAATTCTTCCAGCAGTTCTTACTACTGACAATTAGTAGGTGAAATAATGTAAGGCTGATATAATAACCATGTTTTTAGATAAAAATCATAACTTTTCCCCCAAAATGCTCTGCTGTTCTGGTCTACAAAGTTAATCACTAATTTCCATTTATCAAAAATAAGCAATTTTGAGAATTTTCTTAAAGATTTATGACTTAAATTTATGATTTAGTTATTACAATTTTCTATAAAAGCCCAAAAGACTATGAAAATATTTGATATTATATGTCTTAAAGAAAAGCATTAATGTCCCTCAGAATTGATTTATATCTTGAGTATAAGCTATTTAACTAAATGACTATCTGTCCTATTCGTTGTCCATTTACACAAGTTAAGTTTTCAGTTCACGTGTACTACAGATAAAATTAACAGCCTAGCCTGCTGTGGTATACAACTGCTACTAATTCATGATTATAATAGTTTTTTTTAAAAGCAGTACTTACACCAGCTAAAACAACTTTAGCCAAACAAAACTGTTTCCTATTTTTATTTTCATAACAACTTAATATCTAACCTCAAACAATATCCTGCAAAATAACAAAAGTCAATAAATATTACAGTTCTATTAGAAAAGTAAACCAAACAGATATTCCTTATCAAACTTAAATTCTCTGAAAGTTGCCACTGACAGTCTAATAGTTCTCAAGGCTAACTATTTTAAAAATAGTGAAGGATAATTTTAAACAAAGAACTACATAATCACAGGGCAATCATTAATCCACACACAAAGTATTTCCCTAAAACCCCAGAAATTTCTATTAAAATGGCAAAATATAAATCAGACTGTAGAGAAACAGACAGCTAAAAAAATGTCTATGGCAATACTTAAAGAATCTCAAGCACTAGCCCAGACCTACTGAATCAGAATCTTATGCACATTAAATTTTAAGAAGCCATGATCTAGAGAATTCTTTAGCCTACCTAACAATTTGTATATCAATTCCAGTAACTCCTGATATTCTAATAACTCCTCAAAAATCCATATTAAAATGCAGAATATTCGGAGAATAAACTATTTGTCATGTTCAAAGCCCATTACCTACTATTTGCTTAATTATCTGCAGTTTCGTATTCACATGGCCTACAGATTTTAAATTTGTAGTAATACAAAAAAATAAGAAGGTGGGAATAATGTATTTTTTGTAAGAGCTTAGAAAATATTAAATAAATGGATAAATTTGAAGTATTATACAGTCTTAGCCATTATTTTAAACTACTTCAGCAAAAGAATCCTTTCTTAAATAAAATCCTGTGAAGAAGCCCTGTATAGTAAAAAAGAAATAAAGGGCTGCTCTTTGGGGCAGAGGAAGCACCCAGCAGTAGCCAACACATCTCAACAGAACCAACTCATATGATTCCTCAGAGTACAGTTTGAAAACCTGATTTAAGGGAATTTTAACTTAGGAGTATAAAAGTGAACTGAACAACTGTTATACTAATCACAAATAAAGTTTACTATTCATCAAAGCAAGTTGTAAAGATCACTAAATAGAAACCCACCCATAATTTAGTTTTTCTATACTGTTTTAAAGTAAGAACACTAGAAAAATTACATAATTAAGCATTTTTTTTCTAATTCAAATTGATCTTTCCCCAGATAGGTCTAATTGGTGAACTTGGATTTAACTAATATGTTATCTTCAATTAAATTATTTTAGTTAACAGTTTGCCTACCTTATATAAGACATTATGTTAAATGCTATATGGGCAATACAGATGAATAGACAAAGTACTTATCACCATGGAAGGCTAAGACAAATACATGAAATACAGTATGTGCCATGAAAGCAATAGAAATATAGTACTATAGGAACAAAGTTAACTGAGGATATCAGAAAAGACTTCATGCAAAGCTAACATCTTAAGTAGGCCTTGAAAAGTATATAGGATTTTTTTGAAAGGCAAAGATGGCTAGGCAGAGGAACTAGGAAAAAAGGTATCCTAAGTGGAGGGAAAACAATACGCTAAGGGTAGAGGCTGGAAAGTATTGGGCGTGCTCAAAGAATAGCTTGAGGTAACTTGCAAGTCCCCCAATAACAAGAAGCATGAGTTATTAATTTTTATAGTAGTAGCACTTACAAAACTCAAGTGTTAATATATCTGTATAGCCTAATAAAAGCTTTCAGTATCTACTGTTTGAGTGAATTAATCAATAAGTGAATGTAATCTAGTCTAGCTAGTATACAAGGCATATATAGAAAACAGTGGGAGATGTGGCTGAAAAGCTAGTTTAGGACCTTATTAGAGACAACCTTGAACATCACTTTAAGTGTTAAATTTATTCAACACTGCAAACAGTGGTAAACTACTTGCATTAGAAATATTGATCTAGCAGTTTTAAGTAGGATGAATTGGAGCAGAAAGAGATTTCCAAGAGGGATATTACAATATTCAGCCTGTTGCAAAAGATTAGGCAAGAGGAAAGGGTCTGAACTAAGACTGTGGCAGTTGAGTCAGAAATACGGAGATAAATATGAATATGAAAGATAAGATGAATCAATTCTTTTTTTACTTGTTGACTGGTCAAAGTAGAGCAAGAAACAAAAAATTAAATTACAGATGTAAAATCTATTGAACTTCATAGCAGATTCTACATAGAAAGTAGGAAGGCAGAAATTAAGGAAAATCCAAAAGTTGGGAAAAATGTAGACCAGGAAATCTCTTATGCACTTATGGTGTAAACTCATATAACCACTGTAAAAAGAAATTAAGCAATACTTAGTAAAATCAAAGCTGTATGTAGTCAATACCACAGAAATTCCACTTCTGGGTATGTAACCCAGAAAAACTCATACATATGCATAAAGAGTCATATACAAAAATGTAAACTACAGCATTATTTGTATAGTGAAATACTAGAAAATAAATAAAAGATTGTGGTGTGTTTTTATAATGAAATATATAGCAATTAAAATAAATGAACTAGAGCTACACATGTTAACATGGATATATATCTTTAATATACAAATACAACCACTTAAGGGAAGTAAAGGTTTTATTGGTTTGTTTACTTCTATTTATCATTTTATTTAAGATAGGACAATCTGAAATAAATCAGTCAAGAAAGGAGAAGCTGGATATGTCCTATGAATAATCAATGAAACAAGTCTCTGGAGGACACAGAAAAGGATAAAAATCAAAAAGCATGAATAAAGTCTTAGGTTTAGTAAGGAGGCAAAACATTTTTTGTTTGTTTGTTTTTACCAGGACTGATTTATTTTATAATTGGAAGTTTGTACTTTTTGAAAACCCTCACCGATTTCACTCACCCCCCCACCTCTGGCAACCACCATTCTGTTCTCTGTTAACTATGAGTTTGGGTATTTTTTTTTGTTTTTGTTTTTAGATTCCAAATATAAGTGAGATCATACAGTATTTGTCTTTCTCTGTCTTACTTCATGTAGCATAATGCCCTCAAGGTCCATCCATGTTGCTGCAAATGTCAGGATTTCCTTCTTTTTATGGCTGAGTAATATTCCATTGTAAAAATATATATTTATACACATTTTCTTTATCCATTCATCCATCAGTGGACACTTAGGTTTTTTCTACGTCTTGGCTATTGTAAGTAATGCTGCAATAAACATGGAGGTGCAAGGTAAAACAATTTTTTTTTCTCAGAGATGGGTGGGAAGGTAGAAGAAAAAGAGACAATTTTGTAACTTTTTAATTTGAAATAACTATATATTTACAGAAAGTTGCAAAATTAGTATAGTGAGATCGCATGTACTCATCACTCAGGTCCCACTAATGGTTACACCTTATATAACTATAGTGCAATATCAAAACGAGGAAACTAACTACAATGTATACATATAGATCTATGTCATCTTATCACAGATGTAGATTCATGTAAACAGCACTGCAAACAAGATACAGATCTATTCCATCACCACAAAGATCTTTCTCATGCTACTCCTTTACAGTCAGTCACACCCAAACCCCCGCTCTCCTCCACCATCCCTAACCCCTGGTACCACAAATTTGTTCTCACTCTCTATAATTTTGTCTTTACATAAATGGAATTTTTGAGTGACCTTTTGAGATTTACTTTTCTCACTGAGCCTAATGTCCTTGAGATCTGTGTATCAATAGTTGCTACCTTTGTATTGCTGAGTAGTATTGCATGGTATGGACACACCATACCGTGTTTAGCCATTCACTTATTGTAAGACATTTTGATAGTTTCCAGTTTTGGCTATTACAAATAAAGCTGCTATAAACAACCATGTACAGTCATTTTGCTGGGATAAATGCCCAGGAGTGCATTTGCTGGGTCATGTATTTCGCATATGTTTAGTTGGTTTTTTTGTTTTTTTGTTTTTTTAAGAAACTACCAAACTCTTCTCCAGAGTGGTTGTACCATTTTACATTCCCAATGGCAATGTATAAGACTTCAATTTCTCCACATTCTTGCCAGCGGTAGATACTGTCACTAAGTTTTGTTTTAGCTGTTCTGATAGGTGACTAGTGATAGTTCATTTTTGTATTCCTCTGATGGCTAATGATTTTGAACATCTTTTCATGTGCTTGTTTGACATCTGGATATCCTCTTCAGTGAAATGTTACTTCATGTCTTTTACCAAGTTTTCTAATTAGACTGTTGGCATTTTTACTGTTGAGTTTTGAGAGTTTTTATATATCCTAGATATGAGTCCTTTGTCAGATATGTGGTTTTCAATATTTTCTCCTAGTATATAGCTTGTTTCTTCACCATCATAACAGGGTATTTTACAAAGCAAACAGTTTTAATTTTTGTAAAGTCCAATTTACTGATTTTTTTTACTTTCAAGGGTTGTGTTTTTTTGTGTCGGGTATCAATATAAGAACTCTTCACCAAGTTAGGACTTATAGGTTTTCCCTTATGTTTTCTTCTAAAAGTTTTGCAGTTTTATGTTTTACGTTTAAGTCTATAATCCAAACAGATCTTGAACTGGAAAAGAGGGAAATTGATAGATCTGTTTATAAGAAAGTCTTCAACTACTTGGTAGAGTTATTTGCTACATTTATTGGGTATCTACTTAAAGTATGAAGCACTTAAGATACAGATACAAGGTACAGGATATAGAGAATGGAGAAAACACATAGTTTTACTTCATTGTTTTAAGTGCTTTGACAGAATTGTACATCAGTGTACCTGACTTAGCCAGGAAGAACTTGAGAGTATTCTTCAAGAAGAGTATGTCTGCTCTAAATCTTTAAGAATGGAGAAATTAGGCTACTCACAGAGGGAAGGCTATGTCAGGAAGAAATAATAGCACTGAACAAAGGCAAAAAGACTATACACCCACTGCCTGCTTTAAGGAAGTACAAATGGTTTCAAAGTTGGGGAATACTAAGTATGGGAAATTTAGGCAAAGTTTTAGATGTAGATAGGAGACAGATTGTAGAAGATATCATATGCCCTGTAAATGAGATTAAATTTTATTCTGTAGTGATGGGCAGCTAGTAAAGGATTTTAAGTAGGTGAATAATCAAGTTAGATTTGTGATGCCATTTAAATGGTCACTGAAGAGGACGCTGAATCTGGACACAGCAAGACTAGAGGCAGAGCCACCAGTTAGGAGGCTACTGTGATAGCCCAGGTGAGGCATGATGCAAACCTACATAAAGATTTAGGCATCACGAATAGAGAAAAAAGGATGGATTTGAGAATTATTTAGGAAAACAATGAAGAAATGTTGTCTTTACTGAAAAAGCAGGCAGAGAGAAATGTTGGCTTAAGGAGCATAGAGGTTATGAAACAGCAATTGTGGAAAATCCTTTTAGTAACCAATAGTTAATCTGTAGGATTATATAATACAGCATTTACCAAAGCATTGAAAAACACTAGCCCCTCTTAAGAGGTTCTTTGAAGGAAGAGTCAAAGAGTCAAAGAGTCAAAACGTTAGCACATTAAAAGATGTACCTAAACAGTTGTTAAACAAAACAAAACCTGTTTACCTTTGTTTAACATTAACCCTAGGTTTTCCAAACTTACTTGACCATGGAATCTTCTTATCAAACAATACTCACTCTACACAACTAAGGCTCTAGCAAAACTATTTTGGGGATCACTAGTTTAGCAACAATATGAGCTTTAGTTAAGCTTACAGCATAATATTTTTCAATATTCTCTTTTTTTAAAAAAACTTAATTCTTAAATGTAGGTCTATGTGAAATCTCTCTAGCTTCATTTATTACCCCCTTTCATTACTCACACCACTCCAGACACACTGGTTTCCGTATTGTTACTGGAATATGCCAAGTACAATCTTCCTCAGTGTCTTGGCACTGGCTGTTTTCTTTGGAAGAGTCGTCACCCAGATATATGCATGACTCGCTCCTTCACTTTCCTAAGATCTCTGTTAAACTGTCATCTTCTTAGGAAGGGTTTCACCAACCACCCTATAACAAATACTAACTTCACAACCCTGGCACTCATGACTCTTAATTTGCTTTATCTTTTTTCATAGTGTTGATTGCCATCTAATATAGTAAATACTAGTTTATTAACTGTTATCTCTTTCGCTCATAGACTGTTAGCCCCATGTGTGCACAGTCTGTTTTGTTCACTGCCTTATCCTCAGCATTTGCATGTACTAGGCACCCAATAATTAGTTATTGAATAATTTAGTAACCATCATTTAACCTCTATCTGAGTGTATTTACTTCATATCAAAGTAGGTTATAGGTGAATAGTTACATATCAACATATCCACTGATAGGAATAGTATTCTTCTTTATGATGTTATGGTTAATATTTTTTATGCCCACTTTCTATCTAAAATGTCTAACCAGTTTTATCCTTAAAAACAAAAACAAAAACCCAAAAGAAAAAAAAACTTACTTCAAGATTTTGGGACCTTTCAGCTCTAACCTTTCAAATTTTTCTCCTAATCAAAAACAATTGTAAAATTGTATAATTCTATCTTTAGAAAATGCATGGACATTATTTTGAATAATTGTTGTTAAATTTCTCTTTAAGTTTACTTCTTTAGACACTGGCTTAAGAAAGACTACAAATTGAAGCAATTTGTACAGCAACCTTGACCTTCTAGAACAAAGGGTAGTTTTCTTCCATGATGTACAGAGATTCCTTTCTATAACTTTAGCAACTGTCAAATGCTTTAGTAGGTTTTACGTGTGTAATGTTTCCACTTTTAATTTTAGCCATGACTTACTACTCTTCAGTATAAGTCAGCTGTCCAATTGAATATACTCCACATGGTAGTACACTCTCATGGGGACCTATATTCCTCTAAAAACTGGATTTCTCACTGATACATGCAACAGTATTTCATTCAAAACAGTTCAGTACAAAATCTACAAAACCCTCAAATATTTTAATATGAAACGCTATCTCTAAAAGAAAGAACCTTTAAAAATACACAAATAAATCAACACAAGATACATATTTGACCCAGGTATAAACTCTCCATTCAACAAAAAATTTTCTGTACAGCAATCTAGCAATGATTAAAATGAAAAACTTGAATTCTTTCCAATAAAAATATGTGCAATTAAATAGTAAATAAAAGTCTCTAAAATTATGTACGCTCATTATGCAGTGGTCATGAATAAGTATGTGTACTCTGTAGTATTCTAAGTTTTATTCAAAGAGACTAGTTTCTTTTACCTTCATAACTAAAGCTGTTTTATATGTATAACAAGTCATAATGTAAGAGTCACCTAACGTTTTTCATGAACAAGTTTAATGACCTTGGTTGAATCACAGTCTATGAGACTCAGTTCCTTCATCTGTAAAATGAGAAAGTTTGTCTAGGATTTTTAACATATTTTCTAGCTTTAATATTCTGTGATTCTAAAAATATACTTTTTCAAATAAACTCTATTGTTTTTACCCTTGCAAACTAACTGAGAAATATTTCTGATTCCAAGAAATGCCTGTTCCCTTAAAAGCTTACTTCTTTAAGAACTAGATAATAAAACATATTTCTATTTCTCTGTAACGAAACACCTCAATTTGTACTGAAATATGATAAGTACTGTTTAACTACGTTAGGTGAATAAAAGCTGAGGACAATTTATTAGAGCATAAGACTCCTGAATACTAGAAGGTCACAGACTGTGCTGAGCTGCTAGCAAAACATCTATGATGCTCCAAAGCTGCCATTTTTCTTCTTTGACAACGACTCCATCTGCCACTGAGCCATTTACAGCCTCCAAGTCAGAATATCAATGATTTCCAACCATTCTGCAAGCTTGCTTTCACCTTGACATCACCTCTGTAATACATCTAATGCAGAAGATACATATATCCCCAACTATAAGCATGAAGCCTATGCTTTATTCACCTGATAGGTATTTAAACTACCCTCTAATGTACCATTTTTATTCATGCTGAATTGTAAAGGAATTTTAAAGTGCATATATTTGCTATAATTCTTGTTGCTTTACTTACTTGCTTTCAATCAGATATACTCATAAAACTTTAAAACCTGAAAAGACTGTACTAGGTAGTTTTCAACTAAGACAACAGAACTATATCATGTTTCCATTTAATATAATCGGCTCTAAAATTATTTCATATAAAACATTTTATTTCCTTAAAAATTGAGAACATTAAGGCAATGAAGAAATGTTGATAAAATTTAGTTTTGCACTCGAATCTGTGTTCTTTACATTGTAAACAAGTGAAACCCATTTACTTAGCAATGAAAGAGAAAATTTTTCAAGTATATTTTGTTGTTTCCTATTTTTTAGTGGAAATAGATGCAAACTGCCAAAAACTATTAAAAATTCTTCTTCCATTCCTTTTAAACAAAAGCAGTATAGGGACTTCCCTGGCGGTCCAGCGGTTAAGACTCCGTGCCTCCACTGCAGGGGGCATGGGTTCAATCCCTGGTCGGGTAACTAAGATCCTGCATGCCACGCGGTGCAGCCAAAAAAAAAAAAAAAAAAAAAAAAAAAAAGCAGTATAATACTTAATCATTAATATTTATAAAAATGGAAATAACCTTACTTAAAATATTGCTTCTCTACAAAGTAAATAATGAATTAAGACCTACTCTGTGCAAAACATTAAGGGGAGTATAAAAAAGTTTACAACAAGATTCTCGGCCTCAAGTAGAGGAAATAATAAACGTACTCATGAAAAACTATATAAAAAGACAAGGTATTTTACAGTGAGCGGAAATGTGTTACACAAGAAGAAATTATGGATTACAGGTTAGGAGACAAATCTAATTACATCTTTGCTCTGAACCCTCCAAGTACTTAGTCATTTATCTAGAAAAACCACTTACTCACCTGTAAAGTGAGGTGACTAGAATAAGTGATACCTAAAGTCTCTTCCTGCTCTACCATGCTATGATAATAGGATACCATGAGTCTAGACGTCAGATGATTACAGATACTAACTGACCCTAAATTTTCAAAGGGTACTCCCTTTAGGTAGATATGGCTAGTTCTGAAAAGGAAATGAGATTTGAATTGGGTCTTGAAGGATGTACAGCATTTGAATATATATGCAGAGGTAGAAAAAGAATCTTCACAAAAAAAGGGAATATTATAAACAAAGACACGGAAAAAGAAACCATGATTTCAGATATGTTAATATGGCAATGTTAACCATAATCAGTAAGAAGAGGAGACATGATCCTGGAGACAAAGCTAGTAAGTAAACCCATGCAATCTAAACATGACCTAAATAGAGTGGTGGTAGGAATGACAGGAAGACAAAGAATGCAAAAAATACTGAAGCTAGAACACAGCCACTTTTAAGTTTGGATTATCTAGAGCCAGAGAAAGGAGAGTAACGCAAAACGATAACAGCATTCATATATTGATGTGGGAAATAGTGATACTATTAACAGAAATAGACCTGAAATATGATCATCTTTCTAAAATAATATGAAAGAAATATATAATACATTAAAAAGAAATAAAATCATCTAATTTTCAGAAAAAGAACTGGATTAGGAAGTAGCTACTGATGCTGAAGTCTCTGCCATAAACTGGCTGTGTAACATCCAGCCAATCACTCTAAGGTTTGGTTTTCTAAAATGAGAGTACTGAACATAATATGATTTTAAGATTCTTTTCAGTTTTATATATAACACATCATATTAATTTCTGAATAAACTTGAAGTTGTAGAGGCAATCTTTTGAAACAGTCTTAATCCTGACTGATTGAAGATTTAACATTTTGTGTACATATGAAAAGTTGAGAAATACAAAGTAATTCAACCAAAAAATTATTAAAAAGTTTATTTTCACCTACAGGTACAACCAAAACACAAGTGCCACAAAACTAAAGGCAAAATCAGCAATTTCAGAACTAACCCTGCATTTTTGATCCTACATTACTCACTAGCTAACTCATTAAACACCTTTTACTAGGAACTAAGGGAAAACCAAAACAGAATAGTTTCCATGTTTAAGCTTATCATAACTTTATTGGTGAGGTAAAATGAATGTATGTAAAATAATAAAAAGTTGCCTTTTGATATAGACTAACCCACATACAAAGAAAATCATAGCTTAACATTATTTCAAAGGGGAAATGAACCCCGAAGTGCAATCTAAAAAACGTAATGGATATAACTTTGGTTAAAGGAGAAAATATTCTTAGAAAGTTTCTTAAAAAGAGAGGCCACAATCAAATCAAAATTTTAGTCATATTTCATACTTATTTTTGTACAATGATTACTCATAATTTCAAGAAAAGAACCTCATACTTATTCCAATGTCATGATTAAAAATATATGGAGGATTTATAAAGTGTGCTTCTAGAGGTATGTGTGAAACAAAATAAAACAGTTTTTTTTCTAAACGTTAAATTACAATTAAATCATATTCTGAAATAATTTGTATTCTAAAAATAATTTTTATATTAAGTTATAGCTTTAATATTTTTCAGGAAAGTACTTAAATTTAACAAACATACAAAAGAGGGAAGTCAACTTCTAGTAATGCCTTATTTCTTCCATTAAGTATGCTTACAATAAATAATTAAAACAGCATATCAGAGCTTATTACTATTAATTTCTCAGTACTTAATATTAACATTATACTCAATAAAGATATAATTACATTGGCAGGTGCTACACATGTTGCAGTGTGGTAAATTTTTATTCTTTGGGAAAAATATTTCTATGCACTCATAGACTTCGATCTACAAGATGACATCTTTCTTATTAAAATATATGTTTATTTTATTTGAAGACTAAACCTTCTCTAGTTGCCCTAGTAAGTCCAATATTCAGTATGCAAAAATGATCACAATACAATACTTAAAATAGACAAAGAAAATAGATTAGAAAGTGTTACTTATAAAAGTACAACTTCAGATAATAATGAACTCAGCTCTCTTCAAAGATATGAATATCCTCTTTTCATTATTAACATTTAACTAAAATAAAATCAACTCTTTTCCCACCTCTCCAAGTTAAATCCACAGTAAAAAGTGGTCTGGAGTTACTGCAGTTATCCAGTAGCTTCCTTAAACAATGCTGAGGATATCTGTGTGGCAACAGTCTAAATGAGTTATCGCTACTACAGTGATTTGATAATTGGTTTGGTCCCCAAGTCCTCATATATTAATCCCTCTTTAAATGGTGCCTTAGACAAGAAAAATTAATAGAAGGTAACTGGATCACAGTATGGGTAAAATTATATAAAGATTTGCTGAATACATGCGTAAATAACTATACATACACATTTAGAAACCTACTCAATCCAACAAATACTTACTGGAAACTAATTTGAGGGCTTAAGCTCCAACACTGTGAACAGACATATGTGAATAAGACAGTTTTGTCCACAAAGAGCTTACAACTGAATACTGTTAGTTAAAAACTTCTCAAGGAGTTTCATGCATAGTTTCACAGTGTTCATATTTTTAAATGAGGTAATAGTGAGCTTAAAAGTCTATTTTTAATAACAAAGAAAATATAACTTTCTCAATACACAAAAAAGAATAGACTGAGAACCCTAAATGTATACCCCATATGGTAATGAGGGACAACTGTTAAGGATGCTCATGATACTCAATCCCTATGAACACTGGCATAGTTGCCATGAAGGTTTTGATGCTTTTTTACATTTTTTAATTTGTTAAAGAATAGAAGCATGAGGTGCATTAACAAAGAAATGAAAGCCAATAAGGACATAAAATGACAATTCAGCAAAATCATCCCAAGATCTTCACCAAATTCCAACTGCATTCATCTCATCAAAATTCTTATACAGGGCTTCCCTGGTGGCGCAGGGGTTAAGAACCCTCCTGCCAATGCAGGGGAGACGGGTTCAAGCCCTGGTCCGGGAAGATCCCACATGCCACGGAGCAAATAAGCCTGTGTGCCACAACTACCGAGCCCGCATGCCACAACTACTGAAGCCCGCGCTCCTAGAGCCCGTGCTCCACAACAAGAGAAGCCACCACAATGAGAAGTCCGCGCACCGCAACGAAGAGTAGCCCCGGCTCGCTGCAACTAGAGAAAGCCCGCGTGCAGCAACAAAGACCCAACACAGCCAAAAATAAATAAAATAAAAAATAAATTGAAAAAAAAATTCTTATACAGCACCTCGAAATGTCTTTATTATTTCAAAAACCAATGTAAAGAGGAAAAACTGTAATGATAATTCTCTTTAAAATAAAAAGCCAAACTGGATGCAATTATCTTTTTTCTGAATTAGGACAAAAATTATAAAACTAAACCAGTGTGGGACTTCCCTGTTGGTCCAGTGGGTAAGACTTTGTGCTCCTGGTGCAGGGGGCCCGGGTTTGATCCCTGGTGGGGGAACTAGATCCCGCATGCATGCTGCAACTAAGAACTCCACATGACAAAAGGAAGATCCCACGAGCCACAACTAAGACCCAGTGCATACTAAATTCAAAAAAAACCCAAAAAATCTAAACCAGTGTATTTGTTGATACTGTAAGAACTTCAAACATTAGCAAATGAAAGCAATTTTGAACTTTCAAACTGTTGTGACACTGTGACATTTAAACCTATGCTTAATAAACCAAATAAAAATGTCATTTTAAAATGTTGATATCACAACAGTGAAGAGTTGGAAGCAACTTAAGCGTCCACTGGAGGATGAATGGATAAAGAAAATGTGGTATATATATATATAATGCAATATATATATTTAAAAAGGAAGGAAAGTCTGACACATGCTACAATATGGTTGAACCTTGAGACATTATAAATACTAAGTGAAATAAGCCAGTTACAAAACAAAAAATATTTTATAAACCCACTAATATGAGGTACTTAGAGTAATCAAATTCATAGAAACAGCAGGTAGAATGGTGGTTGCCAAGGGCTAGAGGGAGGGAATATGGGGATTGTTTAATGTGTATAGAGTTTCAGTTCTGCAAAATGAAAAAGTTCTGGAGATTGGTTTCAAAACAGTGTGAATATACTTAACACTATTGAACTGTACAATCAGAAATGGTTAAGATGGTAAATTCTATGTTATGCATTTTTATCACAGTAAAAAAAAGAAAAGACCCTCAGGTGCTTATTCAGAGGTGCCTGGCTTAAAAGTTGATAAGGTATGTCTTATATAATTAAAAATAAATTAAAATTGTGTCCCTTGCACGGGTTTGATCACTGGTTCGGGAAGACCCCACATGCCGCGGAGAAACTAAGCCCGTGCACCCCAGCTACTGAGCCTGAACTCTAGAGACCATGAGCCACAACTACTGAGCCCACATATCACAACTACTGAAGCCCGCACGCTTAGAGCCCGTGCTCCGCAACAAGAGAAGCCATCGCAATGAGAAGCCCACGCACTGCAACGAAGAGTAGCGCCTACTTGTCACAACTAGAGAAAGCCCTTGCACAGCAACGAAGACCCAACGCAGCCATAAATAAATAAATAAATAAATAAATAAATAAATAAATAAATAAATAAATTTATTAATAAAATAGTGCATTTTCTACCCTTGCAAAGTAGAAAAAAATTGTCTTTATATATTAAAAAATTATCAAAGATTAAATTCAAATGATATTATATTTATTGATGTACTGATTGAACATATAGCATTTTTACTGAAAATCAACTTATTATATGTTATACAAAAACTGATTAGAGATTATATTTCCTAAAGAGATTCATAAGATTATACATTATTATATAAAAGGTTTAAGAGATTTAAAAAATATTAAAAATGATGTAAGCAAATAAATTATAAACAGCAGCTAAAGGAAATAATAAAAGATAATCACGGTTCTCCATCCTAGAGAGGAGCACAGTGATATTTTATTCAATTTGGGAGTGTAAGAAAAGGCTTGAGAAGGCAAATAAGTTTTAAGAATAAATAGATAGTTCAATACAAGAAAATCCATCAGTGTAACATACCACACCAGAACGAAGGGGGAAAAAAATCACATGAGTATCTCAACCAACACAGATAAAATGTTTGACAAAATCCACCAATTTTTCATGATTAAAAAAACACTCAGAAAACTAGTAATATAGGGGAACATTCTCAACATAAGAAGGGCATTCTGGAAAACCCACAGCTAACATCATAGTAAATGGTGAAAGACCAAAAGCTTTCCTCCTAAGATCAGGAAGAAGAAAAGAATGCCTGCTTTCACCACTGAAAGATCTAAGCTCCCAGTTGAGGACCTCAGAAGATGCCATCACCAGCTCAGAAATAAATCAATTCTCTTTTTACAATGACACACCCCCTTCAAAAAAACACACAAAACAAAACAAAAACAAAAAACGAAACTTGCTATGAAGCTTTCCTTCAAAACTTTTAACATTTTATCTTCTTCCTACTGCAGGTACGCTTACAAAAATGGAAGATAAAGGGTGAGAGAAAACAGAAGGGGAAAAGGGCAGCAGTAATAAAGAGCACCATAACGATTTTTCACCCTCCACTTAGAAGAGAAATTTGACTTTCTAGTGTATAAGTTAAATACCACTTATTTATTTTGCTATATAGCTGGAAATCATAAACTCTTTGTAAAGATTTTTTTGCACCGTAAGCATCCCTGTTCAAATACTGATACCTGGCTCCTAGTATGCTTCAAAAAGCAGGATGAGGGCTTCCCTGGTGATGCAGTGGTTGGGAATCCACCCGCCAATGCAGGGGATACGGTTTGATCCCTGGTCTGGGAGGATCCCACATGCCTCGGAGCAACTGGGGCCGTGTGCCACGGCTGCTGAGCCTGCGCTCTGGAGCCCGCGAGCCACAGCTACCGAGGCCCGCGCACCTGGAGCCCGTGCTCCGCAGCAGGAGAGGCCACCAAAATGAGAAGCCCAAGAGCAGCAATGAAGACCCAATGCAGCCAAAAATAAATAAATAAATAAATAAATAAACATAAAAAAAAAAAAAGGATGAAAATCTTTGTAGAATGAGTATTTTTTACAGAATGAGTATTTTTGATGAGGCCTTTCCCACCCCCAGGGATCACACCATCCTTTCTATATTCAAAAAATATTATACATATACCTCTATTGTGACATCTACCACATATGTAATGACTGGTTTGTTGTGTCAGTTTCTCCACTAGACTGTAAGCTCTCAAAGAAGAGAAGAGGGACAGTATATTTTCCATGTTTATAAACTTCCTAAGTAATTCAAAAGGAATAATGAATATCCATGAATTTCCCGTTAAGATTATAGAAACTTCTTAACTACAATAGTAATGGTATTTAATATAGGAATAAGATGGTAGAATGTCTCCAAAAATATAAATTCATACAAAACATAAAGAATTTATAATAATGCTTTAATGTCACCAGTGCAATTGACATTCCTCCTTAAAGCTTCCAATAGGAAGCTGAATGTAGTACATTTTCAAATTAAACAAGGGATGACGGGAAATAAAATCAACCATTAGAAAGTGGCTTCTCTTCACATTAGAAAGAGTTCTAACTAGTTTCAATGCCATCTGTCTACCTCAATTCCCCAAGCTCACAGAGTCCTAGCTCCATTGGCACTGTGATTCCCAGTTCCTCAGATCCTCACGTGGCTGGCTCCTTCTGGTGATTCATTTCTCAACACAAGCATTGCCTCCTCACGGAGGTCTTCCCAAACTTTTATATGTATTTTGCCCTTCATTCTACCCTGCCCCCCATGTACGCGATCACATTTTCCTTACTTTTCCCCCTCCTTTGGAGCTCTTATCAATATTTGAAAATATTTTATTTCTTTACTTCTGTTCTCCTACTAGAAAGTAAACTTAATAGCAGAAGGAACTTTGTCTTATTGGTCATAGCATCCCCAACCGGTAGATGGTGGAATATGTCAGTGCAAATGTTTGTTGAATGAATGAACAAATGAATGAGTGACTGACTGAATGTGAAGCACATAATATATTGATTGACCGAATGAAAGACTCACAATCCCTACCTAGGGAATATTCTATCAGATAGAATATTTGAGAACAAGCAACTTTCCATTTGACAGCATACATCATGTCTCTTTCCTCACTGAGTATCAATACTATAACTAAGGTATACAAAGATAAAGATAATTAAATAAGAGAGAGAAAGGCAGTATATGAATTGTTTGAAGAATGTGTCTTAGAAAATCACCTCAGGGCACATACCGGCTGATTCTAGAATTCTTTTCTCCCATAATTCTGCTTCTGTCATTCAATCAGCTAACTAATATTTATTGAGCATTATGTACTTTATTTCTAAGTATATATACTCAGGTCTCTTGAACACAAATTAGTTTTATATCCTTTGAATAAATTATAGTAGAAACATTATTGTCTTTAGTTAGAGAAATACGAACCTGAATCCCAGTTACGACCATAACTAATTATGTCAACTTGGAGCAGTTACTTAACATCAATAAGTCTAAGATAAAATGATACTTGGAAACTGTCTGGCACATAATTAGCCTTCATTATTAATTCTCCCTTAGAGGACAGGAATTGAAAGGTGAAAGAAATCATAAGAAGAGATCAAATATATGTTTGTTCTAATGGTCACCGTTGAACACTGTGTGGGTTCACCTGTTTACTGAGAAGCAACAGGTCACAAACAGAGCTAACAAAATTGATATAACCATGACTGCATTTGGAAAGGGTAAAATCACATCCCTCAAACACAGTAGGCATTTAGTTATCATCTGCTGAAATAATAAAGTAAAGAACAATTTCAGGTCACAGAATTTCAAGCTTATAATTAAATATTTCTTAAATTTGGTAGTCAAACATTTCTCATTGATTTTAAGGTAAAGGAAAAAAATCCTTACCTTATTCTACTATGTTCTATATCTTCTGGTTGTTAATTTCAAACCATAATCTTTGCTCTCTGTACTCTAGTTACACTGAGTAACTTCTTTCCTTTGAAGTACTATGTTCTTTACCCATTTACCTATGTGGTTACCTTTACTGGAGTTCTTTATTTCTTCATATGGCTTTTAGTTACTGTCTAGTGTCCTTTCATTTCAGCCTTTCATTTCTTGTAGGGGAGGTTTACTAGCAACAAATTCCCTGTCTTAAATATGTTTAAAATTGCTAAAAGAAACCATGGACAAAGAACAAAAGGAAACACAGAAAATGATGTATGAACAAAATGAGAATCTACACATCCAGCAAGCTCAATATACTCCATGTAGGAGAAACTCATAGAGAATCATGCCAAGATACATTACAGTCAACCTGTTGAAAGACAAAGATAGAACTTTGAAAGCAGCAAGAGAGAAGCAACTTGTCATGTACAAAAAGTCCTCAATAAAATTAACAGCCAATTTCTCATCAGAAAGCATGGAGGCCAGAGGCAGTGGGATGACATATTTAAAGTGCTAAAAGAAAAACAACTGTTAACCAAGGATTCTAGATCTGGCAAAACTATACTTTGGAAAAGAATGAGAAATTAAGACATTCCCAGATAAACGAAATTAATGAGATAAATATTAATAGCACCTGGCACCATTGCAATAAAGAGAAGCAGTGTAGCATAGTAAAGACACAGGCTCCATGTCAAACTGTCTGGATTTGAACCCTGAACTTCACTGATTAATAACCATGTGACCCTGGGCAACTTGCTTAACCTCTCTATAACTCAGTTTTCTCAAAAGTAAAATGAGGATACCTCCCTCATGAAGCTAGGAAGATGAAATAAGTTAAAACAATAAACTCATAAAAGGGTGCCTAGTACATAATTAAGCACTTGAATGTTGTTTATCATCACCTCCACCACCACCATCATCACCATCATCACTTTTATAGAGGTTCTAGAAATGTTAGTTTTTATTCCCCTGAACCTCCCATATCTCTGTGAAACAAACACTGAATATTGAGAAAGTATGACACAATAGTGATCTTTTCTTGTAGGAGAATTATGGTTAGTAAAATCATGAAATTATATTTTATTTGTAATAATGACATCAGGCTAAATGTTTTGTCACCCCCTTTAGCAAATTCTCTTTCATCAGAGGTGCCAAGTAAAAAGAAAATAAGTGATTGGTGAATGCACTTTTATTCCTCAAGCTCAACCTTTGACAAAGATGCTTATGCTTCTTGGCACAGACTTGTGCTACATGAACAAACAGCCCAATACACTATCATACCTAAGATAATTTCTAACAACAATATTTAATTTAATATTAAGTATTTAGTGTACACATTTAATATTTAAGTATTTAGAGATTTAATATTAAGTATTTAGTGTACACATTTCTTTGTCTTATAATATTTTCAAAGCGATTGTTTGAATCTGGACTCAAATATGATCCATACGTTAGAACTGGCTGATATTTATTTCTCTTTAGTCCCTTTTAATCTGTAACTGCTCGTACCATATCCCCATGCCAGGCTTTTTTTCCATTAATACTTTCAGTTGAAGAAAATAGATCTTCTGTCTTTTAGAGTTTCCCAGTCTGGACTTTCCTGACTTTATGCCCCTGGTGTCATTTAATATGTCCCTCTATTCTTACTATTTCTTGTAAACTAGGCTCAATCATATTCAATTTTTTTCTTTTTTTAAGCTGGATAGACAGCTTCATGGGTACTTTCGTTAGCAAATTCATGTTTTCTTACATAAAATATGAATGATAAATAAAGTTATTAGGGAGATTGAGTTACCACAGATCAAATGCTTAGATTAGTACCTGGCACAGAGCAAGCACTCCATAAACAGTAGCTCTTATTACTACACTGCATGTAGAGAATCAACAGAATTTGATGTCAGATTAGATAAGAGTTTTTGAAGAAGTTAACTAACATTTCTAGCTTGAATGGCTGAGTAGATGTTGATCTGCTCAATACAGGGAATACATAAAGAGGGAAAGGTTTCTGGGAAATTGGAAGAGAATGAGTTCAACTTTTCGACATCCTGAATTAGTGCCTGTGGGATGGCCAGGTACCAATGTCACATACCGAGCTGGAAATAGGGGGTCTAAAATTTAAAAGAGAGGTCTGTGGGCAGGAAATAAAGATCAAATGTTGACAGGAAAGGGAGCTCAGTGAAGGTCACAGTTGTCATAAAAGATTACAAGACCACTTGAAGAATGAATTGTCATTGGAGAAAGAAAGGTAACAGCACTTCAAGAAAAGGAAATGATGTTCGGGAAAAGACATGCAGACAAAATCATTACTACACGTTGTGGCTATAAGACTGTTCTGACTAGCAAACAAACTGTGTTGGAAAAATGGATGGAAATGAAGTTACATGGATAGAACAAGGCTAACTCTGAATGGCTTTGAAATTTAGAGATTTAGGTAATTTAAAAATTAGGAAATTCAATTTTTTTAAAAAATAATTTTATGAAAGTTTAGTTTATTTATTTATTTGTTTATGGCTGCATTGGGTCTTCATTGCTGTGTGCAGGCTTTCTCTAGTTGCGGCGAGCAGGGGCTACTCTTCTCATTGCAGTGGCTTCTCTTGTTGCAGAGCACAGGCTCTAGGCACACGGGCTTCAGTAGTTGTGGCATGAGGGATCAGTAGTTGTGGCTCGGGGGCTCTAGAGCGCAGGCTCAGTAGTTGTGGCTCACGGGCTTAGTTGCTCCGCGGCATGTGGGATCTTCCCGGACCAGGGCTCGAACCTGTGTCCCTTGCATTGCCAGGCATATTCTTAAAAGACGCGCCACCAGGGAAGTCCCAGTAATTCAATTTAAATAAGAAATAGGAATACCCTGAAGAACTTAGCAAGACAACTGAACTCTATATTGTGTCAATGTTATACAAAAATCTACCATAACAGATCGGAAAAGTAGAAAATGTAGTTGCCATATTATTCTAGAAGATTTAAATTTATGCCGGTTTTACTTCTGGCCAAGCTAAAGGGAACACTCCCTAGGCACTGTGGCTTCAGGCCAATACCCAAAAGGAGGGAGATGGTGTCTTTAGTACCTTCCCATATCCCTCTCCATTGCCTTCTCTTTTCTCTCCTCTTCCCTGGGAAACCGTTGCTCTCAAGCTGCCCTAACTATATAAAACTACGTTTTTGCAATCATGCACTGTCATGCTCCCTGAAGCACTCTTGTTACATCTCCACATTCAGTTCTAGCCTGCCATGAAACCTTCAGTCTCCCACTGGCACCCTACAGATCCTTTGATTATCTAATTAAAGCAATTCATACAACACTGTAAGTGACCAAAATCCTACAGGACATTTAATTTAAAAATAGGAATTTGTTAACTTATATGAATTTCAAATTGTTAAAATGTATATTGCCTATATTGTTTTCTATATATTTATCCATTCTAGTTCAACTGAACAGATTATCAACACTAAGAGGCACACTTGCATAGGCCAGTTTTTTGCATAACTATCTGCTGTGCTACTACTGGGGATAAGGCATTGTAATAGACTCTAAGGGGACTGCAAGAATTAATAAAACATAATCTATGGCTTTACTAGACTGTAAGGACTTTACAATCTAATAGTTGAAACAGCCAAACACACAACTCATCTCATATGGCAGATAAAGGCTCTATAAGAATGTTTCTGAAACTTAGGTTATGTATAAATCCTCATAAAGGGAGAAAAAAAATGTATTGTGGACACGTGTTGACACATTAATTAAATTATTATGTTACTGAAATACCTAGAAAAGTAAAACTATGGATAAGGATAAACTCTTCTTCTTGCTTCCAGATCTTATTCAAAAATAGTATCGAAACAAATTTACAAAGTGTGCATATAAAAGCTACAAAACTAATTTCTGATTGTTATCAATATGATTTTCTAATTGTTATTGGATTTCTAACTGTTATCAATATGATGTTTTTGCTAAAGTAAAATCATTGTACTCAACATGAATATGGTACTGACTGCTATTTCCTCATTATTTTCCAGTTACCTTTGAGTTTGGCATGTGTATCTTATGGTCTAGCGTTCGCTGAACAGTTTAATATTCCACCATTTCTTTCTACTCAAACTACTACAAAGCTACAATTTAGTTCACTCTGATGTCACCTGGCCTTCACTTGGTACAAATGAACCATTTGTACATATCAAATCTATTTTTGTTCTTTTCTTATTAAACTGACATAATTAAATACAATCATAGCCCTGAAAGTCGATGGCAGTGACTGTTTATAAGGTAAGCATCCCAGATGATCCAAGAATATTTCTTTTACATTAATGTTGAACTTTGTAAATTCTTATGGCAAACTCTCTCTCTCCCCCACAGAGAATATATCTACATACTCAGGAGGTCCAAGGACTCCACTGTTGAAGAACAATGCTGTGATAGAAATAACAAATACCAGACAGGTAGAAATGATGGGGAGAGTAATTCCAACTGCAGAGGTTTCATGGAAGAGGCAACATTTGAGGGGAGCTGTGATATTTGAGTTTAGTGCCAAGTGTGTATGATCGACACTGAAAATATGAAACAAACTAGAGTAAAAAAAGACACACAGGAATATGCATTAGTAAAGGCAATAAAGAGACAATAATTATGAATTTTATGAACTAAAGTTGAGGACTTTTTCCTGAGAAGAAAGAAAATCAGATAATAAAATTGCAAGTATTATAAAAATAAATGGCATACTTTGCACATGGAAAAGTTTACACATAGTATCTTATATTATGATGGAAATGTACCTATTGATATAATGTTTTTAAAATATTTTAAAAATATACTCACATAAGGAGAGCATCAGGAATATTTGTATTAGTTAGATTTTTTTAAACATCTATGACATGCTAATTTTAGGTACCCTTTTGATGCAATACAATAAGAGTTTTTCCATTTATATCAAAATATTTTCTCCTCCACAGTTTATCATTTGTGTATTTATAGAAAAAGAATGAAAGAGTCAAATAACATAATCCCATAACTCAGTCTATAACACCCTATTCTCATCTCTAAAACAGTTTCTGTAGACTATACTTGTATTTTATCTACTCCTTGACTAACATTTCAATGAATGTACATCTCACAGCAGATGTGTGCATTGGTGTTCTAGAAAGTGTGAGAGGAAAAGAATAATGTATTAACCAGATTAACTTTCAAGTCACTTTAATTCATAAAATACTGACCTAGTGGTCTAGGTGCTAGACCCTTTGCTGATTACAATTAAAAAACACCAAACCAAATTAGAAAATTAGTTTTTCTTTTATATTCTCTCATGCCTCTATAATTATTTCTAAGATATATTAAGGTTACTGTATTTTATATTTTTAGGCAGATTTATTAAATAGTAGCTCATTTAGAGTTTTCAGATAAGAACTAATCTTTAAATCAAATGAGTGTGTAACATTGTATACTTTTACTTGTTCAAAGAAGTTCAGTTGGGTCTCTGCAGCAGGGTGTCATTTCTATCTATAGGTACTCATACTAAGAACACCATGCATGCTTTTAGCTGCATTAATGTTAAAACAGAGCAACTTTTTGGTGAGGTGCAATAGGAGACGGAGGTTTCTTTTCTCCAAATATACACTTAGGAATAGCAATGGAAAGTTGATTTGTATGAAGTAATTTAAATGGCTGCTATACACTAACTTTGAAGATACTCTTCACAATTCAGACTCTAGAAAACAAAATATTTACTAGTTTATAACTTTGATATTAGATTTTTAAAATTTAATATTTTAGATGTAGTCATTGGCATAAAATATGGAAATTCTTATATAGACTTTTACTTCTGGTTTGATCACTGTTATTAGATTTTACCAAAGATATTTTAAAGTTGACTATAACTCTCTTTTTGGTATTAGAAAAGTAGAAAAATAAAGGTCAGACAACACATAGCAGACTTGTTCTTAAATGGTTGATTTTTGTACTTTCCGAATAACGACTTAACTACCACACTGGGAAAGACACTTGACTCTTCTGAGTCTCAGTTTAGCCATCTGTAAAATGTAATAATATGTCTTCTAAAATTGTTAAAGGCTCAAATAGAAATCACCTAGTATCTTAATCTGTCAATAAATAAATAATAGTTTTGTTCTTCCTTCCTAAACGCTTGTATAAAAATATATTTATTTTAAAAATATTTAATGGAAAAACCATAAGTAATATTAAAATTATTAACATTAAAAGAAACTTTGCTAGGTACTTAGCACTTACCAAACTTCTTGGTTTGTAAATTCCTATAAGATCTGACCTTTAGGCTCATTTACTTCCTCAAATTTTACATTTCAACAATATTGAACTAAAATAGTTGCGTGTCCCTGAACATATGTTCTTTCCAATCTATATGCCTATTTTCTTTCTGGATTCTCTTCTAACTCATATCTCAAAAATCTAGCCTAAATGTCTCCCCTCTCTTTAAAGATTTCCCTAGTCTCCTCTCCTAGACAGAGTGAGTGAATCATTCCCTTTTGTATTCTCCTCCTAAAATTGAAGCCATCAAAAAAGTGACAACAGAGTCCAAGGAAAATAAATGAAATGTAAACAAATCAAAGACATTTAAACAATGGCATAAACTTTGTAAAATTATCTTGATGCAATCAGGATTAATTTTGGCCACCAGTGACAGAAAGCCAAAACTCAAGTGTCTTACAAGGCAGAAGTTTATCTCAGTCAAGTCAAAGATGTAGACAGGTCAGTGCAGGCAGGGTGACATCCTGAAGTTATCAGGGACTTTCCATCTTATTGCTTTGCCCGTTCTTAGCTTGTGGTTTCCACTCATTGTCCAATTATCATGCCCACATCTCAGGAAGCATGGAGGAAGGGGGAAAAATAGGGTGTGCCCCCCTTCCTTTAACAATACTTTCTGCAAGGTGCACACAGTACTACTGCTTATGTATCTCTAGCCAAAACTTAGTCACATGACCACATTTAGCTGTAAGAGAGACTGAAAGTGATATTTTTATTCCAGGTAGTGATAGGCTGGGAACAAAACTAGTAGACGGAGAAAATTGATATTAGGGTACAAGAATCAGTCATTGCCATGCTTGTTTATATCTTATCTGTGGTAGGTACCTAACTGACATTTAAAATTTACTGTCTAACACCAATATTTCTAATAGTGTGTACACTGTAAAATTATATAGTAATTTCTTCCAAATTTGGATTTTTAAGTTAAATATTTCTATTGGTAGAGATAAATCTCTATGAAATTTAAATAATATTCACAATAAAATTGCCAAAGGAAAAAAAGAAATTTTAATAAAAACAGGAAAAGCCATTTTATTTTAAAAGTTGCTTTGTAACAAGTTATTAAATATGAAGCAAAATGTTAAATAAGAATATTTAAAATAAAATATAGCCACTGTATTAATAAAATTACATATAAACAAAACCGCACGTAAGCAAAATTGCATGAATACTCTCAGAGAAGATAGAGGATTTGGGGAGATTTGAGAAGAAAAAAGTCTATGAGTTATTTTATTATACTTCCTACAAATCCCATTCAGAGATTTTTAATCAATTAAGAGGTGATCACGAAACAGAAGTAAAAATTATAATAGAATAAAGCAAAACCAGGTTTGGATCAAGATCGCACACTATGTGACTTTGGGCAAGTAACTCTACAGATAGATGATGATGACTATGACAAGGGGTCAACAGAATTTACCATGTCAGCCTTTGTGCTGCGCTTTTACTATAAGCATTTTTTCATTTAATATTCACAACACTCCTGAAGTATAAACACTACTCTGCTTTAGACAGAAAAAAACTGGATCTTAGACTATGTAACTGACTCAAGATCAAAACAGCTATATAAATATTACAGCACAAACTTAAAGGTTTTTCTGACCCAGTTCCTCTTCTTAACCATTATGCATGTTACTTCCCTTCAAATTCTCTGGATGTTGGTTTTCTCATCTGTTATATAAGGGGAATGTAGCACAACCTAAACTTTTCTAAAGTTCATTCTGGCCTTTTAAGATATTGGTATTCTAGTGAGGTCTGACGTTCCCCACCCCCAAAAAAGCACATTGTATCAATAGATCTAATCAGCCTCCTTGCTGGAACTTATGTAAGTCAACAAAGTTATCATTACTATATGTAATGTAGAAAGTAAAAATCCATACATTAAAACGTACAGATGAAAGGATCACAATGTGTAAGTTAAGGTAAATCTGGATATATCCCTGATCTTTATAGTTGATGCCCTACCCCTCTCATATCAATAAAGGAGTAAACCATAACGTTAAACAAGTAAGAGGGAAGAAAGGTAACTAATATTTATAAAAATCCTTTTAAATATATGCATAAATCATTTTCTGCAGATACTGAGGCACAAAGAGGCTGACTTGCTAAAGGTCATATACACAGTATACAGCGGCATCAGTACTTGAACTCGCTCTGGTTCTAAAACCTATGCTCTTTCCTAACTACCCTGCTTCCTATGGTTCAGTTTTGGATATGCATGTATTAATATCATTGTTTCAATTTTAATATAAGAAAACTAAAGATACTAATTAATTTAGTTCTTTCTGGGGTATTTATGATTACTAGCAAACATCTGCTAAATACTCATTTGCTGAGTACAATTGGAAAATACATATTAAAATATGCAGAATACAAGGGAATATATGTTATCAGTTACATAAGAATAATAAAAATTAAGCATTACCAAACTACGAAGGAGGGAGAATCACTTTCAATTAGGATGATTAGGGAAGGCCTCAAAGAGATGATTACATGTATACAGGGCATTAGAAGGGAGGTTTGATTTCATCAGGAGAAAAAAAAGCCTGAAAAGGAAAAAGAATATTCTAGGAAAAGGGAATGACATGAATGTACGTATGGAGACAAAATGTATACTCAAGGTGGAGTATGTAGTTCACGTTGTATAGAATGTAGGGTTCTTCTTCTTGAATAATAGGATATTTGTCTGGGAAATATGTTAGAGCCAAACTGAGGAGGGGTCTTGAATACCAAGTTAGAAAGTCTGAATTTGATCTTATAAGAAATGGAAAGTCACTAAACATCTTCAGGTAGAGAAATAAAAGAATCAGAGCAACGCTTTAATAAAGTTCAACTGAGGATCACATATAGGCTTCAATAGAATTGATGATGGCCAGGAAGAAAAGAGATCATTTAGAAGATCGTGTCACTTCAGAGCAATGTAACATAAGGAGTAAAAACAGAAATTCTCCTGAGTTCTGAAAATTTCTGAAGAAATAAAATATATAAGGTGTATATTATATATGAATACTCCAGCTCCAGCTCTGAAACAATCTATAATAGCCCCTTCCTAACCACAGCATTCTACTCTTTTAGTTCTTTATCATCTCATTTCACCAGCTTATCTACCTCTGACTAGTCCTTTCTCCATTTTCTCTGAATATATCAGCCCTTCCCTGGCCTCATTTTATTCCAGTCCCATGGTCAACACTTGAACTACTCTCTCAATACCCTCAACCTGAATCAGTGATGAAATCTATCCTCTTCTTGACTCAAGGGGCTAGAGAAAGCCTCACAACCCAGACATTATTACACAGGGTTTCTATTATCAGTCACTTATGAAACTCTCAAATGAATACTTCTTAATTTTCAACTTATTTAACACTTGGTAATATTGAACACCACTTCTCTTCCTGAAATTCTTGAATTCAGAACAGTTGCAATTAAGTGTTCTCTTAATATTACCCTAAAAATGTACTGAGAGTTAGCATTTTTTAATTTAAAAAAAACACCTTTTTCATCCAATGCTAATTTTAACTTCCTTGATTACAAAACATTAGACGCAAAACAGAAGGTTACTACAGAAATATGTTAATATTTTGTTGTAAACCATTCAGTTAGGGCAATAAAGTTCTGATTAAGAAAAAACAAACAAGCAAAGAGCAACAAATCAGAGATAGCTAAAATGCTCCCTTAGGAAAATGAACATGCCATAAACATCTGTAGACTCAATGATGATGATAAAGCCTTTAGAAATAAAATAAAAGTTGTTTCTGGCCTCTCTGAAAAATGTTAAATTTAACAAATGTACCAGTTTTCCAAAAAAATGTTAAAACATTAAGATTTTATATACACAGAATAACATTTCTGATAATTACTGCTTCTAATGAACAATTAAAACGGGATTTAAGAAGCAGATTAACTGAGTAAATAATTTACTCAATTTTTTTCCTCTGTTATTTAAAAGGAGTTTTCAAAAATGCTGTAAAATTTCATTACTGCAATTCAGATTTTAATAGTTAGAGTTTTCTAATAATGTAGATCAGGGCCTTGGATAAAGTTTTTCTTTAAGTAACATACTTCCTTATACACAGTAGAAATTAACACTTTAAATAAAATTAAAGTGGAAAAGTTCAGTTTCTTAAGAGAACTATCCTTTCCAACAACTCTCCATATTTGGAAGACTGTTTATAAATCATTTAAATATCAATGAAAAATTTAATCAGGAAGTCTAAGAATGCTTTCAATGCTGTTTTCACAGTCTTTCCTTAATATGCGATTACAGTCCCAAGTAATTTTATTTTTGTAATTTTTTTCCTAATGTGAAGTCACCTTAAATGTTTCATGCCATATTTTAATAAAAACAAAAACTAAAAAAGATGATGTTCAGATTATGATTCACACTGAAATATGTTAGTATAATTAGGCATATAATTTCAGTTATAAATTAAGTGTAATTTTCATTTAAAATGTTTTAAAATCATTTAAAGAAGTATTTAAATAACTAGAGTGTGAGATGCGAATCATTAAATGTAAACTTTCATTTGGCTCTTGAAAGAAAGAATAACAATTTAAAATCATAAATGTTTTCTAACTTAATTCTCATTCTCAGAGAAAACAAAACATCCTTAAAAGCTTAATTATCATTTTAGTCTTACTGTGATCAATGTGGTCAATCTTGTGACATCACTGTTGAGAAATCTGCAATAAGAAAACAGAAATAGCATTCAGCTGAATCATACTTGAGTAAGTAATTTCAGAGACTAAAAAGTTTGTTTAGAATATTTGTCTTTCTTGATGCCATAAGTCATATTTAAATTAATCTAAAATTGTCAGGAAAAGTACAATTGGCATGACACAAATAAGCATAAAACACCTGGAGTTTATTTATAAGTCATTATTTATTATAGTATGGTAAATTATGTTTTGTTATAATCAACAACACCCCAGGGTTAACATAATATAACATATTAGTAAATAAACTATAGGTCATTTGGGTTAGTTTTATTTGTTTTCAAATATTTACCGAGAGGAGAATCACAGTGTCTTAAATATACTACAAAACAAAAGACAGCCAGGTATTGTTTACCTTTTTCTCTATGATTAGAGTAGCAGTGCAGTCTATGGCCAGAACATGATCTACTTATTATCAATTAATAGGAGAAATTGCTTCATGCTAATCCTTATGAACAGTGTCAAAACTATTAAAGATTGAAAATATCATTGGAAAGGAACTATACACTATAAACTCAGGGGAAGTTATAAGTTAAACTATTTCCTAAGCTATATATGGGTTAGAGTTCCTATTCCTGTCAAATCTAAGCTTTTAGAAACTTCTTAATTAACAAGGTATGATTTAATTTAAGGTGAACTTTTAAATGTTTAGTGTTAAAAAGTAATACAATGTTAATGGTGTTTTAAGATTCATAATTAGCTTTCATGTGTTATTTCATCAGATCCTCATAACAATTCCTTCAAAGAAGTGGGAAAGAGGTATTTCTCATTATATACTCAGGAAAATAGATATTGGAGAGGATACATGACTTGTCCAAGCACACAGAACTGAGTTTTCCTTGGTTCCTTTTTTATCTCATACCTCCCATCCAATCTATCCTGCCAACCATTCTTCCTCATTCTATCCTTAATTCAAAACACTTATTACTGCTTTTTACCTCACTATTTCAAGATATTGCTCTCCAATATTACTATTATAGTCTCCCTACTTCTATTCTTAACTTAGCAACAAATAAATCAGCTCACAACACTCCCTTGCTCAAAACTGTCCAAAGGCTTTTCCATCACTTAGGATAAAATCCATAATACCTACCATGGCCTATTAGTCCCTCTGTGACCTGGTCTCCTGACTACATCTCCTGTCACTCTCTCTCTACTATGTTCCAGTCACAATGACCTTTTTGATACTCCCCAAACATACCAAACTTGTCCCTCTTCAGGGCCTTGACATTTGCTGTCCTCTCAGCCTGCAGCAACTGTTCCCCATATCTTTGCAGGACTGGCTTTCTCATTCCATTCAGGTCTGATAACAAATGCCACCTCCTCAGAGAAGCCTTCTCTTCTCACCAGAGACTGTTTTCAGCTGTAAGCTGCATGAGAGAAGATCACTGGAGCACTAGTATAACAGCTGGAACCCAACAACTACTCAAGAAAGAGCTGCTGAATGAATGAGTGAACAATTACTTACTGATTTCCTACTGCATCCAGCACTATGCCCAGAGGGATATATAAATAAAAATGCTTACAATTTCTATTTAAGGAAAATATGCCATAACAACTTTGTATACATTTTAAAAAGTCACTGCAGGGAGATTCTGGGAAGCTCAAGAAAAAAAAAAAAAGGCAAAGCGGGGTTGGTGTGAAAGTGGGTGTAGTGAGTTAACAGGTGTGATACAATGAGGGTCTGGATAGTGAAGATGAGTACAGAGAGAATGGGAAACCCAAGATACATCTTACATGGAGAAACAAGAGGACTTCATGCTAAATTAAGTACAGGGACGAGGACAGCAGAGAAACATTACCAGGGACACGATGAAAGAAACCTGTAGTGGTAGGGTGAAGTGACTTTTATTTTGGACAGTAAGTAAGCCCAGTGTTACCACAGGCTATTCAAATGGAGACGCTTCTCAACAATGGGTAGATATTGCGATTTAGAATAGTCCAAGGTTAAAAAATCAGTCATATAAAAAGTACAATTCAAGCCAAGAGAGTGGATGAGTTTACCAAGGGAATGAATATAAAAAAAAGACAAGATTGTCCAACAGAATTTGGGGGATACCTATAAATAAGGCTCATGGGAAGCAAGAGAGGTGACACTGTACGGTGTTTTGTTATGTTTTAAGTCCAAGAAATAGAGAAATGGAAAATACACTGAAGGCAAGAGAGGAAAGATTTCTAAGGAGGAGAACGTGTTAGCTTTAAATGATGCATGGAGGGATAAAAGAATATAAGACCGAAAACTTATTCTCTCCAAATTATCTATGTTCCCACCATATCAAATCAGATCAGAAAAAGGCTACATAGATGGAACGCATTACTCTCTGTATCCAAAGACCTGCCTTCAGTGAACTTCTTCCTAGCATTATGCTTTCAACTTCAATCAATACAAAAAAAAAACAGGCTTGTGATGGTAAAGAGTCAATAAAAAGGCTTGTGAAAGAACCAAATATACTTTCTATAAAACTCTGTAATTAAAAAAGCTATTAAATATTTTAAACAGTTACATTCAAATAATATAAGTAACTGAATAAAAAGATAAATGTTCCATTTTATTTTTTATTTTCTTGGACAAAAACAAGATAATTAAGACTAAATCTATAATTTAAAATGCATACTTGATTTAAAGCCCTAATCCTTAAAGTGTAAAAGCCTAGTAAAGGCATTCCTTCATCATGGTAGCAATTTTTACACATAACTTACTGGATATTTGCAAATGCATGAGGAAAAAAAAAAATACATGAAATTAAAATGTCACTAGAGGTTAAAGTCAGACAAATCTTAGGGCTTCTCATATAAATTCTGGGTGGCTTTTACAATGAAAAGGTAATTCTTTAAAATCATCTTGAAACTAGGAAATATATTCAAATTAGACATATAAAAAGTAATATTACATTTTATGAAAACATAATTCAACTAATGTATTGGTTATGTACTTTTCCCCTACCAGACTCAATCTTAGTAAATACGCACAGAGACAATCTCAACTATATTTACCAGTTTACCAACTATATTTACTGTTTCCAGTAATTAGCATGTAATTATCTCTATTTTTCTTCTTCTTCTGCCCCCAAATGGAAAAAGTCTTTCCTTATCTAATCAATTTTAGCATACTCAAGACTTTATCTTCACTTGACAGCCTTACATAAGTTACAATATATACAACGTAAGGATATTTATCCCTACCAAACAAGCTTATTGAAAAGATTCAAAGGAATAAATGAATAAAAAATCTACTGGCTTTTTCTCACTCTAGTCAATCTGAACATGGAAATATATGCTAATTAACCCTAAAATTCATTTAAAGTAATAGTCACTAAAATAGTTAATCATTAATTTATATATCAGTTTAATGTTTTCTCTGTGTTCTATGCTTATTTCAAGGTATGGTTATATAATAAAAATTATCTCTAAAATTTACATATGAAAAGTAATCTCATAAACCATATGCTACTGGTAGGCTATTTCAGTGTTGCAATCTTGGACTGCAGACATGGAAATTCTGTCTTTATCATTCTCTTTTTAGAGAATCACAACTATGCACAATTTGGCATAAGTTTTTAAGGTTAATAACAAACTTTATAAAAATCTAAACATGCTTCTACCATCATCTATCTATTTCAAATCCTGTCTATTTTTATTATGATTTTTATTACTTGGGGAAATTGCTTGGTAGGAAAAAAATCACATGCTTCGATAAGCAATACTTTAGGGGGGAAGGATACTTGTAAATAATAGGAATCTATAAAACCGCAGAAACTGGTAAAAATGTGATCTACCACTAATGGAATATATATCAATATCCATGGGATGTGGGTCCCACAGATAAGGGAAGCCTGACTGTACTATGCCACTTTATATAAGAGACTTGTGCATCTACAGATTCTGGTACCTGTGGCAGGTCCTAGAATCAATCCCCCACTGATATCAAGGGACAACTATCTGCACTGTCCGATACCTAGCCCATAGCCAAATGTGGCTACTGAGTACTTGTAATATGGTTAGTGTGACTAAGGAACTGACTTTTAAATATTAACTAATTTAAATTTAAATTTAAGTATCCACTTGTAGCTAGTGACTACCATATTAGCGTATTTCTGCCATATTAGGCATTTCAGAAACTATACTAAGATCAAAGTGAAAATGATCCTCCTAAAATATTTGAAAATTTATTTTCTCTATTTTTTTTAGACATAGGGGAAAAAACCCTCAACTGTGTTGGGCAGAATATGTTCCATTCAGGAACAGTGCTCCAAATTTAGAGGGAAATTATTTTATCTTCAAATAACTTTCAAGTTTATGTTGGGTGGAAAAGAAGGTTTACTTTACTGCAGAATTCTTAATGTACCGTAGTGCTTATAAGAGGAAATAGTCTTAGATTTTGGAGAACTGAGTTTTAAATCTCTTTAAATTTAAATCTAAATCAGCTGGGTAGAAGTGGTTTACTTCATTATTCATGCACTGTTATGACTAAAACCTCAACAGAACTTAGAAAAAAAAGAAATTTGGGGCTTCCCTGGTGGCGCAGTGGTTGAGAATCTGCCTGCCAATGCAGGGGACACGGGTTCGAGCCCTGGTCTGGGAAGACCCCACATGCCACGGAGCAACTAGGCCCGTGAGCCACAACTACTGAGCCTGAGCGTCTGGAGCTTGTGCTCCACAACAAAAGAGGCCGCGATAGTGAGAGGCCCGCGCACCGCGATGAAGAGTGGCCCCCGCTCGCCGCAACTAGAGAAAGTCCTTGCATGGAAACGAAGACCCAACATAGCCAAAAATAAATAAATAAATAAATTTTTAAAAAAAAGAAAAAGAAATTTATTTTATTAACAATTTTAATAGTTCTGATCCTTGGGAACCTCTTTTGCCAACAATTATTTTCCCTTTCTTATTATGTTTTAAGAAAAAAACGAGCAAGCTTTAACAAGACAAGAGTTTTAACTAAGCACGTAATACGGTATGTATGAAAGAAGCCTGCCGTCTAGTCTAGAGTGGGCATATAAATAGAAGACTTTATATAACATTAATAGAAGTTTGGTTAAGCAGTTTTGTCAAATTATAAAAACACCAATCAATTTAGATACTTTATCTACAAGCAACAAAGCTCTAAAGTGATAGAAATCATTTCCTAACCCATACAAACAGTTGACTATGTTGGTGTCCGGCTAAAAGTTGTTTTTCTGATTTCATGGGAGGAAGACATCGAAGGAAAGAAAACAGGCAGCTTGAATGGATAGTTCCAATTCCAAGCAGTATTTTGGTGCATAATACTCCCTGAATGCTTTCTATCCTCAGTTTCACCTGTAGGTCTAAGCAGGGTATTCAGTAAAATATTAGATGTGCATCTTCCCTTAATGTTCAGAGAAGCTGTGAAGGCCGGAGTTCCAATGATTCCTGCCACTGCACATTAATCCATGCAAATTAATCTAATTCATCCCAGATACCAAGGGACGACTGTAATTCAACACCTGCTGTTAGAAAATAACCAGAGCCCACTATCTACACTAGAGATACCCAGGAAGTTAAAAAGTGATTACTCTATAGCCTCCCAAGAGAAGTCTAGAAATAAAACAAATGATAGTTTCTCATTTTAAAACACCAACCTTTGTCATATCACAACCTAAAACACAGTGAGCTTCCCCTTAAGAGAACTGCTTTAAGTATTAAAGAAAACCAAAAGCAGAAACAAAAAAGTTGTACATCTCTAAGTTCTTAAAGAGATGATTTACCAGGATTCTAACTTTTTGTCACTCTTTCCGAACTACTACTCTCTTCAGCTAAACTACTTCATACTCTGGTAAAACCAAATATAAACAGATGGCATTTTAAAAAAGTACTTCTTGGAGAAAACTCTAATTTGAAAAGATACATGCACCCCAATGTCCATAGCAGCACTATTTACAATAGCCAAGACATGGAAGCAACCTATATGTCCATCTATAGATGAACAGATAAAGAATATGTGGTACACATATACAACAGAATACTACTCACCCATAAAAAAGAATAAAATAGGGACTTCACTGGTGGCACAGTGGTTAAGAATCTGCCTGCCAATGCAGGGGACACGGGCTTGAGCCCTGGTCCAGGAAGATCCCACATGCCGCGGAGCAACTAAGCCCATGCCCAACAAATACTGAGCCTGTGCTCTAGAGCCTGCGAGCCACAATTACTCAGCCCATGTGCCACAGCTACTGAAACCTGCGCACCTAGAGCCCGTGCTCTGCAACAAGAGAAGCCACTGCAATGAGAAGCCTGCACACCACAACGAAGTGCAGCCCCTGCTCGCTGCAGCTAGAGAAAGCCAGCGTGCAGCAACAAAGACCCAATGCAGCCATAAATAAATAAATAAATAAATTTATTTATTTAAAAAAAAAGAATGAAATATTGCCATTTGCAGAAACATGGATGGACCTAGAGACTATCATACTAAGTGAAGTCAGACAAACATGATATGATATCACTTATATATCTATATAAGTGGAATCTAAAAAAAATGATACAAATGAACTTACTTGAAAAACAGAAATAGACCCATAGACATAGAAAACAAACTTATGGTTACCAAACAAGAAAGAGGGGAGAGGGATAAATTAGGAGCTTGGGAATAACAGATACACACTAGTATACGTAAAATAGATAAATAAGGTCCTTCTGTATAGCACAGGGAACTATACTCAATATCTTGTAATAACCTATAATGGAAAAGAATCTATATGTACACTTTGCTGTACACCAGAAACTATCACAACATCGTAAATCAACTATACTTCAATAAAAAATAAATATAAAATAAAACAGCACTTCTTGTATTATCAGTGATTTTACATTTCTTATAAAATAAAATTACATTTCCATAAATTACTAAAATATATCAATAATTTCACTATCCTTACTACAAAAAGCTGTCATTCCCTCAAAATATATCATATCCTTCATTTGCAACACTTGTCCTTACTGTTCTGTGTGATTGAAACTTCTCTAGAAGAGTTATAATTCCCACAGGTTACCTTACAAAATTTTTAGACAACTAACATAAGCCTCACTACACTGAAGTTTAGCTAGAGCTCAGATGGCAACTTTATAATTTTGCTGATAATAAAAACCATGCAAACAAAGCACAATTGGCTATTAAACTTGGTGAATTGTTTTTTAATTTAAGTATATATAAAGCTGTGTGTTTTTCTAAAGTTTACCACCCTATTCTTTCAACACTAATTAGCACCTCTCAAAATCTTTACTCCCTCTTCATGGGTTTCTGCTTTAGAGCCATAAATGGGCATCCAGTAGAGGAAGAAAGTGGTAGCCCTGTCAAGAGGTGTTGAAACACTCTTGAGGCTAATATGTACACAATATCCAAAAATGAACTAATCACTTGGATGAAGTAATATAATGAAGGGCTTCATTTGAGGAAAATTATATGCTGTTTTGGCTGTATTTTTATTTCTCTAAGTTTTTTAGGGAATTCAACTCAAATTGTAGCAATAGAGAGGTAAAGCCTTTAGGAATTACTATTAACTAAACTAAAATACATTATTTGAATATAAATTTTGGGGAAATTTTAGTTTTTGTCTAAATTAGAGTCCATCTCAGTCTTGTCAACAAATGCCAAACCAATAATTTGCCACTGATAAGATTGCCTTGAAAAAGCTACTTGAACAGGCTAGCAATCAAGACAAACATAAAGCTCGTAGTTTTATAAAGGTTTCATATACCATAGCTAAAAGACTTAAATGAAACTATTCCACTCCAAACCTTCAAAGATCCAATTCAGATTATGGCCATGAAGACTTGGTGAAGCAATTAAGCAATCTAACAACATACAATCAAAAAAATGTATTTCATTAGATATAACAAATAAAGTTGCCATCACTAATAAATACTAGATTTCAGATAATACACATTTTACTCTTTTCTATTAAAAGAACTTTGCTATGAATATTTAGGGATATTAAGTAATCATTACTGCTATTTTACTTTTCCTGAGAATTCTTAGAATGATTTCATCATAAAAAAGAAATCTGGTCTAATGCTTTCAACAGGGACTACATTACCCTGGTCCACTTTCAAAATTTTGGCATACGTGCATAAGATACCTTAGGTAATCTCTTAGTACATCAGTTTGCCATGCCATAATTATCTACTTCACAAGGATGTTGTGAAGTTTTAGTTAATTATGCTTATAAAATTTTTTGAGGTATACAGATGAAAGAGAGGTGTAAGGCTCAGATCCAATTAATTGCTATGTACTTGATGAAAAAAATGCCACTTAAAAGCATTTATTAGTAACAACATGGATGAGATGGAGAAGGCTTGGGGAGGAATAAGTTTGGCAATGGTGGTAGTGATAGTGTTAAGAAATCAAGAATTTGGTTTTGGCAAAGTACCCAAGTGAAAAGTTTCAGAAAAAAAAAATGACATGATTGACTGTGACAATGCTGCTGGGAAAACACTTAAACTAAGGACTGAGAAATGACCGTTGGATTTAGCTAGATAAACTTCACTGGTGCCCATGACACGAATGTTGTCATCAGAGTGGTGTGGACACAAGCACTGAATAGGATAAGTAAAGCAGAGAAAGTGCAATGAGGATGTAGAAGCAGCATATATGGACAACTCTTTGAAGGGGTTTTGCTATAAAAAACTGTAGAGAAAGAGCACTGTAGCTTGAGGGGGATGTGGGACCTTGAAAAGTTTTTGTATTAAGATGGAGGAATACTACAGCATGTTTATATGCTGATGAGATGGATTTAGGGAAGGAAAAAATGCTGATAGGGAAAATTACAAAAGCAAAATCAATGATTACTAAGCACCTAATAAATGTATAAATCTGTCCTTGCTGCTAGAAATGCAAAGATAATGAAGACATGAACTAATTTAATAATTCTATGGAAACTATATTAAAAATGATAGGGGAAAATACCACATATAATTAAATTAAAAATCCTTTAGAAACAATATTATTTTGTAATAGAGGCTGCCATGTTAAAAAGATGAAAGCAATGTTGACATATTTTATGATGTGACAGCAATGTCCTTCTAAGCTATACACATGCAGCTGCACAGTATAAAAATAATGCCATACACAGCTCTTATTTGATTATGCACAGTGGGGCTTAAATAGGATCAATGTTAGACAAAAAGTACAGCCAGCAATTTCAGAAAACATCTCCACCGTATTTTCCCTTTTCCCTCCTCCGTATTGACCTATTTCCACTTTTGGATTTCCAGCACCATCCTATTCTATAACGTATCACTCTATTCAAAACAGAAAGCAATTCATATTATCAATCATTTATACAAATGTTTATCATTTCCGAAGTTCCATTCTTTTTGCTTATTACTTCCTACCATTTTCCCCTGCCTCCTTAAAAAAGTTAAAGCTTAGATAGTTATAAAGAATTTGAAAGTTATAAAGACAGTTACTAATTACATATTAGGGTAAATTAATCTAGATAAGTTACTCAAACACATTTGCATTTCAGGCTTTTTTCCCTCTAATTATAACATCCTTCATCTCTCTATATTTTTATACCCTGTCCTGTTCTAAAATATGAGGTAATAAACTAAGATGAGGTAATCTACTAATAAGGTACATAATATCCATAATAAAAATAAGAACCTGAGAGTGAAAAAAATAAGATCAGGCCAAGAGGTTAGTTTCAAAACTGCATGCCATAAGGCTTTGTACTCTTTGCTGCTGAAGGATGAAATATATGTCTTTGAGTTTCCTGATAACCAATGCAAAGAAGAAATGATTGTCATATGCAGCTTTTGCTTGTATATATTATTCACAGTACTCATAAAGTGAAAAGAAATAATTTTCTTAAAGAAAGCACAGCTCTCTTTGTTACTGTGACCTGAGGAAAGTCGTTCTATTGAGTGGTCAAAAATATTCCAGCAATAAACAAAATAATGAGGTTTTTGTGTGTTTGTTGGTTTGTTTGTTTGTTTTGGCCATGCCACATGGCTTGTGGGATCCTAGTTCCCCAACCAGGCATTGAACCCAGGCCGTCGGCAGTGAGAGCACGGAGTCCTAACCACTGGATCACCAGGGAATTCCCAAATAATGAGTTTTGAAGAACTATTTCTTTAACTTCCCTCAGAGATTGGCCATTGCCATCATACTAGAGAGCATTTTAGCAGCTAAAACAGCATGGTTCAAGTATGTCACACATAAGTTTAATTCAAGGATAAGATATGAACAATACAGAGCAGTGTTATACATGTTTCAGGTATTCTTCCGCCAAATATTAAAATTTTAGAAATCACAATGAATTTTTTAGATTGAGATTGAATTCACATAAAATAAAATTCACCACTTTAAAGTGTACACTTCAGTGGCTTTAGTATATTCATAATGTTGTGCAACCATCACCACTATTTAATTCCAGAACATTTTCATCACCCCAAAAAGAAACACCATACCAATTAAGTAGTCATTACCTATTCTCCCCTCCACTCTCTCTTCCAGCCCCTGGCAACCACTGATCTACTTTCTGTCTCTATGAATTTGCCTATTCTGGACATCTCATATAAATGGAATCATATAATATGTGAACTTTTGTGTGTGGCTTCTTTCACTTAGCACGTTTTCAAAGCTCATCCATATTGTACCTTATATCAGTACTTCATTCTCTTTTATGGCTGAATAATATCCAATTATATGCACATTTTACTTATCCAGTCGTCAGTTGATAGACATTTTGGTTGTTTCCACGTTTTGGCTATTATGAATAACACTATGAACATTCATGTACAAGTTTTTGTGTGGACATAAATTTTCAGTTCTCTTAGATATATACCTAGAAATGGAAGTTGGGTCATATGGTAGCTCTATGTTTAACTTACTGAATAAATGCAAAACTGTTTTCCAAAGCGGCTGTACCATTTTACATTCCCACAAACAGTATATGAGACTTCCATATACTCCATCCTCGCCAGCACTTATTTTTCATTGTTTTTGTCTTTTTATATTTCTTAGTAGATATGAAGTATTATCTCATTGTGGTTTTGATTTGCATTTCCTGATGTCTAATGATGTTGAGCACCTTTTCATGTGCTTATTGCCATTTCTATAACTTCTTTAGAGAAATATTCAAATCCTTTGCCCAGTCTTTAATTGGGTTATTTATCGTTTTTGTTGTGGCGTTCACACTGTGAACACTGTTGTGTTCAAAATGAATTTTTAAAGATTGGCATCTGTTACCAGTTTTTAAATTAAGAGTGACAAACATAAAAGATTATAATTTGTGAAAATGAAGATGGCAGATCAAAACTACTTTGAGACAGAATACACATCTCGATATCATAAGGATCTATTGTATAATATTAATGTCAACACTAAACCCTTGCACTGCTTGCGAATTCTCTTCCTCTTCACCATCAAATGTACTACCTAGTTAATGAACAGTTGATATCCATAAGGAGGCATATTGTTTTAACATTCAACAAAAACTGGCAATTGTCAAATAATCAGAAAAAAAGGGAGATATTAAAACAGCCTGCAGGAGTTCAAAAGAAACTAACAAAATAAATGGATTACAGTCTGAAAAAGTAAAAGCACATAATACTTGCATGCTCACTGAGTTCTTAGGCAGACTGAAAAGCTTTAAAAAAATTAAAAGCTCTCTTATTTGGGGCTTTAAAAGCAATGCTGGCTTGATTTTTTTCGACAACGTCCAAGAATATGCCAGTGCCTGTATTACTCTAGTTTGAACAGGTAACGTTTTTCTTTAAAGTTCTAGGATTAGAAAAAAGTACGTTACTGATTATGAAACTAGTTAACCAGATTCAACCAGCAGTTGGAATTCATGGTAAAAAGGATGGTGAAAAGAACACTTCTGAGTTTCCTGATTGTGATTATTAGGAGATGGAATTTGAAACAAAGATAATACTGAATTTGCTGGGAGTAGAGGACAAGATCATGAAAAGCTACTAAGCTTAATTACTTGAATATCTAAGTTTTATTAGACATACTTTTAATTCACTTCTATCATACTAAGTTTTATTATGCTACTTACTCTTTTTTTCCTTATGTTAGGGTTTCCATGACCTAACCCCTCACATTACTTGGCATGCTCTCTGCTCTACCTAGTGACGCGCAGGCAGCATTTATCAAGTAACAATGAATATACATCATCATAACATCATAACAAATATGTCTTGCCTTATATCTCCAACATATATTTGTGATATTATCAGTGATACATAATCATTACATATTAATAACACCCAGCTTTGTTCTCAAAACAAGTTAAAAAGATGGTTTAAGTCAAAAATAGATTCTTGGTCTTAAAACTGCTAGTGAATTAAACAAGCATAAAAGTCATAATATTTCAAAGAGAATAGCTGCCTTTAGTTTCTAAAAAAATTGTGAAGTGAGCTATTCAAGGTGAAACAATGACTGTTTTTGGAGCAATCCAAAGAATAACCACATACTACAAAATGTGCACACTGTGTTCTTCCTTTTCCTATCATATACTTAAACAAAATGAGCAAAGAAGCTTCAATAAAAATATAAAACAGGGACTTCCCTGGTGGTCCAGTGGTAAAGAATCCACCTTCCAATGCAGGGGATGCAGGTTTGATCCCTGGCTGGGGAACTAAGATCCCACATGCCGCAGGGCAAACCCTGCGCCACAACTGCTGAACCCGGGCGCCTCAACTAGAGAGCCTGTATGCTGCAAACTACAGAGCCCACGCACTCTGGAGCCCATGCGTCACAACTAAAGAGAGAAAACTCGCATGCCACGACTAGAAAGGAGCCTGCATGCCGCAACAAAAGATCTCGCCTGCCTCAATGAAGATCCAACGTGCCACAACTAAGACACGATGCATCCAAAAAATTAAAATTAATTAATTAATTATTTTAAAAAAGAAATGAGAGCAGTCTAGTGGGACAGAGACCTCAATCTATGGAATCTGTACTAACTCTGAATAGTTTATGTACGAATTGAATTAAATTCTTGGAGACCCAGTTGCTGTTGAAGAATTGGAGAATTCGTTGCTCGTTTTTGGAAAAAAACCCCAGTAATACTCAATACATTTATTTTTGGAGAAATGAATGAGTGAAAAGTAAATGCAGAAGAAGTAAATCACACTTATTTATTAAAATGTATAGTCATTGTTGTGTCACTTTTTAGAGTTTGCTTTTCCTTTTTGCTATTCTTTTATATTCAATTTTTCTATATAGATAATGTTTGCTTTTATCTTTAATAATTATTTTAACATAAGCACTCTCCTTTAAACTGAATATTACTTTCAAGTTCACCAAAACTTAAACCAAAGCGTATTATCAAAATCAAAATCAAAAACAAAAATCTGATTCTCCTTTATGAAAGAGAATCTAGCATGGATTTATATTCTTGTCTCATATTATTTACCATAGCAACTTAAGAATAAGAATTGTGTTTAAAAGATTTTCTTTTCCAGAGATTAGCAGAGTACTAAGGATATGAAGGGTACTTACTAACTAACTGGAAGAGAAAAGGAAATATTGCAAGAGAAAAAAAGTTAGAAAAAACTCTGGAAATTGGGAGAGAAGAAGGGAAAGATAGAAAATTGGGGAAAAAAAGTACAGGATGGGAGAGGGGAATAAGGGGTAGACTGAATTTGCCCAAAGAATATTTTAAGTGATCCTCAAGAAAATAATTTCATATTAAAAAAACCATGAAAGGTTAACAAGACCACACAGAAGTAAGACATGAAAGGAAAACTTGATGCAAGGAGTCTGGTAATAAGAGACCCTGAGTTGCTAAAACGATCTTGAAAAAGAACAAAGTCAGAGGGCTCACACTTTTTGCTTTCAAAACTTACTACAAATCTACACCAATCAAAGCAGTGTGGTAATGCTTTAATGCTGTATATTTAGATCAATGAAATGGAATTGAAAATCAAGAAATAAACCTTTACTTTTATGGTCAATTGATATCTGACATCAGTGCCAAAACAATTCAATGAGGAAAGAATGTCTTTTCAACAAAATGTGCTGGGACAACTGGATAACCACAATGCAAAAGAATAAAGTTGAATCCCCTACGTCACACCATACATAAAGATTAACTCAAAATGGATCAAAGACCCAAACGTAAGAGCTACAATTATAAAACTCTTTAAAGAAAATATAGATGTAAATCTTTTCTACCTTGGATTAGGCAATAATTTCTTATATCTGACATTAAAAGTAAAAGCAATCAGTCAAAAGCACAAGCAATCAAAGGAAAGATAGATAAATTGAATTTTATCTAAATGAAAAATTTTGTGCTTCAAAGGACACTATCAAGAAAGTGAAAAGACAACAATGTAATGTGAGAAAATATTTGGAAATCATATATCTAATGAGGGAATTATATCCAAAATATATATTAAAAACTCTTAAAACTCAATAATTAAAAACAAATGACACAATTTAAAAATGGGGAAAAGATTTGTATAGACATTTATTCAAAGAAGATATAAAAATGACCAATGAGCACAAGAAAAGATGCTCAATATCATTAGCCATCAGGGAAATGCAAAGCAAACCATAATGAGATACTACTTCACACCCACTAGAATGGCTAAAATGAAAAATACAAAATATAGCAAGTGTTGGTGAAGGTGTGAAAAAACTGTAAACTTTAAATATTGCTAGTGGGATTGCAAAATGTTGCAGCCACCTTGGAAAATATTTGGCAGTTCCTCAGTAAGTTAAACATAAATTACCATGTCACCCAGCAATTCTATTGCCAGGTATATACCCAAGAGAACTGAAAACATATGTCCATACAAAAATCTACATGTATGTAGATTTTATACATGAGTGTTCATAGCAGCATTATTCCTAATTATTCAATATTTAAAATTATTCTAAAGTCCATCACTAATAAATGGATAAACAAAATATGGTATATCCCTACAATGAAACCTTATTTGGTAATAAAGTGGAAGGAAGCAGTGATACATGCTACAACATAGGTAAACCTAGAAAACATTATATTACATGAAGAAAACTAGTCACAAAGACCACGTATTATAAGGTTCCATTTATATGTCCAGAATAGGGAAACCCATAGAGATAAAAAGTAAATTATTGGTTATTAAGGCCTGGGAGAGTGGGAAATAGGGAGTGATTTCTGGTTTATGTGAGATTTCTTCATGGTATGATAAAAATGTTCTAAGGGAGTTCCCTGGCCATCCAGTGGTTAGGACTCAGTGGTTTCACTGCCATGGCCCAGGTTCAGTCCTTGGGCAGGGAACTAAGATCCTGCAAGCCGCATGGTGCGGTAAGTAAATAAATGTTATTAATTAATTTAAATTACTTAGTGGTGATGGGTATACAACTCTGTGAATATATGAAAAACCATTGAATTGTATGTGTATTTAAAAGGGTGAATTTTATGGGATGTGAGTTATATCTCAATAAACCTTTTTTTTTTTTTAAAGTTAAGAGACACATAGGAGACATTAAGAGGCTCAGACATAACTAATAGGAGGGCCATAGGAAAGAAATGAAGGAAATGATAAAGAAGTGGTATTTGAAGAGTTACCAGCTAAGTGACTGTTAGAATTGAGGAAAGAATAAGTTTCTAGATTGAAAGTATATTTTGTGTCTCAAAAAGGATAAATACAAATACATCCGTATCTAGACACCACAAGATGAAATTGCAAAGCATTGGGATAAACAGGAAATCATAAGAGATGTCAAAGGGAAAAAGACAGATGACCTCATAAGGAATAAGGACATACTATTCTTCAGCAACAACAGAAACCAAAACACAATAAAGTAATAGCTTCAAAGTTAGAAGTTTTACATAAAATACAGTTATCTGTTCCTTAATGACTAGTTTGTTTATTTTTTCTTATTTTACGGGAGGGTAATATTAATTGTTGAGAGTGTTTCTTTCTTGATTATTCATTTACTCCGGTCTTTAAAAATCCTGAAACAATTTTGCTACTTCATTTTTCTAGAAAATTATACATTTTATATAAGACGTCAACTTACTGAGATAAAGTTGTTCGTTTTATTTGTTATTTTTTGGGTGCACAAAATTTTAGGATTTTTATGTCTTGATAATTCTTGATGAAAGCAACCGTTTATCATTAATTTCTGTCAGCCCTGATAATATTCCTTGCTTTAATATCTACTTTGCTTTAAATTAATATGATCAATCTAGTTTTCTTTTAATTAGTATTTGTAGAGAATATATTTTATAGCATTTTACTTTTAATCTACCTAGGTCTTTATATTTAAAATCAGTTTCTCTTCAACAGCATATAGTTGGGCCTTAGACTTTTAGCCAATCTGACAATCTCTTCCTCTTATTGAAGTATTTAGATCATTTACATTTATTATAATTATTGATAAGACTGGATTTAAATCCACCCTCTTGCTACCTGTTTTCTATTAGTCCTATGTTTTCTGTTCCTTTTCCCTCTTTTCCTGCTTTCTTTTGGATTAAGTATATATTATTTATTATGAAAATGAGGAAAGACAGACAAAGAGGAAAAGGCTCCTTTTATGTATCTAGTTTAATTTTGAAAGCAAAACCAAACCAATTTCAATTGCAAAATTCTAAATAAACTAGTAAATCAAATCAAGCAAAATATTAAAATACTATTAACAAATCATGATTAAGTAGGTTTCATTCAGAGAATGCAATGATGAGTCTGTTTTTGAAAAGCTATTAATCATGGTCACAATATTAATGAATTAAAAAGAGAAAATTATAATATCTTCTCAAAAATGCAAAAAAAAAAAGTATTCAAGAAAATTTAACTCTAAGCTGTGATTAAAAATTCTTATCCAACTTAGTGGAACAGTAGAGAATTTCTTTATGAGGACAACATATTAAAGGTCACAAATAATAGTTAAAATAAAGAAGCATTCCCAATACGTTAAAAAAAAAAAAAAGGTAAATGTTTGTTACCACTTCTGCTTAATATTGTAATTCCTACTCAATGAAATAAGTTAAGTCTGTAGGATTTCTGGCTCGCAGCCAAGGTGAAGTCCCAGTCAACAACTAGCATCTACCACAAGATGCCAGCAAAGGTTTCTCCAGATAATTCCAGCCCACAGCAGTCAAGCCACCCCAGACTTCCAGTCATTCCATCTGAGGCATGTGGAACAGAAACAAGGCAACTTTGCTATAAGCTTTCTGAATTCTGAACACACAGAAACCAGGATATATAATAAAATAACTGTTGTTGGTTAAAGCAACTAAGTTCTGGGTTCTCACTGGAACAGTGAAACAACAGGGAAATTTTTTTAAAAGCATAATCATAAAATAAAAAGCTAACTTTGAAAATTAACCATTTTTAAGTTGCTATACAACAAAGGCACTTAAATCAAAGTGAAAAGACAAGGCACTGAATGAGAGAAGACATATCCAATGCATTTAGGGTATATGTAGAGTAAGAAATAGACCTAATTTTGAAAAATGCGCCAAGAATATGAATAGGAAATTCACAAAAAAAAGAAACTTAGATGACTAGTAAACACATGAAAGCTGTTCAACCAGAAAAATCAAAGTATTTAAAATAATAATCAGCTATCATTTAATAAACAGACTGGTAAAAAATTTAAGTCTGAATATCAAATTCATTCAGTATAAAAAGAAATGGAAAATTTCATGCATTTTGTCACAGCGACTTCTCCTGAATGATGATGTTTAGAAAAGCCAGGGGCCTACTGCCAGGACAGCAGCAGGCACTGGGGGATTGAGTCACTTGGGAACAGTGAAGGGGACACCCTGAGGGATGGGAGAGTGGTCCACTGGCAGCCATGAGGTCAGAGCTGTCCCAAATCACAGCACAGACTGGCCTGCGGAATGTTAATTGTACAACCATCAGAGAGAGAGCAATTTGTCAACAGCTAATCATTTCAAGGTGCAAATCTAGTTCTAGGTACATACGCTTCAGTACCCACACAGCTATGCCTAAGAAGACAAGTAGAAGAATGTTCCTTGTGGCATTAATAGTAAAAAATTATAAACATTCTACCTAACCATTATTAGGAGAACAGATAAATTAATTGTATTATAGTCATACAATGAAGTACTGTTCAGCAATTATGATGAATGACTTACAGTACATGAAAAAAAATGGACAAATATTAAAAAAAAACAAGTAGTGAAAAACACAGGTTGGAAAACGATATATACAGTATAATGTTACATAAGGTGTTAAAATATGCCAAACAATGCTGCATATCATATACACGTGTGGTACAAAAATGTACAAACACTTCCATAGGAATGATCAACATAAATCTCTCTTCTGTGGAGAGAGGGAAGAGAAAGAATGGGATTGGGTTATCCATTATACAAGGTTTCAAATGTATCTGTTGTTATTTATTTAAAATAATAAGTTGAAGCATATGTGGCAAAAGGTTAACTTTTATTAAAACAAGATAATAGGTATAGTACGTGCATTTTCATTGTATTATTTTATAGTCTGTATGTTTGCAATGTTTAAAAATTTTTTAAGTTTTAAAAATTATTGCAAGGACTGTTGGTGGGAATGTAAATTGATACAGCCACAATGGAGAATAGTATGGAAGTGCCTTAAAACACCAAAAATAGAACTACCATACGACCCAGCAATCCCACTACTGGGCATATATCCTGAGAGAACCATAATTCAAAGAGTCATGTACCACAATGTTCACTGCAGCTCTATTTACAATAGCCAGGACATGGAAGCAACCTCAGTGTCCACTGACAGATGAACAGATAAAGAAGATGTGGCACATATATACAATGGAATATTACTCAGCCATAAAAGGAAACAAAATTGAGTTATTTGTAGTGAGGTGGATGGACCTAGAGTCTGTCATACAGAGTGAAGTAAGTCAGAAAGAGTAAAACAAATATCGTATGCTAACACATATATATAGAATCTAAAAAAAAAAAAGAGTTTCTGAAGAATCTAGGAGCAGGACAGGAATAAAGACGTAGATGTAGAGAATGGACTTGAGGACACGGGGAGGGGGAAGGGTAAGCTGGGACGAAGTGAGAGAGTGGCATGGCCATATATACACTACCAAATGTAAAACAGATAGCTAGTGGGATAGCACAGGGAGATAAGCACAGGGAGATCAGCTCGGTGCTTTGTGATCACCTAGAGGGGTGGAGTAGGGAGGATGGGAGGGAGATGCAAGAGGGAGGAGATACAGGGATGTATGTATATGAATAGCTGATTCACTTTGTTATAAAGCAGAAACACACCATTGTAAAGCAATTATACTCCAATAAAGATGTTTTTAAAATGTTTTTAAAAACAAACAAACAAAAACATTGCAAGGGACTGTAGAGGGGTTGAGGGCTTGAGAAAAGTGAAAAAGATTTAGAGTCTTGATTGTGGAGAATGTACTATAAGTTCACTTTATTAGAAATGAGTGATACAATTGCCAGTGAAAATACAGTAACTGGACATAAGGAAGCAATATATAGAAAGATTCAAAACAGGGTCTTTTTAGATAGATGTTTCCTTAATACATTTAATAATGTCTATTTACAAAACATTTTACTTGAATTTCTCTGCCCTAGAAAATAGACAATTGTATAATAAAGACAAATCTCTGAAACCATAATATAATTTATACAAATATATTTTGTTTCTAACAGCAACTTTTAAGTTACGTCTATTCTAGAAGACATATCTCTTTTCAAGGATACAGTAATTAAAGTGCTGTGGATTCTGAATACCAATATTTGAGTGGAAAATGCTTTGATTTTATTAACTAACTGAAACAATTTAAAGGAGATCTATGAAAATCCCTCTTAGGTCTTCCAAATTCTAAACTTCAAAATTACTGTTTAACTTCAGGCTCTATTGAAAATGGCTAGAATTTATTAAAAGACAAAAATTCATTTTTTATAACAGCCCTACACTTAACAAAACTAGAACCTATACCTCATCTCTATGATCTCTGGAGTATAATCTTTACAATAATCACCTGATCTTTCAAGGGGGTATTTGTTAATTATTCCCTATTCTTTGAGGGCAGGGAATGTGTTTTGTGCATCTTTGTTTTCCCAATGCCTAATTCATAATAGGTGTTCAATAAATATACATTTGTTGAATAAATGAAATGCATCTAACCACTTGCACAGACACAGTCTCAAAATCTCTGCAACAGATTAAAGAGCCAAAGCAATCACTGTGGGACAGATCCAATGGCTCTTTTAGCTTAAGATTCAGGAAATTATTTGGAGGGGTTATTTATCCTCAGGTGCTGTACTCTTGATCGTACTTCCCTCATATCTCAGGCAGTAAGCAAACCATTTGGATCTACAATTCCCTTGAAGGTAGAAGAACAACAACTCTTTAAAATATAATTTAAAAAATATTATATGTGTGGGAATTTCATGAACTAATTTTGATTCAAAAAGCCAAGATTCATTGCTAACACAGGTATTGAGATGACAAGGACTGAGAAGGTCGCTGAATTGAAAAAAGAAAACAGGGACTTTCCTGGTGGCACAGTGGTAAAGAATCCGCCTGCCAATGCAGGGGACACGGGTTAGAGCCCTGGTCTGGGAAGATCCCACATGCCGCCACAACTACTGAGCCTGCACTCTATAGAGCCCGAGGGCCGCAACTACTGAAGCCCACATGCCTAGAGCCCGTGCTCTGCAAAAAGAGAAGTCACCGCAATGAGAAGCCTGTGCACCTGCGCACTGCAACAAAAGAGTAGCCTCTGCTTGCTGCAACTAGAGAAAGCCTGGGTGCAGCAACGAAGACCCAATGCAGCCAAAAATAAATAAATAAATATTTTAAAAATTAAAAAAAAAGAGAATATAACTCATGATGCACAAAGGAACTATTTCAGTAAAGTAGTGCAAACACAAGGCAAATTACCTCTTACAAATATGATGATTAATAATAATCTAGTTTAGATTTCTTTTATTTAGAGACTATGTGGCTGATTCTACTAAGTGTTAATACCACAATAAAGGAGCATTCTTAATAGAAAAGAAAATTCTACATAACTATATAAGTCAAGCTAAAAGGTACATAATCAACTATTTGAGGTTAGTATATTTCATATTCATTTTGATCAGACAAGAACATTAAAAGCCGGAAAACTTCTTTATAAAGTACAGCAATTTATTAAACAAATACCTTTTATATTTCTGATTTTTGTCCTGGAACAGGAAGAAATACCAAAAACATTTTAATGCTGACGACTAAAACTCCAAATTGCAAGCTACAAAATGGTTGGTGAGAAGTAAACAAAACTATTGTATACCTTCATATGAAAAGCAAGTCACATACAGAATAAAATTTGTTACTGTACTATATCTACTAATTTAAATCATGATGCTAAAAATTATCAAATTACTGCTAAGTATTTTCTAAGGATATATTATATGTATAGGACTATATTCTAGGCTATATTCTACTTCTTGATTGGGTTCACAAGAAATATAAAACCTAGGTCTACCATATATTCTTTTCTTCCTTTTTTAAACTGTGTTAAACAAAATATAAAATTTTTAAGTGTACAATTCACTGGTATGAAATATTTTCACATTGTTGTACAGCCATCACCACCATCCATCCTTATAACACCATGTGTGCTTTTTTTTTTTTTTACATATCTTTATTGGAGTATAACTGCTTTACAATGTTGTGTTAGTCTCTGCTGTATAACAAAGTGAATCAGCTATACGTATACATATATCACCATATCCCCTTCCTCTTGTGTCTCCTTCCCACCCTCCCTATCCCACCCTTCTAGGTGGTCACAAAGCACCGAGCTGATCTCCCTGTGAAACGCGGTTGCCTCTCACTAGCTATTTTACATTTGGTAGTATATATATGTCCATGCCACTCTCTCACATCGTCCCATCTAACCCTTCCCCCTCCCCGTGTCCTCAAGTCCATTCTCTACATCTACGTCTTTATTCCTGTCCTGCTCCTAGATTCTTCAGAAACTTTTTTTTTTTTTTAGATTCTATATATATGTGTTAGCATACGATATTTGTTTTACTCTTTCTGACTTACTTCACTCTGTATGACAGACTCTAGGTCCATCTACCTCACTTCAAATAACTCAATTTCGTTTCTTTTTATGGCTGAGTAATATTCCATTGTATGTATGTGCCACATCTTCTTTATCCATTCATCTCTTCACGTACATGTAGGTTGCTTCCATATCCTGGCTATTGTAAATAGAGCTGCAATGAACATTGTGGTACATGATTCTTTTTGAATTATGGTTTTCTCAGGTTATATGACCAGTAGTGGGATTGCTGGGTCATATGGTAATTCTATTTTTTTTTTTTAAGGAACCTCCATACTCTTCTCCATAGTGGCTGTACCAATTTACATTCCCACCAACAGTGCAAGAGGGTTCCCTCTTCTCCACACCCTCTTCAGCATTTATTGTTTGTACATTTTTTGATGATGGCCATTCTGACTGTTGTGAGGTGATACCTCATTGTAGTTTGGATTTGCATTCCTCCAGTGATTAGTGATGTTGAGCATCCTTTCATGTGTTTGTTGGCAATCTGTATATCTTCTTTGGAGAAATGTCTATTTAGGTCTTCTGCCCATTTTTGGACTGGGTTGTTTATTTTTTTGGTATTGAGCTGCATGAGCTGCTTGTAAATTTTGGAGGTTAATCCTCCAAAATTTACAAGAAGCTTCAGTTGCTTCATTTGCAAATATTTTCTCCCATTCTGAGGGTTGTCTTTTCAACTTGCTTATGGTTTCCTTTGCTGTGCAAAAGCCTCTGTTTCATTAGGTCCCATTTGTTTATTTTTGTTTTTATTTCCATTTCTCTAGGAGGTGGGTCAAAAAGGATCTTGCTGTGATTTATGTCATAGAGTGTTCTGCCTATATTTTAATCTAAGAGTTTTATAGTGTCTGGCCTTTAATCCAGACACATTGAGGTCTTTAATCCATTTTGACTTTATTTTTGTGTATGGTGTTAGGGAGCATTCTAATTTCTTTTTTTGTTTGTTTGTTTGTTTTATATTCCAGGTTATTAGTCATCAATTTTATACACATCAGTGTATACATGTCAATCCCAATTGCCCAATTCAGCACACCACCATCCCCACGAGCGTTCTAATTTCATTCTTGTACATGTAGGTGTCCAGTTTTCCAAGCACCACTTATTGAACAGGCTGTCTTTTCTCCATTGTATATTCTTGCCTCCTTTATCAAAAATAAGGTGACCATATGTGCGTGGGTTTATCCCCGGGCCTTCTATCCTGTTCCATTGATCTATATTTCTGTTTTTGTGCCAGTACCATACTGTCTTGACTACTGTAGCTTGGTAGTATAGTCTGAAGTGTGGAAGCCTGACTCCTCCAGCTCCGTTTTTCTTTCTCAAGATTGCTTTGGCTATTCGGGGTCTTTTGTGTTTCCATACAAATTGTGAAATTTTTTGTTCTAGTTCTGTGAAAAATGCCATTGGTAGTTTGATAGGGATTGCACTGAATCTGTAGATTGCTTTCGGTACTAGAGTCATTTTCACAATGTTGATTCTTCCAAGAACATGGTATATCTCTCCATCTATTGGTATCATCTTTAATTTCTTTCATGAGTGTCTAATAGTTTTCTGCATACAGGTCTTTTGTTTCCTTAGGTAGGTTTATTCCTAGGTATTTTATTCTTTTTGTTGCAATGGTAAATGGGAGTGTTTCCTTAATTTCTCTTTCAGATTTTTCATCATTAGTATATAGGAATGCAAGAGATTTCTGTGCATTATTTTTGTATCCTGCTACTTTACCAAATGCGTTGATTAGCTCTAGTAGTTCTCTAGTAGCATCTTTAGTATTCTCTATGTATAGTATCATGTCATCTGCAAACAGTGACAGCTTTACTTCTTCTTTTCTGATTTGGATTCCTTTTATTTCTTTTTCTTCTCTGAGTGCTGTGGCTAAAACTTCGAAAACTATGTTGAATAATAGTGGTGACAGTGGACAACCTTGTTTTGTTCATGATCTTAGAGGAAACGGTTTCAGTTTTTCACCATTGAGAACGATGTTGGCTGTGGGTTTGTTATATATGGCCTCTATTACGTTGAGGTGAGTTCCCTGTGTGCCTACTTCTGGAGGACTTTTTATCATAAATGGGTGTTGAATTTTGTCGAAAGCTTTTTCTGCATCTATTGAGATGATCATATGGTTTTTATCCTTCAATTTGTTAATATGGTGTATAACATTGATTGATTTGCATATTGAAGAATTCCTGCATTCCTGGGATAAACCCCACGTTATCATGGTGTATGATCCTTTTAATGTGCTGTTGGATTCTGTTTGCTAGTATTTTGTTGAGGATTTTTGCATCTATGTTCATCAGTGATATTGGCCTGTAGTTTTCTTTCTTTGTGACATCTTTTCTGGTTTTGGTACCAGCGTGATGGTGGCCTCGTAGAATGAGTTTGGGAGTGTTCCTCCCTCTGCTGTATTCTGGAAGAGTTTGAGAAGGATAGGTGTCAGCTGTTCTCTAAATGTTTGATAGAATTCGCCTGTGAAGCCATCTGGTGCTGAGCTTTTGTTTGTTGGAAGACTTTTAATCACAGTCTCAATTTCAGTGTTTGTGATTGGTCTGTTTATATTTTCTATTTCTTCCTGGTTCAGTCTTGGAAGGTTGTGCTTTTCTAAGAATTTGTCCATTTTTCCAGGTTGTCCATTTTATTGGCATATAGTTGCTGGTGGTAATCCCTTGTGATCCTTTGTATTTCTGCAGTGTCAAGTTGTTACTTCTCCTTTTTCATTTGTAATTCTATTCATTTGAGTCTTCTCCCTTTTTTTCCTGATGAGTCTGGCTAATGGTTTATTAGTTCTGTTTATCTTCTCAAAGAACCAGCTTTTAGTTTTATTGATCTTTGCTACTGTTTTCTTCACTTCGTTTTCATTTATTTCTGATTTGATCTTTGTGATTGCTTTCCTTCTGCTAACTTTGGGGGTTTTTTGTTCTTATTTCTCTAATTGCTTTAGGTGTAAGGTTAGGTTGTTTATTTGAGATGTTTCTTGTTTCTTGAGGTAGGACTGTATTGTTATAAAATTCCCTCGTAAAACTGCTTTTGCTGCATCCCATAGGTTTTGGGTCATCGTGTTTTCATCGTCATTTGTTTCTAGGTATTTTTTGAGTTCTTCAGTGATCTCTTGGTTATTAAGTTGTGTATTGTTTAGTCTCCTTGTGTTTGTATTTTTTACAGATTTTTTCCTGTAATTGATATCTAGTCTCATAGCACTGTGGTCGGAAAAGATACTTGATACGATATCAATTTTCTTAAATTTACCAAGGCTGGATTCATGACCCAAGATTTGATCTCTCCTGGAGAATGTTCCATGAGCACTTGAGAAGAAAGTGTATTCTGTTGTTTTTGGATGGAATGGCCTATAAATATCAATTAAGTCCATCTTGTTTAATGTGTCATTTAAAGATTGTGTTTCCTTATTTATTTTCATTTTGGATGATCTGTCCATTGGTGAAAGTGGGGCGTTAAAGTCCCCTAATATTATTGTGTTACTGTCGATTTCCCCTTTCATGGCTGTTAGCATTTGCCTTATGTATTCAGGTGCTCCTATGTTGGGTACATAAATATTTACAATTGTTATATCTTCTTCTTGGTTTGATCCCTTGATCATTATGTAGCGTCCTTCTTTGTCTCTTGTAATAGTCTTTATTTTAAAGTCTATTTTGTCTGATATGAGAATTGCTACTCCAGCTTTCTTTTGATTTCCATTTGCTTGGAATATCTTTTTCCATCCCCTTTCAGTCTGCATGTGTCCCTAGGTCTGAAGTGGGTCTCTTGTAGACAGCATATATACAGTTCTTGTTTTTGTATCCATTCAGCCAGTCTATGTCTTTTGGTTGGAGCATTTAATCCATTTACATTTAAGGTAGTTATTGTTCCTATTACCATTTTCTTAATTGTTTTGAGTTTGTTATTGTAGGTCTTTTCCTTCTCGTGTTTCCTGCCTAGAGAAGTTCCTTTAGCATTTGTTGTAAAGCTGGTTTGGTGGTGCTGAATTCTCTTAACTTTTGCTAGTCTGTAAAGGTTTTAATTTCGCTGTCGAATCTGAATGAGATCCTTGCTGTGTAGAGTAATCTTGGTTGTTGGTTTTTCCCTTTCTTCTCTTTAAATATGTCCTGCCACTCCCTTCTGGCTTGCAGAGTTTCTGCTGAAAGATCAGCTGTTAACCTCACAGGGATTCCCTTGTATGTTATTTGTTGTTTTTCCCTTGCTGCTTTTAATATTTTTTCTTCATATTTAATTTTTGATAGTTTGATTAATATGTGTCTTGGCGTGTTTCTCCTTGGATTTATCCTGTATGGGACTCTCTGCGCTTCCTGGACTTGATTGACTATTTCCTTTCCCATATTAGGGAAGTTTTCAACTATAATCTCTTCAAATATTTTCTCAGTCCCTTTCTTTTTCTCTTCTTCTTCTGGGACCCCTATAATTCGAATGTTGGTGCGTTTAATGTTATCCCAGACGTCTCTGAGATTGTCCTCAATTATTTTCATTCTTTTTTCTTTATTCTGCTCTGCAGTAGTTATTTCCACTATTTTATCTTCCAGGTCACTTATTTGTTCTTCTGCCTCAGTTATTGATTCCTTCTAGAGAATTTTTAGTTTCATTTATTGTGTTGTTCATCATTGCTTCTTTGCTCTTTAGTTCTTGTAGGTCCTTGTTAAACGTTTCTTGTATTTCCTCCATTCTATTTCCAAGATTTTGGACCATCTTTTCTATCATTACTCTGAATTCTTTTTCAGGTAGACTGCCTATTTCCTCTTCATTTGTTTGGTCTGTTGGGTTTTTACCTTGCTCCTTCATCTGCTGTGTGTTTCTCTGTCTTCTCATGTTGCTTAATTTACTGTGTTTGGGGGTCTCCTTTTCGCAGCCTGCAGGTTCATAGTTCCCGTTGTTTTTGGTGTCTGCCCCAAGTGTCTAAGGTTGGTTCAGTGGGTTGTGTAGGTTTCCTGGTTGAGGGGACTGGTGCCTCCGTTCTGGTGGATGAGGCTGGATCTTGTCTTTCTGGTGGGCAGGACCGTGTCCAGTGGTGTGTTTTGGAGTGTCTGTGAACTTAGTATGATTTTAGACAGCCTCTCTGCTAATGGGTGGGGTTGTGTTCCTGTCTTGCTAGTTGTTTGGCATATGGTGTCCAGCACTGTAGCTTGGTGGTCCTTGAGTGGAGCTGGGTCTTAGCGTTGAGATGGAGATCTCTGGGAGAGCTTTCACCGTTTGATATTACATGGGGCTGGGAGGTCTCTGGTGGACCAATGTCCTGAACTCGGCTCTCCCACCTCAGAGGCACAGGCCTGACACCTGGTCAGAGCACCAAGACCCTGTCAGCCACACACCATGTGTTCTCTTAAGAGCACTCTTAAGTAACAACCTGATTGTGTGTGGTACAACTAGAGTAAAAGGGCTAAGCAAAAAGGAAGTTCAATGAGTTAACTGCAATGAACAGAACATAAAGGTGGTCAGTGACAGTGCAAGTATTCTGTGGTATTCTGGCCTGGAATGTGCAACCTAAATCTAACCATGAGAAGACATCAGACAACCCCAAATTAGGAGCACTCAATTGAAAAGAAAGTGAGGGGGGATATTTTCTTAAAACACATCAATGTTAAAGATGATAAAGAAAAGCTGTAGAGAAGTTATAGCTTAAAGGAAACCAAAGAGAAATAACAATCAATTGCAAAACTTCATGCTAGAATGGATTCCGTATTGAATGGAGGATAAATGCAAAGGATAATATTCCTTCTATTAAACAGAAATATGCACAGAAGGTTATAACTTTACCCTTATTCTTAAGTATTAAACACTGAAGCATTAGCGGTAAAGGGCCATTATTCTCAAATGGTACAGAACAACAGCAAAAGTAGGTGAATTTGGAAAAAGGGGTCAAGGCTATGTTGGGTGTTCTCCAGGATTTTTCTTCTTGCAACTTTTCTGCAGTTTGAAATTATACACAAAGAGTTTAAAATTGTGCTTAATTAGGTACAAGCTACAAATGGAATTCTAATTCACAACACTAAAGAATACAGGGAATTATTAACATATAGCTCTTACAAAAATAATTTTTAAAAAATACATGTAATTTCAAAGCACTATCAATTTATCACACCTAATTGTGAATGATGTCAGATCTGTGCCTTTCATGAAACTGGGCAAATATAATGGGGTCATTTGCATCAGGACATTCTGCATCTTGGTCAGTAATTTTAAGATTCAGTACTTGTGGGAAATTACCTCGAGCTATGTTTGTTTATAATGTTATAAATGTTGAAAAAACATTTTTTGCATCTCTGAATTCAGTTCTTGCTGACTAACACTTCATGGATCAAAATGAATCAGTTTTCTGTTGACTCAGCCAATGTGGTAATTGACGAATATAATTCAATAACAGCAGAATGAATAAAACGTCAACGTCTGTGTCTGATCCTTATGAGACTCCATAAGTGTTTTATTTTTATTCTATCTATTTAAAATTATTTTATCTTACTTTTGGTTCATTTTCTTCTTTCCTGCTTCTTTGTTTTAATTTTTCAGTAGCCTTTTTGTTTTTTCTTTCATTATTTTTTAATCTTACTTTTCCTTTCAATTGTAAGTTTTACCTTATTTATTATTATTCATTTAGTCTCAGTTTATAATGATGAGAAGGAAGTATGGTAATATGGTTGACACAAAACATGAACACAAGAGCAAAACAGATTAGAGTGTTTTTTCCCATCTACTTCTGTTAATTTTCTACAAAATCTGAGCCTTAGTAAATTAGAAGTTATATATTCAGACAAAAATTCATTCCCACAATATATATAATATTAAGGTATTTGTGCCAATACCATGCATAGACTGCTGGACAGTGTTGCTTTCTCACATTATATATCATCCTTGGTTTTTGCCTTATGTCATCACTAGATAAGCTCTATAAACAATTTACATTACAAAAAGGTGAGTGAGACTTTGTATTCATGTAAGGGCTTAATGCCCTGATTTAATTATAGAAAAGATACAAGTAGTAAAGAATCTTCTGATAGAACTCCAAATCTGTCTCCTGTAATTGCTTTATAGTGTCCTAGCTCCAATCTTGTCTACCTGAATAAAATTTTACAATTTATGAAAATACTTTACATATATTTTCATATTATTTCTTAATATATTAATGAGGTACATAGAAGAAGCATCACTGAAGGAAAGGTAACTGAAGCTAAGAGAGAGATCAAGTGATTTAACAAAATTATACAGACAGTAAAGTGGCAGATCACAGAGGACTTAAACACCAATGTGCTCCAAACCTAAACAACTGGAAGGACTTCTCTTGGTCATGTGACAGGAATAGGTGAAGGGAAATATAAAAAAATGGCTATGCAGAACCAAAAGCAGGATACTGTCACTATCCTACTAGATCTAAACCATCAAGCTTATCTCATAATGTCTGCTAGATACCTCATAGAACCACAGGCACCTTGGCACTCCATTTTGTGCTGGTCAGCAAAAAGCAAACATGTTCTACTTCCAAAATTTCTTCTACACTAAAAACACTGAATCAGATAGTGATTTTAAAAGCTTTTTGTTTGGGGCATGTATAGAAGAACCAACAGGAGAGCAAATAGTAAATAATGGTGCAATATACATTAGTTATCTTTCAAGATAAGCTCTTCAGTGGGAAGGTTTTAACCTGAATCATTGTAATTATAACCCAGAACCAAGCAAATAAAGGATCAAATGAGTTAGGAACAAGGAATGAAGACAGAAGAGAGTCATGGAAAAAGGCTGGTCCACCACACTGGGATATGTTTTCCCTTGCCATTGATCAAAAGCATCATTGTCGCAGAAGCACAGCTGAAAGAGAATAAGCACAGCCAGTCCTCATCGTTTACCTCTGACCCAGACTCCAAAGACTGGTTAGGGCTCGCTCTGATCATGGGGTGTGGTTGGAGGGACAATCTCTCAAGTTGGCTATGTATAAGAAGAAACACTATAGGAAAGATCAACACCAATCTTCTTGGAGTTTTTTCACAGCTGTAGAATGACAGCAATAGAGGTTGTACTTGGTAGGGATGAGAGCATGGATGGATATAGTCTCACCAGATAGAGAGCTTTTAGGCAGTGGGATAAATTTTCAAACTATCTTCTTACCAAGTGGGCACTCTAAAGTGGGAGTGAAAACAGAATTGGAGCCTGGGCAGGCAGTTTTTCAAAGGTATGAGCCTAAATGTGACTGTAAGGGTTTCAAAGAAAAAAAAAATCAACAAAGTCAAAGGTTAAATTTCCTCCTTAACCCTCTCAGGCTACAGAATGAGGAATTAAATGATTGCATAAAGCTATATTATCAAAGCCTTCTGGATACAAAGCAGTATCCAGATAAACAGGGAAGGAAATCAAGAATCTTGCCTATTCTTAAGTAAATAATAGGTCTATATAAATCTGCCCTTATATGAAGATGACTTAACCAGAAAAAAAGGAAGCTGAACAAAAATCTGGTCATTAAAATGCATGAAATAAACACAGTATGTGACAGATTAATGAAAAAGATATATATCAGGAAACAAGAATGAACAACTACTCTCTATTCCCAGGAAAATCAAGAAAAATTGTCTCTATAAATTATAAAATGAAATAAAACAACAGAATAAACCAAAATTTGTAAATTTAATCCAACCCCAATCAAAACTCAAAGGGTTATTTTTTGGAACTTGACAAAAATGGTCAAAATATACCTGAAAAAAATAACTAACAGAAGAATTCTTAAGTAAATGAGCAAAGATTAGAAGTTTGCCCTAAGAAATATCAAAACTTATACAGCTAGCAATTAAAAGTGAGGTACTGAGGAAGAAATAAGAAGATGCAAAATCAATACAAAGAATACAAAAACAATCCTGTGAATTTATTTATTTATTTATGGCCAGGCTGCAAGCATGCAGGATCCTAGTTCCCCGACCAGGGATCGAACCTATGCCCCCTGCATTGGGAGCAGAGTCTTAACCACTGGACCTCCAGGGAAGTCCCACCTGTGACTTTAGTATATATTTTTAAAGAGGTATTTCAAATTAGTGAAAAAAGGGATAAGTATTCAATAAATAGTGTTGGGACAACTGACTAGAAATTTAAGAGAAAAATTAGACTGAATCCATAACACACAATTCCAGATTTCCAAATCAGACTAAAAGGAAAACATTTAAAAATATTAGCAGAATCACTTTAGCACAAAGAATGACCTCCTGCTACGTAAGCATGGCACCTGTGTCACAGACTACTCTTTATCCCCTCAATGTCCATTCTCTCCTTTTTAGCTTAGTGACAGAACTCTATTCCCCCCAACACCACACAAAAACCCAAATTTTAGCTGGGCACTTCACTATCAGCTGTCAGTTTCATTCCCCAATGCTTTCTTGTAGCCTTGTGACTAAGTTCTGGACAACTTGATATGAACAAAGTGATTTGTGCAACTTCCAAGTTATATTCCTAAAACAGGCCCACCTTCCACTTCTGTCTCCCTCTCTGATGCTGGGAGAAAGCAAAGCAACAATTAGTACAGTCACTTTGGACTCGCATATGGAATTCACATGGCAGGGATGACAAAGCCATTCCTCAACCACTCCCCTATGGGCTATTATGTGTAAAAGAAACTTTTATCTTATTTAGCAGTTTCGTTCTTTTTGTTATAGCATGTTAGCATATATTTTAACATCAAAGCTATAAAATGTAAAGGGAAAAAAAATTCTTAGTACTTATAAAATGAAAATCTTTCATAAGGAACACGTATACAATTAAATTTATACAGTTAATTATACAAAGTTAAAATGTAAACAACTGTGAAAAATATATTTACAACATATGTGGTAAAATTTTCATTCTTATGAATAACTAAAATAGGACATCTACCTAAAAGAAAAGTGGACAAAATATACAGGCAGGAAATTCCAGAGAAAACGTAAATACCAAAGAAAACTGACACTACGATTTACATCTAATGTTCTAATAAACACACATCTAAATAATATATAAGTTTTTCCTTATTAGATTGGTAAGGATTAATAGGGTGGGAAAAAAAAAAAGGGTGGGAAAATGGGAACTCTCATACACTTAATGGAAATATAAATTGGTACAACTTTTCTACAAAGAAATCTGCCAAAATAGGTAAAATTTAATGTACGTACTCTTTGATCCAATAATTCTACTTCATCTTAAGGAAATAATCTCACACAAACACACACACACACACACACACACACACACACACAAAGCATTTCTCACAGCAACATCTCTGATAGTGAAAAGCAAGAAACTTACATTTCCTTGTTTAACCAATTTGATTGGTTAAACAAATTAAGAGTATATCCACATGGGACTTCCCTGGTGGTCCAGTGGTAAAGAATCGCCTTCCGAACACTCCCAAACACATTCTATGAGGCCACCATCACCCTGATACCAAAACCAGACAAAGATACTACAAAACAAGAAAATTACAGACCAATATCACTGATGAATATAGATGCAAAAAACCTCAACAAAATACTAGGAAACAGCATCCAACAACACATTAAAAGGATCATGCACCATGATCAAGTGGGATTTATCCCAGGGATGCAAGGATTCTTCAATATATGCAATTCAATCAATGTGATACACCATATTAACAAATTGAAGAATAAAAACCATATGATCATCTCAGTAGATGCAGAAAAAGCTTTTGACAAAATTCAACACCGATTTATGATAAAAACTCTCCAGAAAGTGGGCATAGAGGGAACCTACCTCAACATAATAAAGGCCTTATACGACAAACCCACAGCAAACATCATTCTCAATGGTGAAAAACTGAAAGCATTTCCTCTAAGATCAGGAACAAGACAAGGATGTCCACTCTCACCACTATTATTCAACATAGTTTTGGAAGTCCTAGACACGGCAATCAGAGAAGAAAAAGAAATGAAAGGAATACAAATTGGAAAAGAAAAAGTAAAACTGTCACTGTTTGCAGATGACATGATACTATATATAGAGAATCCTAAAGATGCCACCAGAAAACTACTAGAGCTAATCAATGAATCTGGTAAAGTTGCAGGATACAAAATTAATGCACAGAAATCTCTTGCACTCCTATACACTAATGATGAAAAATCTGAAAGAGAAATTATGGAAACACTCCCATTTACAATTGCAGCAAAAAGAATAATATACCTAGGAATAAACCTACCTAGGGAGACAAAAGACCTGTATGCAGAAATTTATAAGTCACTGCTGAAAGAAATTAAAGATGATACCAACAGATGGAGAGATATACCATGTTCTTGGATTGGAAGAATCAGTATTGTGAAAATGACTCTACTACCCAAAGCAATCTACAGATGCAATGCAATCCCTACCAAATTACCAATGGCATTTTTTACAGAGTTAGAACAAAAAATCTTAAAATTTGTATGGAGACACGAAAGACCCTGAATAGCCAAAGCAGTCTTGAGGGAAAAAAACAGAGCTGGAGGAAGCAGACTCCCTGACTTCAGACTATACTACAAAGCTACAGTAATCAAGACAATATGATACTGGCACAAAAACAGAAATATAGATCAATGGAACAGGATAGAAAGCCCAGAGATAAACCCACACACCTATGGTCAACTAATCTATGACAAAGGAGGCAAGGATATACAATGGAGAAAAGACAGTCTCTTCGATAAATGGTGCTAGGAAAACTGGACAGCTACATGTAAAAGAATGAAATTAGAACACTGCCTAACACCATACACAAAAATAAACTCAAAATGGATTAGAGACCTAAATGTAAGACCAGACACTATAAAACTGTTAGAGGAAAACCTGGGAAGAACACTCTTTGACATAAATCACAGCAAGATCCTTTTTGACCCACCTCCTAGAGAAAGGGAAATAAAAACAAAAATAAACAAATGGGACCTTATGAAACTTCAAAGCTTTTGCAAAGTAAAGGAAACTACAAACAAGATGAAAAGACAACCCTCAGAATGGGAGAAAATATTTGCAAACGAATCAATGGAGAAAGGATTAATCTCCAAAACACATAAACAGCTCATGAAGCTCAATATTAAAAAAATCAAACAACCCAATCAAAAAACAGGCAGAAGACCTAAATAGACATTTCTCCAAAGAAGACATACAGATGGCCAAGAAGCATATGAAAAGCTGCTCAACATCACTAATTATTAGAGAAATGCAAATCAAAACTACAATGAGGTATCACCTCACACCAGTTAGAACGGGCATCATCAGAAAATCTACAAACAACAAATGCTGGAGAGGGTGTGGAGTAAAGGGAACCCTCTTGCACTGTTGGTGGGAATGTAAATTAATACAGCCACTATGGAGAACAGTATGGAGGTTCCTTAAAAAACTAAAAATAGAATTACCATATGATCCAGCAATTCCACTACTGGGCATATACCCAGAGAAAACCATAATTCAAAAAGACACATACACCTCAATGTTCATTGCAGCACTATTTACAATAGCCAGGTCATGGAAGCAACCTAAATGCCCATCGACAGATGAATGGATAAAGAAGATGAGGTACATATACACAATGGAATATTACTCAGTCATAAAAAGGAACGAAATTGAGTCATTTGTAGAGACGTGGATGGATCCAGAGACTGTCATACAGACTGAAGTAAGTCAGAAAGAGAAAAACAAATATCGTATATTAACACATATATGTGGAACCTAGAGAAATGGTACAGATGAACTGGTTTGCAGGGCAGAAATTGAGACACATATGTACAGAACAAATGTATGGACACCAAGGGGGGAAGGTGGCGGGGGGGGTGGCGGCGGGGCGGCTGATGAATTGGGAGATTGGGATTGACATATACACATTAATATGTATAAAATGGATAACTAATAAGAACCTGCTGTTTAAAAAAATGAATAAAATAAAATTAAAAAAAAAGAAAGTATCGCCTTCCAAATGCAGGGGATGAGGGTTCGATCCCTGGTCGGGGAACTAAGATCCCACATGTCATGGGGCAACTAAGCCTGTGTGCCACAACTATTGAGCTCGTGAGCCTCAATGAGAGAGCCTGCATGCCACAAACTACAGAGCCCACATGCTCTGGAGCCTGAGCACCACAACTAGAGAGAGAAAACCTGCACAGCACAACTAGAGAGAAGCCCGCATACCGCAGTGAAGAGGGCGCTTGTTGTGACGAAAGATCCCGCATGCCGCAACGAAGATCCCACATGCCGCAACTAAGACCCGATGCAGCCAAAAAGAATAAAGTAAATAAATAAATAAAATATTTTTAAAAATCATTAAAAAAAAGAGTATATCCACAAAAAGGGAGGGAACCTGACAGCTCAGAGAAAGGCAAAAGTAAGATCAATTAAGGTGACAAGATTCAACAGTATCTCTATTTTAAAACACACCTAGAATTAATCTAGATTGACTAGAGTCTTCCTATACACTACAATAATTAAAACTAGGAACTTGAATGATGAAGACAAAGGCAAAAGTAATAACTAAGAAATTTACTAGGCACATTCAAACTTAATACTACTTTTCAAGTAACTCTTACTCTTAAAGTAACTGAAAGAATTATTCAACATAAGAAAGGAACCAGTAGTTCATTTATGTCACAGGACTTAAATGATTTAAGGAAAGTTGTATAATTTTTAATAATTCCTTTATTTGTCTCTAATTATGAGAAAGGGTGGCTTATACAAAGTTATATATTTTCTTTTCTGCAGTACAGTGCATTATCATTCTCCAAAGAGAAACCTGCTTGAATCCTAACTTTTTTTCACTTGTCACTAGTTACTTACCAAGACATAACATATTGACATCAAGAAAAACCTACAGACACACAAATGTTAACTTCCCATAGTATCAACACATGACATCTATTTTTTCCCTTATAAAAAATTCCAGTGTTTAACTTTCCTATTTGAATTCAGGAAAAAGCACTAAATGAAGATTAAATTCAAAGCAAAAGGAACAACATGGAACAAGTATCAAGAAACCAAGGGTATGGTTTCAATTTTCCATTACCTCAGTCTCAATTTTCTTACAAGTAAAATAAGAAGATTGACCAGAGCTCCAAATACATTTAATAGAGCATCAGAGCTATGACAAGCTCTTTGAAAGAATTACATGCTTCATGAAAATACTGGTGAAATAAGTTCAGGAAATTGCACATAATTTATGCTCTTTGGAGATTCATACACACTGTACTGCAGAAAAGAAAATATTTAACTTTGTCTAACCTACTGTTAATGATAATTAGATATAAACTATATGTCTGTCAATAAAGAAATTATAAAATTATACATCATTGTGTAATCTTTACAAAGAATATATTTTATACATTGACATGGCAGATCTCTGTGACACAAGTTAGAAGAGATAAACTACAGAAAAATACAGATATTAACTAGCTTTTTTTTTTAATTTTAGTTTTTGTGTATACACTTGTCCTTTTGTATCCACAGGGACCCCCAAGGATACCAAAATCTGAAAAGGCTCAAGTCCTTTATATAAAATGGCACAGTATTTGCTAACCTATGCACATCCTCCAGTATACTTTAAATAATCTCCAGATTACTTATAATACCTAATACAAAGTAAATGCTATGTAAATAGTAGTAAATACAACGTAAATGTTATGTAGGGACTTCCCTGGTGGTCCAGTGGTTAAGAATCCGCCTTCCAATGCAGGGGGCGCAGGTTTGATCTCTGGTCAGGGAAATAAGATCCCACATGCTGTAGGGCAACTAAGCCTGTGCACCGCAACTACTGAGCCCGCACACTCTGGAGGCCTCACGCCACAACTAGAGAGCCCGCGCACCGTAACTACTGAGCCCACATGCTCTGGAGCTCGTGCACTGCAGCTAGAGAGAAGCCTGCGTGCTGCAGCGAAGATCCTGTATGCCACAACTAAGATCCGACACAGCCAAATTAATTAATTAATTATTTTAAAAATGCTATGTAAATAGTTGCCAGCTCAGCAAATTCAAGTTTTGCTTTTTGAACTTTTTGGAATTTCTTTTCCCTGAATATTTTCAGTCTGTGGTTGGTTGAATCCATGGATATGGAACCCATGGATATGGAGGGCTGACTGTATATATACATATATTTATATGTAGTCGTATGTATATAAAAAGGTCTAAAAGGATACATAACGAACACCTTTAAGAGTGATTCTGGAAATGGTAATTGGCAGGGCCAAAGGGGATATATTTACTTTATAAACTGGTAGATTTGAGTTTTTCCAAATAAAAGTATATCTTTCTGTAATAAAAACAAGTAGCCAAGAAAAAAATATAAATGCACTAGGGCAGTTCATACTATTTAAAGTGAATCTTTTCACAACAGAAATATACTGGCTCTTTTATAAATGTGAAATTTCATGCATTTTTTAATACCATGGTGTACCTCCAGGTTACTGAATTAAAGACTTCCTGAAATATTCACTGAGACCTTATCTGTAATAAATACAAGCTGTAAAAAACTTAAATGCTCCTAACAATAAATAGTTAAGTAAAGGACTAAACAACAACCCAAGAGAATTTTTCAGTGTTATCTATTTTATTAATTCCCTCCATGGTTTCATAAGAATTGTGAAAGTTAATTCAACAAAATGATATGTATAATTATGTAGAATCCATAGCAACTAAAAAAATACTTGTCAACATAAGTGAAAAAATTCCAATGTGTAATTCTGTTATGATTATACTTGTGTAAAATGAGAAGTATATTTTTTGATAAATTGAACAAATGTATGCAACCATGTGTGCTAAATCCTGTAGAAACAGAAGTTGCAGCACTTGACTATCAAGCTTATAGTCAAGTGAAATAGAGACAAGTAAATCAATTATAATAACACGAAATTCATTTATTCCACAAAAAATGTATTCAGTGCCTACTATGTGCCAAGTGCTGTCTAGATGCTATTCATTAGCGAACAGAAACAAAAAATAATTCTTGCCTTCTTCTGGAGAAAATCTACAATAAAAATATTTGAAGGCCATAAGTGCCATAAGAAAAAACAGAGTGGAAAAAGGGATAGAGAGTAAGTGCCGGGTGGAAGGTTTCCAATTTTGGTTAGGGTATTAAAAGAGCCATGTGAAAGGATCCCTTTGAGCAATGGTTTGAAAGAGATGAGAACAAGCCATAACGTTATTTGAAGAAATGGGGAATGCAAATGTCTTAAGACAAGAGTGTATCTGATATGTATAGAAGAAACAATAAGGAAGCTAGTGTAGCTGGCCTAGAGTAAACTGGAGGAAATGTAGCAAGAAATGATGTGAAAGAGGTAACGGGCTGTAAGGAAGATCATGCAAGGCCTTACAGGTTACTGCAAGGACTCTCATATGGGTTGGTTGGTTAGTTGGTTTTTGTAGACTTTATTTTTTAGAGGAGTTTTAGGTTCACAGCAAAACTGAGAGGAAGGTACAAAGATTTCTCATATACCCCTTGCCCTGACACATGCATACCATTATCAACATCCAGAATTGTATATTTGTTACAAAGATGAATCTACATTAATACATCATTATCATACAAAGTCCACAGTTTGCATTACGGTTCACTCTTGGTGTTGTACATTCTACGGGTTTGGACAAATGTATAATGACATATATATCCACCATTATAGCATCATACAGAGTAGTTTCATTGCCCTAAAAAACCTCTTTGCTCTGCCTATTCATCTCTCTCTCCCCCCGCAACCTCTGGCAAACACTGATCTTTTTACGGTCTCCAGTTTTGCCTTTTCCAGAATGTCATATAGTTGGAATTATACAGTCTGTAGCCTTTTCAGATTGCCTTCTTTGACTTAGTAATAGGCATTTAAAGTTCCTCTATGTCCGTTCATGGCTTGATAACTCATTTCTTTATAGCACTGAATAGTACTCCATTGTCTGGAGATACCACAGTTTATTTATCCATTCATCTACTAAAGGACATCTTGGTTGCTTCCAGGTTTTGGCAATCATGAATGAAACTGCAGGTTTTTGTGTGGACAAAAGTTTTCAATTAATTTGAGTAAATACCAAGGAGAGCGATCGCTGGATCCTATCATAAGAATATGGTAAGTTTTGTAAGAAGCGGCCAAACTGTCTTCCAAAGTGGCTGCACTGTGTTGCATTCCCACCATCAAAAAAGAAAAGAAAAAAGAAAGATAGTGAGTGTTCCTGTTGCTCCACATTCTTACCAGAATTCAGTGTTGTCGATGTTTTGAATTTTGTCCATTCTAATAGGTGTATAGTGGTATCTCGTTGTTTCAACTTGCATTTCCCTGATGACATATGATGCAGAGCATCTTTTCATGTGTTTATATGCCATCAGTGTTTCCTTGGTGAATTATCTGTTAAGATCTTTGGCCCACTTTTTAATTAGATTGTTTACTGTCGTATTGTTGAGTTTTAAGAGTTATTTATATGTTTTGGATAATAGTCCTTTAGCAGATGTGTGTTTTGCAAATATTTTTGCCCACTCTGTGCCTTATCTTCTCATTCTCTTGTGTCTTTCATAGAACAGTTTTTAATTTTAATAAAATCCAGTTTATCAATAATTTCTTTCATGAATCATGGTTTTGGTGTTATATCTAAAAAGGCATCCATACCAAAGGTCATCTAGGTTTTTTCCTATGTTATCCTCCGGAGTTTTATAGTTTTGCCTTTTACATTTAGGTTTGTGATTCATTTTACGTTAATTTTTGTGAAGGTTCTAAGGTCTGTGTCAAAATTAATTTTTGCACGTGGATGTCCGGATATCACAGCACCAACTATTGAAAAGACTATCTTGCTCCACTGTATTACTGTCTTTGCCCCTTTGTCAAAGATCAGTTGCCTATGTGAATCTATTTCTGGGTTTTCCATTTTGTTCAATTCAGCTATTTGTCTATTGTTTTGCCCATACCACACTGTCTTGATTACTGGAGCCCTATAGTATGTCTTCAAGTTGGGTAGTATCAGTTCTCCAAAGTTAACATTGAGCATGTTAAATTTGAGATGCCTAGTAAACATGCAGGTATGGATATCAAGAAGGCAGTTAGCTATGAGAATCTGAGTTCAAGAAAAAAATTTCAACTTATAATTACTTCATTTTAAAAAGAGGCCCTTTTCAAAACTCTTCCAAAAAATGTAAGAGGAGGAAACACACACAAACTCACATTGAGGCCAGCATTACCCTGATTCTAAAACCACACAAAGACACTGCAAGAAAAGAAATTTACTGACCTATTAAATCTGATGAACATAGATGAAAAATTCCTGAACAAAGTATTATATTTTGTATTATAAAAATGCATGAAAGGGATCATACATCATGATCAAGTAGGACTTATCCCTGGGATACAAGTATGGCTCGACATCCAGAAATCAATTAATGTAAAACACCACAATAACAAAATGAAGGATAAAAATCATATCATCATCTCAATAGATGTAGAAAAGCATCTGACAAAATTCAACATCCATTTATGATAAAAACTCTCAGCAAAATGGGTATGGAAGGAATATACCTCAACATAATAAAGGCCATATATGACTATCCCACAGCGAATATAATACTCAATGGTGAAAACCTGAACGCTGTTCCTCGAAGATCAGAAACAAGACAAGAGACAAGAATGCCCACTCTCACCACTTTTATTCAACATAGTATTGGAAGCTCTACCCAAAGCTGTTAGACAAGAAAGAGAAATAAGAGGCATCCAAATCAGAAAGAAAGGAGTAAAACTGTCTCTATCTGCAGATGACATGATATTACATATAGAATCTGTAAACCATAAACATTCTACCAAAAAACAGTCACAATTAAAAAATGAATTCAGTAAAGCTGCAGGATATAAAATCAATATACAAAAATCTGTTGTTTCTATACACTAAAAATGAACTATCAGAAAGAGAAATTAAGAAAACAAGATCCTACTATATAGCACAGAGAACTATATTCAATGTCCTGTGATAAACCATAATGGAAAAGAATATAAAAAAAGAATATATATATATATGTATAACTGAGTCACTTTGCTGTACAGCAGAAATTAACACAACATTGTGAATCAACTACACTTCAATTAAAAAAAAAGAAAAGAAAAGAAAACAGCCCCATTACAATTGCATCAAAAAGAATAAAATACCTAGGTATAAATTAACCAAGGAAGTGAAAGATCTGTACACTGAAAACTATAATACACCGAAGACACAAAAAAATGAAAAGACAGTCTGTGCACATGGATTGGAAGAATTAATACTGTTAAAATGTCCCTACTACCCAAAGCAATCTACAGATTCAATGCAACGCCTATCAAAATTCCAATGGCATTTTTCACAGAAATAGAACAAACAGTCCTAAAATTTGTATGGAACTACAAAAGACCTCAAATAGCCAAAGCAATCTTGAGAAAAAAAGAACAAAGCTGAAGGCATCACGTTTCCAAACACTATTACAAAGCTATAGTAATCAATACAGTGTGGTATTGGGATAAGAACAGACACATAGATCATGGAACAGAAAAGAAAGCCCAGCAATAAACCCATCCATATATGGTCAATTAATTAAACACAGGAGCCAAGAATACACATTGTGGTAAGGATAGCATCTTTTTTTTCCCCATGATGTCCTACATCTTTTTTTTGTTAAATTGAACTATAGTTAATTTACAATGTTGTATTAGTTTTAAGTGTACAGGAAAGTGATTCAGTTATATATATATATATATATATATATATATATATATATATATTCTTTTTCAGATTCTTTTCCATTATAGGTTAACACAAGATACTGAGTATAGTTCCCTCTGCTATACAGTAGGTCCTTGTGTTTATATGTTAATCCCAATCCCCTAATTTATCCCTCCCCTTTCCCCTTTAGTAACCATAAGTTTGTTTTCTGTGTCTGTGAGTCAGTTTGTTTTATAAATAAGTTCATTTGTATCTTTTTTTAGATTCCACAAATAAGTGATATCATACGATATTTGTCTTTCTCTGACTTATTTCAATTAATATGATAACCTCTAGGTAGATCCATGTTGCTACAAATGGCATTATTTCATTCTTTTTTATGGCTGAGCAATATTCCATTGTATATATACATCACATCTTTATCAATTCATCTGTTAATGGACATTTAGGTTGCTTCCATGTCTTGGCTATTGTAAATAGTGCTGCTATGAACACTGGGGTGCATGTATCTTCTCGAATTGGAGTTTTCTTCAGATATATGCCCAGGGGTGGGATTACAGGATCATATGGTAACTCTATTTTTATTTTTTTAAAGGAACATTTATTTATTTATTTATTTATGGCTGCATTGGGTCTTTGTTGCTGCACGCGGGCTTTCTCTAGTTGCGGCGAGTGGGGGCTACTCTTCGTTGTGGTGCGTGGGCTTCTCATTGCAGTGGCTTCTCGTTGTGGAGCATGGGCTCTAGGTGCGTGGGCTCAGCAGTTGTGGCATGTGGGCTCAGTAGTCGCGGCTTGTGGGCTCCAGAGCACAGAGCACATGCTCAGCAGTTGTGGCGCACGGGCTTAGTTGCTCCACAGTATGTGGACCAGGGCTTGAACCCGTGTCCCCTGCATTGGCAGGCAGATTCTTAACCACTGTGTCACAAGGGAAGTCCTGGTAACTCTATTTTTCGTTTTTTAAGGAACCACCGTACTGTTCTACATAGTGGCTGCACCAATTTATATTCCCACCAACACGTTAGGAGCATTCCTTTTTCTCCACACCCTCTCCAGCATTTATTTGTGGTAAACTTTTTAGTAATGGCCATTCTGACTGGTGTGAGGTGATACTTCACTGCAGTTTTGATTTGCATTTCTCTAATAATTAGTGATATTGAACATCTTTTCATGTGCATGTTGGACATCTGTATGTCTTTTTTGGAGAAAGGTTTACTTAGGTCTCCTGAACAATTTTTTTTTTCTTGATATTAAGCTATATGACCTGCTCATATATTTTGGAAATTAATCCCTTGTCAGTAGCATTGTTTGCAAATATTTTCTCCCAGTCCACAGGTTGTTTTTTCATTTTATTCATGGTTTCCTTTGCTGTACAAAAGTTTTTAAGTTCCATTTATTTATTTTTGTTTTAATTTCCATTATTCTACGAGACAGATCCAAATAAACATTGCTGCAATTTATGTCAGTGTTCTGCCCATGTTTTCCTCTAGTTTTATAGTATTTGGCCTTACATTTAGGTCTTTAATCCATTTTCAGTATACTTTCACATATGGTGTTAGAGAATGTTCTAATTTCATTCTTTTACATGTAGCTGTCCATTTACCCCAGCACCACTTTTGAGACTGTTGTGCTGTATTCCTCTATGGGTTAATCCTGTATGGGACTCTCTGCACTTTCTGAACTTGGGTGACTATTTCCTTCCCCAGGTTAAAGAAGTTTTCAGGTATTACATCTTCAAATATTTTCTCAGGCATTTTCTCTCTCTCTCTTCTCCTTCTGGGACCCCTGTAATGTGAATATTAGCATGCTTGATACTATCCCAGAGGTCTATTAAACTGTCCTAATTTCTTTTCATTCTTTTTTCTTTTTTCTGTTCAGTGGCAATGATTTCCATTACTCTGTCTTCCAGCTCACTGATCCGTTCTTCTTCCTCATTTAGTCTACTATTGATTCCTTCTGATATGCTTTTCATTTCAGTTATTGTATTCTTTAATTCTGTTTGGTTGTTCTTTATATTTTCTTTATTTTTTGAATTTTATTTTATTTATTTTTTTATACAGCAGGTTCTTATTAGTCATCAATTTTATACACATCAGTGTATACATGTCAATCCCAATCACCCAATTCAGCACACCACCAACCCCCCCCACTGCGGTTTTCGCCCCTTGGTGTCCATACGTTTTTTCTCTACATCTGTGTATCAACTTCTGCCCTGCAAACCGGTTTATCTGTACTATTTTTCTAAGTTCCACATACATGCGTTAATATACGATATTTGTTTTTCTCTTTCTGACTTACTTCACTCTGTATGACAGTCTCCAGATCCATCCACAACTCAACAAATGACTCAATTTCGTTCCTTTATTTATTTATTTATTTATTTATTTATTTATTTATGGCTGTGTTGGGTCTTTGTTTCTGTGCGAGGGCTTTCTCTAGTTGCAAGTGGGGGCCCCTCTTCATCGCGGTGCACAGGCCTCTCATCATCGCGGCCTCTCTTGTTGCAGAGCACAGGCTCCAGACGCGCAGGCTCAGTAATTGTGGCTCACGGGACTAGTTGCTCGGTGGCATGTGGGATCTTCCCAGACCAGGGCTCGAACCCGTGTCCCCTGCATTGGCAGGCAGACTCTCAACCACTGTGCCATCAGGGAAGCCCAATTTCGTTCCTTTTTATGGCTGAGTAATATTCCACTGTATATATATACCACATCTTCTTTATCCATTCGTCTGTCGATGGGCATATAGGTTGCTTCCATGACCTGGCTATTGTAAATAGTGCAGCAATGAACACTGGGATGCATGTGTCTTTTTGAATTATGGTTTTCTCTGGGTATATGCCCAGTAGTGGGATTGCTGGATCATATGGTAATTCTATTTTTAATTTTTTAAGGAACTTCCATACTGTTCTCCATAGTGGCTGTATCAATTTACATCCCCACCAACAGTGCAAGAGGGTTCCCTTTCCTCCACACTCTCTCCAGCATTTGTTGTTTGTAGATTTTCTGATGATGTCCATTCTAACTGTTGTGAAGTGATACCTCACTGTAGTTTTGATTTGCATTTCTCTAATAATTAGTGATGTTGAGCAGCTTTTCATGTGTTTCTTGGCCATCTGTATCTCTTCTTTGGAAAAATGTCTATTTAGGTCTTCTGCTCATTTTTGGATTGGGTTGTTTCTTTAATATTGAGCTGCATGAGCTGTTTATATAGTTTGGAGATTAATCCTTTGTCCGTTGATTCATTTGCAAATATTTTCTCCCATTCTGAGGGTTGTCTTTTCGTCTTGTTTATGGTTTCCTTTGCTATGCAAAAGCTTTGAAGTTTCATTAGGTCCCATTTGTTTCTTTTTGTTTCTATTTCCATTACTCTAGGAGGTGTATCAAAAAAGATCTTGCTGTGATTTATGTCAAAGAGTGTTCTTCCTATGTTTTCCTCTAAGAGTTTGATAGTGTCCGGTCTTACATTTAGGTCTCAAATCCATTTTGAGTTTATTTTTGTGTATGGTGTTAGGGAGTGTTGTAATTTCATTCTTTTACGTGTAGCTGTCCAGTTTTCCCAGCACCACTTGTTGAAGAGACTGTCTTTTCTCCATTGTATATCCTTGCCTCCTTTGTCATAGATTAGTTGACCATAGGTGCATGGGATTATCTCCGGGCTTTCTATCTTGTTCCATTGATCTATGTTTCTGTTTTTGTGCCAGAACCATATTGTCTTGATTACTGTAGCTTTGTAGTATAGTCTGAAGTCAGGGAGTCTGATTCCTCCAGCTCCGTTTTTTTCCCACAAGACTGCTTTGGCTATTCGGGGTCTTTTGTGTCTCCCTACAAATTTTAAGATATTTTGTTCTAGTTCCATAAAAAATGCCATTGGTAATTTGATAGGGATTGCATTGAATATGTAGATTGCTTTGATTTGTAGTCATTTTCACAATGTTGGTTCTTCCTATCCAAGAACATGGTATATCTGTTGGTATCATCTTTAATTTCTTTCATCAGTGTCTTATAGTTTTCTGCATACAGGTCTTTTGTCTCCCTAGGTAGGTTTATTCCTAGGTATTTTATTCTTTTTGTTGCAATGGTAAATGGGAGTGTTTCCATAATTTCTCTTTCAGATTTTTCATCATTAGTGTATAGGAATGCAAGAGATTTCTGTGCATTAATTTTGTATCCTGCAACTTTACCATATTCACTGATTAGCTCTAGCAGTTTTCTGGTGGCAGTTTTACGATTATCTATGTATAGTATCATGTCATCCGCAAACAGTGACAGTTTTACTTCTTTTCCAATTTGTATTCCTTTTATTTCTTTTTCTTCTCTGATTGCCGTGGCTAGGACTTCCAGAACTATGTTGAATAATAGTGGTGTGAGTGGACATCCTTGTCTCGTTCCTGATCTTAGAGGAAATGCTTTCAGTTTTTCACCATTGAGAATGATGTTTGCTGTGGGTTTATCATATATGGCCTTTATTATGTTGAGGTAGGTTCCCTCTATGCCCACTTTCTGGAGAGTTTTTATCATAAATGGGTGTTGAATTTTGTCAAAAGCTTTTTCTGCATCTGTTGAGATGATCATATGGTTTTTATTCTTCAGTTTGTTAATATGGTGTATCACATTGATTGATTTGTGTATATTGAAGAACCCTTGCATCCCTGGGATAAATCCCACTTGATCATGGTGTATGATCCTTTTAATGTGTTGTTGGATTCTGTTTGCTAGTATTTTGTTGAGGATTACTGCATCTATATTCATCAGTGATACTGGTCTGTAATTTTCTTGTTTTGTAGTATCTTTGTCTGGTTTTGGTATCAGGGTGATGGTGGTCTCCTAGAATGAGTTTGGGAGTGTTCCTTCCTCTGCAATTTTTTGGAAGAGTTTGAGAAGGATGGGTGTTAGCTCTTCTCTAAATGTTTGATAGAATTCACCTGTGAAGCCATCTGGTTCTGGACTTTTGTTTGTTGGAAGATTTTTAGTCACAGTTTCAATTTCATTACTTGTGATTGGTCTGTTCATATTTTCTATTTCTTCCTGGTTCAGTTTTGGAAGGTTATACCTTTCTAAGAATTTGTCCATTTCTTCCAGGTTGTCCATTTTATTGGCATAGAGTTGCTTATAGTAGTCTCTTCGGATGCTTTGTATTTCTGCAGTGTCTGTTGTAACGTCTCCTTTTTCATTTCTAATTTTATTGATTTGAGTCCTCTCCCTCTTTTTCTTGATGAGTCTGGCTAATGGCTTATCAATTTTGTTTATCTTCTCAGAGAACCAGCTTTTAGTTTTATTGATCTTTGTTATTGTTTTCCTTGTTTCTATTTCATTTATTTCTGCTCTGATCTTTAGGATTTCTTTCCTTCTGCTAACTTTGGGTTTTGTTTGTTCTTCGTTCTCTACTTCCTTTAGGTATAAGGTTAGATTGTTTATTTGAGATGATTCTTGTTTCTTGAGGTAGGCTTGTATTGCTATAAACTTCCCTCTTAGAACTGCTTTTGCTGCATCCCATAGGTTTTGGATCGTCGTGTTTTCATTGTCATTTGTCTCTAGGTATTTTTTGATTTCCTCTTTGATTTCTTCAGGGATGTCTTGGTTATTTAGTAACGTATTGTTTAGCCTCCATGTGTTTGTGTTTTTTACATTTTTTTTCCCTGAAATTCATTTCTAATCTCATAGCATTGTGGTCAGAAAAGATGCTTGATATGATTTCAATTTTCTTAAATTTACTGAGGCTTGATTTGTGACCCAAGATGTGATCTATCCTGGAGAATGTTCTGTGTGCACTTGAGAAGAATGTGTAACCTGCTGTTTTTGGATGGAATGTGCTATAAATATCAATTAAATCTATCTGGTCTATTGTGTCATTTAAAGCTTCTGTTTCCTTATTTATTTTCATTTTCGATGATCTGTCCATTGGTGTAGGTGAGGTGTTAAAGTCCCCCACTATTTTTGTGTTATTGTCAATTTCCTCTTTTATAGCTGTTAGCCGTTGCCTTATGTATTGACGTGCTCCTATGTTGGGTGCATATATATTTATAAGTGTTATATCTTCTTCTTGGATTGATCCCTTGATCATTATGTAGTGTCCTTTCTTGTTTCTTGTAACATTCTTTATTTTAAAGTCTATTTTATCGGATATGAGTATAGGTACTCCAGCTTTCTTTTGATTTCCATTTGCATGGAATATCTTTTTCCATCCCATCACTTTCAGTCTGTATGTGTCCCTAGGTCTGAAGTGGGTCTCTTGTAGACAGCATATATATGGGTGTTGTTTTCGTATCCATTCAGCAAGCCTGTGTCTTTTGGTTGGAGCATTTAATCCATTCACGTTTAAGGTAATTATCGATATGTATGTTCCTATGACCATTTTCTTAATTGTTCTGGGTTTGTGTTTGTAGGTCCTTTTCTTCTCTTGTGTTTCCCACTTAGAGAAGTTCCTTTAGCATTTGTTGTAGAGCTGGTTTGGTGGTGCTGAATTCTCTTAGCTTTTGTTTGTCTGTAAAGCTTTTGATTTCTCCTTCAAATCTGAATGAGATCCTTGCCGGCTAGAGTAATCTTGGTTGTAGGTTCTTCCCTTTCATCACTTTAAGTATATCATGCCACTCCCTTCTGGCTTGTAGAGTTTCTGCTGAGAAATCAACTGTTAACCTTATGGGAGTTCCCTTGTATGTTATTTGTCGTTTTTCCCTTGCTGCTTTCAATAATTTTTCTTTGTCTTTAATTTTTCCCAATTTGATTACTATGTGTCTCGGCATGTTTCGCCTTGGGTTTATCCTGTATGGGACTCGATGCGCTTCCTGAACTTGGGTGGCTATTTCCTTTCCCATGTTAGGGAAGTTTTCGACTATAAACTCTTAAAATATTTTCTCTTGTCCTTTCTCTCCCTCTTCTCCTTCTACGACCCCTATAATGCGAATGTTGTTGCGTTTAATGTTGTCCCAGAGGTCTCTTAGGCTGTCTTCATTTCTTTTCATTCTTTTTTCTTTATTCTGTTCCGCAGCAGTGAATTCCACCATTCTGTCTTCCAGGTCACTTATCCACTCTTCTGCCTCAGTTATTCCGCTATTCATTCCTTCTAGTGTAGTTTTCATTTCAGTTATTGTATTGTTCATCTCTGTTTGTTTGTTCTTTAATTCTTCTAGGTCTTTTTAAACATTTCTTGCATCTTCTCGATGTTTGCCTCCATTCTTTTTCCGAGGTCCTGGATCATCTTCACTATTATTATTCTGAATTCTTTTTCTGGAAGGTTGCCTATCTCCACTTCATTTAGTTGTTTTTCTGGGGTTTTTTCTTGTTCCTTCATCTGGTACATAGCCCTCTGCCTTTTCATCTTGTCTATCTTTCTGTGAATGTGGTTTTTGTTCCACAGGCTGCAGGACTGTAGTTCTTCTTGCTTCTGCTGTCTGCCTTCTGATGGATGAGGCTATCTAAGAGGCTTGTGTACGTTTCCTAATGTTCTTTATATTTTCTGATTATTTGTTGAAAATTTCTAATTTCTCACTCTGTGCATTCATTCTCCTCCCGAGTTCTTTGATAATCTTTATGATCATTAGTCTAAATTCTTTCTTGGGTAGATTGCCTGTCTCCACGTCACTTAATTCTTCTTCTGTCATTTCACTTTGTTCCTTCTTCTGAACATATTCCTCTGTTGCCTCATTCTGTCTAAATTGCTATTTGTATTTTTATGTGTGTGGTGGGTTGGTTACATTTCTTGACCTTGGAGAAGTGGCCTTCTGTAGGAGATGTCCTATGTATTCCAGCAGTGCACTCCCCTCTCATCACCCAAGGGCCAGAGACCAGCTGGTCCCAGGGTTGTGTCTGGCCTGTGTCTGCAGACTCGGTCTGCAGGCTGTGGGACTGTAGTTTTCTTGCTTCTGGTGTCTGCCCTCTGGTGGGTGAGGGTGGTCTTGAGACTTGTGCAGGCTTCCTGGTGTGAGGGGACTGTGCCTGCCGCCTGGTGGGTGGAGCTGGGTCTTGGTCCTCTGGTGGGCAGGGCCATGTCAAGGGGTGTGTCTAGAGGCAGCTATGGGTTCAGAAAGTCTTTAGGCAGCTTGTCTGTTGATAGGTAGGGCTGTGCCCCTGCCCAGTTTGTTCTTTGGTCTGAGGTCTACCAGCACTGGAGCCTACAGGCTGCTGGGTGGGGCCACGTCTTGGTGCCAAAATGTCAGCCTCTAGGAGAGCTCACGCAGATGAATGCTCCCCTATATATCTGCCACCACTGTCTATGTCCCCAGGACTACAGCCTGACTACTGCCACCTCCCAGCTTCCCAGGAGATGCTCTAAGACCAGCAGGTAGGTCTGGCCCAGGCTCCTATCAAATTACTGCTTTTGCCATTGGTCCCAGTGTGCATGAGATTTTGTGTGTGCCTTTTAAGAGTAAGGAGCTCCTGCAATCAAGCCCCACTGGCCTTCAAAGCCAAATGCTCTGGGGGCTCCTCTTCCGAGTGCCAGACTGCCAGGCTGGGAGGCCTGACATGGGACTTGGAACTCTCACTCTGTGGGAGAACCTCTGTAATATAATTATTCTCCAGTTTCTGGGTTGCCCACCCGGGGTGGGTATGGGATTTGACTATATCACAAGTCCGCCCCTCCGAACAGTCTGTGGTTCTGTCTTTATGTCTTTATCTGTAGAGGATCTGAGGATCTTTCCTGGTAGCTATCAGTCTTTTTCAGTGATGGCTGTTTTGCAGATTTTTGTGATTTTGGTGTGCTCGTGAGAGGAGGTGAGCTTAGGGTCCTTCTACTCTGCCATCTTGACCACTCTCCAGGGAAGAATAGCATCTTAAATAAATGGTGCTGGTAAAACTGGACAGCCATATGCAAAAGAATGAAACTGGACTACCACCTTACATCATACACAAAAACTAGCTCAAAATGGATTAAAGACTTGAACGTAAGACCTGAAACCATAAAACTCCTAAAAGAAAAGATAAGCAGTAAGTTCCTTGACTTGGGTCTTAGCAATAACTTTTTGGATTTGACACAAAAAGAAAAGGCAACAAAAACAAAAATAAACAAGTAGGACTAAATCAAACTAAAAAGCTTCTATGCAGGAAAGAAAACCACCGAAAAAATGAAAAGGCAATTAATACTGAATGGGAGAAAATATTTGCACATCATATATCTGATAAGGGGTTAATATTCAAAACATATAAAGAATTCATAAAACTCAAAAGCAAAAGAACAAACAATCTGAATAAAAAGTGGGCAGAAGATCTGAATAGACATTTTTCCAAAGAAGACATACAGACAACAGATACATGATTAGGTGCTCAAAATCACTAATCATCAGAAAACTGTAAATCAAAACAGTGATATATCAACCTCACACCTGTTAGAGTAGCTACCATCAAAAAGACACACAATAATAAAGTGTTGGCAAGAATGTGGAGAAAAGGGAATCCCTGTGCATTGTTAGTGGTAATGTAAATTGGTGCAGTCATTATGGAAAACAATATGGAGGTTCCTCAAAAAGTTAAAATCAGAACTACCATATGATCCAACAATTCCACTTCTGGGTATTTATCCAAAGAAAGTGAAAACACTAACTGGTCAAGATATATGCACCCTGATGTTCACTGTAGCAATATTTACAACAACCAAGACATGGAAACAACCTAAGTGTCCAAGTGTCCATCAATGTATAAAGAAATGAATAAAGAAAATGTGATACATACATACATACATATATATATGTATGTATATATACGGTGGAATATTATTCAACAATAAAAAAAGAAGGAAATCCTGCCATGTGTGATAGATAACTGTATGGACCTTGAGGGCATTATGCTAACTAAAATAAGGCAGAGAAAGATAAATACCATATGATCTCACTTATACATGGAATCTAAAAAAAACAAAAACACAATAAGAACAACCAAACTCATAGATACAGAGAACAGACTGGTGTTTGCCAGAGGCAATGGATGGGGGTGGTGCGTGAAATGGGTGAAGGGAATTGAATATAAAATAATGTCATGGGATGTAATGTACAGTATGATGACAATAGTTTTGTCATTTTTGTATATTTGAAAGTTGCTAAGGGAATAAAGTTCTCATTACAAGAAAAAAATTTTGTAACTATATGTGGTGATGGATGTTAACCAGATTCACTGTAGTGATCATTTCACAATATACACAAATATTGAATCATTATGTTGTACACCTCAAGCCAAAATAACATTATGTGTCAATTATATCTCAATTTTTTTGATTCCCCTTTTAAAAAAAGAAATAAACAAATTTGGGAGTCATTAGCATTTAGATGCTATCTAAATCCAGGTCAGTGAATTATTTCACCAATAAAGTGATGACAGTGAAAGAACAGAATTTGTGCAACGACTGCAGCCTGGAGCATGGATGGAGAGATGAAGAGAAACAAGCAAAAAAAGGGAGAATAGAAAACTAGGAGAAGAAACAAACTATGAAATTTTGGAATGAAAAGTTAAAAAGAATGTTTCAAGGAGGATAGAGTGGTAAAATGTGTCAAATGCTACAAGTTTTGTCAAGAAAGATGAGAACTGAGAACTGACTGAAGTTACAGAGGTCACCAGAGACACTGGCAAGAACAGTTTCAGTGAAGTTGATATGAAGCAAAAGCATGACTGAAGCCAGATCAAGAAGGAATGGTAGGAGAGCATTATAAGTAGCAAATATAGAGAATTAGGACAATAATGAGGGGAATGAAAATGTCAAGAGAGGATTTTTTTTTCCTAGCATGTTGATGGCAATAATCCAAGAAAGGGAAAAACTATGATGCAGGAGGAAAATAAGTGAGTAATATGAAGACACTATAGGAAAACAGAAGGTGTTATGTCTATGTAATAAAAACCTCAGGGGTATGGGGGAGCAGGAGGGTGAGTATACCAGGGCTGACCTCCCGGAACTACCTCAGGGCAGATCTCTTTGAGATACCTTTCAAAGATGATTTGATTTGATGATGAGTGTGGGTAATACCAGGCCCATGGAACAAAGAATTTTTGCAAAGGCAAAAATCTTAATGGCAATTATTTATTTCTCTTTCCAGTAGGCCATCATATTTTTGTTTCCATTATTTGATTTGCATGCCTAAGAAATTTTGTTTGTTCTCAAACCTATTAAGGTTAGTAATATCTGATACTGTATTCATATAATTAAATTAATTACAACATAAAACAATCAGTGCAAAAAGAAAGGTATTTCCCTGAAAATTCAATGCTTCTGAAAAACTTGATAAAAGTGGGTTTTTTAAAAAACTTACTGTTAAATTAGATGTAGGTAAATTATATGTAGGTAAAACAAGTATAAAATATTGGCAGGAAACATGATAAAAATGTACTGGGATCTGCACCCAGAAATTTTAGTTAAGTGTCTAAGTTCTGGCTCCACTTTAAAGAATCTGATATGCAACTTCTATTCGGGGAGTTTGTTCAAGAAAAATAACAATGTGTGTTCAAGAAAGACAACAATAATTTCCAATTAGGGAATCCATCCTCAAAGAAAAAGTATGGATTGGCCTCCACAAACACATAAAAAAATTGCAAATGAATGTGAAAGTTTCAATTTATTAAATGCTTACATCTAAATGTGTATGTCTTTTTTTACGATTTCCCATTTTGAACTAAAAGGATTAAATGAATAGCTATCAGCTCCAAATGCACTGGAGAGGTTTTCGTTCCTGTAAATTCTACAAATAACAGAAGCCATTTTTTAAAATTTAAGTATCCACGTTTAAATATTCTAAATATAACGGTTAAGATACTTTCCCTTCTTCCTTAAATAGTTGTCTTTTTTCTGATAGTCAGAATCACCTAACAAATCAACCAGACATTTCCTATGTATTAGTTTTATGGCCATAATATGGTGATGCTCTCATTAAATGACTAGGACTTTGTCCCTATGTGAAATGGCGCCAGCCAGACAGCTTTCAAGTTTTCCAGTTCTCTCTGAGAAGGCTTGTAGCATTGACCTGCTTGCTGCCTGAATGCTTACGTAAAAATAATCTTTTTAACATTATTGACCTAAATAAATGGCTTTTTTCTTTACAGGCCTACTTATTCCATATTTTAGCAAAAGTTACCTTTACAATGCTCATTAAGAAACTTTTTAAGTATGAGTAAGGCAGATTTAATATTTAGAATTTAAATGTATTAATAAGTCATTTTATGTGTGGTAAAGATGCAGATTATTGTTTTTACAATAATATAATTATTTCACAGCTCCAGCCTTAACATTAAAAATCACATTAAAAAAAAGATCGCCACTTAATTGTTAATTTATTGACGACCTAGAGTCTGTGGTAATTATATTATGATTAGAAGTTACATTCGGCATAGCAAAAAAGGATTTGAGAGGATCTCAAGACAGAAAGCTATCACTTGACTCTGGAAAGTATGTTTTCATTTTGTGACCCAAAATAGTTTTGTTTGTTTGGGTTTTTGTGTGGAAGGTGCTAGGCTACATACAAATCTGCTGAGTAGAAGTAATCAAATCACCTAATTCTACATAAAACTCAGAATTTTTCTTGAGAATTACTACTAAGCTTTTTATCAAGCTGCCTTAAAAATGTTAACTAATCTTCAGTTGAACCAGTTTATTAACTTTGGGCTTAAAACTTTCTTACTTAAAAAAAAATTAAGCAAGATCACTAATTATTCTCCCTGTCTATATCCAAACACCACTGGTATAAATGAATTAGTTATTCTGAACATCAAAAAACTTACTCAGTTATAAAGAATAACTAAAAATGTATTGAAAAATTAAAATTATTCAATACAAAATATAGACTAGAATAATATAAACTCTAAAACTAAATAATACAAATTAAAGTATGAAAACTTGATTTTCAGGTAACATTTTGATCCTACAAGGTCTTACATGTGTTAAGTTCACAACTGAGAAATAACATCTCTCTCTTCTCCTTCTACATCTTCCACAATGCTAAAAGAGATACCTTTCTGAAACCTAAATCTAACTAAATCTAATCATCTCTCTCCCCCTTTCTAAATACTTAATTTAAAAACCCCATAACTTGGGACCTCCCTGGTGTCACAGTGGATGGGATTCCACACTCCCAATGCAGGGGGCCTGGGTTCGATCCCGGGTCAGGGAGCTAGATCCCACATGCATGCTGCAACTAAGAGTTCGCATGTCACAACTAAGGAGCCCGCCCACCGCAACTAAGACCTGGTACAACCAAATAAAGAAATAAATATTTTAAAAAACCAAACAAAAACAAACCTATAACTTTAATGATGTCCCATCACCTGCAAGCTTCTTCACTGCTTATCTAAGCCTCATCTTCTAACATTATTTGCTAACACTTTCTACAATGCCCGAGTTCTTTAAGCCTGCCTGTCCCTTCCCACTTTGCCTACCTGGCCATACTTCAATTAATTCTTCAAAACTTTGCTAAGATGGCATGGCCAAAAAAAAAAAAAAAAAAAAAAAATTTTGCTAAGATATCAACTTGTTTAATCACTAATATTTATTGACTATGGTTACACTACCAAGTTTAAGGTCCAGTGTTATGTGTTGTAAATATGTAAGTTTTAGATGAAAAGATGCAGGCAGTCTTTTCCCTCAGAGAGTTTAACAATATGATGATTTTCTCCCTAAAACCTTACCCCTCTCAGAGCTGCCTTTCTCAGAGCTACCTCTTTACATTAAATCTAATTCTTCTGATGTACTTATCATACTTTATTGTAATTATTTATGTGACTCTTTCCTCCTACTAGCCTGTGAACAGGGAGAAAAGTAACTGTTATTTATCTCTATAGTCTCAGCACCTGGCCAAATGAATTACCAATAGTAGTTGCTCAATGCTACAATGAATTTTATGAGCACAAACAATTTGCTAATGCAAGGAAAATATCTTTTACAGTCATACTTTGCCATTATATCAACATATGTAAATGAGCTTTAATTTTAATCTATAACATAGAAAAAAATAATCTATGAATTAATTATGAGTCTTTCTAACAAATGGTAACTGTAAAATACGACTTTAGCCCTGTGTTTCACAATTACTACTATCACCTTGGATGGGACAATTCTTCATTGGAGTGAGGCTGTTCCAAACCTTGCAGACGGTTAATACTGCTGGCCTTGCCCTCTCAGTGTCAATAGCTGTCCTTTAGTCACTGTGGAATCAACACATCCTACATGCTTGAAAGTACCCCCTAGGTGAATAATTCTCCCTTGAGATGATAACTCCTGCTTATTTCAACTTTGTGACTTTGTTCAACTTTATTTGCAAATAAATCTACTCCATAGAGAAGAGTTGCTGTGCATCTTTAAAACTAAAATTAAAATACGTGTAAAATAAAAAATTTAATATAAGATCATTTCTTCGTATATGAGGTATAGATCTAATATTTAGCCTCTCTACCTTAAAGAGATATACATAAGCAAAAAAAGACTAAACAATTTGTTTAAATATAGGAAGAAATCATACAGAGTCCAACTTGGGGGGAAACACTGGCTATATTACCAAGGCTTTGAATGGAATGTCACATTTGAGAGAGATGTGCATAGACTCCGATATGACCAGACAGCTTCAATGAACTGCTTGGAAAAATCAACCTGGAACCCTGCTTACATGGTCCCAGGCAAAGCAGTTTTTAAAAAGAAATTATATGGTCAATCACTATTCTTGCTGTACTTATAAATTAATCAGGCCAAGTTTAATATAAACAAATTTGTTTCACTATGATTATCTTTGGGGAAAAGTGGGAGTAATCGTAGAGAGAAAAATTATGTTTGCACCTTTGTAGACATTAGATTCTAGTCCTGTTAACTGTCTTTGAGCTTTTGTTATATACCTGTAAACTGGACTAGATCTGAATTCTTCTAGTTTCCTCAAATATCTGGCTAGACTCACCAAACTAATGTTTCCCATTTTCTCCCACACTTCTGATTGGGAATCACCAAGAATAAAGTCAACCCTGGAGCCCCACTTACCAATTGCTCCTAACCACTGACACTGCTGCAAAACTAGAAAGTATTGAGCCTTGGGTACACATCTCACAGCTGAAAAAGGCCCCACCTGATACCTGGTCCTGTATAAACAATGGAGACCTACAAATCAAACTGATGAGGAAGAGAAGTAGCTGATATCGATGTAGACTGCTTCTGCCCAAGATGCCGGATCAAGACTCCCTACTCTGGCTAAACATGAAACCCTTTCTTTTTTTCTTTCTTTCCTTTATTCTGACACTGGCCTGAAAAGATAATACCCTCATTTGTATCTCCCAGGCCATTGCTAAGGGGAGTAATCTTTGGATTTAGAACAACTCTTTATTTCAGGCTAGAAGAAAATCGAATTTAACTCCTGGCTTGAATGGACAATTGTGCCCTGACAGGATTTATCTTTGTCTGTGATTATCATTCTCCTTGGGCTTATGAATGCTTAGATGACTGGTGCACAGCTGGGCAATGCCTCTTAGGTTAGTTAACTGTGCCACTAACTGTTCTAAAAAAAAAAAAAACCTACCAGGAGGATTTTCATGATACAGGGTTCGCTTCCTTTGGCAGGGCTATATTTCCCTGGTTAGGAGTAAATATGAATGAGAATATAATCAGAAGCCTCTCCTTAACTCTTGAAAGCACTGCAGAATCCGCTGCTGCTAAAGCATTAGCTGCCCAGCAA